>NC_138372.1:129531935-129592719 GCF_054177405.1 Leptonychotes weddellii
AAAAAAAAAAAAAAACTCCTGTGAACAACCCTGTGCAACTTTTTGAATGAACATAAGTTTTTGTTCCTCTAGATAACCAAGAGCTAATGTCCAGGAGTGCAATTGCTGGGTAAGGGTTTGTTTAGTTTTTTAGGAAACTACCAAACTATGTTTGAGGGGCTGTACCTTTGTACATCCTACCAGCAATGTATGATTGACCTAGCCTTTCCATATCCTGACCAGCATTTGGTATTGTCACAGTTTTTTATTTTAGCATTATAATAGGTATATAGTGATAACTCATCATAGTCTTAATTCCATTTTCCTAATGGCTAATGATGTTGAACACTTTCTCATTTGCTATCTATATCCTTTTCAGTGAAATGTCTCTTCATGTCTTAAGCCCATTTTCTAATTGGATCCTTTGGATTTTTATTACTGGGTTTTGAGAGTTCTTTAGATTTTTAAATATGAGTCCTTCATATTTAAAATGTAGATATGTAGTTTGCAAATATTTTCTCCCACTTGGTGGTTTGTTCTTTTCATCCTTTTAACGGGTCTTTCACAAAGAAAAGTTTTAATTTTGATGAAGTCCAATTTATCAGGGTTTTTTTTTCCTTTATGATAATTCTTTGCTGTCATATCTAAGTAGCCTTCATCAAGCCATAGGTATTAAAGATTTTCTTCTAGTTATCTTCTAAAAGTGTTAGAGTTTTATGTTTTACATTTAAATCTAGGACCTACTTTGAATTAACTTTCGTAAAGGTCATAAGATTTAGGTGCCTAAAGGCCCCAGGTGTAGTAGTGATTTCATAGTTTACCCTGTATCTAACTGATGACAGCAAATAAAAAGTAGTTGCTAAGTAACTAACACTAAATGTAACTCACTTTATTTTTATGTTATTTTGCTATGCTTCTTATAATAATATATGTAATTAGAGATTACTGTAAATATCAAAAAATGTTCAAAGAAAAAATAACAGAGAGGTTGGAACAATAGAAAAATTAATACAAAAAATGTGAGAAAAGTTAAATAAAAAACAAAACCCCTGTTAAAGGCACTTCCTCTCCCTAGAATAAAATGGGAGGGGAAAGGAAAAGAAGCAAGCTGCCATCTCAGTACTACTAAAAAAAGAAACTAATCTATTACATCAGCTATAAAACCACACAGGTAGAAGTGCCTTAATGGTCAGCAAGTCCATTCAAGTCTGAATCCTCACTGTGATAGTCCCTTATCTCCCAAGGCAGTTAGCCTGTGACAGGGGAGTCTTAATATCCATACTTAAATTGATATTTCCTTATGTGATTAATCAAAATGCCTTCCATTTGTTTTCATCCATGGGTCCTAGTTCTATTTTTTGTGATAAACTAAATAAGTCCAATTCTACTTCCCATATGACAGCCCTCTCAATGTTTACAGATGGCTATAATCCCCCTGCCCCTCACATACACTCATGTTTTGTTCTTCTGTCTTCTGAACATCCTTAGTTCTTTCAGCCAACTTCCTTATTACATTGCTTTTAATCGCAGGTGCTATCCAGATGCCTCTGTGTTTAAATCTCTGTTAAATTTTTATCCTCACAATGAAACAAAATACTCCTTGTGACCTTATGAATATAGACTTGAATGGAAGTATCATTTCCCTGGTCCCTAAGCACTTTGTTTAATACTTAATGAATCATTGGCTTTTGGGGGGTGATCATATCACAACATTTAAATTGGGCTTAACATCAACAAGCCCTGAGAGGTTCTTTTGTTCAGGTATTATTGCTTAAGTCACGTCTCCTTAATGTGTACTTTGCAGAATACTTTCTGGACATCATCAAAGTTTATTTTGTTAGATTTGAGTGATCACTTCAGCCTCTTAAGATCTTTTTCAGTATCATTTCTGTAGCCCAAGGATTTTAACTTTGTCTCCCAGCTTTGTGTCATCCTCAGATTTAATTAGCTAGTTTTTGTATCTTTAAGTCATGATTAAATATTAACCAGTACAGAGCTCAGATCAGAGCCTCACAACATGGTGCTTAAACCTCCTTCCAGGTCAATATCAATCCTTATTTAGCACTTTTGGAGAATAATCATTAATTTTGTGTGGACTACTTTGTGCAGAACTGTTTTACAGCCCATATTTCTCCATTTTTTCCTTGAGAATATCATCAGGAGTCCTTGCTTGACTACTTTCCCAGGTGTCCTCCTGGCTTATTCCCTCACCTTCTTCAGAATGGCTTTCCCTGATGACCCACCCAGTTCCTCTGTGTCTTTGTACCTTGATTTATGCTTCTGCATATTATTTTTCACCATCTGTCATATTTTTATTAATATGTTTATTGACTGTCTCCCCCAGTTAGAAAATAAACTCCATGAAGACTGAAATTTAGTCTATTTTATTAACTGCCACCTGCTCAGCAGGTGCCATATTGAAGCATTAACTAAGTATTTGTTGAATAAACAAATGAATGAATTCCAGATCTTCTATATATACCAGATAGGCCTGATAACTTAATAGTGAAGCATGTTATTATAAAATAACAAAGTGGGGGCGCCTGGGTGGCTCAGTCGTTAAGCGTCTGCCTTCGGCTCAGGCCATGATCCCAGGGTCCTGGGATCGAGCCCCGCATTGGGCTCCCTTCTCGGCGGGGAGCCTGCTTCTCCCTCTCCCGCTCCCCCTGCTTGTGTTCCCTCTCTCGCTATGTCTCTGTCAAATAAATAATAAATAAAATCTTTAAAAAAATAAATAAATAAAATAACAGAGTGTTTTATAATATGCAAACTGTTTTAACATTTACTCTTTGACAGTACTACTACTGTCAAAAAAGGAAATGAAATTGGTCATAATTTTAGTCAGTAAATATTTATGGAGCAGCAGTGGCATTGTGCCAAGGACTTGGGATATAGCATGTGAGACCTGAAATTGACCACTGGTCTGATATAATTTGTTTTTCATGAATTCTTGCTGATATCCCTTTTATTAAATTTTATAAATTTTTTAAGCAGGGATTAAGGATAGTGTCTACCAATAAGTAGATTTGCAAAATCAACATTTTCTTTCCTTTTTGAAAGTCAGAATGTCATTTACTTTTCTCATATCCTGTAGTACCTCTCCATTCTGTCCCACAAAGAACGCTGATAGCACCATGGAGATATTTGCAAGTATTCTCAATAACCTGAAATATATATAAAATAACCTGAGATTTGCATTTTTTAAACCTTTCAATGTCCTTGGACTATACTTTCTTCATCTCAGTCTGGAAACTATACTTAGCAAAGTAAACAGAAGCAAAGTAATAGGTAATGATTCTTACTTTCTTGTTTTCACTGATCAACAGGGTATCCTTGGTCTTTCTTTGATATGAATAGAATTTAGAATAGTTTGGCTAGGTTTAGTTTTTATAATTTTTATTAATTTAGTACATACAGAGCTGTGACCTTTCTAATACTATTATAAATTAGCGACATTCGTTTACATGCATCTTATGTGTCTCTACTTTGTACTTTATAAATGTCCGTTAAAAGTCAAAGTTCATCACTGACTCATGAAAAAGTAACAGTTATTTAATCTACCTATCTTCTTGGAAAGGCCTTAAATGAAGTGCAAAGTATCTTTAAAAATACTTAATGAAATTAAATGGAAATTTACACCTTGCTACCATTTTCTGAGGTAAGTTTTCTCACTGGAATGCTGACCAGAAACATAGTATCTGAAAGAAAAATGTTTACTACTGATTAAGGTCAACTGAGACTTTTCTACTTTAAAAAGGATACATTAGTTTGGTTATCTGCCACGTGTCCATTAGTGCACCTTAGATACAAATGAACTAGCGATAGGCTTCTTTGAAATGAAAATATTTATATGTGCCATATTTGCTTTCTCTGCTATTCTCTCAGTCCGGTGTGGAAACCAGAATACTTTAGGGTTATTCTTCGTAACTTCTTACTGATGATAACTTTATAGTTTTATAGATATGGATAGTATATGTAAATGAAAATAGCTATTCTACTAGGGTGAGAGGATTGTGGATTTTTATGAGTAGTGTGTTTTAATTTCCTCTAATTTTTAAAATCATCTTTTTAGTTAAAAAGAAAGCCCTTAGCTTCGAAGTGCATATTTAAGATCTTGTGTAGAATGGGAAAGTTCTTATTCTCTGTCTTCATGGCTGAATAATAAATTTATCAAGACTTTCAAGAAATCATGGCATTCTTATTCCTTCCCTCACATTATTCACTTTTATCCTTCTGTTGAAGATCCAGATTTAATGAGTCAAATTTAATGATATTATTTGTAACAGAGAAAGGGGAGAAGTATAGTTCCATGTGAAAACCAGACTAAATCAGCTCATAGAATTCTGATTAAGGTTTTTAGGTCAGGTTTGAAAATAAAGATGAAGATCTTAGGTGAAGGAGCACATAAGGAAGCAAGCTCAGGAATACATTTTCTACAACACTGTATTCAAACCAACATTTAGCCCAGGAATTTGCAAATTATGGTTCAGGTATAAGGTGAGACCACATCTCAGATTTTTTTTTTTTAACATTTTCACTTGTGGGGGCACCTGGGTGGCTCAGTCAGTTGAGTGTCTGCCTTCAGCTCAGAACATGATCCCGGGGTCCTGGGATCGAGCCTCACATCGGGCTCCTTGCTCAGCGGGGAGCCTGCTTCTCCCTCTCCCTCTGCCTTTCCCTCCTCCCCACTTGTGCTCTCACTCTTGTGCTCTCTCTTTCTCTCTCTCTCTCAAATAGATAAATAAATAAATAAATAAATAACATTTTTCACTTGTGGCATAAAAATAAACTCTACTTATCATAGTAATGCTTATCATTCTAGCAAATGTGCAACTGGAGTGCTGTTTTTTTTGGTTTTAGAGGGTAGGTGGGAAGAACAGATTGTATTGAATAAGAGCAACCTGTATACAAAACAATAATATTAACACATATGGATCACTTATTATGTGATAATGTTCTGAATGCTTTGCTTAGAATAAGTTATTTAATTTTCTCACTACAACCCTGTGATATAGTGTTATTATCCCCAGTTTGCAGGTGGGTAATCATACAGAGGCACAGAAAAATTTAAAAACTTCCTCAAGTTCACACACAAGTGGTAGAATTGGAATATAAATGTAATATAACCTTAGGCTCTAGAACCCATATTCTCAGCCACGTGGTATATTGCCTTTCAGAATCAATCCAGCTTAGCTCTTCATGTATTGGCACCATGTTTTCTCTTGGTCTTTTCTATTTTTTTTCTTAGACTTACCCTTTTATTTTAATAATGTATGAAAAAAATCACATAGTCCACCCCCTCCCTTCTTAAAGTAATATTTTTAATATCAAATTCATCTAAACACTAAACAAATTTTTTTCTATTAAAATTAGTAAAAGTATATGAGTTAAATAACTGAAACACAAATGGTGTGCTAGATAGAATTCATTTCCCTCTGTTGGCTCTAACTTATGCAGTGTGAAGATCTAAGCAATTTAAATTAAATGTTTTTAAAGATTCACTACACCCTTTTGTCCATTAAATACTGTTTCTGTTCTTATATTTTGTCTTCCATTTTTTAAAAAATAAGGAAACCTTTAAATAGAGAGTTATAAGATGTTGTATAACATCTATACAAAATTTACAAGTGAAGCAAAACTGTAAAGGATATATCAAAAGTATAGAATGGCACCAATAATTCTTTAGGCAGTACTTGTTGTGGACATAAATATGTTTTATATGCTAAATAGACTGTTGCCAACAGATATGATTCTTTTAGTGGTACGCATAAATCATATAATAATGACCTAAACTATATTGGAATTTTACTTGCTTCAGAATTTAAGGTTACTATTTTTAGGGCATTGTAAATAAGAACATATAAACCTGAGTTACAGGGCGCCTGGGTGGCTCAGTTGGTTAAGCGACTGCCTTCAGCTCAGGTCATGATCCCAGGGTCCTGGGATCAAGTCCCACTTCGGGCTCCCGGCTCAGCGGGGAGCCTGCTTCTCCCTCTGACCCTCTCCCCTCTCATGCTGTTTCTCTCCTGCTCACTCTCTAATAAATAAATAAATAATCTTTAAACCTGAGTTACAAACAATGCCCAGTGGCAGTCATATTAGATACCAGTAGTTTAGCAGTTCTGTGAGGTGTAGGAGAATTTTGAAAGCACATGCTGTAAAACTACTTGTCTTAAAAAATAGTGTTTGGCATATATGCTCATTCAGAATTTAAGACAAAAAATACTCTGTTTAATTTTTCAAAACTCAGTTTCCATTTTAAAATTTGTGACATTATGAACTTCAAGTCAGTATGTATTGTTTCTAGAGTTACTGGATTCAACACTCTAGAAGTTAATGTATTAAGAAACTGATAGTATATGTAGAAATAAAATATTAATATAGAACACTTCCTCTGGTCTCATACCTAAATACAATGAATATAAACAAAGACAGTTCTTGTTGTTGTTTTTTTTTAATTTTTAAATTCAATTATTTACTCTTTTCCCTTACAGATTGCAGATTTTGGTTTATCAAAATGGCGTATGATGTCCCTCTCACAATCACGAACTAGTAAATCTTCACCAGAAGGAGGGACAATTATCTATATGCCACCTGAGAACTACGAACCTGGACAAAAATCAAGGGCCAGTGTCAAGCATGATATATATAGGTATAATATGTTATTTTTGCTCAGAGTTAACCTTGTCCAAAAACAAGATTAATGAGAATTTTGAAGCTACATTTTAATTTAAATTTTTTTAAGATTTTATTTATTTGAAAGAGAGAGCATGAGCGGGAGGAGAGGCAGAGGGAGAGGGATAAGCAGACTCCCCAATGAGCAGGGAGCTGGATGTGGGGCTCCATCCCAGGACCCTGGGATCATGACCTGAGCTGAAGGCAGACGCTTAACTGACTGAGCCACCCAGGTGCCCCGAAGCTACATTTTAAAGTGTGATTTTTAGTCTTCTCTCATAAGTGTGGTGAAAATAGAGACCACAGTCGTTAATATTTTTAATATTAAAGATGCCATGCTTTAAGCCACTTTTACATCCTTGAAAAGAATTTAAAGTATATATTATTGTTCTGTCAATTTATAATATAGTACTAAAAGGTTATTATCTGGGCGCCTGGGTGGCTCAGTCGTTAAGCATCTGCCTTCAGCTCAGGTCATGATCCCAGGGTCCTGGGATCGAGTCCCACATCGGGCTCCCTGCTCGGCGGGAAGCCTGCTTCTCCCTCTCCCACTCCCCCGGCTTGTGTTCCTGCTCTCGCTGTCTCTCTCTCTGTCAAATAAATAAAATCTTAAAAATAAAAAATAAATAAAAGGTTATTATCTTATGTGACATTGATGGAGGAGGGAGGGAAACAGTGTGGTTAACACTTAACACTACCAAAGGAGATAGTACTTAGGCCAGGAAAAAAGTGAATAGAATAGAGCTACATGAGATCATCTTTTTTATTGCTCTTTATTTTGTGTGAGTAATAGAATCATGTAACTAGAGGTCATTAAAAGTCATCCACAACAAGTTATCCTTGCCTTTAACTCCAAATTTTTATTACAGTAATTTGTTAATTTTTCAAATTAGATTAATTCCCTTTCAGAACAAAACTGTATATAAACACTCATCATTTTTATTATATATGGTGATTCTTTATATAGCATTTCACTACCTTATTACTTGCAAAAATGATATCTCCACAGTCAGCTTTTAAAATCAGTACTATTTTAGTTTATTGTGCATAGTTAGTTTATAATGTCCTGTATGTATATTTTTATCTTAAAAAGCTATGCAGTGATCACATGGGAAGTCTTAACCAGAAAACAGCCTTTTGAAGGTAAGTGTACTTTCACTTCCTTATTCTAGACGACAGCATGTTGGTAGGCCATATTCAGAACTATCTAAATAAAGCCCATCTTATTTTAAATCTGCCTACCATTCATTTTTTGGAAAACACACTATAAAAACATAACAATTTATCAATTCTGATTCCACTGTATATTGAAAACTGTACTGGATTAAGGGTCAGAAAAATGTAGATTCTGATTCTTGTTCTGACAGTAATTAGCTCTGTAATCAAGCCACTAAATCTCTTGAGTCTTCATTTCTTTTTAATTTGCAAGATGAAAATTTTGAATTTTATTTCTAAGATTCATTCCAGCTCTAAAACTCTTTATTTGAAAATTTAATTAGTGCTCCTTCTATAACTTTGAAAAATAATTTTTAAGTTTTCTGATAACATTGTCCATTTCTTTATTTTGAGGATTGTATGGGTCAGCTGTCTTGTGTAACAACCTCAGAATCTCAGTAGCTTACAAAATAAGTGTATGTTTCTCATTCACATTAGGTGTGAGTGGCCATTTTTGGCTGTGCTAGGTTCCACTCAGTTCTGCCAAGCTCTGCTCTATTCATGTTCCATTGGCCAAATCAGGTGACCAAGCTTAAAATTAATGTGGTGAGGTGAGGCTGTAAATACGACAGGAGGCAGATGAGTCTGTCACTGGCTGGGATATATATGTGTATATGTATGTTTTTAACAGAAAGGGGGGTAATGCATTATTCCTATGATTTTAAGTTTCCCTCATTTTCATTTGGTTGACTTTAGAATGTATTTAATTAATGTATTAAATCATAATATATTTCTAATGAATGAAATATATTTGTTTTGACAGAAGTCACCAATCCTTTGCAGATCATGTATAGTGTATCACAAGGACATCGACCTAACACTAACGAAGAAAGTTTGCCACTTGATATACCTCATCGAGCACTTATGATCTCTCTAATAGAAAGTGGATGGGCGCAAAATCCAGATGAAAGACCATCTTTCTTAAGTGAGTGTACAGTTTTAGTCTGGACCTTTTGAATTACAAAAACAGTGAATATACTGTGAATAAAATATTCCTTGAAAAATTACACAAGTTAGATGGCAAGCTTAAAGTTGTTTTTTGTTTTGTTTTTTGTTTTTAATTCAGTTGCTGTTTTTATTTTATGAGATGAGATTGGAGAGATAAGGAGGGGCTTTGGCTACCATTAAAAGGCTAGAAATTTATTCCAAGTACAATGGAACACCATTAAAGTGTGTTTTGAATGGAAATGACATCTAATTTAAGTTTTGGAGAGATCACTCTTGTTGCTGTGTGGAAAATTGACTGGAGAAGGGTAGGCATGGAAGCAAAGAGACCACCTAGGAGACTCTAGCAAGAGTTTATTAAGGTGCTAATCCATGATAGAAAAATTAGATAGAATTAAGATTTATTTCAAAGGTAGAACGGATCATCATCTAAATGTAAACACAGGAGAAAGTTTTTATGATCTTGTCTTAATCAAAGAGCTCTTATATATGACATCAAAAACAAGATCCATGAAAAAAATGATAATTGAGCTTTGAAAAAACTGAAAATTTTTGCACTTCAAAAGATGCTGTTAAGAAAAAGTGAAAAGATAAGCCACAGACTGGGGAATCATCTTTCTAACTAAAAAAGCAATGAAATATATTTTTTATTCAAAATTTGTGTCCAATGCTCATTAGTACTATATTTAAAAAAATCAAAAGTTGCTTGTAATGGATTCACATTTTATTTCTTATTTCCCAGAGCTATGTGGGAGGATATATATCTCCTTTGTCCCCAGTGCCACTTCCAACTATTCATTTCTTTTCCATTCTCTAAAAATTCCAACTTCTCTGCAGATCATACCATTAGGCATACTTACTTCTCTACAGACTTCGTGTTTTTTCCCTATTGTTCTTTAAAGACTTCTGCTGAATACGTAAAGGAGCCTTCTGCAGATCACAGAGCTCTCTCTCTGTATGTCTCCCCTCTCTGGTACTGCCCTATGAACTCTCTCTGCCTTGGTCTACCCAGACTTTCAGCCCCATCTCTTCAATTAAGTTTCCACTCAATTGAGAAGTGAGGCTCCACCTCACTTCCCTCTTAAGCTGCAGCTAGAAACTCTCAACACAGTAAGCGTGGGCAATCATAAGGCTCACCTGATTTGTTTCCCATCTCAGTGATCACTGTCCTTTGTTGCCTGGTATCTAGTATCTTGAAAACCACTGTTTCATGTATTTTGTCTGGCTTTTTTGGTTGTTTTGGGCAGAGTGGCAAATCAAACCCTGTTGCTCCATCTTGGCCAGAAGTGGGAGTTATTTATTGGTTTCTCTTTAAATTAATGGCCAGGGCACCTAGGTGGCTCAGTTGGTTAAGTGTTAAGTATCTGCCTTCAGCTCAGGTCATGATCCCTGGGTCCTAGGATTGGTGCTTGGGGCTCCCTGATCAGTGGGGAGTCTGCTTCTTCCTCTGCCCCTCCCCCTGCTCGTGCACGTTCTCTCTCTCCTCTCAAATAAATAAATAAAATCTTTAAAATTAATTAATTAATGGCCAAAATTGGACACTAAACACTACTTAGCAATTCTGTTATGCTTCTCAAATACATGTACTATTCCATTTTCATAGATCAACTGTTCTAAAGGTGTGGTACAAGGGCCCCTGGGGTGGTTGGTCCCTGAGACTTTCAGAAGAATTCACAAAATCAAAACTCTTTTCACCAAAATAATAAATACTAAGATTTTTTTTTTTTTAATTCTCATTCTCTCATGAGTATATAGTGGATTTTTCCAAAGGCTAAATGAGGTATGATGGTTTCATTGCTCCAACAAATAATGGAATGTGTTCTCACATATATATTCTGATGTCTTAAATTTTTCTCAGTTTTAATTTGTAATATAGTAAATATCAATAGATATGACACAAACGTACAAAAGCTATTTTGGATAGTCAATAATTTTGAAGAATCCTGAGACCTAAAAGTTTGAGAATTGCTTCCTTATATCAGTGATCATCTTGTACTATTGTAGGAGATACCTAAGGCCCATCCATTCTTTATGTTCCCAAAGTGAAGATGAAATCCATTTCAGTCCCTAAGAAGGAAAGTATAGAAAGAACATTTCCAGCTTCTATGTGCCCCTCAGCACTCTTCCTCAGACTTACCTCATTTGCTGATTTTGGAGAAAAACTGAGCATGCTTATCTGGTTCCTTCTCAGTTTTTTTCCTTCTTTTAGAAGTCAGCCTGTCTAAAGGATGCATACATTTTCTGCTCCCCCATGTGGAAGTAGATGAGGCCTGTGGCTGAGTAAAGCTGTGAACTCTTTCCAAGCCCATTGGCTACAGATCTAAAGGTAAATTCTCCAATTATCTTTATCAGTAATAAAGGTTGATACTTTGATCATCATTTATCATTATTCTGTGGCTTTTCTTGATAGATTCTGAGCTTAGGAAAAGAAGACAGTGGTTAATACCTTAGCCTCCCTTCTTAAACCTCTGGCACTTCATGCTCCATCTTTCCTTTGAGCTGATCATCTGTTCTCACACTACATTAAGAAAAGAGAAACCATGAGAGAGCACTACTACCTCATAGATCCACTACCAGATCTACAATCTTAGTTGTACTTGTATCCATTTTTCCTGCCTTATCTCTTTTACAGGGGAAAAAAGTATCCATATACTTAGACAAATGTAAACGTATCACTTGTGCTCTGAATACCATCCCCAAGCCCTCTCCAGTTTCTTTTCCTTTATATTCTTGCTCTACTCTTGCAGTGCCAATTTCAGTCTGTCTACTGGATCATTCAGCTATCACACAGATATATTCCATTATTATCCCCTATTTTTATATAGGAAAAAAAAAACTCGACTTCATGTGTTGACTTCAGGTACCACCTCATTTTTTGGCTCCCATTCAAATCTAAACACCTTGTAGGAATTGTCCATACTTGTCGTCTCTGCTTCTTTCCCTCTAACTCAGTTTTTAACAAACTTACATCAGTCTTCTGTTTTCATATCTCTACTAAAGCTACATTGTTGGGGTTACCAAGGATGGTAATGTTAGAAAATCCTGCTTACCTTACTTGGCTTCTTGACAGATTAGACATGACTAATTAGCTATTCCTTCCTTGGAACTTTCTTTCTGGTGGCTTCAAGACACAAGAGGCTACACAATTTAGTATCCTCTCTTCCTCAATCTCTTTCTCTTCCTCTACTCAATTTCGAACTGTTGGAATGCCTCAGAGCTCTAACATGGGCCCTTTACTATCTGTATCCTATGTATATTCACCCCCTAGATAATCCAGTCCAGACCATGGCTTTATATACCATCCATATGTTAGCGATGCTCAGTTTTATATCTGGAGCCCTGGCCTCTCCTTTCAGCAATAAATTCATATATTATTGTAGTAGTTGTAGTAGTAATTATGATTATTTCCATTTGTTGGCTATTATGAATAATGCTGCTATGGCTGTTCATATGCAAGTCTTTGTGTGAACATGTTTTCATTTCTCTTAGATTGCTATCAGTGAGTTGAATTGCTGGGTTGTATGGTAAATTTATCTTTCATTTTTAAGAAACTCCTAAATGTTTTCCAAAATGGCTGCATCATGTTACATTCCCATTCTTAAATGTGGTTATTTGTCTTATTATTGTCAGAGTTCTTTATATATTCTAGATATAAGTCCTTTAGCAGATACATGATATAAAAAAATTTCCTCCCGTCTGGGGCTTGTCTTTTCATTTTTCTTAATAGCAGCTTTTTGAAGTGCAAAAGCTTTCAATTTTTTTGAAGTGCATTTATCAAAATTCGTTATGGATCGTGTTTTTAACGTCATATCTAAAAATTCTTTGCCTAACCCAAGGTCATGAAGATTTTCTCCTATATTTACATTTAAGTGCATGATCCATTTCAGGTTAATTCTATGTATGATTTTAGGAAGAGTATAAATTTGTCTTTTTTTATGTGGCTGTCCAGCTGTCCTAGCACCATTTGTTGAAAAGATGATCCTTTTCCTGTTGAATTGCCTCAGCAACTTTGTCAAAAAGCAACTGACCATAACTATAAGGGTTTATTTTTAGACTCTCAAGTGTGTTCCATGATGTATATTTCTATCTTTATGCATATAATAAAGACTCTTAAGAGGGTTAAATGTCATCAGTTTGGGGAAAAATTGACTTAGGGCCTTCTCAGTGAAATATTAGCATTTATATTTTGCAGTTTAATGATTAGAGCAATCTGAACTCAATTTTTTTTTTTCTTATTTAGAATGCTTAATAGAACTTGAACCAGTTCTGAGGACATTTGAAGAGATAACTTTTCTTGAAGCTGTTATTCAGCTAAAGAAAACAAAGGTAAATTGCTAAATGAAATAGTAGAAATTGAATTTAAAACAATCATATATTATTCATGGAGATTTTCAGCTTAGTTTAATTTAGTTATTATCTATATATTTTTCACACATATAGGCTACAGTTTAACAGAGACTATGAATACTGTTTTCTCTGTCACCAAAGAGCTTTTCCATTTCATTCAAATGCCACTTCTAGATTTCAGAGGCATTTCCAGAACTCCCATATATGAAATGTAAGCTTAAAACGTGTAATGACTGCCTGTTATGTACAATGAATGCCCTAAATCACTAGGGTTTTTTACCCTGTATTTCTTAACCTAAAATTTTAGTATATATAGAGTAAAAGAAGTCTGGGTTCTTACACTTCTTTTTATTCAGTGTTCTTGGGCTTTTTTTGAGATTTATTGCCAAGTTAAGCTATAGAATTGTATTAATAATAGAAGCCAAAATGTATAGTTTTAATGCTTTATTTTATTTTGTTTTGTTTTCCCACTCAAAAACTCTATTATATAAATCAAAGTAACAGTTGATATGAATTACTTAGAACAATTGTCTTATTTACTCATTCTGGCATTTGTAGATTAGAACAATTGAAGGGACCTATTACTGCAAGGTTTTCTTAATATTATCAAAATTTGTTTAAAAAGCAACTACAGGGGCACCTGGGTGGCTCAGTCGGTTAAGCATCTGCCTTCGGCTCAGGTCATGATCCCTGCATCACTTCTCCTTTTCCCTCTGCCTGCAGCTCCCCCTGCTTGTGCTCTCTCTCTGTCAAATAAATACATAATATCTTTTAAAAGTATATAAATAAATAAATAAATAAATAAATATAAAAAGCAACTACAGTCCTTTAGGGACAAAGTAAGCATAGTTGAATACTTGCTGAGTTTCATTAAATTGCATCTGAGATATAATAATAAAAATAATCAGTTATTAACCAAAGTCTTGAGTTGTAAACAAGCATAGTCTACAGTTTATGTATCATTAAATGACATTGATTGCCTCTTGCAATTTGCTGTATCTTTTGACATAACCTTTAGTTTAAAAGGGAAATGCATGAAGAAACAGCCACCTTTAGCCAAACTAAAAATTGATGGTGGCAGTATTAGTGCCTGTGTTTTAAGGAACTAGAGAACTGTGTTTCCATTCTTTTGATAACTTTTCACTGACCTCCCTGCTTCTGAGTAGGTACAGTCTTTTCTAGAACATTCCAATCTCTCCACTTCTTAGTAGCTACAAACTTCTGTAATATATATATATATATTTTTTTTTTTTTTGCTTTATCTTTTCAGTTCTCTTTTCTCTCCTTACAACTTTCTCTTCTTCTGCCAAGAAAAGGTAGATAGAAGAATTTGTTCTCTTGGTTATAAAGTGGAAGAGAACCATTCCAGTTCTTTTTTTTTTTGTCCCCAAACAACTTAAACACTAGGATCTATATTTTTTTCACTTTTTTAAATTTTAATTCAATTAATTAACATAATGTATTATTGGTTTCAGAGGTGCAGGTCTGTGATTCATCAGTCTTATATAATACCCAGTACTCATTATATCACATGCCTTCCTTGATGTCCATCATCCAGTTACCCCATTGCCTCACCCCTCTCGCCTGCAGCAACCCTCAGTGTGTTTCCTATGATTAAGAGTCTCTTACGGTTTGTCTCCCTTTCTGGTTTCTTCTTGTTTTATTTTTTCCTCTCTTCCCTATGGTCCTATGCCTTGTTTCTCAAATTCTACATATCAGTGAGATCATATAATTGTCTTTCTCTGATTGACTTATTTTGCTTAGCATAATACCTTCTAGCTCCATCTACATCATTGCAAAACACTATGATCTATATTTAAAACTGTTAATTTTTTAGGAGAAATTTAGGCTTTTTATATAAAATAAAGTACATATTTTCAAATACCTGAATACCATTTAATAATAGCATTGCTAAATTACTAAAACATTACTTTCTTTGTTGTTCTTAAGTAGCTCTATTGTTTTTACTCAGAATTTTAGTATTTTTTTCTATTTAAAAATATTCTTTATCAATTCTCTGAAACTGGTAGGGGAAGAATATCGTCTCTATTTATGGATAAGACACTGAGGTATAGGAAAGTTACACAACACTCTACACAGCTAGCTAATGGCAGGGCCAAGAGTAGAATACAAATTTAATAAGATTTTTCATCAGGAAACTTCTGGGGGCACCTGGGTGGCTCAGTCAGTTAAGCTCCTGACTCTTGATTTTGGCTCAGGTTGTGATCCCAGGGTCATGAGATCAAGCCCCACATCAGGCTTCGCACTCAATGCAGAGTTTGCTCCAGGTTCTCTCCCTCTCCCTCTGCCCCTCCTACTTAAGCATGCACGCATGCTCGCTCTCTCTCAAATAAATAAATAAATAAAATCTTTAAAAAAAAAAAAAAAAAAGGAAAGAAATTTCTGAAAACCCGGGTCTCCTGCGTGGCTCAGTCAGTTAAGCGTCTGCCTTCGGCTCAGGTCATGATCCCAGAGTCCTGAGATCAAGCTGGCATCAGGCTCCCTGCTCAGCGGGGAGCCTGCTTCTCCCTCTCCCTCTGCTCTTACTGCCCCCCACCCTTGCCATGCTCTCTTTCAAATAAATAGATAAAATCTTTTTAAAAAAGAAAGGAAAAGAGGGAGGGAGAGGGAGGGAGGGAGGGATTTCTGAAAACAAAGACCACCAGTTAGGGTGACTTGTTTTGTTTGATGCTCCTACATTTTTTCCAGTTCTTTGAACCAGGTCCCATAAATCATGTTTTCACAGATAGCCTTTCCTATATCTTAAGAAGTAAAAACTGAACCAAAAAGTTTTTCCTTAACATTCCATTTCATTTCTTTCTAAGGGTTGATTTACTAGTTCATAAATAATATGAATTATCATAACATCAGTTATGAGAAATGATGTTATTCAAGGATATTGCATTCTCAGAAATGTTTCAATAAATTTAAAAACACAGAAAAACTTATATAACAGAGACAGATCCAAAGAATAATTCTAAAGGTTCACATAAAAAGGTATTTAACAAATGCTCATTGGACTGCTTTGTGCAAAGTACTATGCTAGGTGGATTATATATACAGATGAATAGTGGTTTTTTCTTCTAAAATTCCTTACCTGTGTAATGGAGCAGGCAGTCATATAAGTATGAATATGGAGGACTGGTGTAGTACCCACCAATTTCTAAAGTTCTGTAGAGCAGTTGACATTATGTTGGTTTGGAGAAGAGAAGCATACTACAGGTTTGTTTTTTAAATCACTCACTAGTGATGGCAGCTAATCCAACTGGTTTATAGAGATGGGAGTAGATCACTAAATGATTTTAATACAGAGGTTTAGCATATAAATAAATCATCTGCTTAATAGCTAACATGTACTGAATGCTTACTAAGTAATCTTAGGACTTTTTTTGTTTATAATCCTCCTTACAGTAATCCTGCAAAATAGGTATTCTTATCTCCAGTTTACAGAACGGTAAACTGAGAGTAAGTCTCATGCCTAAAATCCAATAGTTAAGTATCCTGGGATTCTAAACTGGACCTGACTGGCTACATGATCCCCATCATTCCATTAGGACACTCTGTATCCTTTACTTTAGCCCTCAGTTTCTTATCTGTAAAACGAAAATAATACTTGTACTTACCAGCACAGTGCCTAAAATACAGTAAATACTTAAAAATTATGATAGATACATAGATACATATACTTACACAAATTGAAATTTATTAAGTACCTAGTTTATACCTTCTGTTCATTATCTCACTTAATCTCTTAAACAATCCTGCATGTAGGTATTAGTCCATCTTTTTTTTTTTTTTTTTAGATTTTATTTATTTATTAGAGAGAAAGCAAGAGAGAGAGAGCACGAGTTGGGTGGGGGGGCAGAGGGAGAGGGAGGAATAGACTCCCAGCTGGGCAGGGAGCTCAACACGGGGCTCCGTCCCAAGACCCTGGAATCAGGACCTGAACTGAAGGCAGATGCTTAACCAACTGAGCTACCCAGGCATCCCCAGTATTAGTACATCTTTAAAGATAAATTTGCTCAAGGTAACCAAATGATATGAGGCAGGATTCAAAGTCTGTTTCTCTAGTTATTACCTTTAGGTTATATATTTATATTCTCA
The DNA here is from genome assembly GCF_054177405.1 of Leptonychotes weddellii. Taxonomy (NCBI): domain Eukaryota; kingdom Metazoa; phylum Chordata; class Mammalia; order Carnivora; family Phocidae; genus Leptonychotes; species Leptonychotes weddellii. The sequence continues at coordinate 129,549,201 of NC_138372.1, forward strand.
AATGATTTAACTTTACTTTCCAGTGATTTTGTATAAACATATAAAGTATGTTAAGCAGATTGTATTTTACTCACATAATTTCCTAATCACCTTCAACTAAAGGACATATATGCATTCATTCCAGTTAAAGAGTGCTTCAAGCACTATTCACTTATGTGACAAGAAGAAAATGGAGTCATCTCTGAACATACCTGTAACTCATGGACCACAGGAGGTAAAAAATTTATGTTGATAAACTCAAAATATGAGAAGAAAATGAAAAATCATTTAGTCTTAATTCCTTCCTTTATATGTGGGAAGCTAAAACCCCAGGAGATTTTAAGATTTATTAGGTAGCCGATGGCAATCTCCATTTCAGACTCCAACACTCCTAATTTTCACCCCACTGTTCATTTCATTGAATCATATATAGTCCTTGCTTCTTTGTTTGCCATTAACTTTAGTCCCTGTAATTGTTTCATATAATGAATGGTGTTCCAATGTGTCCATAGGCAAATCATTGATTACATTTTTACCATTATATTTATGCCTTCTTATTCAAATGTAAACTAGCTATAATACTGCTTTGTCCTTACCTCTTACAATGATTAATGAAAGGCAAAATGCCATTTCTGTGGCTATCTAAAAGGAAAGATTTCTTTAGTAGCATTCATTCATATTTCAAATTAATAATTTCTCCTAAGAATATATAAGACTTGTTTTATATATGTGTTTCTTTAATTTTATAAGGTATAAATTGTAATAGTTTTTATTCTTTTTTATAGTAAACTAAAATCAAGAACTATTCAGAAATTAAAGCTACTTAACTTTAAAATGATTTTCTATTAACCTAAATCATTTATCTTCTATTTACTTTAGGAATCGTGTGGATCCCCTCAACCCCATGAAAGTAGTGATTCTAGTAGAGCCTCAAAGTCCCTGTCAGCATCTCCAGACAATGATTTTTTATCTAGTATGTAAATTTTTCAGTCAGTATTACTTGCATGTTTTCCATTTTTTTTAAGATCATATTATTGGTAAGCAGTCATGGTTTGTATGGAACACAGCTTTCATCTGTAGCCATAACTCATTTTTTAAAAGTGTTAGAATCTTAAGTTGTGAAAATAGTAGTGGAATGTTCCATAAATACATTAAAATATTGAATGCATTGTGTTCAACTTTGTGAAAATATATTTAAAAAAATACTTTCTAAGAGAAGAGAAATGTTTCTGAGTAACCATAGTATGAGATAGAAGGTGATGTATTGTAAAGGAGATACAATGTAGAGCTATGGTAATACACTGGAAAAGTAACATTTTTTATAAAGCATTTCACAACAACCTTGTGAGGGAGATATTCCTCATTTTACAGATTTTTAAAATCAAGACTTCCTGGATCACATAGTTAGTAGCTGGCAAATCCAAGACTTGAAGCCAGGTCTTTTGATAAATATTTTCATGTCACTCCACTACACCATGTTGTCATCATGAAGAAATTGTTTCTGACTGAAGGTTGGACCTATAGTTATAAAGATGGGCATTCCAGGCAAAAGGAACAACATAGAGGCACAGAAGCAAGAAAACACAGAGAACAGTGAGTAGTTGGTTTTAGCTGGTAAAGAGGATGAATGAAAGGAGATAAAAGATCAATAGGGTGGAGTCATATCATCACAAATTCTAACACTTGGCGGAGCTATTTGGGCTTTTTCACTTGGGTAGGGAGCAACTATTGCAGATATTTGAGCAAGGGTGTGACATGATAAAAATTTTTTGCTTTAGGAAGATTTGTCCTGGCTGGAATATGTATTGGAAGGAAAAGGAGAATGCAGATGGGGAAACCAATTAGTAGACTGTTAGTCTGTTACTGTAATATACATGAGAGGTTATGAGACCTGATCCAGAATACAAGAAGGGAGAAATGATGAGAGAAATGTTATGGAGGACACACTGAAGGAGTTTATAGAATTCTACTTGTAGGAAGGAAGAGAGAAAAAAAGAGCGAACAAGTTGTCAAGCCTGATGACTGGGAGAACATTGATGCTATTAACAGAAATAGTTGAAATAGGTTTTAGAGTTAGATGAATAATTAAGTTTTTAATTTTTTTTTCAAATTTGAGGTGCTTAGCAGTGCATATGAGGTTGATGTCTAGTGGACTGTTGAAAATGTAAGACTAAGGCTCAGTGAAGACAGGAAATTTAATTATATAGATTTTGGAAGAGAGGTGACAGTTGAGACCCTGAGGCTGAATAGGATTACCGAGGAAGAGTGTAGAAAGACACATATCATAAATAGATTTAGAAGACACATTTAAAGTACAGAAGAAGAAGAAGACACAGAAGAAATATGGGATTATGTGAAGAAGTAAAATTTCATGATTTATAGTTTATATAAAACAGACAAGCACAGACAGAAGTGTGGTAAAAACATTCATTATAAACGCATTTTTGTTCTAAAATATATTTACTTGTGGAATTAGGTTTATGAACCAGCTTTAATAACAGTGAAAATTTAAACACATTGAATACTATCCTCTGTGTGACCCAAATGTTGATATTTTAGCTAATAGGAATAGCTAAGGACTATCCTACCCCTAATGAAGATACTGTGTTTTGTAGGAAAAACTCAAGACTTCTCTACGCTGTGTCACTATCCAGTAAATCACAGTTGCAATAGTAACATTTCTGCAGCTCAAAAGGGGACATTTTGTGATTACAAGACCACCCTATGCTCTTTAACAGTAATAAATCCACTCCCAGCTGAGGGAAACTCAGGTAAATATTTAGCACTTTGTAAATGATGCTGTTTATCTCGCAACTATATGTTCAGTATATTTGCCATGCAATAAGTTTTATTTGTCTTTATTTCTTCAACATGATAAATATATACCTTCTTAAGTAGGAAAGTACTTCCAATCCTAGGAGATAAGAGTGCTAACATGTAATACTAGGCCCACATGGTATTCCATGAACATCTAACATCTACGTAGGGAGGGAGTGCTAAAAGGAGGTGTGACTTAATATGTTACTAAAGGTAAAGTTATTTTTGTTTATTTAAAAAATATGCAGATATCCTTTATATTAAAAAATATATATCTATAAGATAGATTGGGTTTTGCCCCCGTGGATTTATAGTATATAAAAAGGCTTTTTCTGGGAAGGGAACTGGAGTGTTTCCTGAAAATTAGCAGCATCCTCCAAAATACTTGTATTCCATATTAGCGTAATCGTAGAAAATTAGGGGTTTTATTCCTTATTACTTCTTTGTTCATCCAGTGTTACTCATAGCTGTTTACTTGTCCTCACTCATTTGTCCTGCCTTGCTCTTCTGCAGTGCGACCACAGCCTGGCATAGCCCAACAGTGGATCCAGAGTAAAAGGGAAGACATTGTGAGCCAGATGACAGAAGCTTGCCTTAACCAGTCACTAGACGCTCTTCTGTCCAGGGACTTGATCATGAAGGAGGACTATGAACTCATTAGTACCAAACCTACAAGGACCTCAAAAGTCAGACAGTTACTGGACACCACTGACATCCAAGGAGAAGAATTTGCCAAAGTTATAGTACAGAAGTTAAAAGATAACAAGCAAATGGGTCTTCAGCCTTACCCAGAAATACTTGTGGTTTCTCGATCACAATCTTTAAATTTATTTCAAAATAAAAGCTTATAAGGGACTCTTTTTCAAGAAGAAAAGTCATTCTATAAAAGGGTATTTTATATTTCTGTTGCCTTTATCTTATTGGCTTTATAAAATCCACATGAGTATTAGAAGCGTTAATGAAGTTTCTTCTTCAGGTAAATATTAGTCTTCTTCCATGACATTATAGTATTTTTTAAAATTAATATATTAGAAAGTCTGCATTTTGCTACAGAATTCAATTGTTTGTCTCTTTGGTTAATTGAAATTATTTTTTAAATGTAATAATTATATTCTTGTATATAACAATGTCTTAAGGTATGATGCATTTCTCATGGAAGCCATTTTCATATTCATTTTCTTTGTGGGTTATTTATTACTTGTCTAAGATGCAGTTTGGCTTTTGGAAATGTAGCCTTTATACTTAAATTAGAGCTAGTACAGCATTTCTAACCTATAGTGCCAGGTTCAAATCCTCACCAAAAGGTTGTTCATTAAACTTTGTTATCCAGATTACATTTTTAAATCCTATTCATTGAATTCTTCTTTAAAAAAAAATGTTTCAAAGGTAAAATGACACAAAGTCTATGAAGAAAAAATTAATCTTTCAATATATGTTTCTACCCTCATTTCTAACCTCAACTAGCAACCAAGGTAACCAAAAATTAACAGCACACTGTTTATCCTTCTATACCCTTCTCCCTACTCGTATGTATACATTCATGTGGGAAAGGGTCTTTCATTAATATTATTATAATACATCATATTACAACCTAATTTTTGCACTCAATAGTACATCATGTACAGCCTTCCAGATCATGAATAAATCTAACTCATTCTTTTTAATTGCTGCATAATGTCAAGGCTGCTTTTTTATTTTTTTAACTTATTCACCAAGTTTAGCCAAAACAATATAGTGTGAGTAATTTTTTTAATAGCTTATGTCACTAAGTGAAAATTTACAAGGCATAATCCCCCTTCTGAAAATGTTTATTAATAATGTCAGCAAAAAGTATGATGCAGGATAAATTCTAAACAAACTTTCAAGAAGCACCAGATGCACAGTATGAAAAAAGGAGAAGGAGATTGGGGCAATTAAATATTTTATTAAAATTGTAAAATAAGTATTTTAATCTCCATTTGGAGCTTGACATTAACCTGTGGCACCTTATTACTCTGTCTCTGAGAAATACGGAAATTAGTAGGGAAAAATAGAAACCAATTAAGTATATGAGTGATCTATTATATCTCTTATTTTTAAGGTGTTAGGATAAAGATTTAACTTGAGAAATAAGTTGAGAAGATGGGATTGTTTTAGGTTGTACATAGACACAGCACTAAATAACATTTAAGTCAAATAGTAAGGAAGTTCTTTTCAGTTCTTCCTTGAGCCTTCTAATTAAGTAAAGGAGAATGTCACAATCATGCTGTCATCTTTTAATCCCCCTTGTTAAGAAAAAGAAGAGGCTTCAGAACTTCAGAAACAATATTTAGCGGGCGCCTGTGTGGCTCAGTCATTAAGCATCTGCCTTTGGCTCAGGTCACAATCCCAGGGTCCTGGGATCAAGTCCCACATCAGGCTCCTTGCTCAGTGGGAAGCCTGCTTCTCCCTCTCCCACTCCCCTTCCCCCCTGCTTGTTCTCTTTCTCTCTCTCAAATAAATAAATAAAATTCTTTAAAAAAATATTTAGCAAGAATTTTGTAGTTTTTTAAATTGTATTTTATTTGAAAATGACCTACATATGACAAGTGGTACTGATTTTGTATTTATAATATTTCATTTTATAATATTCAAATAAAAAGACAAGCAGAAATACTAAATTGTGATATAGGTAGTACATGAGTGTGACAGCAAACATAGAAGTAGTGGAATGATGACATTAAGATTGTCACTCAAGGAAGGGACCTAATAATCTATAATTATCCGGGTTTTTTTAACTAGATAGTACTAGATGATCTGAAAATGTCATTCTTTGCAGTGTATTTTAAAAGAGTTTTACCCATAAGTGTAGTCCACAGAGCAGCTGCATTAACATCACCTGGAGCTTATGAGAAATGCAGCCTCATGGCCCCTATCTCAAACCTGAATCAATCCCAGGTAGGAAGGTTTAGAAATCTGTTTTAACAAACCATCCAGGCCATTATGTGTGCTAAAGTTTGAGACTCTGGGTTTTTTTGTTTGCTTTTTTTACTGTGATTTTTTTTTTTTTTTTGTAGTTGACACCTTGGCCTTTTTTTTTTTTTTTTTTTATGTTATGTTAGTCACCATACAGTACTTCATTAGTTTTTGATGTAGTGTTCCATGATGAAGGGGGGGGAATTAGAGGGGAAGATGAACCATGAGAGACTATGGACTCTGGGGAAACAAACTGAGGGTTTCAGAGGGGAGGGGGTTGGGGGGATGGGTTGACCAGTGATGGGTATTAAGGAGGGCACGTACTGCATGGAGCACAGGGTGTTACACGCAAACAGTGAGACTCTTTAAGAAGTGCAATAGAATTATGCATAAAATAATTTCCCTTTCGTTTCACAAATCTGTTTTCCTTATGTCCATTTGCCACATTTGTCTTCAGGATATATAGTCTCAGAACTGAGGTTTGATTAGTAAATTTAACTTTTTTTTTTTTTTTGCATCCACTTGAATTCCCAAAACAATTACAGACATGTTTTACATTTTGAAAAAATCATTTAAACATGATAATCTGATCAGTAGATTGAATCTACCACTCAGCTTTTTAAAGAAGTACTTAAGAACGGGACAAACACTCAAATTATGACAGCAGAAGAGCAGAGCTGATGTGGGACAAGACAAGAAGCAAGAATAAATTTGCTGAAAGTTATACTAAAGAAATTGACATCACTATGAAAGACTGGGGTGTGGCGGTGGCAATATCCAGCAGTGGGGGCTGGTTTTTATGTTCTTCCTCTGTCATTAATTCTCTGCTCACCCTCCCCCACCCCAAATACTCAATTTCCTAATTTATGAAGAAAAATTATCAATTGGGGGAACAGAAGAATCAGTAATCTTTCATGTTAAGCCATCCTCACAAACATGTCATTGGCTTCAGAAATGTGTTTCTTCTCTACAATCTCCACTCCCATCTCTCAGAGCCCAGTTCCCAATCTCCTGCTTTTCCACCCCTTCTCCCCTGGACCCTTCCTTTTTTTCTTTTCAATGTCAAACACCCAGATTTCTTTTAAAAACAAAATTCCTTTGCTTGACTTGTCTGTACCTTCTCATCCTTTTCCTGGAAAATTATGCTGCCTTTACTCTTGTTGCCAATTTCATCCTTAATCTTTTAAAATTTTTAAAGGGACACTCAGGTGGCTCAGTCAGTTAAGCATCCAACTTGATTTCAGCTCAGGTCATGATCTGAGAGTCCTGGAATCAAGCCCTGCATCAGGCTCCAAGCCTGGCAAGGAGTCTGCTTGAAGATTCTCTCTTTCTCTCTCCCTCTGCCACCCCCCTGCTATATTTAGAGAGAGAGAGAAAGCACAAGCAGGGGGAGGAGCAGAGGAAAAAAATCCTCAAGCAGACTCCCTGACCAGCTCACAGCCTGATGCAGGGCTCAATTCCAGGACTCTGAGATCATAACCGATCCAAAATCAAGAGCTGAATGCTTAACTGACTGAGCCACCCAGGTGTCCCTAATCTTTTAAGTTGTTTTTTTTTTTAAGATTTTATTTTTATTTTTGTGAGAGAGAGAGAGAGAATGTGCATGCATGAGCAGGGGAGAGGGGCAGAGGGAGAAGCAGACTCCCCACTGAGCAGGGAGCCTGATGTGGGACTCGATCCCAGGACCCTGGAATCATAACCTGAGCCAAAGGCAGACACTCAACAGACTGAGCCACCCAGGCGCCCCACTTTTAAAATTTGATGTCATAGAATTAATGAATCTCTAGGTTGAAAGGAATAATTACACATGGTTATGCCTCAAATTCCTCAAATAAAGACATTAGATATACAAATATCTCAGGATCAAAAACTTCTATTGATGTTGGAGGAGCCTATTACCTATTCAGGTCATGTTCTTCATGTCTAGACAGTTCTGTCAGTTCTTTCCTACATTGATTTAAAAATCTATTTCCCTAGTGTATGTATCTATCGGTCCTGGTTCCAAACATTGGGATAGTCTATATAGAGTACATCTATTCCCTCCCCCACATGACAGCCCTTTATAATATTTCCAGATAACTTCTATTCCTGAGGACTTTTGTTTTTACATTGAAATAATCCCTTCTTCCTTCAGTTGCTATTTAAGAGGTATGTTCTGTATTTCTTTGAAAGTATGGTACCTATAACTGCATGTGATAACTTTTAATCCATTTAGGTCTTGTCAGCACAGTTGGGATATCTCTTCTCTTGAAAGTAATATATTAAAAGCCTATTTTTTAACAATGACATGACATTGCTTAGTTGATATTTAACTAAAATGAGCTAAAAATCCTCTCTCTTTTGTAACTATGCTGTTTTGCCTTATCTCTCCTTTTTTATACTCTAAGTTGGGTTAGGTTTTTAGTCCATATATAACACTATGCCTTTATCCCTCTTAATTTTTCTAAAATTTTTCTAAATTCATTCTAGTTCCAGCAGTGCACTCAGTATGGTTTTGATTCCTAAATCTGGCATCTCCCAGCTTGTCATCCACAAACTTGACAAAGTTTCCTTTTGTAATTTCATCCAAGTTACTAATTAAAATTTTGAATGGTACTGGGCTAAGGAAAAGTCTGCAAAATGCTACAGGCTTGCTCCCTTCAACATGACAAATCTCAACTAATCATCACTCTTAAGGTACAACCATGTACCTATTCACTAATGAATATAACTGAAATATTCTTAAAGTGTTACACGATATCATAAAAGACTATGTAATCTACAAGTTTAACCAAATAATCTCTATTTCCAGGTCAGTTTTTAAAGCATTGGCTTATTTTTTCATCCAAAATGTGTGTTTCAATGTAAGTACACTTTTCTTAGGGGTTTGGGGGCTGAGTACATTAAAATATTAAAAAGGAACATGTCACCTGTCCTTACATAGAAAAAATATGGTATTGCTCAGGCTCTGCTTAAGAAGTCTAGATGCAAGGCACTGTGTCCACCAAAATCTCATGATTTAAGGATACCAGCTGTATAAAGAATCCCCAAATTAAACATCTGAAGAAAAAAAAAAAACTAAGAAAATTAAAGATTACACAGAAAACAACTTTAAAATAAGTATAAATAAATACCCTTAGAGATTTGAGTGGATATATCTTTAAAATTACAAGTTGCTATGAAATAGAAACAAACATCTAGAAAAAGTTCAAACTATGTGCCTCAAAATAATAACCCAGAAGTTGTTTATTCATTTTTTTAAAGATTTTTATTTATTTGAGAGAAAGAGAGCATGCATGCATGAGTGGGGCAGGAGGTGGGGGGTGGGGGGGGAAAGGAGAGGGAGAAGCAGACTCCCCACTGAGCAGGGAGCTGGACACAGGGCTCCATTCCAGGACCCTGAGATCATGACCTGAGCTGAAGGCAGACGCTTAACTGACGGAGCCACCGAGGGTCCCCCATAAACTGTTTATTCTTAAAACCCGTCCCACTTCTCATTCCACTACTGACCTAGGGAGTTTGTTATGGTAGATAATTAGTCTGCAACATCCATAATCTGTGGTTGATTCCTTTATGAGGATATTTCGAGACCCTGAGCAAATGGGTAAGTACCAATAAAATAGCTAAAAGTGTTTTCATTTCCAGTTTGAAGTCTCTTCCCCTCGTTAAGAATACAAAAAAGAAAAAATTAATCGGTTCTTTATTGATTTATGTAGTTAAGTGAGAGTATGGCTGAAATGACCAGATACTCTGCTTGTTCAGAAAGGACATAAAGAGGGGCGCCTTTGTGGCTTAGTCGGTTAAGCCTCTGCCTTTGGCTCACATCATGGTCCCAGGTTAAGAGTCCGCCTTCGGCTCAGGTCATGATCCCAGGGTCCTGGGATCCAGCCCCGCATCGGGCTCCCTGCTCCACAGGAAGCCCTCTTCTCCCTCTCCCACTCCCCATGCTTGTGTTCCCTCTCTCGCTGTGTCTCTCTGTCAAATAAATAAATAAATAATCTTAAAAAAAAAAAAAAAAGAACATAAAGAGACTGGATAGAATATGATTTACTTTCTGGCATTTTACCAATCAGAAATTAAGTTTCAACCTGTGGACCTTATATGATTTATTAAGATAAAATCATGCTCTGGATTTTTCCGTTATTCCACAGGGAGAAACTACTTTGCATAGGCTGTCAAACCTTAATTTTTCTCTTTATTTTTTTCACTTTTCTTGGTGAGAAATTTTAAGTTCTAGTCTCTTAGCACATTTCGATTAAACAATATAGTCATGTCAGTTATAATCACCATGTTTAACATTAGATCCTCAGGCTTATTCATCTTATAGCTGAAAGTTTGTACCCTCTTACAAACCTTTTCCTATTTCTCCTACTCCCCAGCTCCTGGCAACAACTTTTCTACTCTGTTTCTGTGAGTGAGTATAACTTTTTTTTTCTTTTTAGCTTCCACACATAAGTAATATCATGCAGCATTTATCTTTATCTGGCTTATTTCATTTAGCATAACGCCCTCAAATTCCATCCATATTGTTGCAAATGGCAAGATTTCCTTCTTTCTCATGGCTGAGTGTATTCCAGTGTGTGTGTGTGTGTGTGTGTGTGTGTGTGTGTGTGTGTGTGTCATATCTTTTTCATCCATTCATCCATTGAGGTACATTTAAGTTTTTTCTGTATCTTGGCTATTGTAAATAAAATTTTTCTTTTAAAAGAAAAGAATAAAAAGCCGTTTTTCTGTACTATTTCTTTACTGTTTTGATACCTTTTTACTGCTGTGATCTGCTTCCCATTAACCTGAACTTGGTGAGTTTTCAGTGATTCATATGGCATGTCTGGTCTGGACAAAAGCATTTTAGAGGCTAATGAATACAGACTGTTTTCAGAGACTCAGAGAAAAACTTTTGTATGTTTCCTTCTAGGCAAACTCAGATTTTGACATAATTGTTCTTCAATTCGGTGACATGTATTCAAAATTGTTTCCTTAAATATTCTTTGAACCTCAGAAATAATTAAATATTTAGGGTGTTAGAATGGAAGAAATGCAATACTGATGGATAAATTGTAGTGAACAAAGTATTTCTTAAGGGAAAATTTCCTCTCAGTAGGCATAAAAAGCCCTACAATCTCTACCAAAAGCCCCAACCTACTTTTGAGATTATAAAAGTTTTTCACTGGAAAACACTGCAGAAATTCCCAGTGGGCTAGCAGAGGGAGAAAGGATTTAAAAGTAGTAGCTAAGTTGACACCCTGGGCACATTCTGGTAAGGAAAAAAAAAAAAGCCACAATTGCCTCAGACAGCATCATCCACAGTGTTAGATTTCTTGACTTCTTGCTGATGTACCCTCTCCCCGACAAGGAATGTAACAATGAAATTTACTATTCATTCATTCTAGAAATCACTAGTGAATACTAACCATGTGTCAGGTAGTAGAGATGCAATGAAAAAGGTAAAAAGCCTGTCCTCAAGAGATATATATTCTAGTGGGAGAGGAAGACAATACACAAACAAGAATTGGACAAATTTATTTAAGTGAATAGGATCCCATCAAATAACAATTAGTGTTGTGAAGAAAACAAAGAATAGTGGATTTCAGAGGGATTGGAGGAGAAGGACCTACCTTAGATTAAAAAATGATTAGGATACTTTTTCAAAAAGCAAGGTCTGAGAGATTTCCCCCAGTGAAGAAGAGGTGCCTGACAGGTGAATATTAGGAGGATGAGTGAGGCCAATGTTAATGGAGGTGGTGACTGAGGACAAGGGAGCTGTGAGCCAAAGCCACAGTAGTAAGAAGAGGCCGGAATCACATAGGACTTTGGGGAAGAGTTTGAATGTCATGATAGTGTAACGGAAGCCACTGGATAAATTCAAGCAGAGAAATGATATGATGTACTGTAGTTTACATATTTGAAGATTACTAAAGATGACTAGAGAGGGGCTAGATGATGCCTGGACTGCAGTGGGTAGAAATGACCAGATTTCAAAATTGATTGATGGGATTTGATACATTTTTTTTAAAGATTTTATTTATTTATTTATTTGAGAGAGAGAGAGAAACAGCATGAGAGGGGATAGGGTCAGAGGGAGAAGCAGGCTCCCCACTGAGCTGGGAGCCCGATGTGGGACTCGATCCCAGGACTCCGGGATCATGACCTGAGCCGAAGGCAGTCACTTAACCAACTGAGCCACCCAGGTGCCCGGGGTTTAATACATTTTTTAAATTATTGTAAAGAAATGCCCATTCAATGCTAGACTTCTTTCATCTTTCTAAAATAGAATGTATCACACCACATCTGTTTAATCTTCAAAGGTCCCCAAACACCCACAGGATAGAGGACAATCTCCTTACGGCAAGAAACCCTTTAAATTAGCAGCTACACAGCTTTGCAGGCTCTGCTCCTAACATTACCCTCTATGCCCTGAACTTCAGCTACACCAAACTACTCAGTTTTTCTTTTGTCATTGCCTTGCACATGCTGTGAACATTACCTGGAATGCCACTTAGCCTCCTCTCATGTACCCCAAGAACTCTGAGTCATCATTCCCAACCCTCAGGACACTCTCATAATCCCAGAGACAAGTTAGTTGCTGCTTCTCCATGAGCTCATTGCAGCCCAAGTGATTTTTTAATTGTGTTCTAACAGACTGATATCCCTGAGGGCAAGGACTATGCTTTGTTATTTGTATTCCTAGAACCTATCTCTCCTGAGTTCTTTAACTGCTTTGGAAATGAATAAATGAATGGGTGGATCATGCTGAAAATTGAGTCATACGGTGTATTCACTCAGTAACAGAATTTCAGGAACATTCTTCACATTATTGTTGGTTTGAGAGTCGCCAAAAGTTGTTTTTGCCATTTTCTTGTACCATCTCATGAAGAGCAACTTTTTTTCTTCTCATCAACCCACAGGTATGCTATTCTAGCACAAAATGACTGGTCGTTTTTCTCTACACTGTGGTAAACATGTCACACTCAGTAATGGAGAACCAAGAGAAGACAAGCAAGCAAGGACCAAGAAGAAAACGTCCAAATGAAGCAGAACATCACTGTACTAAATAGCATCTGTCTCATGGCAGGGCATATGAGGCTCAGGCATACTTGTATCACCCAAGAAGGTTCTTAGAATAGTGCCTCCTCTAGGCTTTTCCTGATTGTTTGGGATATTACTGGACTTTTTTCACTGTTTGGGACTTTATATTATGCAGAGCTGGGAACTTACATCCAGAAGTCAAGGACAAGCTGTGCATACGTCTTGGAAGCATTTCATAGATTTACCGTCTTCAGCTGATTTTAGTCATCTTTACTCATTGAGCCAACAGGACATGTCATAAAGGCACCCACATTTATGAAATTTGTTATCACACCTGTTTGGACAAACTATGATACCCCATATGAGGCCGGGAAATGGATCCTGATTGCCTGCATATGTGAGTATAGTACTTTGCCCTTCAGACTCTTAGAATCTTATTCTAATCAAGGAGACCTCATAGCTATTTTTAAACCCCTGTCAACCTAATATTTCAAATTTAGCTGAGGGCCAGTCTATTTGTGGAAAGTAGTCACTTGTATTTCTGATAATACTAAATGTTCAAACTTAGGGCCTTCGTGTCCCTGAAAGTTACATTCATTTATTTCATATTGATTTTACTTACAAATTTTATGAAAAACAGCTGGTAACTTCAGGTTCATTATCCACGAATAATTTATGAACCTGGACTAAGAATCTAAGTCCTAAGTTTAGTTCTATGAATCTTCTACATGTTATAAACTGTGGGGACATAGAAATAAGGTCTTCCACAATTAGCATATATTCTGTTGAGAGTATAAGACACATATAAAGAACAGCCTAAGCAAAAATGATATTCCATCAGAAAAAATATAAACGAATGCTATAATATTTCAAAAGTGAGGGAGCTCACATTTGCACTGGGGATCAGAAGAAGTTTCTTAGAGAAGATGACTATCAAGATAGACTTTGAAAGACTGGATTTGGACAAACAGAAATATAAGGGCATGTACAGTAGAGCATTCCATGTGTAGAAAACAGCATAAGCCAAGGTATGAGGACAGGAAAATAAGAGAGGTATTCTATGTGAATGTCCTCCCTGAAATGGTGCAACAGGTACATTCAGTTTTCCCCACATAAGCAGAAGAGGATCCTAGTGAGATGCAATGAGGCGTTGGGACCAAATTCTACTTTAGGATCATTTTCCAAACTCATCAGGCCACTTTATTTTTTGTATTTATTTATGTTTTTTTAGTAGACTCAACACCCAACATGGAGCCCAACGTGGGACTTGAACTCACAACCCTGAGATCAAGACCTGGGGTGATATCAAGAGTCAGATGCTTTAACCTACTGAGCCATTCAGGCACCTCAAGTCACTTTAGTCATGGGTTGTAGAAGGGTAGGAAAAACAAAAGTAGATAAATTCTTAAAACTACTATATAAAACTGTTTATCAAATGGAAAGTGTACGATTTTTGTTTTTTAAACAATGGACTTTTATCCTATTGAGAGTCCTTCCTGAACACTGATTCTTGTGAGCGGCTGTGCCTGTGATGTAAGCAGCATAATGCTGTGTTTCACTTACTGTGTTCCTTCTTCCTTTAGGAACTATAATATTTATTCACTGCAGGAGTGTGAATTAGGAAAGCAGAGTTCAGGATATCTTCATGTATGTAAAGATCTTGACATCTTAGGTATAACTAGGAATGGCTACTTTGTTTTTAAAGGTAAGACCAAAAGCTAAATAAACAAATGAATAAAAATACCCATGAAGTAGTTAAGCAATTATGAACTACTATGTTACATGAGTATCAACCTACAATATAGTTCTCAGAGTCTAAGCTAGACTGTTTAGTAGGTTCCAAGTTGTGTCACCGAGTTTCAAATGTAGCCACTATTAAATGTTCTGACCATAAAAAAGTAAATCTATCTAGCTTTTACATTTTCAATAGCTTTTCAACATAATATCTCATTTAATCATCAAAACCAACCTATGTTACCTAATGGCCATTTTAGGAAATCCAAATGTTGTTTATTCATAAAAGACATCTTAACAGTTGTTTTGTTTTGTTTTGTTTTTAATTTTGACTGTAGGGTCTGAATTTGGGATAGGCAAAATCAAGAATATTTTTTAAGAAGACAAAATATAAGTCATAAATATTTAAAGATAAGAAATATTTACAGGCAACATTATCAAAATACACAGCAATAAACAACAATGGTTATTAGAAACAATTGTTTTTTAGAAACAATTTTTTTAAAAGCAAGGGATCTTTGAAAACATAATTTGAGAGAATGTCAAAAAGCACTAACAGTTGTTTGTGATTAAAAGGAATTTCTACTATTTCAGGCATAAAATAACTCAGTCATTTTACAGAAAAGAAAAAAAACACCCAAGCTCTAATTATAATCCTTTATCCTTTTGTTCATTCCTGTAACAATTTGCAGTAAAAGATTTAACAATACACTTCTATATGTTTGTATTTAGCTATATACAGGTATATAAATACACAATAATTGATACATATAAAGCTTTAATATTAACTTATCAATATATCAAATGAAACAGTGTATATTTTTTCAATGTATGTAAATATATGTTTTTCAAAATGGTAATTATGTATATCATAGTAATGTTATCACTTTGGAAAACCATAAAAATTTTCTTAATAAGCAAACAAATATATATTTAAAAAACATCCTGTGGAAGAAATAAGGTGAGTTTTATTCCCACTTTACAGATCAGGAAGTGAGACTTGGGAAGATAAAGTGATTTCCCAAGGTTATCCAGGAAAGACACTCATGAAACCTTTCATTTGACAAATGCTGGCTCTGGCCCTGGCACAATGCTAAGCATTAGCTAAACAAAGACTGACAGGGCATTCCCCTGTCCTTGAGGAACCACATCCCATCTTGAATTCAAGTCTTCAAAATCTTAGATAGATAGATAGATATTAAAAAAAAAAACAAAAAACGACCATAGTAACAGACCATGGAAAAGGCACTCGAATATCAAGTCAGGACACTTAGGTTGCAATTTGACTCTAGCAGTGTGGAGCCATTTGAGAAAATTACTGAAATATGCCAACTTTCAATTTTCTGAGCCACTAAATGAGTGGCTCTCAGGTGAAATTCCTAAGGACCTATCAGTACCAAAAATTTAATGACGTATAGAGCATTTAGAATTGGTACTTATAGGTCTAAAGTCAACATTAATACCATCGTATGATAAATATACCTTTTCTTATGAGCTTGCTATTTTTGTAAGATATCTACTTTTTAAAAACCTTCTGGTTATAGTATTTGTTTTATGTTTTACTAATGTACTTTTAAGCCATGAAAATTAGCGCCATCCAAAGAAGCTCCAGTAATACCTCAAATTAAGTCAAAATCTTCACAAAATTATCTTTCAACAAGCATGTATTTTCCTCTCAGAGAGGAAAAAAGTGGGGGGGAAAAAAAAGCATTTTTGCCTTTAAGGAGATCAGATCAGGGATAAAAGGAGAAAACCAAAACCAAAACAACTATCCAAAATGTACATGTCTACTAAAAATAGGCCCTAGGAGCTGGAAAATCTGTGCCAAACACGATGTGAAAATTAGAAAAAAACAGACACAAGTTGAACTGACAAGATAGCCAAGAGAAGGCCAGTTGGCTGTTTCCTAAGATACTTGGCAGGTGTTCTGACATTCCCTTACCAAACTTCAGGTTCTGCCTTCAGTTTTATAAAAATCATCAAAACCAAGCTATGTTACCTAATGGCCATTAGGGGCCTTGGCATTAAGCTGAGAATGGATCCATCCATCTGAGTGGTACTGATAAATAAAATCAGAATGCAATGCCATTTTATTCACTAAGGATGAGAAATAGAACTGTTGTTGGGCTTCTATGATTTTGTGAAAAATATGTTTTCTTCCACTAGTGAGATCTGTGCTGAAACATAAATGATAAACAAAAGAAGACAGAATAAGGGGTGTCTGGTTATTTCCCCAACAGAGATATCATAATCAAGGCTTTAGACTTGAGTACTTTTCACCCAAGACATGCCTCCATGGACATGACAAGGACCACTTCTTGACCTTCTGCCATCTCTTCCAATTGGTCATTCCTTAAATATGTTAGTTCCTCCCAGAAAACTTGCTCCTTTTCAAATTATGAAATATCTCAAATGTACAGAATATAACAAGGATTCCATATCCCACATATTCTAAGTGCTATATTTGTTTCAGACTTCTTTTTAAAGAAATAAAACAATATAAATAGAACCAAAGCTCCATTCCTCTATCTTCCTCTCATCACCACCACCTTTTTCTTCCCAGAATAAATAACTGTCCAATGTAAACACAAATCGCCCCATGCATTTTTTTAAAAATCTTACAACAGATGAATGTATCCACAGTAGTGTCATTTCATAAATAGCACTACCTTATACATATCTATTTGCAGCTTCTGGTTGTCTCTTAACATACTTTTTAAAAGATATGACCACGGTGATATATGTAGCACTGCATTTGGCATAGTACACTATGGCAGAAAGTAGACTTCATTATTTTATGTATGTATGTATTTTATTATATGTTTGTGTGTAAGACACCTGATACAGAGCTCACAGGGCTAAAATCTAGGTGTAGGCAGGGCTGCATTCCTTTTTAGAGACTCTAGAAGCAAATCCATTTCCTTGCTCTTATAAGTTATTGCCAGAATTCTGTTCCTTGCAGTTGTAGGTCTGAGGTCCCCATTTCATGCTACTGTCCTCTGAAAGTTGTTCCCAGCTTCTTCTTCTTTTTTTTTTTTTTTTTAAGATTTTATTTATTCATCTAAGAGAGCACAAGCAGGGGGAGGAACAGGAGAAGGAAAGCAGACTCCATGCTCAGCATGAAGCCCGATCCCAGGACCCTGAGATCATAACCTGAGCCAAAATCAAGAGTCAGATGCTTAACCAACTGAGCCACCCAGGAACCCCGAGTTGTTCCCAGCTTCTAAGGGCTGCCTACACTTCTTGGCTCGTGGTTCACTTCTTCCATGTTCAAAGCCAGCAAGGATGAGGAGAAGCCGTCTGAAAATTTCAGTCTCTCCTGCCCCTCCTCCAAATGATACAAGGTAATCTCTTGATCTTCAAGTCATCTGGTTGGCACCCTTAATTCCATCTGTAACCTTAATTTCCTTTTGCTGTCTACGCAATATATTCACAGGCATGACATTGGGTTTAGACTGAGGGGGACAAAATCTGCCTGCCACACTGCTAATGCCTTAGAATTTCTTCCTTTGTCACCTAGCGAGGATAAGGGAAGGTACATTCTCTGATGGAAAGCTTCATGACTGTTATGTAGCTATATGCTTGTAGAAAGTGAATATAATTGACTTTTTCAAAACAAAGACCATACCAGTTTGTTTCCTTCAGGATGACAGTTTCTTAATGGATTAGAGAGAAAGAGAGAAAAGATGTCTTGGAGAAACTGCTCTAAACTCTGAGGAGAGTCATCACCTTTGCCCATAAGAAAATCTTCCATTTTGATGCAAATGCTTGTATTCTTGGTTTCTTTTTCAAATGTTCAAACAGTAAAATGTCCTTTAATTTTTCTTCTGAGGAATCTACCAGTGGCTGTTTCTGTATCCATGCCCATTGTGACCGTCCTTTATTTGCTGACCTATGTGGCTTATGATGTCATCCTACTTATGCCTTCTCCCTTGACTAGTGAAGTTGGAAAGGACCACAGCTCTTTGCCTCCATTGAGAAGTTTTTCATAAGAGGAAAATATGAGCAATTTACACCTCTCTGTGCCAGATCCATTGTTGGAAAAAAATGAGGAAAATAATAATATGGGAATATTGTGAGAATTAAATGAGCTAATACATGTAAGTCTTACCACAAAGCTTGGCAGAGCAATCAAGGTTCACTCTTCACTGTTCTTGTTGTTGCACTAACTTCAGGAAGAAACACTCATTACGGTCACAGTTATCATCTAAAGACCACATTATGCATACCAGGCAGCACCATGAGGGGTGGTTCTGTTTCTCTATGGCAACTTAGTGTAGACCCACAAAAACAGGCATAGGATTTCCCCGCCAAATCTGCTTACAGCCAAGGTAATCGCCAGAGTTGAGACAGGAATTTTCCAGCCATGTTTATGTCACTGCATTGGTGACCTGAATGGTTTCCGAGGGCCTGAGTTAAATTATCCCATTTCCTGCACAAAGAACTAAGACTGCATCTATAGCAAATTCATGTGAGGAGGTTGGCTGATAAGACTTGTGTGAGGAATTGATTGTGTCTACTATAACCTAACATTCAGTCTTGTTTCACTATTTTTCTTTTTTAAACTTTTATTTCCACCTTTGGAAAAACTCTAGATTAGATACCCCTAAATATGATTCCCAAACTGGTGCATTTTTATGGATATTCTCATTTCCTATAAAATCAAGAAAAAAAAGAAAGAAGAAAAACACTATGGGGCCCCACATGAGAGGAGAGTTTGGCCTAGTGTGCCTTTATAAATTCAGCATTAGATAATTAAGGGGAACTGAATCTAGAGAAATGTTTGTAAACATGTATGATGTGGATTCTATTTTTCTTTTAGGTTTTAATCGGCTAACTTACAGGTTATTGATACTTCTCTACATGAACCATAGGGATCATCAGTTTCTTAGTTAGTATTGAGTCCATTTCATTCCAAATCTCTGTATCCTGAGATTAGTGCTAAAAATAAACTAGATCCCCCATAATGAGTTTTCTTTTTACTAATAACTTTCTTTTCTTATTCCCTCCCTGCCCCCAGACATTTGGTAATAAGGCCCTACACCAAGTTCAGAGACTCATTCCTATAGGGCTTGTGTCTCTGAACTTGGTTTAGGGCTTCGTCAGTGAACTGAACTCATCACTCATTAGAGCATCCAGGTAAGAAAATCAAATTGTGCTATGGGTTATTTGTGTTTTCAAAGCTCAGCTAAGGGAAATCAATAACTTCTTATGTTTAGTGTCACTAATGAACAACAGCCAAGCCTTTTGATTATTTCTTGCTCTTGTTTTTACAATAAACCTATTTCAGGGATTTCAAATGTTAAAATAGAGATTCTGTTTCGTCATGTTTGTTTTTCACTAGTTAATGCATAAATGCGACTCTAAAAAAGAGTCAATCTTTTCCAGGATGTGGGAAAGCAGGGTTTGCATGAAAACTGTTTAGTAACATCACATACTGCAAATAGTTGTCAGTCAGGATAATTGCAAAACAAAGTACAAATGTGGAAAAGTGCTGAGTGAATGAGTCCACTGGGAGAAGAGCCAAATGATGAACACAGCAAAACAAGCGGTAAAAAATCAATGCTAATACACACCCGCTTACCCAGTGTACTTAAAATCAGATCCCTTGGTTGGCCACCTTAGCTGCCCTACCGCTGGCTAGAATAATGATGGGCCATCAGACAACTGCTCAGTAAAGAAATTGCAAAGAGAGAAGAGGAGATTAGGGTGTAGGTGTGCTGGAAGAAGATTTTTGGGAAAACATTTCTAATTTGGGATGGTGAGTAGGAAGGATGGAACAGTTCCCACCATCATTCGAGTCTCGCCTATTTTTATTGAAATGATAATAACAAATTAGTTTTGCTAATCTTATGTCGTTTGCTATAACAAACCTGTGAAATTGTTGCTAACAATGGTATCATTATCCTTATCTTCAAGTTGAGTAAACCAGCTCATTCAAAGTGACCTAACAGATCCAAGGTCATATCAGTAATATAGAGCTCAGGACTCACATTTCTGACTCCAGTCCTAATGGCTTTTCCACCTCACCATGCCTCCTCTTGCTAGTAATGACTGAGGTCTGCTTCTGTCCAGTGCAAGATAGGATTTGGTTCCCATTTTTCGTTTTCTCTTAGTTGTCTAATTTAATGGTTGCACTAAATCTTAGTGGGCAGCACTTGGTCCTATCTGCTCTTTTTCCATCCTTTTTCTCACTCCTAATAAGCGACTAAAAAAAAAGGCAAGTACAAGGGGATTTCCAGTTATACTATCTGGTTCCTGTGTGGTCTTTGATTTTTCAGAAAAAAAAAAAAAAAGTACCTCATTCTGTGTGCCATCTGAATTTCTCTTTTTCTTGCCCTGCATATTTACGTTAGAAATATCAATTGCTGTGTTTGCAGAGCATCTAACTGATTACAGCTAACACTTCTCATTCTTCACACCCATTTTTCAGGCTCTTTTATGTGGGCCCAACAGAAGGGCACCTTCCCTGCAGTTTAAGCATGATCCATGTGGAGTAATTCATCCTGGTCCCTGCTCTTCTCTTCAAAGTAAGTAAATCTGATGTCCATCTTATAGAAACTGTTATTGTCAAGAATTCCTTGCTTGTGCCCCTCGTTTTCTTTCTTTTTTTTTTAAAGATTTTATTTATTTATTTGAGAGAGAGAGAATGAGAGAGAGCAAGCACATGAGAGGGGGGAGGGTCAGAGGGAGAAGCAGACTCCCCGCTGAGCAGGGAGCCCGATGCAGGACTTGATCCAGGGACTCCAGGATCATGACCTGAGCTGAAGGCAGTCGCTTAACCAACTGAGCCACCCAGGCGCCACTGCCCCTCGTTTTCTATATTCATTTACTTGAGAACGTTGAGCTTTCCACCCAGCTTTAAGATAAGGAACGTTAAGGGCCTATGTCTTGCTGAGGCCCAAGGGAGAACAGCACCTTAAAGCTTCCTGCTCTATGAGGCACCTAAGACCCTGGGCCAGAAACTGAGCAGAGATAAACAAGATGTAGAGTCTGAAGATAGGAAGGCTCCCAGAAACAGTAAGTAATGCTTTAGCTGCGTTGTCATGAATTGGAAATTTCCCTGTAGTCAGGGAAACAGGAAAAAAGGAATAGTCAAAAAAGAGAGATTATATAGGAGAAGATACGGAACATAAAATGGATAATTTGTACTTAGTTGTTCAGTGTTTACTATGTGCTACACACTAGCTGTCATCACAAGATGGCATAGAGATTGACTTGGGGCAAGACATTCGGCAGCCAGATGGTCTTTGAAAACAATGAAGCACATTATTTCGTTCTCCTATTTAATAACCTTCAAAAGCAGGTTCCCCTTGTAAACAAAGTAAAATCCAAATTCCTTAGCATGACCCACAATGCCCAATATGATTAGCCCTGAGAATTTCAACAAGCTCATCTCCTGCCACATCCACTATACTCCAGGCCCTCTGGCTTTTTTCTGTCTGCTTTACAGGGCAAATCTTTTTGCTTCTCCAGGGCATTTGCATTTATTGTTTCCTGGCCTGCTTATCCCTCAACTTTCAGGTCTTATCTCAAATGCTTTGAGAAGTCTTTCATTAGCACCCCGAGATAGAAGCCATCATTCCCCAACCCACTACCCAAGACTGTCTCTGCCCCATCTCCCTGTTTTACATATAATCCCATAGCTTTGATTAAACCTAAAATGTCCATTTGCTTTGTATTATCTGCTTTCTCCAACAATCATAGGATTGTTACACAAGAAAAAATCTTATAGAAGCTCTGTGGAAACAGGAATCTTGTCTCTTAGACAGTACTCTATCCTCAGCATCTAGAAGACTTGGCAATCATCCGTTGAATAAATGAATGAATCACTGTCATGAGGGTGAGTAAGCTGAGGAGTGTTCATGATCAGGAGAAATGAGATTATTTTAAAGGGTTTTTCTGGGTAGGGTTTTCCAGAGTAGA
Source organism: Leptonychotes weddellii (assembly GCF_054177405.1). NCBI lineage: Eukaryota > Metazoa > Chordata > Mammalia > Carnivora > Phocidae > Leptonychotes > Leptonychotes weddellii. The sequence continues at coordinate 129,571,596 of NC_138372.1, forward strand.
AAACTTAAAGGCAGGAGGCATCTGGGGAGCTCAGTCGGTGAAGCATCTGACTCAGTTTCGGCTCAGGTCATGATCTCAGGGTTGTGAGATTGAGCCCTGCATGGGGCTCTGCACTGGGCGTGGAGCCTGCTTAAGATTCTGTTTCTTCCTCTCCCCCTGCCCCTACCCCATGTTTCCTTCTTTAAAAAAAAAACATAAATAATAAACCCTGAGTAACTAACTTACCTGTAGGTTAAGCATCCAATTCAGTTTTGGCTTAGGTTATAATGTTACTAAACAGTAGATGTTACTAAACAGCTTTCATGCAAACCCTGCTTTCCCACATCCTGGAAAAGATTGACTCTTTTAGAGTCCATTTAAAATGGGCCGCATTTTATAAAAGTTTCTTAAGAAAGGATCTTAATATAGAAAGCATGACTATATTCATTGTGAATATATTCATTGTGAAATCCTGGAAATGTATACCAATGAATTCAAATTTTATCTATATAACACTATACATTCTTTGTGTTGGTAGGGCATGGTAGCTATGATGTATCTTCTGGTGGAAGACATTTTCCAACTCATCATCATTCCTTCAGCTACTGGCTCTATGTCAGGCTCTCAATTATAGGATTAATGTATGTGAGGAAAACACAGCCTGAAAGACCAAGGCCAATCAGAATGAGTAAAATATACACTATCTAGGAATGCCTTACTAAATTTCTTGAGAATTTTTTAACTAGTATATATTAATGCATTATTTATATGATTTCTTGTTAAATTTTTTAAATAAACCCATGAAAAGCAGAGACAATCTTTGAAAAAAATCATTCTTTTTTTTCTTAATATTTTAAGTAGATTCCATGCCCAATATGGGACTCAAACACACAACCCTGAGATCAAGAGCCACAGATTCTACCAACTAAGCCATGCAGGCACCCCTTGAAAAAAAAATCATTCTTTACTCAACACCTATATATCTAGGAATTTATTCTAAGGATAAAATTTAACAGAAATGAAAATATATGTGTGACAATGTCAGCTATATCTTTATTTGCAAGAGCAAAAACAAACAAGAGAAAATATCCAGCAACTTGGTGGAGAACTGTATGGATAACAAAAATGATACCCATATAAAACCGAGAAATATTTATATGACAAAGTATTTAAATGAAAATAACATAATACAAGATAGCATTTGTAGTATGATATGTTGGACTTTGGATTATGACATCCTTATTCATATATCCAAATCACATTTAGTTACTTATGAACCGTATGACCTTGGGTATGTCCATTAACCATACTAAGCTTCTGTTTTCTCACTTATAAACTAGAAATACCAATAGCATCAATTCTATGTCATAGGAGCAATTTTTTGTTAACTAAAATTCATTTATAAAAATTTTATTGAAATGCCTCCTTAAAAATATCCATGTGAAAGTCATTAACTTTCAAAAATTGTTACCTTCTTTCCAACACACATTACATTTTAAAGATATTTTATTTATTTATTTATTTGACAGAGAGAGACACAGTGAGAGAGGGAACACAAGCAGGGGAAGTGGGAGAGGGAGAAGCAGGCTTCCCGCAGAGCAGGGAGCCCGATGTGGGGCTGATCCCAGGACCCTGAGATCATGACCTGAGCCCAAGGCAGATGCTTAACAACTGAGCCACCCAGGTGCCCCCACGCATTATATTTTAGATTTAACTTTCGTATCTCCTCATTGAAACAATTAACAGAACCTGCTTATGTGTTATGAAGTGCTTTGCAAGGCTAACTATACAATCTTGCTGGTGAGTAGTACATAAAAATTAAGAACTAAGACTAAGCACAATAAGAAATAAAGTACTAATCACTTAGCAAAGTTGTGGTTTTCATTTGTTTTCTTAAATTGTATTCTTATTTACCATCATAAGCCATTTTTTCTTCAGAAGAGAGGTAATGAAGTTTCATTCAGGGACAATTAAGAGATGTTGAACTATTGGGGTGCCTGGGTGGTCTGTAGGTTAAGCATCCAATTCAGTTTTGGCTTAGGTTATAATCTCAGGGTCGTGAGATCAGCCCCGTCACGCTTTGCACCTAGCACGGAGTCTGTTTGTGACTCTCTCCCTCTACCCCTCCCCTCGCACTTTCTCTCTCCCTCAGATACATAAATAAATAAGTCTTTTTAAAGAGATGTTGAACTATTAATAGAGATGAAAGAAGGAAATAATCAACCAGATAGAAGAGGAAAAGAAAGCAAAAGGAGTGAAAGAACTTTGGTAAAGAGAACAGACACAAGGGGTTGTTGAAATGGAGCAATAGGGCGCCTGGGTGGCTCAGTTGGTTAAGCAACTGCCTTCGGCTCAGGTCATTATCCCAGAGTCCTGGGATCGAGCCCCACATAGGGCTCCCGGCTCAGCAGGGAGCCTGCTTCTTCTCCCTCTCCCACTCCCCCTGCCTGTGTTGTCTCTCTCTGTCAAATAAATAAATCAAATCTTAAAAAAAAAAAAAAAAGAAATGGAGCAATAAATCTGGGTATTATTTTCACAGATGGCTGTGATTCCAGATGATGGGATAGGATATCTATGAGCAGTATCTTAACTCAGTAGTTTCATTTCAATTCAGCAATTCTAAAATTTAGAAAAGTAGAGATAATATGGCATGCTGTTTCTGGCTCATGAATTTACACCAAAGGCTGTAATACAAAATGCGCTAGCGAGCTTACTGCACTGCCCCCCGCGCTTTAGTGATATAGGGCCGTGTTGATACCACATTTGGCTACAAAAACTAGCTAGCTTATTGATTCCTGTAACATTGGCAGTACTCGATGAACATTATAAATACCAAGAGACATTTTTATCTCCTCTTTTGTAAGTTTATTAGAATTTGTGCCCTTTTACCTAAAGATGTTTTTGTTTATAATTGGTGTTACCAACTTGAAATATTGCAGTAATACATCCCAAAGTATTTCAATCCAGAAAATTGGGGTTGGGAGTTAATATGTTTCTTAAATGTAAGGCACAGATAAAATAATTTTAGTTTTCCATTCTCTTGACACTTTTCATGACCAAATGAAGGTTGGGCTAAAGATTTCAGTACTAGGGGGTTACCATAGGCAGTCAAGAGTCATGTATTCCTGTGACTCAAATTTCTTGGGCTTAGGGTCTCTCAAATGTCACAAACAACTCTGATTTTGTCCCTATGTTAAGAAAATTAATTCTATAATTCTTGACCCACTGTTTTTATTTCTAACATGAGGGGAAGCCATGAGGTGGAGTAGAACAGGGGAGACAATACAACAACAGTTGTAGGCACCTTACACAAGGAAAAGAGAGCTGGTGAAATAAAGAGCAAGTGTTAGAAAGGATATTTTTGTTTATATTATATACTCATATATTTTATAACTTACATATTTTTGTTTCCTTTTATCCATAGTTAAGACTCTTCTTCCCTGGGCCCCTGGGTGGCTCAGTGGGTTAAGCATCTGCTTTCAGCTCAGGTCATGATCCCAGGGCTCTGGGATCGAGTCCCACATCAGGCTCCCTGCTCAGTGGGGAGCCTGCTTCTCCCTCTACCCTTCCCCCCACTTGTGGGCTCTCTCTCTCTCTCTTAAAAATAAATAAAATTAAAAAAAAAAAAAGACTCTTCTTTCCTGTAGTTTATTGCTTGTGTACACTCTTCCTGGTGATATTCCCTCTCTAGGTGATAAAATCAACTCCTTAATTGGAATTAGAATTTATCTTGAATTTCTGCATATTTCTTGAGAGTACATTTATCAGTAAAAAATGATCTTCAAATTTACAAAGGCTATGGTAAGAAATACAAACTCAGTGTTCTTTCCATTGCATTCTGTGACTTGCAATGGCACCAATGCAAATGGAATAAAAGCTTGTATGTGTAAAATGCTAGGACTTCCCTCTTTCACTTCCCTCTAAAACACACTCACACATACACATCCGACAGCGTTTAGCAGTGTCTAGCACAAATCAGGCACTTAACAAATGTTACTTTCTCTTTCCTTTATATAGAACTGTGTTCATCACCAAGCACCACCTTAGGGAATAATGGCTAAAACAAAAAGCAGGGAGATAACTCAGCCGTTAGAAATGTGAGCTTTGGGGCGCCTGGGTGGCTCAGATGGTTAAGCGTCTGCCTTTGGCTCAGGTCATGATCCCAGGGTCCTGGGATCGAGTCCCACATCGGGCTCCCGGCTCAGCGAGGAGCCTGCTTCTCCCTCTGACCCTCTCCCCTCTCATGCTGTTTCTCTCTCGCTTGCTCTCCAAAAAATAAATAAAATCTTTAAAAAAAAAAAAAGAAATGTGAGCTTTGGTATCAGACCTGGTTTTGAATTCTGACTTCACCATTTAACAGTTCTCTGTCCTTAGGGAAATTACTCAAACTCTGATTCTTAGTTTCCTCATACACAAAGTAAGGATACCACTAGGCCATAGGATGATTGTTAAAAGTAATGAGTTACTACATGCAAAGCACTTAACAGCATACCTAGCACATAATATGTAAATTATAAAAACAAAACCTTTTAAATTTAAAAAAAAGTGCATACTTACTAATCACTAGAGAAATGGAAAACAAATCACAATGAGCCATTAGGAGGGCCACTATCAAGAAAAATAGAAAACAGCGAGTACTGGCAAAGATGTAGGACCTAGTAGGGAGGGTCCCCAAAAAACGAAATATTAGAATTGCCACATGATCCAGCAATCCTACTTCTGGCTGTATATCTAAAAGAACTTAAAGCAGGATCCCAAAATGATATTTATACACCCATGTTCATTGCAGCATTATTCACAATAGCGAAGAGGTGGAAGGAGTCAAATGCCCACTGATAGATGAATAGATAAAGAAAATGTAGTAAATATATACAATAGACTATTATACGGCCTTTAGAAAGAAGGAAATTCTATCACATGCTGCAACATGGATGAACCTTGAGGATATTATGTTAAGTGAAATAAGCCAGTCACAAAAGAACTAGTATTGTATGATCTCACATATATGAGATGTCTAGAGTAGTCAAAATCATGAAAACAGAAAGTAGAAGGGTAGTTGCCAGGGACTGGGGTGGGAGGGTGAAATGGGGGGGTTGTTCAACGGATATAGGGCTTCAGCTTTGCAAGATAAAGCCTCTAGAGATCTGTTACACAACAGTGTGAACATAGTAAAAGTGCTGTACACCTAAAAATAGTTCAGAAGGTAAAATTTACATCATGTGCTTTTTACAATTAATTTAAAAAAATAGTTCATATTTAAAAAAAAAGAGTGTGTCTGTAAGGATGTGCTCTCCAGAGCTTCTCCAATACTGGAAGAGAGAATGGGAAGGAGAAAGGAGAAACAGGTGAAGAAAAGAAAGAATGACCTTCAGTGCTATAAATATGTTTGTCAAGTTCCTTTAGATTAGAGGGAGAGGAAAGGCCGTATAACATAGAAAACACTGATCAGAAGCAGCCTTTTTCCCTCAACTTTGGGGATATTCAAAAGAAGACACTGGAAATAATCCATCATGAGCATAGAATGGGTTATCCTGTGTCTTTCTGCTTGCCTTTTTTACTCAAGGTCAGAGTTGGCCGAGAACTGAAAGTGATGTCGTCTGGGGAGAGGTTGTTAAATGATAGGAGAACAGTTGCTCAAAAGTGTTAATATATATACAGATATTAGATCTGTCAGATCTGACCCCTTTATGTCAATAATAACATGGACATACAGACCTGGCAGGGAGATAATGGTCCACTCTTTGCACATATCCAGGTAGTTCTTAGCATTTCCAATTAGACTTCCTAGTTTTGTTTACAAATGGTTATTATTATTCTGAATTATATTCACTAATTTAATGTAGCAAAAATGTTTTTAAATACAATTAGAAATAGGTTTAAGCAGCTTTTAAATACCAGAGTATTTCTGCCATTTGTTAAGAAACCACTTCTATTTTCAAATTGTGAGGGACTATCTCAGGACATTTTTACCTACCAGGCTTTTGGCTGCTTTTCCTTTCTTTCCAATTCCAACTTTTGTTTCGAATAACCTAAAACTAAAATATTTCTCACATGGCAAAAATAACATTCTGAGTTAAATAAGTTACATAAAAAAATATCATTTTGGATGTTGCAAGCTTTTGCCTTTTCAAAAGGATTACAAGTTTTAATGCATGAAAGGAAGTAGAACCAACAAAAGAGATTGAGAAGGACTAAAAAGGTAAGAGGAAAATCAAGAGAGCATTAGATTAATCAAGCAGAGGAAAGAGTTTCAAAGAGAGGAAGGAGGGGTCATAGAAAAAGGCCAGGGAAAGAGGGTGCTTTCAGCAGGTTCCCAGCGCCTTCCTCTGTCCCTGAAAATAGCCAGTTCTTCCTTAGCTGCTAGCTTCCTCCTTCCTTTCAAAGAATTGTTATGAGAACGGCAAGGAAGTTGAGGTACAATAGCATACATGGAAGAGCTTTGTAATCTGTAAAACACTGTGTACCTAATTAGGTGAAAAGTCTGCCTGTCTAGGTGATTCAGACATGTCTTCTCATGGAAAAGAGTTACTACAACACAGATCAGAGGTGACTGATGGGCTCCACTTCCATGGCTGGGAGCTGTTATAGGGGAGATATTTCACCAGCAAGTTCTTCCGAATTCACTATTCATGCTGCCTGTGTTTCATCACCAATGATTCACTCCTTATTCTCTCATGTTTAGTTTCTCCCTTGACCTCAATGCTCCTGAGCTCCTAACATTGTGCATGGAGTTCTTTCAAACACTCAGACTTTAAAAGGACAGGTACAAAAAACAGTAGCAGAGGTATGAAATCAAAAGCAAATTGAGAGTTGTGGTCAGACCTCTTGAATAATGCCAGTAATGCTGAAGCTTTAAATGAGGTTAGACTTGAAAAGAGGGGGGAAAAAAAAAAAAGAAAAAGAAAGGTGAGAGATAATAAAGACAAAAGTGATTCCTTATCCTTACTGATGGTGATGTAATGTTCAACAGATTAAAAAAAAAGTAGAATACATAACTTCCGTCTGACTTTCTTCTTTCCTATCAAGAAAAAGATATTCAATGAAAAGTTCCAAATAGGGGCGCCTGGGTGGCTCAGATGGTTGGGCATCTGCCTTCGGCTCCGGTCATGATCTCAGGTTCCTGGAATCGAGTCCCACATCGGGCTCCTTGCTTAGCAGGGAGCCTCTCCCTCTGCCTGCCACTCCCCCTGCTTGTACTCTCCCTCTCTCTCTCTCTGGCAAATAAATAAATAAAATCTTAAAAAAAGAAAAAGAATAGTTCCAAATACTTGAAAAGATAAACCAAACACATTTAACAGGTAAGTGAAGTCCATCTGATAGGTGAGGAATGATAAGACGATTTAGCTATTTTCAATGTTCAAGTGAAATAGTTTGCAAAGCACTGAAAGGAGTTGTCAGTGTCAGCAAAGGACTGCTGTCAGTAATCTTTGAAAAACTGCAAAGAATGGTTGAGATGCAAGAGAACTGGATATAGATATGCCCTAATTTAAGAACAAAGAAAAAAATTATCTCTTCTTAGAAACCACATGTGGGGAGAGGTTGCTGTGATTCCCAGTAGAACTTTCTAAGGATCCGTTACCACAGAAGGGGGTCGATGGCTTCCTGCCAAAGCTGGCAGACTAAACACATGCACTTACCTCTCTTCCCAAATCCCAAAGAAATGTCAGAAGAGTAAAATTAAATAAAAATAAATCTAAGTAAGTTTTAGTTCAGAAGGTGGTTACTAATAGTCAACCAGAACAGTAAGAAATTTCTGGAATATATAGATGCTGAAATGAAACAGAGCTAGTAACCCACAAATCCAGACCATGAAAGAGAACTTTAAAAATACAAGTTTTCCCTTGAAAACCTAAATGTGACACCTGAAACCATAAAAATCCTAGAAGAGAACACAGGCAGTAATTTCTCTGGCATTGACCATAGCAACATTTTTCTAGATATGTCTACTGAGACAAGGGAAATAAAAGCAAAAATAAGTTATTGGGGCTACATCAAGATTAAAAGCTTCTGCACAGCAAAGGAAACAATCAACAAAATTAAAGGCAACCTCCTGAATGAGAGAAGATATTTGCAAATGACATATCTAAGAAAGGGTTAGTATCCAAAATCTATAAAGAGCTCAACACCCAAATGTATACACAATTCAACATCAAAAATAATAATAATAATCCAATTAAAAAATGGGCAGAAGACAAGAACAGATATTTCTCCAAAGAGACACATGAAAAGATGCTCAACATTAATGAGCAACAGGGAAATGCAAATCAAAACTACAATGAGATATCACCTCACACCTGTCAGAATGGCTAAAATCAAAACCACAAGAATCAACAAGTGTTGACGAGGATGTGGAGAAAAAGGAACCCTCAGGTGGGAATGCAAATTGGTGTAGCCACTCTGGAAAACAGTATGGAGTTTCCTCAGAAAGTTAGAAATAGAACTACCCTATGATCCAGTAATCATACTGCTAGGTATTAACCCCCAAAATACAAACACTAATTCAAAGGGAGACATGCACTCCTATGTTTATTGCAGCTTTGTTTACAATAGCCAAAGTATGGAAGCAGCCCAAGTGTCCATCAATAGATGAATGGATAAAGAAGAAATGGTATATACGTACAATGGAATATTATTTAGCAATAAAAAAAAGAGTGAAATCTTGCCATTAGCAACAACATGGATGGAGCTAGAGTATAATGTTAAGCAAAATAAGTCAGTCAGAGAAGGATAAATACGATATGATTTCACTCATATGTGGAATTTAAGAAACAAAACAAATGAGCAAAGGGGAAAAAAAAAGGAAGTGAGACAAACCAAGAAACAGACTCTTAACTTTAGAGAACAAATTGATGGTTACCAGAAGGGAGATGGGTGGGGGATGGGTGAAATAGGTGATGGGGATTGAAGAGTACACTTATCATGATGAGCACTGAGTAATGTATAGAATTGTTGAATCACTATTTTGTATACCTGAAACTAATATAATACCATATGTTAACTATACTGGAATTAAAAACTTAATAAAAAAATACAAGTTTTCCCAGCAGAATTCTACAAAAGCCTTACAATGAAAACAAGCAGAAGCTAGCTGGAATAAGTGAGCCCTGGGCTGGGGGTAGCTAACTAGTTAAGGAAAAGCTGGTCCTTATTCCACCTAATGCTGATTCTGATATATGCCCCAGGCTGTATATAGTCACTTTTCATGTGAAATTCTCTCAAAATGAACATCAAGTGCAGAGAATTAGGACCTCGTTACAGGCAAAGGAGAGCTGCATATACTTTTTTCTTTTAAGGCTTATTTATTTATTTGAGAGAGAGAAAGAGAAAGAGGTGGGGGAGGGGCAGAGGGAGAGAGAATCTCAAGCAGACTCCCCACTGAGCACAGAGCTGGACATGAGGCTCGGTCCCACACCCTGAGATCATGACCTGAGCCGATATCAAGAGCTGGCTGCTTAACTGACTGAGCCTCAGGTGCCCCAAGCCACATATCCTTAAAACAGACCATACTCACATCTTAAAGAAAAGCCCACAACCACTAAGTCAGAGCTGATTTACTCTAAACTTGAGCTTCTGGCCAGGAAAACAAGAATTCTTACTCTCTCCAGCCACCAATAATGTTCAAATTGAGATCTCACTTACAATATGACCAAACAACCAAGAATCATCAAACAACCAAGAATATGAGAAGAAATGCACTGAACCCAACAAGCAGAAATAAACCCTGGGAAAGCACAATATAGGACACAGAATAAAATGCTAAAATAAACATGTTTGGTATCTTCAGAGAGATTCTAGAGGGTTCTGAGTCTATAAAAAAATTAAGTACAGAGAGCTACTAAACATTTAGGAAGATGTTTAAGATTATTCAAATATTTAAAATAAGAAAATGAGGAGAAAAAGGGAAGCAGTGATCACTCCAAGTCAGCATGAACTCATGAAGCACAAGTTGTCTCAATTGCTTCATTTCCTTCTTTACGAGGTCATCAGACTGGTAGATCGGGGAATACCAGTGGCATGGTGTGTCTGTCCGGAATCTAGCAGGCCATTAAATTGTTTCGTGACACAATACCCTGAAAACAAGTTATATCCTACCAGTGACTGACAATTCAACAAGCTAATAGAAGTTTGTATCACCTTTTTTAAAAATCCCTAATTTATTTATATTTCCCTCCAGATTGTAAACTTCTTAAGATAAGAAACCATTTTTGCTTTAGTGCATTCAGCCTCTCCCCATTGTCTATGGGATATTTAGTGAATGACAGATTCTCAATAAATATTTATGATATGATAATTAAATTTAATATTAATTATCACAGAGCCTCTGTTTAAAAGTATGTATGAGATGAAAAGGGAATAGCTAGCTTCTCCGTTCATTTGGAAACAATATAGGGGTTTTAGCTGATTGCTGACTTAATGTTGTCAACATTGTGGCATGGCTGACAAGAGAACCATAAGTAAAAGGCTATAATAATGGACAAATAGGAACAGAAGAGTTGTGGTTGATTGTATTTTGCAAAGATGGCCACAACAATATCTCTTACCTCACATGTTCTATTTACAATGTGACTGTGACTTTTGACACTCCACCCATTGAGAGGTAGGGTTTATGTTCCCTCCTCTGGAATCTGAGTGGGTTTGTTACTATGGCAGAAGTGCCACCATAGGACTTTCTAGGCTCGGTCTTAAAAGGCAATACAGCTTCTGCCTGGTTCTCTTGGGACACTTGATCTTGAGAGCCAAGATGTTCCATGGACAGCTCCAGCTGAGGTCTCAGTAGAGAGCGAGCATGAACTGCCAGACATGACGGAACAAGTTTTCAGATGATTCTAGCTGTGGGCATCAAGTCATCCCAGCCTTCCTATCTTCCCAGCTGAGGTCTCACACATTGTGAAGAAGAGATAAGCCATCTGTTTAGGAAAAAGTCAGTTTTCCTCCTTCTGCATAGGGTAAAACCCAGTTCTTTCCTAAGATGTGTTTCTTCCCTATGTCTCTCCTTTAACACAAAGAACACTTCACTTCTGGGCACCAAATATGTGGAGGTTTTTCCTCACACCAAGCAATTCTCTGTGACACCAGCTGGGTGTCTTATAATTTAATTCAGTTCTGACACTATCTACTTGGAGATAACATCAGCTTCCACAGGTTAAAGGCTCAGTCCCACAAACTGCCCCCACTCCCTCCACACACACACACACACACACACACTTCCGATACCAGTTACAAGCCCGGGTTATCACCTGTACTTCCAAGCAACAATCTATAGATCAAAGGTTCCAACAATCCCCCCCTTATTGGGGTCAATTGATTTGCTAGGGCAGCTCACAGAACTCAGAGAAACACTTATATTTACCAGTTTATTAAAGGATATGATAAAGGATGCAGGTGAACAGCCAGATGAAGAGATGCTTAGGGAGAGGTCTAAGAGAGTCCTGAGCACAGGAGCTTCTGTCTCTTTGGAGTTGGGGATGCATCACCCTCCCAGTGTGGATGTGTTCACCAAAATCAAAGTTCCCTGAACCCCCTCCTATAGGGATTTTATGGAGGTTTCCTCATGTAGGCATGATCAATTATAAATCCCAAGTCCAGTCCCTTTCCCTTCTCTGGAGGATGGGGGACAGGACTGAAAATTCCAAGGTTTTAATAATGGCTTGATCTTTCTGGTGACCGGCCCCCATTCAGGAGCCCATCCAGAGCTACCTCATTAGAACAAAAGATGCTCCCCATCTTCTTATCACTCAGGAACTTACAGGGTTTTAGAAGCCTTGTCTGGGACAGGGTGAAAAACAACTATGGGAAATGCTCCTAGTGTTGTTATCACTGAAGGAATTACAAAGGTTTTAGGAGCTCTAAGCCAAGAACTAGGGGCAGAGGCATATATATATATTTTTCTATTTTCACACATCATCTTTCGGTACTCTTTTCAAATCTCTGACCCACAGAATCTGTGGGCATAACAAAGTAGTTTTCTGTACCATTAAGTTTGGGATGGTTTGTTATGCCGCCATCAATAACTGGAAAGATAAGAAAATGGATGTGCAAGTTGTGATCTCTTTACTCGATGGCCACATAAGAAGGCTTTTGTATTGAAATACAAATAGAATGTATGTTATTATTCATTTATTCATTCAAGAAACATTTTTGAGCTTACTATGTCCTAAGGGCTGTTCTGAGGATACAACACTAAACAAAACAAAGTCTCTACGCAAAGTCCTCTGCCTGGCCTGTGTATTTTGGTGTCCCCATGTTCAGTGTTTAATCATCTTGGCTTTAACCTCGGATGGTGTCCAGAATTCTATCTTCAGCTTTGATCTCTATCTTGAGCTCCAGATTTATATATTTGAATACTTACCTGTTCTTTTCAATTGGATATCCCACAGGCACCCCAAACTGCTAGTTAATGGTACTGATACCTACACATCCAGTCCAGAGCCAACAACCTAGAAATCAGTGGAGATTTCTCTCTCAGTTCTCACCCCCCACCACGGGACAGCCCTTGTCTGCACAAAGAGGCCGCTGAGCCCACCTCCTATCACCTGAGTCCATCCCTTGTGTCTGTCCCACCACCATTGCCTGGTTCCTGTCATCATCATTTCTTCCTTGGGTTCCTTGATCTTCCTGCCACCATATTACCTCAAATTTACACTATAAATGCTGTTGTGTTCTTTCGTAATATACAAATATGATTATGTTACCCTCTTGTTGAAATTCCTCCACTTATTCTCTTCAGAAAAAGGCCCAAGATTCTGGTCATTGCTGTATAATGGTGGGAAGTCACAAAACAACATGCATGGTATGATCCCACTTATATATTTACACACAAATAACCATATGTTTATATACATGTAGAAAGATACTGGATGTTCAATAAAAATGCCAATAGTTGTCATCTCAGAATGGAGAGAGCGCAGCTGATTTTTACTTTTTTCTTTATACTTCTATATATTGTTATAATACCTATAATCTCAGAATTTTTTTCAAAAAATAAACACATTTCACTTTTACAGAAATAATAGAACATTAAAAATATTAAATAAAGAGACTCTTCATTATCTGGCCTTGGCTTATTCAGCTTTCTCATTTCTCTTCTCTCTTCTCCTAGTCCTTACCTGAGCCCCTGCTTCATACTATATTGGTTACTTCCATTCACTCAGAAAACCATGCTCTTTCAAGTGTTCACACATCCAGCTTCTTCTGCCCAGAAGGCACTTTACTCACTCTGTCTTTGCCTGTCTGATCTCTACTCTACTCATTTATCAGGTTCAGGCCAGGTATTGACTCTTCCGGGAGGCTTTTTCTAACCAATGCCTTCTCTGAGTTCCCATGTTGACTTCTACTAACACTTACCACACTACCTCATAACTATCTTTGGCCCCCATCTTTGTGGTGAATCCAACCCCAGGTATCCACAGATCCTGTACAACACTGACACACTGAAATTATTCCATACAATGCTTCCCAAGGAAATCCATGAAGCACTGTTTGGGAAGATAAGAGCTTATGGGCAAAGGTTTTAGTATTTCACTCCCTGGGCTCAAATTTCCGATTTTGTCATTTGCTAGCTGTGGATATCTAGACAAGTTACTTAAGCTTTCTGTACCTGAGTTGCCATATCTATAAGGTGAAAATAATACTAACCATATCATCGGATTGTTGTGAAGATTAAGTAATGTCAAGTGTAAACAAGTTTCACGTAGAGTAGGCATTTAATAAATGGTTATTATTATTATTGTTGTTATTATTATTTGCTGTCCCTCATTGACCTATAACCCCCTTGAGAACAGGGCTGTGTCCTTTAAAACTGTATCCCCAGAATCTTGGATGTAATAGGTGTTTAATGGTTTGACGAATAGCTGTATGAACTCATATATTCTTGACTGTTCTGAAGAATATTTTCCCTTTATTTAATAATTACTCCAAGATTATTTTCTCCCTGGAATCAGTCCTCCACTAAGAGCAGCAGGAGAGAGCCTGCAATAATGGAAAACCCTCATCTCTTTCCCAGAGGTTTCCCAATGCCCAGAAAACCACACCCAGATTTGAGGGCACATGGCTGATTGTGCCCCTTTCTTTCCTTTAGAATGTCCTTTGCTGCCACCCCCTCTGATGTGTATTATATTGTCCTGAATCTGAACATGTCTCTCTTCATTCCTATGTCTTTCCTCCTCTGCCCATACTCCTCATCTTTGATAGAGGTGTTGAATAATAGCAAAAAGAGTCACACAGGAATGTGCAGAGACATCCAATCCAGCCCTGGGTTTCTGGAATAAGACCTGCCTCAGACCATTCAAAGGAAATAGTGATTCCCATGAAGCCCTAATGAAAGGATCCTATTCAGTGGCCCATTGGGACCTTCAGAAAGGAGTTAAATATGCTTCTCTTGTTCTCATTCCTGGTCACTTAAGGCCCATTTGAAATATAATTTTTGTGAATTTGTAGGAAAGATGAAATGAGATTACAAATGACTATTTTGACAAATGATGATGACAAATGATAATTTTGAAAAATTAAAATGTGTACATTCTTACGTTAAATTTTGAGAATAAATTATCCTGTGTCTTTGGGTAATCAAAACTGGTGATTTTTACCAATCTTAATTTTAAATGCCAAATTTTCCTAAATTAAACATAAGAAAATCTGAGAATAAGTTTCTTTGTGTCATATTCTTAGAAGTATCTGGGCCTATTAATTTTGGCAAAATCAGAGACTTGGGAAATATTTTGACAGTAACCAGGAAACCTCTGGTGAACACTGAGCCTGGTGTCCTCTCCCATAACAGGAGTAACCATGAGGATGAAAGAGCTGGGATCTTCCCATTCTCCATTCATGAGAATGGTCTGCCTAAGATGCCCCAATATCACACAAGTGCATTATAATATTTTTAAGTTAGTTACTGAGAGATGCATATAGTGTACTTTATACTCCACAATAATTTTCCTGAGTTAAATGTCTGCCAAGGAAGTGGTGTTTTAGCTAATCCTTAAGGAGAGTGACAGAGAGGATTGGGGTGCATGCCAATCTAGGAAGGAAGAATGGGAGGATAGACGGAGAGAGAGGGAGAGAGGGAGAAGGAAGGGGTAGAGGAGAGATAAACTATGTCTGAGGACAGTGAATAAACCAATTTGAAACAGTAAAGAATTTATATTCAAAATAGTGGGGCATTACGTTTGTAAAAGTGAGTCTCAGAAAGACTGTCAAGAAATTTTAGCCATGTGCAAGAGTTTGACTCCATTGAGTCAATAGGATGAGGGAGGAACAAACACGGCTTTTGTTTTGTTATTGAGGAGACTCTAACAAACCTCGTTCTTCAAACAAAAAAGCTTTATTTAAGAAAGCCTGGTGATGAGAGACCTAGGTATGATAACCAGCACAGGAACTGGCCTCTGCCTTCCTCATCGGACAGTACATCATACTGCTTGGGTTTTGCTATATGTCAGGAGCTTATTTAGTCCTACAAAGTAGGTACTGTTATTATTTATCCTCATTTTGCAGACACAGTTAACCAACTTGCCCAAGATCACCCAGCTTGCAGGGGTCAGAACCAGAACACGAACCTGGGCAGTGTGAATCCAGGTCATTAGCTCCTATCACTGCACTGCTTCCTCCTCCAAGCCCTGTGAGTAGGGCAGTAACAGGAGAAGATGGGGCTTTTTGGAAATGTCATTCTGGTGCTAAGGTAGGGGAATGATAGGAGGGAAACAGCAAGTGTCCAATAGTTGTTTCTGTTCTAGTCATGATTTTAGCTTGCAATTTTCTTATATTTAATTATGAATACAAATTTTGAGAATAGTTGATGAGTTGTTTTGGTCTAGAAAATCAAAACTCACAACCAGTACCACGTTGGTCTCTTTGGACTTTTTAAAACACATTAAAACGACATGAACAGGCAGATAGTCTCACTTTTGCTATCCTGCCAGCTGCGCCCTTGCAGTGTATTCAATGAACGTCTCTACCTTGTTCTACCTTGGGTGAATTCTTTCACCACTGTGCTGCTGGCCTCCACCCAATCAGGTTGCGCCACATATGGTGGCCCTCACGGGGAATTTCTGCTGACCTGGGGCTTTCCCCGGATTCTCTAGGAATTTCTTGGGACTTTCCCTCAGTGGACAGACTCCAGTACTCCTTGGGGAACCGATTACCTCTGGCTGAGGTTACTCCTTGGTGAGGATCTGAAGCCCCAGAGGGAACCAGCTGGACCACCCTTTCCTAAAAGGGTGAGGGATTTCCCCTCTTGCCCTTCAGAGGGATCCTTCTCTCCCTCTCCTTTTTCTTTTTGGCCCTTCAGGGGTCTAACCCTAGTACTCCTCAAACAACTAAGGTCTCTGGCCAGGACGACTCCCCCATGTGGTCTGAAGGTCTGAGGGCTAACAGGGGGACTGCCTGCACCTGGGAGGGTGAAAGATGCCTTTTCTCTCCTCCCCCCCGCCCCCTCTGTCTGCAGCTCGTCCAAAGCAAATCTGCACACCTTAGGGACTCGCTTGGGACCCTTTCCTGATGTTGGCTGACTCTCAACCATCTTGCTTCTTTCCCGCCTCTCCTCTTCCTTCGTTTCTGCGAATCCAGCCGCCATTTTGATCTGCGAGCAAAACACCTTCCTATGCGTCTGCGTGAATCAGACAACTCCATACAGGAATGCTGATTCAACAGGGATTCCGCCCATACCATGGGGCGGTCCCCTCCTCCTAAATCCCATGGACCTAGCCACCAGGGAATTTCGGTCAAATCGCATTATCAGCACGTTAATATAATACCACACCGGTATGGTCTAAAACCGGACAGAACCCCTGACGGACCGACAGGTTTCGGCAGGGCTAGCACGCCCTACTCCTCCCCGAAGCCCCCACTTTCCAGCATGAAGCAGCTACTGAAGCTGAGACCTGTGCCCAAATGCCAAAGATTTGTCACTGTCGATCTGTGGGGCAGGGCGGGGCGGGGGTGGGGGACGTAAAGGCCACTCTTAGGCAACGGGCTTGAGCAACAGAAACCTGAGTAAGGTAAAAGGGCCCACAGTGACCATCAGGCGGAATGCAAATAGGTTCATTAGGCGACCCACCTCAAAATAGCCATTAGGCTCTAGCTGACCAATGGGCTACTTATAACCCGGCACAGCTACCAAAAAAGGAAATTCCATAGGTACCCATGCCTCCCTATTTCCTTATCCCGCCCCCAACTACAGCGCATACCCCACCACCTCCTGACAGTCTCTCCTTTGCTGTCCTGCCGACTTCTCCCTTGCAGTGCAGTCCATAAACTTTTATCTCCTTAAAAGAAGAAGAAGAAGGCATAAACATAGCCCTAATGATTCGTGATCTCTGTTTTATTTTTCCTGTAGTGGTAACAGTTATTCCCTCCAGATCCGTGGAGCTACCCTCATCTTACTCTCAGCATGCAAATGAAGGAGACCCCTATCTGACAAATAGAGAAGGTTGGACATCAAGGTGAGTATATTGGAATAGAGCTGGTGCGTGTGTGTGTGGGTGTGGGTGTTGCAGGGAGAGGGGGCGTCTTATACAAACAAAGTGAGCTGGAGTATTGTCTTTTTTACACTATGCTATAATCACATGATTTAGTGATCTTTTCAAATTACAGTTTTATAACTTTCTTAGTAAAATTTCTGGCTCGAGAAATATCTGTTGTATAAAATAAAGTGGAGTGGAAAGTAACTGAATTAAATGGAATTAAAGATAATTGGATCACATTGTAAAATATATACACTATCGAGGTTCTTAAATGCCTCTCTCTTGTGTCACTAGAGGGAGCTCAGCACTTAATTTGTGTTCTGAAAGAGCGGCACACTGGTAATCGCATCACAAGGGCAGTTTGCGTCCTGGTGGGCTGCGTGGAAGGGGCGTCTAAACAAACCAAGGCCGGGGCGCCTGGGCGGCTCAGTCGTTAAGTGTCTGCCTTGGGCTCAGGTCATGATCCCAGGATGCTGGGATCTAGCCCCACATAGAGCCCCACATCAGGCTCCCTGCTTGGTGGGAAGCCTGCTTCTCCCTCTCCTACTACCCCTGCTTGTGTTCCCTCTCTCACTGTGTCTCTCTCTGTCAAATAAATAAATAAAATCTTAAAAAAAAGATTTTTAAGTAAACCAAGGCCATTATTTTTCTTAGAAAATGAAAGTGATTGAAAGCATTAGCTCTCATGCTTTTCATGGTATTTGGGGCAAGTGGAAATGCCTGTGTCTCTGCAGCGCCACTGTCAAAATAACACACACACTTCTTTGAATGCCCCTCTGAAATGGCTCATGCTCTTTGCAATGGTCCAAAATGGAATGGATGAGGAAAGATTGGAGCACAATGCATGAAAGGTGCCTCAGCCCCCTGCCTCCGGAGGAAGGTCTATGCAGGGCGGTCAGTACAATACCCACAGGAACAAGATCTGGCCCTCGGATGATGCTCCACCTTTAAATCTGCAGTATTATTATAACATGTGAACTGCCCATAAATACACCTCTTGTGATAAATGCATTTTTTTAAAAAAACGAGGGAGACCTCAATTTTGTCACCACTATTTACGGCCAAAAGCCAGTGAACTTTGTACTCAAGCTGTCAAAAAAAAGGATTAAATGAGACTCTTAGAAGACAGTAAGCATTCACCAAGTCCTGCAGCTGAGGGATTTTGAACAAAAATAAAGGACAGCTCTGGGCCTCGTAGAAATAATTGGATGAGCCTTGTAAATAAGAATGAGAAGGATATTAGCATCACACGTATGTTTTCACAAGCCGCATTTGTAGTGAAGAAATAAAATATAATGGAAATAAGAGTTGTAGGTATTCCTGTCTACTTTCCAGGCAGGAGCCAGTAAATATGAGCCTCAAGTCTCTCAGGACATGGTTCTTTGCACGTCCTGGGGAAAAGGCTAAGGTTGATAAAATCACAGACCTTTGCATTTGGAAGGAACCCAGGAGCCTTTGTCTACCCCTCCTGCACACGGAAGTCCTTTTGCTGCCTCTGGACCCTTGCGGTGCTCAGGTACGTGGGGGAGATCCCCCTGCCCACTAAGGCAGACTCGTCTCTTACTGGATGGCCCTAATTCTGCAAAAGGAACTCTTCTATCTTCACAACTTCATTTTTCTCCTCTTTAACATTGTACTTTTATTCTGCTTCTGCCCTCTGGCTGGAGGTAAGAAGTCTTTTTTGTTATTCTCAGGAAAGGCATGGAATCTGAACATGGACATTATGTCCTTTCTTCTTTCCCAGCGCCACACTCTTTCCCACCACAACTTCTTATATCCAGCCAAAATAGTACAAGCTTGTTTGCAACATTTGTTATTAAAATACATTTTTATCATTCTTCCCTTGGGATAAAACTTTGTAGAAAAACTAGAAAATTCAGACATGCCAAACAAAGAAAAATAACCTTACTGCTCAGAATCTATTTTTCTATGTCAATATATATGTCTTTATTAAATATATTCACAAAGATAGACTATCACCCATTTTGTTCAAAAACCTTTTTTTATGTAACCAACCAATAAATCATCTATAAGAACATTTTTAGAGTTGAATAGTACTCCATTGTGTGCTTGTAGCATCTGTATTTAAATAATTCACCACTGTTGGATAGTTTGTAGTCTTGCATTTTGGCTATTAGAAAAATCACTAAAAAATTCTCACAGATACATTATTTGCAAGACACTTGTGTTATTTTCTTACGTTTTAGTTTCTTATTTTTTAGAAATTAAGATCTTTCCATCTTTTCGAAAATAATTGTTTCAAAAAACAAACTAAAAAAAGTAAAATATGTTTACTTCCTCAGTAACTTCTTACGGAACATTGTCCAAATCTATCATGATCTTCACCAATCTTAAAATTGAGAAATTTATTTCTGTCTGAACACTTCTGAAAAGCCATCCCCTTCCCCCAGTGCCAATCTTTTAGGTTTTCTGAGCCCTTGGTCTAGGTTAGGTCTCTGTCATAATGCCTCAGGATACTTTTTACTTGTCCTTCATGGTATTTTTCATGATTGTGATTACATGGTTCACTGTGTGATGATTGGTGTAACTGTTGGCCTGTTAAAATCACAAGGACAGAAATCATGCCTGCTGATTCAGCACAGTGTCTACAGTGACTACTAACACAGTGCCTAGCAAAAAACACGTACTCAAAACCTTTCTTGAATAAATGGAAAGTGTCATAGATTTTAAGTGGTGGCGGACTAAGAGAGTTCACCATCTCAGGTAGATAAGAGTCTATATTCTGAGTCCTTGTTCTATAGGGCTAGCAGAAAATTCACCACAGCACATTGAGGGATTTCTACATCTTGCCTACCTCCCCACCTCCTGAGCCATAGTTACTGGATCCCACACGGCAGAGGCATTCAAAGAGGAACTGGTCGTCCGTCCTCTGTTCCTTTCTGCATGGCCTCATCAGGTCTCAGGCTCATTCCAGCTTCTGTGACATGTCTGGGACATGTGAACCTTCTCATAAGACTGCCTGTACAATGGTCTGCATCCACAAAATCAATTTCTCAAACTCCATGTGCATAAGAATCACTTGAGGGCCATTATGAAAATGCAGCTCCCTGGACTCCACGCTCAGATATTCTAATACAGCAGGTCTGGGGTAAAGTGCAGGGATCTGTCCTTTTCACAAGTACCATGTGACCAAGGTGACCATAAATCAGGTAGATCACAAGTTGAGAAACATTAATAAAGGATGTTTTTTAAAAATATTTGCAGACTATCATTTCATCCCCTCAGTTATATTTTAAAGTAAGGAGGACCGGGATTGTTTTCATCTTATAGACGAGGAGGTTGAGTTTTCAGAAGATGCTGGGGCAGCCCAGATCTTTCCTACAGGATGGCCCTGTAACGATCAGAGAGACTGAGTTTATCTTAGACATAAAATACATATGTGTTTATTCACCAAACTGTATATTCCTTGAGGACAGCAAGTCTTACTCATTTTCATATTTCCAGTACTTAACAAAGCACAATAAATATTTAATGAAAGAGCTGATTTCTGAATATCTAATATTCATTTTTTAAAAATTTTATTGTTATGTTAGTCACCATACAATACATCATTGGTTTTTGATGTGGTGATCCACGATCCATTGTTTTCGTATAACACCCAGTGCTTCATGAAGTACGTGCCCTCCTTAATACCCATCACCGGGCTAACCAATCCCCCCTCCCCCCTC
>NC_138372.1:129593219-129700231 GCF_054177405.1 Leptonychotes weddellii
ACTGTTTTCCAAAGTGGCTGTACCAACTTGCATTCCCACCAACAGTGTAAGAGGGTTCATTCCCCTTTCTCCACAACCTCTCCAACATTTGTTGTTTCTTTCCCTGTCCATTTTTGCCATTCTAACTGGTGTAAGGTGGTATCTCAATGTGGTTTTTGAATATCTAATAATTCAAACAAAGCACCCTTTGAAACATTTTTAGTTTTTCTCAATCCACAAAAGTTCTGTAAAACAAAAACAAAAACCTTCAAGCTACAGTGTTCAGAAAATATAAACCTTTCTTTGTTTCTTAATAGCTGAGCTAAAAGTAACTTTCTCACAGTTGGGGAAAGATCATGAGGTCACCCAATTCCAGCCTGGAATGGAATGCCCCCTTGTTGCTTGTTCACAGAACTGATGATGCCAACAATCCTTTGTCTTTGGTATAATCAAACTCTGAAGTTCGTCCAGGCCTCTAGGTCCAGGCTGCCAATCCTGGCAGCCTCTCTTCCAGATAACCGACTCCGTTCTGCTGACTCAGAAAATCAACTCCCAGAGTCCCATAGGGCCCCTATTCAGATGGGACCAGTTTCTTAACCTTTTTTTGTGGGGGAGGGGGGAGACACAAAACCCTCTGAAATAAAAGGGGATTCATATGAATCCTGCAGCTTATGTCGATGGACACCTAAAACGAGATTGTAAAACCATTTTGCAAACCCTAATATTTTATGATTACCCTTATAAGATATTTTCTACTGGAAATAATTTGTCATGGGCAAGGGTATAGCTAATAATATATCTAATAATATATCTAATAAACTGAGAGACAGCAGAGTGATTGTTAATGTGCATTACGACCCCAAACATAGTTTATTCAGCAGCAGCTCGTTCAAGGCTATTCTTTTCATTCTACTGTTGGCAGTGGAACATTTGAGGAAAGCTTGTATTCCATCAAAGGTAAACATAGCTTCAAATGGAAGGCAATTTGGTCCAGAGGTTGTATAATGGTAGTGCTTACTGCGAAGAAAACTGCTCAATATAATTATATTTTCACTGATGGAGCTTGGCAATATTTCACAAATTTAATACCTGAAGTTTACACATTTTAAGGCAACAATACATACTGAAGTATGGACTAAGAGCCTCTCTCCACCTGCTCGTAGAGTCAAGACAATGCCCAGACCAGTGGTTTTGACTTTACAGTATCTGCAACTACAAATAGCACAGAGTGTTCTTAAGCACCTTCTTGGCAAAACCAGTTTGGAAACTTGTATCTTACTGGTAAAGCATGTTTCTCTTTTGTAATTCAGCCACCTGTGATGATTCACAAAGGCCAGGAAGAATTGTACCCTATATGCAATTTCTAGGTCAGAGGTAGAATAACAAAGGAATATCAACTGATAAGGCTATAAACATAAGAGGTTTAATGGAGCTGTTGTTGAGTCACATTGTGGTGATCCAACCAAAAGCCTGCTATTTACTTTGATAAATCTTAATCGTTTTATCTAGTTTACACCCAGGGAAACCAAGCTTTGGAGAATTTAAATGACTTCCCCAATATCACCTAACCAGCGGTGAGAAAACAAACTCTGCCATATGACCCCCATATCCTAATACCACACTAACTCCAACACACTTTCTTTACCTGAACGTATGTGAAAAATACTATTGTTTAACTAATTCAGATACTATGGCAAGCAGCATTAGTGTGAATAATATAGAGAATAAAAGACAAATTTCCTTAAACTTTGGAATGAGTTCCTATACCTGTGTTTGGATATGGGTGTCGCTAATATTCTGAAAATGGGTAAACTGTCTTGTTCCCCAAAGCCAGGATAGGTAATTTGCTATCTTGAGTTTGACGCAAACCTCATACCTCCTTCCTTGTTAATAACTTTTGGATTGGAATCGCACAAAAGGAGATGAGTGTAATTATGGGGATAAAAGAACAGACTGAAAATCAGGATTATCTGAAATACCTTGCTGCTGTTTTGGTAACATTTAACTTAGGAGTATAAACAGGAAAGGTGATCCTGTTAAAACTGAGCAGATGAAAATGCCACAGGAAAGTTAAAGGCAAGATTTATTTGGAATAAGTTTGCATTGTTCATGCATTCACAAGTCCAGGCAGGTGATACGTTAGCAACACATGCCTTGCTATTTCAAGATCACCGAGGAAAAATGCTTGGAACTAAAAGGCAGCCGAACTAATTAATTTGCAATGGTGTTTTCAGACTGAAATGTTGTATTCTATGTTTCTGAAAGAATTATACTTTGTGGTCAGCTGAAGATTTTGGAAGGGAATAAACATGTTAAGCCATCTGACAAATACTTTCCTGTTTTTAAATCACTAAAATGCCTGCAGAATGTGATAACAAGGCAAATCTAAACAGTGAAAATTGTTTTATACAATATGGGCTTGTGATTTTTCATTAAATAATAATAAAACGGGGTGCCTGGGTGGCTCAGTGGTTAAGTGGCTCAGGTCATGATCCCAGGGTCCTGGGATCGAGCCCCGCATGGGGCTCCCCCTGCTCAGCGGGGAGCCCGCTTCTCCCTCTCCCTCTGCCTGCCGTTCCCCCTGCTTGTGCTCTCTCTGTCAAATAAATAAAATCTTTGAAAAAATAAATAATAAAACATTAAATAATATTAAATCAACAATAAAAGTAGTTTATACTTTTAGAAAATTTAAAAAGAAATTTTAAAAAGAAAATTTAAAAATTCAATATACTGAAAAGTAAGCAGCAAAGACAAATCCCAAACCATCTAAAAATAGAAATAATGAGGGGCGCCTGGGTGGCTCAGTCGTTAAGCGTCTGCCTTCGGCTCAGGTCATGATCCCAGGGTCCTGGAATCGAGCCCCGCATCGGGCTCTCTGCTCCGCGGGAAGCCTGCTTCTCCCTCTCCCACTCCCCCTGCTTGTGTTCCCTCTCTCGCTGTGTCTCTCTCTGTCAAATAAATAAAATCTTTAAAAATAAAATAAAATAAAAAATAAATAAAAATAGAAATAATGATAACATTTGTAAAATTTTTTATTTGAGCGGTGCCTGGATGGTTCAGTTCATTAAGCGACAGACTCCTGATTTCAGTTCAGGTCATGATCTCAGGGTCCTCAGATCCAGCCTCATTAGGCTTAGTCAGGCTCAGTGCGGAGTTGGCTTGAAATTCTTTCTCTCCCTCTCTGTCTGCCCCTCCCCCTGCTTGCATGTGTGCACTCTTTCTCTCTCTCTAAAATAAATAAATAAATAAAATCTTAAAATTTTTTTAATTTAATTAATAACATTTTGATGTATCTTCTTCTTATCTTTCTTCTAAACATAAGTTTTGGGCATTTTAAAAATATACATAATTGAAATCATACTGCACACCTGTTTTGCACTTTGCATGAATTTATCATATCTTATTTAGCTATTCCTTTGTAGCCAGAAAGAGAAAATATTTTAATTTTTATGAATATAAATAACATTGTTGTGAACATCTTTGTACACAGACTTTTCTGCATTTATTGTTATTATGCAAGATAGAATTATTGCTAGCAAGAAGATCAAAATATATAATCAGTTAATTTCATATAATATATAATCAAATATAATTTTGTTCACTATTGCAAATAATACTTTATTGGTTCTATGATGCATTTTTCTTTCATTTTAATATCTCTGAAATCAGAAGGCAGCATACAATCCACGGTGTCAACATCAGTGTCTGCCAAGCATCAGTGACTGACCTGGCGGTCATTTCCTGTGTACGTGTGAATGTGGTGGTTATACCCGGTGGCAACAGCTGGAGCACTGTGACCCTCCCCAATTCCGTCAACAAACCTACTAGAAACCATCTGAAGAAGAAATGAGTCCTGGTTATTCACCATTTCCACGACACCTTCTGCTAGGACGAAGAAAGCACGTGTGTCAAAATTTACAAAAATGGATTTTAACCCCTTAGAGTTCACTTTGAAAGAAGGATCTAACATCTTACCCTTGATGGCAGAAAGGACGAAATTATGTAGAAAAACGTGGACACAAACAACCCCAAGTGAAAGAATGACACAGAAGAGTTGAATTCCAAGTATAAAGAAGTTGGCTTATGTTTTTCCTTTTTATACATGCGCTAGAATTATAAATGATACAATTTCACATCTAAAAATGTCTAAACCCGGTTAAGTATAAAATAAATGTTACAAATGAAAGAAATCATTGTATTAACCTATATGGCAGATTTTATTTCTTTCTTTGTGATAAAATAAAGTTGTATCTTAGGATCAATGACATCTTCAGTTCACCAAAGCACTTTGTATTGCCAAATTACTTTTCAAAGGTGTTGTATCAATTTACAAACCAAATTCTATTAAATATAGAATACATTAGAAAATAGAGTAATATAGCATATAAAAAATAATGAAAGAGTACTTAAAAGATAAATTTTCACACACTTTCACCTTGTGTGAAATAGGTACACAATAAAAAATGGGGATGATAATGCACTGCTTATTGCTATCATAGCGATTTTAAAATACAATTATTAAGGTAATACTTAAACATTAAATGTTTTAACATGAAACTATTCTTTTTAGGAAAAGATTTATAGTAAAGGAAAACATAACAGATTTAGCTTCAACTCCTTCACAACTAATATATTAAGAGTTTTTCTAAAATTGTGTCTCTTTAATTGTCAAACAGTAACAGTTGAGTTCAAATCAAGATGAAGCAGTATCTGGAAGTTCTGGAGACCAAAATAATAAAAATGCACAACAAAATAACTACTTCTTTCTTTTTTTTTGTTTTAGGAGGATGTAGAAATGTACCATTTTATTATTACAAAGATTCTCACGAAAATGAAAATAGTATCTCAAAAAGGGTACTAGACTACCAGTCTCCACCCACAGAATTGGGCGAGGATAGAGGGAAGGCAGTGGGAGTTCCTTGGCTCACACGGGGCCAGTGGGATGGCATGATAACAGAACCAATCTAAAAATGGCTGTTACCTTAAGGAGCCTGATGGGGGGGGGGGGTCCCTGAAGACCCAGCCACTCCTTCTAGAATGCTCAGTAAGGACACCTTTCCAAAGCTACTAAGCAGACACTTGGCATTTCAGGATTTCTGTCCCACGGCTGCTTAAGAGTATGCCTTCCAGACCCGGCACCCTTTATGGTTCAAATTAAGAACTGGGGAAGGATGGTGGCAAGGCAGCCACTAGAAAAGCTCACTCATAACATGTGCCCTGGGCTCAGGGCCCTGGTTCCTGTCTAGTCCCTGGGGATATTTATATTTAATATATTTTTATATAAATACACAGAGAAATAGAAAATATAAAATCTGAGGGGTTGTGGGAGAAAGGTGGGGAACTTGGCAGGAAGCCAGAACTGGAGAGGTCTGCTCAGGCCAACTTGACCTCCTCCTTGACCCCTTTGGCTTCTTGCTTCTCCTCTTTGGTTTTCTCCTCTTCTGTGACTTCTTTCTTCTCTTCTGGGTCTTTCTCTTTTTCATCCTCAGTTTTGACTCTCTTGGCTTTTTTGAAGTTGGAAGAATTCTTGTGCCCACCTTCTCCCTCCTCATCAGAGTCCGAGAACTCTTCCTCACAGGCAATTCGTTTGTCAGAAGAACAAATTGAGATGCGCTTGTCAGGGTCTTCTTCGTCCTCATCGCCACCCTCCTCTGGAATGGCATCCTCAGGAATCACCTGCCTTTGGACCCCAGGTGCATAGGGCAGCATTCTCAGGTTCTCAAACAGTCGCTGTTTGATTTTCTCCAGGTATTCATTGGTATTCTGGTTCATCATATTGGAAGGACTGATGTGAAGTTTGAAATCTGGTCCAAAGTATTCAAAGTAGTCGTTGTATGGAAGCTCATTCGGGATCTCTGTGTCCAGGGCCATGGCTGTTTCATACGTCCAGCAGCAGGCCACGTTGCGGATGGTGTAGCCCCCCCCCGCCCCCCAAGCATCAGCATGGGCAGGTTGAAGCTCTTCACAAACTCCACACACTTGGCCTGCCCTTTGATGGTCAGATTGAAGCAGCCTAACCGATCCCCAGACAGGGAGTCGGAGCCACACTGTAAGACAACTGCCCTGGGCTGGAACATCTCCATCCCTTTAGATATGACCAGCTTGAAAATGGCCTCATAGGACTCATCATCGATTCCATCTCGGAGCGGGTAGCTAAGAGCGTAATACTTGCCTTTGCCAGCCCCAATATCCTGTAGGTCCCCAGTTCCTGGGAAGTACTCTCCGTATTTATGAAAGGACACAGTCATGACCCAGTCTGTGGTATAGAAGGCGTCTTCCACGCCATCACCGTGGTAAATATCAATGTCAATATACAGCACCCTGTGGTGATACTTTAGCAGTTCCAGGATGGCCAAGATGATATCATTGACGTAACAGAAGCCAGATGCCTCAGACTTCTTTGCATGGTGCAGGCCCCCAGCCCAATTCACAGCGATGTCCGTCTGCTGCTTATTCAGTTTCACAGCACTCACCACAGAGCCACCAGTAGATAACTGACAGAACTCAAACAGGCCATCAAATACTGGACAGTCCTCACCGACGTTGAATCTCTGCATCTGCTGGCTGTACTCAGACATGTTATCTGGGTGGATGGAGCGCAAGAATTTAATGTAGTTGTCACTGTGGTACTTGGTCATCTCCTCAGCACTGGCTTTGTGAGGGCAATAGATTTCCATTTTTTGGTACAGACCATAGTTAAGTAGCAAATTGTAAGTCATGCGGATTCGGTGAGGCTTCATTGGGTGACCTTGTCCATAATAGTAATTTCCAACATCCCCGTCATAGTAGTAATAGACTTTCCTCCAAGTGCCCTGAGTCTTGCTCTCCTCCCATCCCTCCCGTCAGTCAGTCCATCCGGCCAAAATAACTTCACTTCTTGAGCATCTCCAGAACCATCTACACCATATCAAACAGGATTTCATGCATTAGGTTATTATTATCCCTAGTTAACAGAGAGAGAAACTCAGCCTCAGGCCAGGTTTTAGTGTGACTGGCGGTCAGTGGCAGCGAGAAGTACTTTGAAGCCCATTATTTAAACCATTAAATTCCCAATTTGTAATAAAGTATTAAGTCTCCCCTAAAGCCAAGCAAAATTCCAATCTCTTATTTTATAGGTACAAGAAGTAAACAAAATATTTGCAACTTGTAAGACACATGATTTATCTCCCTTATAAACAAATTGCTCCTATAGGCAATGTAATTGAAAAAAATAGTTACAGATATGACCAGTGTAGGGCAAGAACTTTCTCCATTATCGTCTTAGCACCTCCAGCTGGGCCTAAGACTTAAATTGGTAGAAGACTAATGGGAGAAAAGGATACAAATTCATGAAATTTTTTATATGTACATGGGAGAGCCTTCACAAGAGAATGAAGATTCAGAGAAATGACCAGAGCAGGGAGGCTTTATACTCTTTAGACAAAGAAACAACCCATTTGTGAAGAATTGACAAGACAAAGGAATGTGGGCTAAGAATAGTAAATTGTGAAGAAGTAAGTAGGAAGATAAGGGTTAGTTTAACAAGGTTTGTTTGTACAGATTATTGGCCGCAAATTCCCCATCTCTGATAATAAGAATGTCTTCCTTCTTTCTGGTATAGGAAGGGTACTTATCACATGGGAATTTTATCTCCTGCTTTCAGGGAAAAAAAGAGGGTTGGGGTGTCTTTCTTGAACCTGCTGTTTCTTAAGTGTCTTTATTTTTTTTAAAAGATTTTATTTATTTGTTTGACAGAGAGAGACACAGCGAGAGAGGGAATACAAGCACGAGGAGTGGGAGAGGGAGAAGCAGGCTTCCTGCAGAGCAGGGAGCCCAATGCGGGGCTCTATCCCAGGACCCTGGGACCATGACCTGAGCCAAAGGCAGATGCTTAACGACTGAGCCACCTAGGTGCCCCTCTTAAGTGTCTTTAATTTAAAATATTCAATATGCCAAAGTGGCATATTCTGGGATCCTTTACCAGGCAAGTGAAGGAACATAAATACAAATGGCCAGTGAACATAATTTAAAATATTTAACCTTACTAATGAATGGGGACACGAAAATTAAAGTAAGATATTACTTTTATTTATCAGATAGGCAAAAATTCAAAACATCACAGTGGAGAAAAGGATACTCTTATATATTATTTTTAGGAGTGTAAAATAATACTTATCCAAAAAAAAGTAAAAATACACATATCCACTGACACAGTAAATCCATTTCTTAGTATCTCTCGAGCAGAAACATTCATATAAAATGGGCAAGGATAGTTGCTCAAGACTATTCTTAGTAGCATTTTTGAAATTGTTAAGAATTAGAACAAATTTAAAGTAAATCAGTTAAGGACTGGTTTTAAAAGTTGTGATACATTCTTTCACTAGAATAAAATTCAGACTTAAAATAATGAAGTGGATGTATAAGCAGTAGAAAGATACACGTGATATGTCACTGAATAAAAAAGCAAGTTTCAGAATAATATGTTAGTCATGATACAATTTGGTTAAAAAAAAGATATGTATATCTGAATTTGCATAAAGAAAGGTGTGATAGGATAAAAACTGAAATTGTTAAAAATGGTTACATCTGAGGGGAGAGAGTTGTAGGGAAAAGTAGATACGAAAGAAACATTAAATTCCTTAAGATTTGATAATTTTTAATCATTTCCAACTTTTTAAATGAAAATATGTTGTAAGTCAAAAGAGAGAAACATTTTAAGAAGTGAGAGCAACACATTCCTCAAAAAGTGCTGAATGGGTAGAAACTGAGGAGAAAATCTCAATGGGAAGGTCAAACTCAAGCAGAGTTGAAAACCACTCAGTCCAATTTTTTCTCAATTGAAAATTCTTCTTCCAACCCTAAAAACTGAAAGGTGCAGCATTCTGTTTGCTTGATTTTTTTCATTTGAATTATTAAGGTGCAATTTACATACAATAAAATTGAGCCAGTTTTAAGGACACAATAAATTTTGACAAATGGGGGAAACACCACCATACATTTTGTTTTAGGGCTCCGGGTAGCTCAGTTGGTTAAGCGTCTGTCTTCGGCTTGGGTCATGATCCCAGAATGCTATGATTGAGTCCCATATGGGCTCCTTGCTCAGCAGGGAGCCTGTTTGTCCCTCTGCCTGCCACTCCCCCTGCTTGTGTTCATTTTCTCTCTCTCTTTCTGACAAATAAATTTTTTAAAAAGGCTCCTTATTTCACTCTAGCTAAGGATTGATAATTCATCCTTTCCAGGCACATTTACACTTTAACAGAAAGCTATTCAAGATGCTTTAACCCAAGGCGATAAGATTCTTAATTATTAGAATTCTACTTCTGTCAAAATCCATTAAAACAGGACAAATTACCCCTGGCTGTGCCCCAGGCCATTCATGAAAGCAAGATACAAATAAACATTTGTGAGGTCTCTAGAGTTTAGAAAGTACTCAGATTCTAGAAGATAAATCACTCACTGGAATTCCGATCCATATCCTCCCTATTTGTTTCCAAATCAACTGTGTCTGCTCCTTCTCTATGCCCCAGATTATTGATTCAGTAGCCT
This sequence comes from Leptonychotes weddellii, assembly GCF_054177405.1. NCBI lineage: Eukaryota > Metazoa > Chordata > Mammalia > Carnivora > Phocidae > Leptonychotes > Leptonychotes weddellii. Next base: position 129,602,724 of record NC_138372.1, read on the forward strand.
AGGTTTGATAACTCACTTTTGACTCTTAGATTTTGGTTAATCTCTAACTCTTCACCTGTTTGTTGTTTTTGTCTTGGCATACATCTACAGAATTTAGCTAAGCTCAATTCATGAACATTTGCATCTTCTACTCCAACCTAGCCTTTTGGAATAAACTATCTCACTCCCCACCATGGAAACTTGGAATTCAGCAGAAATTTAAAAGAAGAAAAATATTTACTGTGAAGAACTCTTTTCTTTTGTCCATGGTTAATTCTGGTCCTCTGTTCTTTCTCTCATCTCAGATTTCATACTAGGTTTGCCTCTTAATTTTGAGTAGGCCTTTTCCCCAGTTTCCAGTCAGGCATTTAAACTTGAGCTCACATTTGGGGGTGAGGAAATAACATTATAAACATTAACATTATAAACATCTATTTCATTTGACCATTTTTTTCCCAACCAACCTATATTACTTTTTGTAACTTCTTAAATTTCATTCAAAAAGAGTGAGATAAGATGATGTGGATATTTTAAGGGAATTATTGGTCAGATCTTTATCTCCACTCTTTCCCAAGAGATCTTAATAATGGCTCATCTCCTTTTTCACAAAAGTCTATCATGCTTCAGGTATGAACAATTCTAAGGTGGCAAAGCAAAGGGAAAATTGGAAGTATTGACGTTAGTGCTGAGAAAGTGAATTATTCTAATGACTATTCTAATGAAAGGAAATTATTCTGATGCTAATTTTTGAGCTGTTTTCTAATTATTTGCTTTCATCAGAAGTGAAGGAAAGCCTAATCTAACTTGTCAGCTGATAAGTTTTAAAATAACTTTTAATAATAGGTCTTTTTTAATAATAGATCATTATGGAGTTTTTATGTGTATATGACTTGGAAAGACTTCAAAATGACATTGCTACTACAAACTTTTCACATCTGTATCTATTTTCTAATGTAAACAGTTTCTCAGCACTAATTATATAAATATTAAAAAGTAGGGATATCTCAAAATATTCCATATTCCTGAAAACGGGAATAGAACTGATGAGACTAGAACCTTGTCTCATTCTAGTAATTAATAATATGCATCTCATAGAGGTACACTGATTTAAAAAAAATTAAAACACAGTTCCATCTCTCCTGAAAATGTGTAAATCTAAAATATTTTAGCTTTTATTTATCAAAACTGCATACATCTTAGGTAATATATTTATTTTATATACAAATTATGATTGTATTAAAAACTCAAATGGGGAAACATTTGTAGTACTCAGAGCTTTAGGATCATAGAAAATAACTTCAAAATTCACTTTATATGACTATTGTTGCAGAGAAGTATGATAGGGTGATCAAGATTTTCAAGCTTAAAAATTACATGAAGATAAAAATATGTAGGGACTGTGGAATGGCAAAGCAATTTCAAAGAGAAAAGAGAATTACACAATATTTAAGAGTGCTGGGAAGCCTGGGTGGCTCAGTCGGTTAAACATCTGCCTTCGGCTCAGGTCATGATCCCAGGATCCTGGGATCGAGTCCCACATGGGGCTCCTTGCTCAGCAGAGAGCCTGCTTCTCCCTCTGCCTGCCGCTCCCCCTGCTTGTGCTCTCTCTCTGACAAAGAAATAAAATTAAAATATATATATATTTAAGAGTGCTAAAGGGGAACTTGTTCATCTGTACTAAAACAACAACAACAACAAAACGTTTGATTATGGAAATTTTCAAATATATCCGAAAATCGAATGATTTAGTGGACCCTCATTATCCAGCTTCAACAATTACTAATATTTTGCCAATCTTATTTCATTTATCCCCCACTTCTTTTTTTTTTGCTAGCATTTTTATGCCAAATCTCAGACACCATATTATTTCATAATAATTTGTGTATTTGTAAAGTGGGTAAGGGTAGATATCAGTCTAATATTTTACTTAGAGTTCATTAGAGACATTGTTACAAAGCAGTATGACAGCTCTACTTCAAATGTCAATATTTACAAAAATACCAGATACCTTTGCATTTTTTTATTCTAAGATATTTCAACATACCTGAAATTGGATGAAAAAATAAATTTGACATTTATTTCTTCCCCCTTTTAATGAATTTGCACTAAAAAAACCCCAGTAACTTTTAAAATATGTGTTTTATTTTGGACATCACACAGATTATAACTAGAGAAAAATATAATATTTTGCCTTGTGGCATCCTTATAGGTCTATTGTCCCTTCAGTTACAAAATGCAAAAATTCTGAAGACTAAATGCTTTTTCCTAATTTTGGTGTAAACTCATCAGACAGCAAAACCTGCCCGAAATGATGTGAGCTTATTCATAGTCTTTATTTATTTCACGTAGTGTGAATATTTCTGTATTTGTTGTAAACATATTAATGGGTTTGATTATAGGGTGCTTCCTCAAACCCTGATAAAGTTATTATGTGCATGATAAAAAGCATATGTTTAAAAAAGAGTTTGAAACACATATGAACCCAAGAGTTTCATATAAGGGGTGGTGAACCTGTATTAATATACTTTATTTGATTTATCTGCAGACAACTTACTTTCTGTATTTTTAATCCATTTATTACATTACTGACTTTGCATCTGGTGGTCTTCTCTCTGCACAACATATTCATATGGCTGAGGACCATAGAAACAGAGAGAACTATGTTTATAATTAAAAATACCAGGATCTTTAAATAGAACTCAGCTAACACATGACAAGCTTTTTTCTTTAGAATTAAACTTGTTTTTTTCCAAAATAGAATCAAATGCTAAGAGCTTGCATATATTATTAGAGCCATTTATGTTACTTCCCAAACTCGCCCTGATTTCATATCCCTCACACTCCCCAAGGTCCATGGTCCCTGCCCCAAATAGTATAACTGGGATGGTTATGGGTAAGTAAACAATGAAGTATATTTTGTCTTTTAGAAAAAAGAAACCGGACCAATTCTACCGGAATTCTCCAAAATAGAAACAGTATGTCTTCCTCACATTTGACTGTTGCAAATGTTTTATTTTTACAGTCTGAAAAAAGCCTCAATTGTCCAATGTAATCTCAGTGCACAGGAACCAAAACCATAGTGAACGTCAAAAATAATCACAACAGTAAGCATGTGAATCATAGAAGAATCATTTAAAATTTGTTTAACAATTAATATAACACTAAAAATAACAAAAATTAAAGAATAATTGTTTATGCCAGGATATTGGGTTTATGCTTTTTCTCAATGTTCAAAAATCAACTCTAGGCCTTAATAAGAAACTAATGATGTAATGTATGGTGATTAACATAACATTATAATAAAAAAAAAGAAAAATGGACAAAAAATAAAAATAAAAAAGAATTATATACATTATAGTTTTATTTATGAAACTACCTAAAAAATAGATAATCTCATCATCAGAATGTTAATCAAAAGTTTTAAATTCTAAGAACAGTGAAAACTGTGAATCTAGAAGGTTTTATCTTTTCCTTTGGCTGGGAGGAGGTCTGGTTATTATTTTATGATAGTTCATTTCCTCTGTCAGAACTGTTACAATAACTGAGAAGGCATGTGACCAGGAAGAAGGTAGAATCATCTTCTCCTTTTTTTTTTTTTTTGGTCTAGGCTAATATTCTGGTTTAAACATGTATTCTTTAATTTTTGTTTTATCTTTAGTGTTATACCAATTGCCAAACGATTTTTAAGGGACTTTCTGTGATTCACATGCTCACTGCTGTGATTTTGCTTTTGACTGAGTGAGTTAATCACAGTCAAGAGCAGAAGTTGTATCTGTGGTGCTTCTAGATTATTCCTTCCCAGTGTACTCCTCCCCCCCTCCCCCACCCCCCGCGCCATCCGCACAACCGAACCATCTCTCCCCATTGCTGGGCCCTAGCGTGTGGCACAGCAGGGCAAAGACAGGGGCCCCAGCACTCAGACGTGCCAGGACACCTATTTATTTTTATTTATTTATTTATTTATTTATTTATTTATTTATTTATTATTTTTCTCAGGACATCTATTTTAAAAGAACCAGGAGATACTGGGACGCCTGCGTGGCACAGTAGGTTGAGTGGCCAGCTCTTGATTGGGCTCAGGTCATGATCTCCAGGTCGTGAGATCGAGCCCCACATAGGGCTTCTGCTCAGTGCGGAGTCGCTTGAGAATCTCTCTCTCCCTCTGCCCTTCCCCCCTGCTTGTGAGCTCTCTTTCTCTCTCCCTACCCCCCAACAATAAATAAATAAATAAAATATTTAAAAAAATAAATAAAAAGAACCAGGAGATGAAGTATACAGCATAGGGAATCTGGTCAATAATATTGTAATATCTTTGTATGGTGACAGACGGAAGCTGCAGGTAACGTGGTGAGCATTTTGTAATGTATATACTTCTCAAATCATGTTGTACACCTGAAACTTATATTGTGTGTCAACTATACTTCAATTAAAACAAAAATTAAGGAGAACCTGGGTGGCGCAGTCGGTTAAGTGTCTGCCTTCGGCTCAGGTCATGATCCCAGGGTGCTGGGATCGAGTCCCGCATCAGGTTCTGTGCTCAGCGGGGAGCCGGCTTCTCCCTCCGCCTGCTGCTCTGCCTACTTGTGCTCTCTCTCTCTCTGTCAAATAAATAAAAAAAATAAAAATAAAAAATAAATGAAATAAAATAAAAACAACCGGGAGAAGGAGAGCATAGAACCGCGAGGGCATAACCACGCTCCTCGCGCTGGCCGCAGCACCATGGGTCACCTCACTTAGAGTTGCCCCTTCAGTAGATCGGAGCGGTGAGGGATCTCCAGCCCAGTGCTCACGTCCCGGGTGTCATCGTGAGGCAGACGCTGAAGCCAGCTGCAGAGTCAGTGCCGCAGGTCCTCCAGGAGTAAAAGGAAGTACCAATATAATGTTGGCTTTTAAGGGAGATCTCCCAACTGCTAGAGCTTTACGCTTAAAACAATGAAAAACAACACCTTGTAGTATTATTTACACAGTCACATATGTTATATCATTTTTCACTCTCAAGCGACTTACCAAGGGGGGTACATCAAGGAGAGGAAAACAGAGAAACAAACGCAGTGACATGTTCAAGCGTTCACATCGGAGTGGGCAGAGGACTGATTTTCTCAGGGAACAGTGATTAAGGGTGTGGGTTTGAGATCCAGACTTGGAAGGTTGGAATCATGACTTCAACATGTCTGAGCTTTGTGTTCTTGGGTAAAATATTTAACCTCCCTGTGCTGTGTGTGAGGATTTTCACAGGGCCATGTTGTGGATTCCATGTGTTAATCTATGTGAAGCATTCTGGAAGGCTCTGTCGGTGTTTGCTTTTATTCGCCTCCCATGTAATAGCATGGTGTGTTTTGATGTGTTTGTAAGTAAAAGTCAACATTTTTGCTTCTAGTTTATATTGCTTATCTAAACTTTCAGCCAGTAGCCAGTGACATTCTAAAAGAGGGGAATAACCTGGGGGAAGCAGCTGTCCTAGAAAGGCACTAAATGTAGAGGGTAAAAAGGTAATCACTCACCTGTCGCAAGCCAAAACCCACCCACTCTCAGAATGTAAAGGAGCAGCCTAGTAACTTGGAGCTGTTCAGGTCTTCCTTCCCCTCTAAGCAGTTATCTACCCGCCCTTCTTAAACTACTTTTTACATGCTTCCCTATTCAAGATCAACTCAATACAATCAAGAATTAGGTCTTCCTCTGCTTCACTTGTGTCTAATGACTGACAGGCAAAAATTACTTAGCATAATATAATCAGAAATAAAATATATTTTATAATGATAAAATTTCCTTGGTATTGCTATGTGGTTTAAATGGATTAGTATGTATAATGCTCTTAGACGTGCCTGACAAGTATTCTGTGTTAATTTTTATGTGCCCCCTTCCTTATTCTCACCCATTGACCCCTTAGAATCATGCCAGTCACACATTCTGCATCCTTGCTTATAACTGCTTTCACCAAATTAACATAATATCTAATGGGCAGCACCAGAAGTCCATCGACATATGGATAAAGACGATGTAATACACACACACACACACACACACACAATGGCATATTACTCGGCCATCAAAAAGAATGAAATCTTTTTGCTATGATGTGGATGGAACTAGAGTGTATTATGTTAAGTAAAATAAGTCAGAGAAAGACAAAAATCATATGATTTCACTCATATGTGGAATTTAAGAAACAAAATAGAGGATCATAGGGGAAGGGAAGGAAAAAGAAAACAAGATAAAATCAGAGAGGGAGACAAACCATGAGAGATTCTTAACTCTAGGGAACAAACTGAGGGTTGCTGGAGGGGAGGTGGGTAGAGGGATGGGGTACCTGGGTGATGGGCATTAAGGAGGGCACTTGAAGTCATGAGTACTGGGTGTTATATGCAACTGACACATCACTAAATTCTACCCCTGGAACTAATAATACACTATATGTTAACTAATTTGAATTTAAATAAAATAAAATACAAAATAAAAAAATATCTAAGGGGCAGCAGCATCTTAAGATGTGGCTCACTTCCACATTAAAGTTTCATCTGAGGAAGAAGTCTTAGAATCGTAGCTCTGCACTCTCTGGGTCTGAGTGTGGGACATTTAAGTTATTTGGAAGTGGCTATAGGTTCGTGGTATGAACCCAGTCTTTGTCCTAATGGTAGAGGCCTCATCCAACTTCTGTGAAGAATGAAGAAGACAGCTGTGGGCTGTGGGAAAGGGAGGTCATGAACCTCTCCCTCAGTCCTGGTTCCCAGCCCACCTAGCCCTCCGTGTTCCTATTACCAACTGCATTTCTAACTTTTCATTAGGATTGTTATGTTGCTGGCCTAGCTTAGCTAGCCATTAAGATCTGTCTTATTTACACAGTTATGAGGTTGATTTTTCCTAAAATGTAAGGGACATAGGATTCTTAAGTTTTTTCCTTTACAAGTTTATCCAGCTGGTGTTTCTGAGTCTACATTTTCAGATCAAATTAGTTTTTCTTAAAATATCCTCTGTAGAAAGTACAACATTGAATCCTCAACTTCTTTCATCCATTTCAAGATTGATTCCAGATAAAGACCTCTGGTAAAGGGGCACCTGGGTGGCTCAGTCGTCTGCCTTCGCCTAAGCATCTGCCTTCGGCTCGGGTCATGATCCCAGGGTCCTGGGATGGAGTCCTGCATTGGGCTCCCTGCTCAGTGGGAAGCCTGCTTCTCCCTCTCCCTCTGCCCTTCCCCTGCTTGTGCTCTCTCTGTCAAATAAAATCTTAAAAAAAGAAAAAAAAAGACTTCTGGTAAAGAATTACTTACCTTAAAAGAACATCCCTCTTAAAGCAGTGACCAGGGGCGCCTGGGTGGCTCAGATGGTTAAGTGTCTGCCTTCGGCTCGGATCATGATCCCAGGGTCCTGGGATCGAGCCCCACGTCGGACTTCTGGCTCAGCAGGGAGCCTGCTTCTCCCTCTCCCTCTGCCTCTCTCCCTGCTCATGCTTTCTCTCTCTCTCTCTGTATCTCTGTGTCTCAAATGAATAAATAAAATCTTTAAAAAAAAAAAAAAGCAGTGACCAGCCTGATGCCTAATACAATCTGGGAGTGTGTGGCATCCATTAGAACACAGCATGGTTTGCTTTCCCCTCTTGCTTTGGAAGACTTGCCTGTCAGACCATGGCCATATTTGGCTAGGAGGTGGAGGACCGTGATAGATAGGGCCACAACGATCTAGCTGTCTGCAGACAACTGGATTTGATACAAAAAGACCTCAATGATCTGAGCCAACTCAAACTCACATTGCACTGGGGAATAAAATACACACAAAAGAGCTCGGAATGGAATTTTCCTGGTTTAGATGATTAAGTAAGTCCCACGTTTTATGCCCAAATGTTCAGTGGGAGGGAATACCGTTAAACATGTTAGATATAAAATATAGAGTGTACTATTAGGAAACTATTACAGTATGATTTTCAAATAAATATTTAATGAAAGCAGGATCCCCATTTTAAAAGTGTATGTATGTATGTATATATTATATATTTATATGGGTATATGTATGTATATTGCAGAAAGGAATGTCCAAAAATATTAACAGTGGTTACATTTAGTGGTATGATTCTTATAATTCTCATTTTCTTCTTTTTACAGAAATGTATACTCCTTTCTTAACTTTATGTAATGACCAAATTACTTCTAAAGTAGAAATTCAAATATATATTGTTAAAGGAAGAAGTTTATTAACTTAAACATATTTGAAAATTTTTTAAATATAAATGATTTTAAAACATTCCAGATATTTGATAACTCCCAAAATGTCTATTCCTAACGATGTTAATTTTAAAAAAATTACTAAACTTCATGTATCTGAAATATCCTATTTTCCCCCCTTAATATTTGTCCATGTCTTTGGGCATAATACAAATTTATACTTTTACAAATTCATTCATTTTATAAATTACATCATTCATTTAGCTTATGCATTTATTTGCTGCTTGATGACTGATTTACTCAGATATAGCTTCTATCAGACTAAGAACTTTATGAAAAATACCAGTGACCCTGGAAATCTTTGCTCCCAAGTATTCCAAAATGTGAGGTCTGTGTCCACAAATTAAGTCCATGCCTTATTTTTAACAAGGATCAACTTTAGCTCAGTGTTCCTAAAAGTGACTAATGTTGAATCCTACTTGCTATTCACTAATAGTGCTTCAAAGGAGGTGGTAGAAATTAAATGAACAGCTTTCACAATTAGAGTACTTAAAATATCTCACTACCTCTTATTTTATACCGTGTCCCTGCTTCCTTGGGTACTGACTGTAGCACTTTGCCAAAGGACCAGAAAAAGCATACAGTGATTGACAATAGCGCAGATACAGAGGCTTAGACTTGGAAAGAACATTAAAGACCAGATGGTTGAGGTTCTGTCCAACAGATTCCTTTCCACAACATGCTAAGGGCTGGTTGTCCAGCCTCTGCCGGAATATTACCTCAGGAGGCAGGAAGCGCCCTTCTTCCTGAGGCAGCACGCTGAATGCTGACCAATGCTACTTTCTACACCTATTTTTTATTTGTATCACTAATGGCTCTTCCTACTAATTCTATTGCATTTGTACAGACCTTTCACATATGTTATCTCATATCATCTTTACAAAAACCCTTTGAAGTAGAGATACCAAAAATTACTATCCCTGTTTTATACATCAGGAGACAAAATGTGAGAGTTTAGGAGAGTTGTCCAGGATCACATAGTTAGCAAATGCCAGCCCACAACCGAAATAAACTCCCCAGCCGTTTCCTCCCACATGAGCAATTTTGCTCTTTGTTAGAAAGTTTTACTGTAGGGCACCTGGGTGGCTCAGCCGTTAAGCATCTGCCTTCGGCTCAGGTCATGATCCCAGGGTGTTGGTATCGAGCCCCGCATCGGGCTCCCTGCTCGGCAGGAAGCCTGCTTCTCCCTCTCCCACTCTCCCTGTTTGTGTTCCCTCTCTCGCTGTGTCTCTCTGTGTCAAATAAATAAAAATCTTAAAAAAAAAAAAAAGTTTTCCTGTTCTGAACCAAAATTTTCTTCCTTGTAATTCTCCCCCTACATTAATGCAAATCACTCTCCCCACCACCAAGAACTCCATTCATGTTTCAAGTCAAACTCCTTTGACTTTGATATCAGCTATTAGAAGGAAATTCACCCAATTCTTCAGGAGGTTAAGAAGAAACAGGCAAGATACTATGATGGATTGGTATCAGTTCAGCTGCTAGGTAGAGAAATCCAAGATAACTGTGGCTTAACTTATTCTCTCTCCTGAGATGTGGAGAAAAGCCATCCAGGGTTGACAGCATGGCTTCAGGGACTATTGCACGTCTTTCTTGCCCCAGGGAATAGTGAGAGGAATTAGTTGAATGGAACCTTATACAGAGAACCTCTGTGAAAGAACTTGTATTCAGAATCTAAACAAGCATATGAAAAGATGCTCAATAGTATTAATCATTCATGAAAAGCAAATTACAACCCAAATGAGATGCTAGTTTACATACTACCAGAATATCCAAAATTAAAAAGACTGACAACACCAAGTGTTGTCGAAGATATTGAGCAACTGAAACTCTCATTCGTTGCTGGTGGGGATGCAAAGTAATAGAGCCACGTTGGAAAACAGTTCTAAATTTTTTTCTGAAGGTAAGGATACACTATCCAATGACTCAGCAATCCCACTCCTGGGTCTTTCCCAGATGAAATGAAAACACACATCTACACAAAGACATGCTTGCAAATGTTTACAACAGTTTTTTTTTTTTAAATGTTTGTCCATGATAAGCCCAAACTGGAAATAACTCCAATGCCCATCAAATGGTAAATAGTTATGGTAGTTTTATAATGGAATACCATATAATGGAATACTGCTCAGTAATTTTTTTAAAAAAAAGGTCATTGCAGGGAAAAAAGAAAGCTGGCACAAAGGCTCAAGATAAGAAATATCTTGGTGTATTGCTGTAACTACTAGCATTTGGAGGTCACCAGAAAGTTAAGGGTAAGATGTTAAACAGCAGTTAAAATTGACCACTTACTTTGAATACTCTGCAAAGGCTTAAGATTTATATTTTTGGTGAAGGTATAACTTTTACAATTTGATTTGGGCAGGATAAGGAAAACAGATAAGTATTGCGATAAAATAAATAGAAAAGAAAATATTTGTTCAACAGAGCATAAATTGACTTGTTGTCAAGGAATCCTAACCTGTGCAGGTAGGCTAGGGAGTCAAAGACAGGACAGAGAACAGTGACACTGGAGTTTTCCAGAGTGTGTGATTAAAATATGTAAGATAGATGAGATACACAAGTGTGTTTCTATGTCATTTCTGTGTGTTTGCTTTAGATGTACAGTTTCTCTTTCAATGTTCAGGTTAATATATTATGAAACTCAGAGAAGCAGTAACTGTATTGTCACAATCGGAAATATGATACTTTTTTTTTTTTTTTTGAGAGAAAGAACATAAGTGGGGGAAGGAGCAGAGGGACAGAATATCCAAGCAGGGGCACCTGGGTGGCTCAGTCGGTTAAGCGGCTGCCTTCGGCTCAGGTCATGATCCCAGGCTCCTAGGATCGAGCCCCGCTTCGGGCTCCCTGCTCAGCAGAGAGCCTGCTTCTCCCTTTCCTTCTGCCTGCCGCTCTGCCTACTTGTGCTATCTCTCTGTCAAATAAATAAATTAAAAAAAAAAAAGAATATCCAAGCAGACTTCTGCCAAGCGGTGAGCCCAATGCGGGGCTTGATCCCATGAGCCATGAGAATAGGACCTGAGCCAAATCCAAGTATCTGACACTTAACCAACTGAGCCACTCAGGTGCTCCAGAAATATGATATTTTTCTAAGTAATCAAAAGACTTAGAAGAAAAAATAAGATATTTCCTTCTGTTAAGAGAGTAAATAAAACTTTGACTCTATTTTATTTCAGGTCTTGGCTCTAAATTATACCTTCGTAAGATGAAGCCAAGAAGTGTAACACATCCATGAATTACATAGGGTTTGGGCCATTCCTCAATGTAAGAAAGTAAAAAGCTTTGTTGAACAAAACCCATCAGGATGGGCTGATGGTAGGAGTGCCCAGCTAGAAATATAAAGCAGGAAGAAAAGCTGGATTGTGGTCAGCAGGGAAAAGCTGGAATGGAAGAAGTGGGAGAGGTAGAGAAGGCAGTTACCAGAGTTGCAATAAAGCCAAGCTGTATTAATGGAGGCTCATTGCCAACTGCTGCCTTGGCAACAAGTTTGTCCTTGCCAGTCCTGAGTGCTCTGCCTGGGCCTGGAGAGTCTTCAGAGGATAACAAAGGATCCTGTCGGAAGGAAGACATGCATGTCTGAAGGAATGGACAACATATAGGGGACTGAAGAGGCAGCGGAACACAATGAATGCGCTCCAATAGCCTCTCCTCTAAGAGCTCATGACCCACTTGGCCTCATTTAATTTGTGGCTGTGCCGTGAACGTCTAAACTCAGCACATGTGTGGACTCTGCCTGATGTGTGCAGCTCATCCACCTTGGGACCCAGTTCTGGTCACTAGATTTCTACTGCAGGCCAAAACCCTCCTGCCCGTTTTGACTTAATTCAGATTTAAAAACAGGCCTGCTTTGTTCGCATGTGTGGGTGTCGTTTTCTGTTAGTTTTCTTGTACTTCAGTCTATTCAGAGCTTTCTTGGCTTTTGCTAGTCCCACTCCCATAGAGTGGAATCCTGACTCTGAGTAATGAGCAATTAGGTGTGAATTCTACTGCCAAAGTAGTTTTGCTGGCTGTAATTAGATGTCAAATAACAATAAAGTATTATTAAGCATCGTGCATATCAGTAGTAAATTCAAGTTCAAAATACTAATCTGATTCTTTGGAGAGAAATAAAAGAACTATTTTACTTTACCCTAGGAATGATGAACATTCAGAAACCATATAAGACAAAATTCAGTCAACCATTTCAAGGGAGAAAAAGGGTGAAATTATTTACCATCTTTATATCCAGGATTCTAGTAAGTGTGATTATGATAATAGGGAAATAGCTAACAAACTCAGCTGGATCTCACAAGGAGCAGGAAGACTTGCATATATTAAAGAAATTAACGAATTTTCAGAACAAGTTGATATGGGAAGGACCCTTTGCTCCTAACACAGACACATGGATCAACTCTAACACTGGAAGCTTGGGATGTACTGTCAAGCTAGAAGTTGACAGGAAAATCTCCACACTGTAGAAATAAAGAAATGCAAAATGTGGGGCAGTGAGTAGTAAGCAGGAGCAGAAGCCAAAATAGCTCACACCTTGGAGTGACTATAGGTTTACCACACACGTACTGGTTTGAAAAGGACTGCCTTGGGGCGCCTGGGGGGCTCAGTCGTTAAGCATCTGCCTTCGGCTCAGCTCATGATCCCAGGGTCCTGGGATCGAGCCCCGCATCGGGCTCCCTGCTCCGCGGGAAGCCTGCTTCTCCCTCTCCCACTCCCCCTGCCTGTGTTCCCTCTCTCGCTGTGTCTCTGTCAAATAAATAAATAAAATCTTAAAAAAAAAAAAAAAAGAAAAGAAAAGGACTGCCTTGCTTTGTACCTGTTGTTTCTGAGTAATTCAAACAATGTCCCCTTCCAATTTTCGAAGTGCCCTGATTTGGATGCTAAGTTATAAGGTCTTCCCAGCTAATGGATATGTTGAAACCAGATATTATGCTTGAGAGCAGGGTGCTGGGATTCTGAGGAACATGAAGCATGTCATAGCCAAAAGACCTACCTGTAAATTTCCTGCATATGACCAGGAGTCATAAGGAGCTGGCCTTTCCATGAAATAGAAAAACCACAGCTACTGATCCTGCTTAGCAGACTGCAAGGAAGCTGGGTGGAAAAGTAATCTAGTGCCTCAGCTTGTGGGGAGCTCTAGAGTCAAACTTCATTCTCTCTGTTTGGCTCAAATGATCCCCAACTAAGATATTTTCATTAAAACTCATATAGATATGGTAGACCCCATCCGGTCTTCTAAGCAGAAGCAAATATGAAACTGGGCTGTGGTATCTACATCCTGAGTGTGTGGCATAAGTCCCCAAATCACCCCCCGCTGGAGATGAACTTACAGCTAGACATCATATCTTCTTGAGGAAATCGATCACTGGGAAGAGTATTAGCAGACACAACAAATAGAAGAATTTGCACACCAAGGACTAGAAAAAAGGATACAATCTAGTCTGAAAGATACTTTGACATATTTATAAAGAAGGAGAGGATATAAATCACAATGAAAGAACGAGACAGTACATTAAATACGAGCAGACAGATTTATAAACAAGCCAAACAGAATCTTTCTGCAATAAAATATATACGCATAAGAAAGAAAATACTGAGTGGATAGATTTCAAATGTCTTTATTTAATTAGTTTATGTAATGCTTCTGTGTCTTTCTTTTTTTTAATTTTTTTTAAAGATTTTATTTATTTATTTGACAGAGAGAGACACAGCAAGAGAGGGAATACAAGCAGGGGGAGTGGGAGAGGGAGAAGTAGACTCCCCGCTGAGCAGGGAGCCCGATGTGGGGCTCGATCCCAGGACCCTGGGATCATGACCTGAGCCGAAGGCAGACGCTTAATGACTGAGCCACCCAGGCGCCCCTCAAGTCAGTGTTTTACTTGGTAAACATGTCTGAGACCATGCATCCTTGGCTGCTAAGCACCATGGCGGACAGGGCTAGAAAGGTAACAGCTTTATTTTGAGCAGGGGGCAAAGACAAGGCAGCACTTTACAGCTACATTGTAACTAGATCCTGCATCGCTTCTGTGTCTTTCATGAGTTAACTCTGGCGATTAAATCTTGCATATGTAGTATTTTTACACAGGGAAGAAAATTGATCCTCCTGCCCCTCCCTGGAATCGCATGTGTTTTACACGCTTTTACAGAAGTTGAGTCCAAAGTCTAGTTCTGAGCTCTGGATGCCACATTAAATTTCTAGCATACTTAGCATGAGTTTTTATGGCTTTCTATTATGGTTCTTAAAAACAAAATGCAAATAAGCACACTCCATGGCCACCTTCCAAAAGAACAACCCTATCAAAGATTCTAGTTATAGAAATGTAATAGGCAGTTAGACAGTTTTTAAAATGACTAATTTAACTATGTTTGACTGGTACATATTCCACCATAAAATTTAGAAATAACTATATGTTCACATTTATGGTTAAATTTATTTCTGAGATTTATAATAATCTGTTTTAAGATTGAGAACAAGGACAAATAGTTATTTTAGTAATACTATATATCTGATGATATCACTATTATATAAATAGAGGTTGTCTTATTTTAAAATAATTTGCTAATTTTTAAATGCCTTAAGATGCCAGGTTTGCAATTCCTCTTCTTTTATCACTGAAACATATCAAGAAGAAATTATATAATGGTGGAAATTCAACTGTTCTTTCCAAGTAATCTAATCTGTGATGTATTCGACATCATAGTCCTTTCTTTCAAATCTATAGGAAATAAATACAAAATAGCAGTGGATGTTCAACAAGAGTGAGAATCTTCAAACAAGTCACTGTTAATTGTTAAGCAACTTGAAAGATTCTGAGATCCATACATATAAAAGAACTGCTATATTATTAACCAAGGAGGCCAAATAGTCCCCCCCAAAATATAAAAGAATAAAGTTAGGAACAAAATAACAAAAATCTATTTTAAAGTAAAAAATAATGTCAATGTCTTTATGAAATTATCTTATTTGGTGGCATAAATTGAAATTCTAGAGCCTCTGGAGGGAAATGTCAGAAATGGGTCCCTTTCTAAAAATAACTTTGCCAGGCATTTTAGAATTTTCTCTGATTTAATGAGCAAAGAATTATTGAAGAGGATGATTAAGGTAGAAAGGATATCTATAATTATATTTGTTCTAAGCCTTTTTTATGTATAAAACTGATTAATGGAAGGTAATGTACTTTGCAAGATGCTGATTGGATAAGTTTATATCAACAAAATATCAATATTTAAATCAAATAAATAAGTGATCTATTAAAAAACTAAAACAATCCATTTTTCTCCAGTCGATATTCTTGATAACCTTGCGAATAAAGCTTAGTTACTATCATCATCCAAATAGAATCTCCCACTGGAACTAAATTGACTCTTTTTTCCTCCAAAGATTTATTTATTTGAGAGAGGGCAAGCTTGTGAGGTGGCGGGGAGGGATAAAAGGAGAGGGAGAATCTCAAGCCAACTCTACGCTGAGTGTGGAGCCTGACTTGGGGCTTGATCTCATGACCCTGAGATCATGACCTGAGCTGCAATTAAGAGTCAGACGCTTAACCAACGGAGCCACCAGATGCCCCCTAAATTGACTCTTAATTGAAATAACATCTAAAACCACTATATCAAAGTAAACAAATGAATTGAGTTAATTAAATTGTCCCCAGATTTAATATTATTCTGAGATATTAAAAAGCCGCATTCAGTGAAGGAAATTAAATCCTGACTTGTTTTCTTATGAATCTGAGAGGCTGAATATGCAAACAGATGATGATCAGACCATATATAAAAATAAAACTTTGACCCAAAACCTGCAGCCACCTGCTCAGGAATCCAACCCCTTCACCTACAATAAACAGCTCAGGAAGCCAGGCTGCTATGTCAGTGTTACAGGAAGCTAGACTGCTAACAATAACTTCTGTAATAATCGGCTCCAAATGTCCGGGACTTGCTAAATAACTGATAGCTCCCCTATTTTTTCTTCCTGCTTCTGACTTAGCACCCAACAGAGAAAGCCAAATATGCACCCCAAACTAATCACATGGGATGCCTGGCTTCTAGCTAGCCTGCCTAGAACTACCCCTTGCCAACAGCCTCCAATCAGGGCCTTCCTGAGAACTTCCCCTCCCACTAAAAGCTTTCCCACTCATCTGCTTTCCTTTGAGTGTCTGCCAAAATGCAAGTGGTGGTGGTGGCCGACTCCATTCTACAGCAAGCTCAGAATAAAAATAGCCTTTGCTTTTCTCATCTGATGAGTCTTCATTTATTTCCATAAACAGAAAGTATTGCAAGATGAATATTTCATAAAAAGTTAGTAACTAGCAGTTATTGAGCCCTTACCATGAACCATGTACTGTGTTAAATGTTTTACATGGATTATCTAATTTCACAGTAAATATAACAATGACTTCTGAAATTGTATTACGGTATTCATTTTACAGAAGAAGGAACTGAGGCTGAGAGATGTTTAATAACTCATTTAATACATAGGTAATGAGCAGCTAAGCAAGGATTAAAATAAGGACAGTCTGATTCCACGGAGGATAACTTTTAACCACTATACTAAATTCAACTTGTGATGTGGAGATTGGTGCATATTTTAACTGTTTTTATAATAAAATAGAAAACAACAAGAACTTAATGTTGTGTTTCCATCTCACCTTTGGTAATAAAATATTGTATGACAGAAGAGGAAGAGAACTTGGAATTCATTTATAACAAACGCCTTTTACAGATTATGTAAGTGAGGCTCAGAGGGGTGAAGGTAAGTTGCTCAATATTATATACCTACTTAACAGACAAGACTAAAGCCCAGGTTTTCTGACTCCCAGCCCAGCTTTCCAGCATGCTTCACTGGGAGACAGAACTTTTGCTTGGGTAGATTTGCAACTCCATAAAGACATTATGTAACAGTGTAATGCTGGCTCGCTCCAAACACATATTATTGTAACATGGCTAAACACATATCTTGTATGGTATGATATTTTAAGAGGCCACTGAAGTTCAGCAAATATTTGAGTGTTAACTATGTGTTAGGCACTGTTCCAGACACAAGTTTCATTTGTGAAAAAAATGGAAAAAACCCTATCTCTTTGGTTTACATTCTAATGGGAGGGAACAAACATTACACAGTGGTTACATTAAGCAGGCAAATTATATAATATGTCAGAAGGTAATAAGTGCTATGATAAAAAGAACAGTAGAGTAAGGTGAGATTGGGAGTACCGCCTTGGGACAAGGAGGGCAGATTACAGTTTTAAACAGGGTGATCAGAGTCAGCCTCATTGAGAAGGTGATATTTGAGTGGACTCTGAGGAGGGGAGGAAGTTAGCCGTGTGGATATGGTGGGAAGAGTGTTCCAGACAAAGGGAACAGCCAATGCAAAATCCTAAGGAGAGACTCCTCTGCTATGTTTGGAAAGAACAGCATGGGCGGCGGTAGGAATAAAAGGTGAGATGAGAACTGTAAACTCGTATGTGTGTGTAGGGGGCTTTTAACCAATAAATTAACTTTATTAATTAAATATAAGCTACACATTTTCTGTTTACGCTATAACTATGTATTATAGGGTCAAAGAAGTGAGTGTGCTCTTTCTCAGCCTGGCTATAGTATGAATATCAGGATGAAAACTGGTTTGAAGCTCTAATCTGTTTTGTCAGCTTGATCAATTTTGTGAACATTGCTTGTGAATTCAATGTTAATGATTTGAATCAGGTGCCTGAAGTCCCTTCGCCAGAGACTTTTCATTTAATCAGTAGTAGGGAAGGGGCTACACCTGGGCATTGTTTTCTAAATGCTTTTATGTGATTCTAAGCTGCAGTCAGCTTGAGAAGCATGACTCTGTTATATGGGAAAAAGAGAGGGCTTTTCTCATTCCTGCTCCCAGGTAGCCTGCCCAATACATTCATCATGCTTGCTGCTCCAGCTCACATCAGTTTGCAACTCCAAAACCACAAATCACCTCCACAGAAATCCTGAGACCTCACCAACCACCCCACTGGTGTAGGAAAGGCACCTTCCTCCTTTGTTGCCTTATCCCCAGGTTCCCCACAACACCAACAAACAACACTGGGTATGGGTGTCAGACGACTGAAAAGTGTGTGTTCAAACAAGACAACTCAAGAGGAAGGGCATGAGAAGGGAGGAACAACATGGTTGGCATCGATTGCCTAATCAGAAAATTTCGGGGGCGCCTGGGTGGCTCAGTCAGTTAAGCGTCTGCCTTCGGCTCAGGTCATGATCCTGGGATGGAGCCCCGCATCAGGCTCTCCACTCAGCGGTGAGTCTGCTTCTCCCTCTCCCTCTGTGATCTCTCTCGCTTTCACTCTCTCTCAAATAAATAAAATCTTAAAAAAAAAATTTCAGAACAAGGCTAATATTCAATTTCAAATTTTGGCATTGTCATGGTAGAAAATATTCTGTGTCCCCAAATCTTCTGTTTCATTCCTGTGCCTGGCACATTTTGGTACACAACAAATATTCGTCATGTAAATGAATGGATCAATTCAAGCAGGCCGAACACAAAGCAATGAACCCCCAACCCCTCCTTGCCCAAACCTCCCAATCTTGCTCCCCAGAGGCAATCACATTTAGCTCATTGGTACCCTCCTCTTTCTATGCCACTAATTCTGGACATAATCAGTGTTAGATCTTGCATACTCACTTCCTGCCAATACAATTAAGGGTTTATTAAACCACCTCAAATTTTCCCTACCTGTAATACCTAATAAATTATACCACCATCATTAGCTTTTCCATTAATTACCTTTGTGATACTAATAATCCTAAAATGATGATTCTTCCAATTATAAGCAGTATTATAAGTTTCAATTACTTTTTCACATAAGAATATTGTATTCCATACCTTTCTCTTCTCTTTCCATTATCATGATTAACATTTAAAATGTTTTGTAACCATAGTTAGGAGATTGGTCTACAGGTGAAGTGTAAATTTGAAAATCAGTAAACAACTCTTTTTTTGTTTACTTCCGTTTTTTGTTACTCCAGTAAACAAAACAAAATCAGTAAACAACTCCTGCCCATGTGACTTGTATTCCCTGACTATGCTATACCTGTTTTTTGTATATTTTTAGTCATACACCCCCAGCCCTCTTGACTTCGAGTTGCCTTTTTATTTTTACTTGAATGGTCTGCCTTCATGGCATCATTAGAATAGTTTCTTCCGACATTTGCAGGATACTGTCACATCTAAGGACTCTCTTCTTTCCATGGGCAGTTCTCTTGCAGCCCTGAGGTCTCCTTTCGATTTGTATGGGGGGTTCTCAGGCCTGCTGCATGGTTGTCCTCCTGGGACTTGCCTTCATTGCTTTTCTGAGTTGGTCCTATTGTTCATACATTCAACCTGCTCCAATTTCTTGGATAATTCCCTTGTTTTGCCACCCCACATTCTTAAGTAACACCCTAAAAAAGAGTATTTGGGTGAGGAAGCTTTCTCAGTTCATGTTTAACTTTCTTTTTCATTCTGCCCCCATATTTTATTGATAGTTTGGCTTGGTTTAGAGTTCCAAGTTCAAAATCATTTTCCCATGGAACTTTCAGGCTTGCTCATCTCCTAATTTCCAGTCCTGTTGATGGGAAGCTAGCCTGTTGCTGGCCTGATTCTCATTCCTTTACAGAGGACCTGTATTTGCTATCTGGAAGCTTTGAGAATCTTTTAATTCTTGCTATCCTTAAATTTTAAGATATGGCTCCATGGAGACCTTTTCTTTTTCCTTCTTAGGACTCAGTAGGTCTTATACATTTGCAGACTCATGTCTCTCTTTAGTTTTGAACATTTTTTTCTTGTAAATTTCATCCAACCATCTTCTCTGCCCTCACTTTCTGGATCTTCTATTCTGATGTTGAAACCTTGATTAATTCTGAATGACTTATCTTTTTGGTCACACTGACTACTGCTCTCTATTCTCTGCTTTTCTCCTTTTCTCTACTCTTAGTAATGCAGAGTGTATAAGTTGACCTTACAGGCCATGAGACAGACAAATGAGTTGTAATTCATATTTCCCCCTTCCATTTCGTTAAAGGCTTATCCAACAATGGCCCTGATGGTTTACTGGATGAGTGTTACCTATGATGCTATGTGTTTATCCCTACTACAAACCAAGATCTGTTCTTACTGCTGTGGTATATAACCGTGAACAGAAAAACTAAGTCCCTTTGTATATAGAGGGAGACAGACAATAAATAAAGTATTGCAATGTCAGGTACAATTCTGGAAATCAGCAGCTGTAGCCAAAGCAGCAAATTTGGCAGGCAGCATCTTGGCCATAGATAGGCAGCAGCTCCTATTTGCCCTTTGGTTTGCCCTTTCATTGTGACTTTGAGTATTTTTTCTCAGGTTCTACCTATGTTCTTCAGTCTACTTATGATTCTGCAACATGTTAATACCCTGTAAGAAATTCCTTTTATTCTTAATTTAGCTTGAGTGAATTCATGAGTTCTGTTCTTTGCAACAGAGCCTGACCACTCAAAATTCGCAAAAATAAATTGTATTTTTAGCAAGCAGCCTCTTTGGTATTTTTCTCTCTGTCCTAAGGTCAAGCTGCAGTAATAAACTTCATCTTAAGTCTCTAGCACCAGCTTCTGTCCCCAGTTTTCTGTGTAGTCAAGAAAGCACTCATACTATGCCATCAAAATAGAGAATTGAATTAGTTAAGAATTCCAAACTGACAGCTCAACGGAGATATTCACTGTACCGAAAATTATTGATAGGCTCGAGGATAAGAAATCTGAAAGGTATCTGAGCTTCCCAGAGCTTCAATAAAGGAGGAACTGTTTTTTCTAGAATGTTTTCTAGAACACTCTAAAACTGAGTATTATACTACCAAATTACTGCATGAGATGGTCTATTGATAGATGACCTACTTTATGAAATGCAGTGGTTTACTTCAAATAGTGTACATTAATATTTTTTGTTTGCTTCTAGAAAATGCAAAAACGTACTTAGTGAGGTTGGGCTGCCATAATAAGATGCCACAGACTGAGTGGCTTAAACAACAGACATTTTCTCACAATTCTGGAGACTGTGAAATCTGAAATCAAGGTGCCTGCCAATGTGGTTCCTGGTGAGGGCTCTTCCTGGCTTCCCACCCTCTCTTGACAGAAAAAGAAAGCTGCTCTTCTTATAAGGTACCAGCCCTTCTGGATTAGAGTCCCATACTTATGACCTCATATAACCTTAATTACCTCTTTACAGGCCCTATCTCCACATATAGTCACACTGGGGGTTAGGGCTTCAACATATGAATTCGGCAAGGGGCACAGTTCAATCCATACTTTCTGAATTTCTGCTTTAGAAAATGTAAAAATATTTTACAATATTATTATTGATAATAGTGAAAACTAATATTTATTCAGTGATTAACATGAGCCAGACACTGTGATGACTGCTTTAAAAGTATTTTCTTATTTAATCCTTACAACCAAAGAAATAAGTTCATAATAGATGAGGAATCAAAGCCCAGAGATGCTGAGTAACTTGTCCAAGATCACCTTAGCTGCACAGTGAAGGTTCCAACAGACAGTCCTTTTAGCCACTTGGTTATAATTAAATGTATGACATACCAGCACATTATATACCAGTAAGAAGAGTTGTTCAGTAAGGATTCTACAACCAGGTAACACTGGGAGTCCAGAAAGTACTGTGGAGTGGCAAGGCTTCTGGTGTGAGATAAGCTGCACCCTCAGTGCGCTAGTGTGGGCGCTGAAAGGTCCACGGAGGTTCTACTATGCAGGTGAGGGGGTATTGGATTACATACTAATTTACATTCTCACCAGCTGCATCCGAGTCTGTTGCCCCACAACCTCACAATTTATATTTATTTTTTATTATAAAACCTGGATTTTATATTTAAATAAGACCTCACCTACAATTCAAAATAAAAATACAAAAACTCCGGGATGCCTGGGTGGCTCAGTTGGTTAAGCATCTGCCTTTGGCTCAAGTCATGATCCTGGGGTCCTGGGATCAAGTCCCACATTAGGCTCTTTGCTCAGCGCGGAGCCTGCTTCTCCCTCTGCCTGCCCCTCCCCCCACTCGTGCTCTCTTTGACAAATAAATAAAATCTTAAAAAAAAAATACAAAAACTCTGACATGCCCCATTACCTGTAAGAAAAATCCTCTATGTAGTCATTGTGGCCTGATTTAATCATAAACCATTATATAGTGTAAACCATGATAGCAAGTTCACAAGGTTTAAATACAGATTAAGCCTAAAATTTGATATGCTCACTTTACTATTTGATCGGAAATACTTCAAGAAAACTCAAAGTAAAAACAAAGCCATAAAGAAAAAATTACACAAAGTACTTATACATACTTACAGTTTTAAATATTTCAATTCTCTGGATTGGCATACATTTTAGGAATTTAGGTCCTTTAGAAGGATAATGTTATGACTAGTAACAGAAAAGTAACTTCAGGCTTCACTTTTCGAGACATTAAATGAAATGAACGTGTCAAATTCTCAATAAGACAAGAGAAAAAACAGAATTTTTTTACAACCCTGGAGGCAGGCTGAGTCCTACAATTTTGTTAAGCTCCACAGAATCTAAAATACCTGCTATGTGCAAGTTCGTTCAATGACAACATTCAACAAAACTTGAGAACTTAAATAAAAAAAAACTATTTAAAAACAGAAACTATGTATCTTACATTTTAACCGCAAAAATAATTGGGCTTTTTTGTAAGTGGGGATAGGAAGACATCTACATCTAACAGCACATGCAGTCACTTCTAGGAGTTTTTCCCGCCTCTATTTTTTGACAACATCGAATAGGGACACTCATTACTCGGTACTTTTCTAACTTTTCTTGAATCCCGTTCACCTGGAGGGACTTAGAATACACGTTCCCGCCCTTTCCCCCGCCCGGAAACGGACTCAGTAAGTCTTGGGCAGGGCTAAGCATCTGTGCTTTTAGCCAGCAACGCCGGTGATTCTCACACTAGTGAATGTTTGCGAGCCTCTTACTTAGGGAAGGGAGGCTCCCCCCCATTCAGGAAGCGGGACTTCCACAATCAGAACAGTTGGGGGTGGAGCCCGGGCACCTGTGGGTTGGTGTGTTTTCCCCCACCCCCCACCACGCCCCAGGCGATTGTGATGCAGGGTCGAAAGCGAGAAGCGCGCAGAAGCTCCCAGCGTCTGCGCCCAGGCCAGCGCGAGAAAAGGAGCTAAGGTGGGTTTCTTGGGTGGGACTCTCGGCCTTTCCCTGGCCTCCTCGGTGGGAGTCCCGCGCGGACGGACTGGGGTGACACCGCGTTGCTCCCCGGTCGCGGAGGCCGCGCTGTACGCAGGGCTCCCCCCCGAGCCGTTCTGCTACAGTTTTCTCTTCCTCTCATCATCCGGTCCTTTCGACGCGCATCCGCCCAGCCCTGCTAACCCCCCAGGCCCTGAAGAGGGTGCACGCGGAGGGGCCGCGGGGCGCAGGCCGAGGCCCGGGTCCCCGGTTGCCGCCGCAGCGGTCCGGTTGGCGCGAGGACCTCGGCCCCCGGCTCGCGCAGCCGCCGCTCCGTCAGGCCCGGCCCCTCGCCCCGGCCGCGTCTCCACCAATCGCCGGCCTCGCCCGCCGCCGCCGCACCTGCGAGGAGGAGCCCGCGCGCCTCCGCCGCAGCCGTCGCAGCGTCCCCGCCCCGTTCCGCCCCCATCGTGGCGCCCCCAGATCATCTGCCGCCGGCGTCTGGCTCCCCGCAGGCGAGGAGCGGAAGCCGCTTTTCCTGAGGCGGAGTTCGGCGCGCCGGGGCCCGGCCCGCTGCTGAAACGCAGCTTCCGCACAGCCGCGGCAACGGCGACGCGCGGAGCGCTGGCGCCCCGCGGACCCCGCGACGCCGGGCGAGTGGGCGGGCGCCCCGAACGGGCAGCCCAGCCGGGGCAGGCGGCGGCCGTGGCCGTCGCGCTCAGGCGCCCCGTGCGCCACGCTCCATGCCGGTGTGGTGCTGCAGCTGCTCCCTGGCCGGTCATTTCAGGTGACTTCTCAGCCGGGGAGCGGAGTGGATGGGAGCAGGCGGAGGGTGGGGCGCTTCCCGGCCCCGCGGCCGTGCTGTGGCCGAGATGGGCAGAGGCCGGGCGGGGTCGGGGTCAGGACCGGTCTGGAGTCGGGACGGGTCCGGGGTGGGGGGCGAGCGCCTGGACTGCAGCGGCCTCCCGCCTCTGCCGCCACTTCCTCCTGGTTCCTGCTTGATCAGGGTTCCCGCCTCGGCAACCTCTGCTTGGGGGCACCTCGCTCGGGCGGGGTGGGGGGTGGGGAACTCTCCTTTCTTGTCTTCGTATCCTCTCGGGGACCGGGCCAGTCATGGGACTTCGAAACCGGCTAGACCCGGAGCGAGTCGGTTACTGCAACCTGAGACTTCCAAGTAGTGCAAAGTTTGAAGAGTTGCGAAGGTTCCTCCTTACCCCACCTTTACAATCTTCATAGATTTTTTTAATAAACGTAATAATCTAAGTTATTGGGTTGAAAGGAGTTAGGAAACTGTTTTAAGTGTGATGGTCTAGTTAAAAGTAGGTGCTGACTTTGTTCTAGGATGCTTGTCATTGCAAGCCGTATATTATAGAAATTTGAAATAGGTGGCCATTCAAGACTCACATTATGGGAACGTTCTTAAGGGTGATGAGGTTAATGCATTTGAGAATAAAAATATGTGTTCTCTTGCACAGTTGGCAGACATTTAAGTCAGTTATGGGGAGAAAGGCTAAAGGCACTTGGAAGTGATTTTAACCCTGTGGTGAAGAAATGTTCAATTTAGCGAAGACTTAGTAAATTACCTTACTTCGCATATATGAATGTGCTAGAATAATGATATATAAATTTTTCTCAAAATATGAAACTCTGATCAAGAATTTTAAAATTGGAGTTGGTAGGTAGAATTTAAGTGGCCATGAACTTGCGTGGGAAGAAAGTACAACAGATATTTTTGCTAAACTTTAACCAAAATCTAATATGTCTTTCAATTATGAATATAAGCAACAAGTCACATAGTACTTATGACCTTGTCAATAAAATTCACAAATATTTTCATATCAGTTGCACATATCTAGAAATACTATATGCTTATTTTTTCAAAATTACAGTAATTACACATCACCAAACTTGTTATTTTTTTGTGCAAATAAACATGTCACAGGTTTACTTTTTATAACTGTATTTTAATGTAATTGGTTTCCTTGTAAATCCTATGTATCTCTTATGTATTTAATAATAATTCAACGAAGAGGTTCAGAGATTTCACCAAATTGCCGAGGAGTGTAAGGCACCAAGAAGGTTCAGAACTCCTGTTTTAATAGAGAGCAACAGTTCAGGCTTACCCAACTTCTCAGTGAGTTTTGTAGGGGCTTCTAAATTCTGGATATTAAAAAAAAAATGTTTTATGTAATTGCTGGATTTTAAGTTTTAGGCAACTTTGTTGACTACTTGACAGACATTGGTTTGAGAGTATCAGATCCACTTTGGAGAGTTAGAAAACAGGTTCCTCTAGTGAAAACTTGTTAAACTGAAGCCCCTTGAGAAATTAACATGCCTTTCAGACACTGCTGTTTAAAATTTAGCCTTTTGACTGCATGGCTGTGAATTGACTGCTTTTGGTATAGATGAACTCTAAGGACACAGGTTGGGATTCATATCCATTCAGCTAAACCTCGGTTGTGGATACCATATGCCTATTAACACTTTGTACAGAAATTTGGAGGAGATGAAGACAAAAGTAGTTGGTATGTTTTGATCTTGAGGGATAAAGGAAAACAAGCCTTGCTAGCCAAAAGAAGAAAATTGTGATAATAAACCTTATTTCCATTGTAAAAATAACTGCCTTGTATCTCAGATTTAAAAACTAAAACATTTAAGACCTCTTCTTTAGGAAGGTGTTTATAATTTACGCATGCTATTTTTTGAGCAATTTTATTAGGAACCCACATTTTAAAACAGGTTGTGACAAACCTGTATATTTTGGATCTTGTGCCATACCTGAAAGGAATAGGTATCGTGATAACTGTCCACTGACTTTCCAGCTGCTTGTTCCATACCTACTGTTTTGGAAGATGGACAGTGTGACTGACTTCATTTGTGACTTTAGAACCTTTTTTTCATACAGTAGTATTAATTTGGTGACCATTTAGGATCATGCTTCCAAAGACTATAAAAATTCAGATACTAAAGCATTTCATTTGAGTTTGAGTTATCATTTAAAGAAGTATTGCTAGATGTGAGAAAAGCCTTTTTATTACCCAAATTTTATGCCTGTGCCATCCTCTTAAATGTGTTTCGAGACTGGACTATAATATTTCAAGAACAAAAGATGGAAGTGCTCTAAAATCCTCTTAAATATCAAATAGTCTTTATGCCTAATAGGGCAACTATTTTTGCATGTGTGTAAAGTGCTGTAGTATCCCAAATAAAGGAAAAGTAGATTTTTTATTACTCAAAATACTTGTTTTAAACATAACATTGATCAAGTTGGATATCTCAAGTAAAAGTTGAAACTGTTCATAGACCTGTGATATAGTATGAATATATTATAAAACGTGCAGTAATACTGAATTATAACTTAGGCTCTGAATTTTTTAGAAAGAGACTTATCAGGAGGCCTTTGTTTCATTGTTGCTTTATGCAGAATCAGTGAACCATACTTTTGTTTTTTGTTTGCTTCTCTTGATTCAGTTTTTCATCTGTGTTAATTTGTATTAAATTTTTCAAATACCGTGCAGGTTTATTACAAATAGTTTATACCAAAGTTATAGGTCATATACAATTATATACATACCAGTATTATTATAGATTATATACATATTGCATATGTACAGATTATACCAATGACCCGTAGAAAATCAGATCTAATTACTTACACTATATAGAGAATTTAGATAAGCTAAAACTTTGGCTCTACTTAATGTTCTAGAGTCTTGAAACAGACTAAATTGTTGGAGGCCCACACACAAAACCTACTAGACCTAATAAATGAATTAAGCAACATTGGAGAATATAAGATCAACATACAAAAATCAATCCTATTTCTACACACTAACAATGAACAGTCTGACAATGAAATTAACAAAATTCCATTTACACTAGCATCAGAAAGAAAGAAATACTTATTCCTAAGTCTTAAGACTTGTACACCGAAAACTACAAAACATCATTGAGAAGAACTAAAGAAGGCCTAAATAAAAGGAATCCCATGTTCATGGATTGAAAAGCTTAGTATTCTTAAGATGGCAATATTTTTCAAATTGATCTATAAATTTAGTGCAGTCTTATCAAAATCCTAGCACCCTTTTTTTGCAGAAATGACAAGATCCTAAAATTCATACGGAATTGCAAGGAACCCAGAATAGCCAAGACAATTTGAAAAAGAACAAAGTCGGAGAATTCCCACTTTCTAATTTCAGAATTTACTACAAAGAGACAGTAAGCAAGACAGTGTGGCGCTTGCATGAAGATTAATAGATCAGTGGAATAGAATTGAGAGTTCAGAAATAAATCCTTAAATTTATGGTCAGTTGGTTTTTCCATGGGATCACGAGACAAAGGGGAAATTACAGTCTCTTCAACAGATGATTCCAGGACAAATGGATATCCACAAGCAAAAGAATGGAGTTGGACTCTTACCTCACACATCACATATATAAAATTAACTCAAAATGGATGACAGACTTAAATCTAAAAACTAGAACTATAAAACTTATAGGACATAGGAGTAAATCTTGGTGATCTTGGATTAGGGAGTGGTTTCTTAGACACCAAAAGCACAGTAGCAAAAATAAAAAAATTGAAACTTTTGTGATTCAAAAGACAACAAAGAAAGGGAAAGACAACCCACAGAATGGGAGAAAATATTTGCAAATCATATATCTGAAAAGGAACTTGTGCTCTACATATATAATTTCTAAAGCTCAATAAAAAGCCCAGTTTGAAAGTGGGTGAAGAATATTTCTACAAAGAAGTTAATACAAATTGCTAAAAAGTATATGAAAAGATGCTTAACATTATTAGTCATTAGGGAAATGCAAGTCAAAACTGCAGTGAGATGTCACTTCACACCAATGAGGGTAGCTAAAAAAAAAGGTAAGTGTTGGTGAGGTGTGGAAAAGTTGGAACCTTCCTATATTGCTGGTGGGAATGTAGAATGATGCAGCCATTTTAGGAAACAGTTTAGCAATTCCTTAAGATGTTAAACAGAGCTTATGACCCAGCCATTTACTCGTAAGAGCTGTGAAAACATTTATCCACACAAAATTTATACATGAATATTCACAGCATTATTTGTATAGCCAAAAAATGGGAACAACTCAAATGTTCATCAGTTTGTGAATGAACAAAATGTGTTCTGTCTCTACAGTGAGAAATTACTTAGGCATGAAAAGAAATGAAGTACCAATACCCCCTACAGTGTGGGTGAAGCTTGAAAACATGCTAAGTGGAAGAAGCCAGACACAAAAGGCCACATAATGTGTGAGGGGTTCCATTTATATGCAATTTCCAGAACAGACAAATCCAACAAGACCGAAAGTAGATTAGTGGTCACCAGTAGCTGGAGGGAAGGAAGAATGGGGAATGAGTTTTAATGGGTACTCTAGTTTAGTAGTAACTAGTTTGCTACTGTTAACTTAGTTTATCACTTTTAGGGTGATAAAATTTTTCTGGAATTAGTAGTGGTGATTGCAAAACCTTGTGATTATACTAACAACCCTGAATCGCACACTTGAAAAGGAGAAAATGTTTGTTAAGATTTGAAGGAAACCTCTCTTTGATTAACAAAAAGTTAGTGATGATCTTTTTTAAAAATTTTTTTATTTTTTTTATTTCCCGGGTTGTATATGTGGGAGCAAAAATGTTTGAGGTGGGGATATCTGGAAGAGACTGAAGATGAGGTGTGCATCTTCTGAAAAAGAATTGTGGCCTTTACAGCCACCACAATATCAATCAGGCCTGGGTATGCAAAAGAACTTTGATCAGAAGCATCCAGAGGGAGCTGGGGGGCCTGTCCTCGGCACACATTCAGGAGAGATACCAGAAATAGGCCTGAGTATAATACACTCATTTGAGTGCAGTTGCCAAGAAGCAGAAGCAGACTGGGTAACTAGTATACCTGGATCTGCTCAGAGAAGTAGTTGGGATGATCTGAAAGGGATGCATTGAGCTGAGCATAAGATAACTTCTTCCAGGAGCAGGCTTCAGTGTGAGGAGGAGCTTTCCCTCATAGACCTATCCAAAGGGTATCTATTCTGGTCCCAAAAGGCCACGTATCATTAGAGGAGTCCAAATACTTGGGGTGGAGTTTATACCTTCTTCAGGAAAGCTGTTAGCATATCCTGGAGAACTCTATCCTAGGGTAGACTGGGACCTTGGGAGGCTATAGGGAAGCAGAAATTTTGGTCTCTGCCTAATTCTTTCTGTTTATCATTCTCCTCCGGGATCTGTGAGTCCTGTGAAATAACTGATCCATCTCATGTTCATTTTGGGAGGAGTAGTAAGCACATTCACCCATAGTTGGTGCTCAGTTTAATATTTCCAGATATTTGCCTGCTGCTGACTATATAAAGATGAAAAATAATTTGGGGATTCTGTTCTGAAGTAATCACTAGTGTAATGCAGAACATTAACTGTGTTCGGAGGCTACTCCATTTATTTCCTGAGCATGTCAGAATGCTAAAACTAGTTTCTAGGGAGGCAACTAGGAAAGAAAGTAGATTGGAAATCAACATAAAGATGTTCCCAATTTTCAATATCTGAGAATTAAGATGTATAAACCTCCTTTCTTTTACCAAAATATGCAGTTTGTAATACATAAGTACAATTAACTTTTCTTTAGTATTATGACTATTTTGTTCCAAATATGCCGCCTCTAGTGCACTTACCTTTTTATTAATGAGAAAAAAATGAGAGAAACTAGCCATTCCTAGGAAATCTCAGAGAATTCTAAAAATCCGCAGTACAATGCTGTCTCCTTGGTCTTTAAAGATAGCTGCTTCTTTAGAACTTGTGTGGGACTTGCCTACATTATACTTCAGAGACATTAACAGCTGTTTAGGATTTCTGACATTAAAAATGGTACAGGTTGACAGGTAAGCTAAGCTCCTAATTTGAAAGCATTAATCAGAAGAATTTCTTTTTCTCCTTTTATGGAACTATTGCATATTTTATGGTCTAAATAAAATCTGAATAAAGATAGGTTTTTATAAAGGCTATATTAACTACATCTCTTGTTTCATGTTTTTGTTTTTGGTTGTTTTTGTTTTTGTTTTTTTTTTTTGAAGAAACTATAGTGACACTGAAACCGAAGGAGAGATTTTTAATTCCTTAGTGCAATATTTTGGTGATAATTTGGGGCAGAAAGTTAAAGCTATGCCATTAGTTGAAGAAACTTCTTTCCTGGAAGATTCATCAGTGACTTTGCCTGTGGTAGTAATAGGTAAGTACTGCATTTTACTCTTAAAATTACAATTCTGGTCGGTACTACTATATATGCATAGTTGCATGACACAGGTCTTAGGGTTGTATTGAGAAGTAGTCTTGGGTTTTTTGATGTGATTAAGTAACCAAGTCTTGGGAGAGAGTAATTGGTTTATCTGATACTAGATTCTGTGTTAGAATGTAACTTTTTTTTCATTGAAGGATTGATACTACCCTATTGTGTTAAAATACTGTCAATCAGGTGTGTTAATTATTATGATAGTGTCATGGCAATGATTATAACCAGCATTAGTAGAGCCCCATACAGAGCATTCTGTGTACATTATTGTATTATGCCTTACAACCCTAGAGCCCTCTGTTGTGGGGTGGATGCAGTCAGGGCAGCTCAGAAGTTGAGTAACTTGTGCAAGCTAGTAAAGGTTCTCAGTAATGACTGTCAGGTACTCCGCTGTGGTGTGTACTATAATGACCTTAACCGTAGTATTATCATTATATATCCTTTGTACCACCTCAACAGCTAGGTATAGAAGATATTAAAAGTTAAGCAATTAGTGCAGCCTAATTACTTCAGAATTGTAGATATTTTTATGATTTTGTTTATTGCATGTTTTTAACTACCTGTCACATACATCTTGCATCTAATATTCGAACGTACTACAAGACAAGTACTATGGTGTGAAGCAAGCTGCAGGAAAGAATTACGGGGTATAACATACCTTGATGGCATATAGCTTCCTTAGTTTCTTTGAAAGCTTCTTTCTTTCTTTCTTTCTTTTTTTTTTTTAAGATTTATTTATTTGAGAGAGAGCACATGTGCGTGTGTGAGGTGGGGGAGGGGCAGAGAGAGGGAGAGAGATCTCCAGCAACTGTGGTTCCTTTAGTCTGGGAACACTGACCCACTGAGCATGGAGCTTAATGTGGGGCTTGATCCCACGACCTAAGATCTCAGGACCTGAGCCCAAATCAAGAGTTGAACGTTTAACTGACTGAGACATCCAGGGGCCCCGATAGCCTCTTTCAAAGTTAGCAGGAAGGAGAGAGAAGTCCTGTCCTTTGACTGGCATATGGGGGATACAGTAAAGGAAGGAAGGGAGGGAGGAAGGAAAGGAAGAAAGCGAGACCGTTCTACCCTAGATTTCTTTTTAGGGGTGATGATAGAGCTGATGGTGTTTGTAGTAGTTCACATCCAGGGTATCTTGGCGACTGTACGTCATGTTCCATTTTCTCACGTCTGTCCAACACTGGTTTTTCATCCTGAGTGTGTTGGCGTGAGTAAAGGAACCCTCTTCTTCTTCTCGCTGGCTATGGGCGGGTTAGAAAAGAAAAAAGTACCATCATCTGTACCTGCCCACCTCACTCCCCAAAACAGTCTGTGTTTTGCTTCAGCTAGCCAATGAGTAGCTTAACCTAATGCACATTGGACTGACAGTAGCACTCCATCAGAGCGCAGAGAAGGAACTGCTTTCCTTAATATGTGTGTTTTCTGTTGCTGTCATAACAAATTTCCACAAACATAGTGGCTTTAAACTATGTAAGTTTATCGTCTCACTGTTTTATAGGTCAGAAGTCCAACACTAGTCTCTGTGGGCTAAAGTCAGGATGTCAGCAAGACTGCATCCCTTTCTGGGGTCTCTAGGACAGAACATTTGTTTCCTTGCCTTTTCCAGTTTCTATAGGTTGTTCTCATTTCTTGACTCCTGGACCCCTTCTCCATTTTCATAATCTGCAGTATGGGTTCTCTCTTAACCTTCTTTCATTGTCCCCTTTCCCCCTCACCAAAGCTGGGAAAGAGTCTCTCTTTTTAGGACTGATATAATTAGGTGATGTCTACCTTTACGATCCAGGGTATTCTCCCAGTCTCATGATCCTTAATTTAATCACATGTACAAAGTTACCTTTTGTTATATAAAGTAACACTCTCAGGTTCTTGGGATTAGGGTGGGGACCGTCTTTGGGAGTGAAGGAGCATTCCACCTATGTATTTATTTCTCTGTAAACTGCCTGTTTGTATTTTTTGCCTATGTCTGTTGAGTGTTGTTTCTTTTTGATTTAAGGAACTTAGCTCTTTGCCTCAGATCCTAAGTCCCACTATTTTGCATTTATTTAATGTTTATTTTAATTAATAGATTTTATTTTTTAGAGCAGTTTAGGTCTACATGAAAATCGAGTAGAAAGTACAGAGAGTTCTCATATACTCCCGTTCTCCTGCCACCTCCAGTTTCCCCTATTATTAGTATCTTGCATTGGTGTGGTGCATTTGTTATAATTGATGAACCTCTGATTATACATTATTTGTAGCTAAAATCTGTAGTTTGCATTAAGGTTCACTTTTTTGTGTTGTATAGTTCTGTGGGTTTTGCTGAATATATAAGTCATGTATCCCCAATTATGGTATCCTACCGAATAGTTTCACTGCCCTAAAAATCTTTGCTCCATGTGTTTATCCTGTCCCTCAACCCCCAACCCCTGGCAACCACTGATCTTTTACTGTCTGTGTAATTTTGATTTATGTAGAATATCATATTCATGGAATTATACAGTATGGAACCTTTTCATACTGGCTTCTTTCACTTAACAGTATGCCTTAAAGATTCGTCTAGGTCTTTTCATGGCTTCATAGCTCATTTCTTTTTTTATCACTGAATACTGTTGCATTGTATGGATGTTTGAGTTTGTTTATGCACTTAAGGACATCTTGGTTGCTGACAATTTTTGACAATTATGAGTAAAGCTGCTATAAACATGCATGTGTAGGTTTTGCACAGCCATTGAGTTTTCTGCTCATTTGGGTAAATACCTAGGAGTGTGATTGTTGGATCATATCATAAGACTATGTTTAGCTTTTTAAGAAACTGTCAAACTGTCTTCCAAAGTGGCTCTATCACTTTGCATTCCCAACAACTGTGAATGAGAGTTCCTGTTTCTCTAAATCTTTGTTAGCATTTGGTATTGTCTGTGTTTTGGATTTTAAAAAGCCATTTAATAGGTGTGTAGTGGTACCTCATTGTTTTAATTTGCAGTGCTGTAATCATACATGATGAGCATCTTTTCGTATGCTTATTTATTATCTGTGTATCTTTGAAATGCCTGTTCATATCCTTTCTGTACTTTTTAATTGATTAAGTTATTTTCTTATGGTTGAGATTCAAGAGTTCTTTGTATATGTTACGTTTTGCAAATATTTTCTCCCAGTGTGACATCTTTTCACTCTCTTAATAGTGTTTTTTGCAGAGCAGAAATTTTAAATTTTAATGAAGTTCTGTTTATCAGTTTTTTCCTTCCATGGATGATCCTGCTTTTAGTGTTATATCTAAAAACTTACTATCAAACCCAAGGTCACCTAGATTTTTCCCCTATTTTATCTTCTAAAAGTTCTATGATTTTGTGCTTTGTATTTAGGTCTGTGATCTATTTTGTAATTTTTGTAAAAGATAAAAGGTTAGTATCTAGATTCATATTTTTGCATGTGGATGTCCATTTGTTCCAGCACCATTTGTTGGAAAGACTCTCCTTTCTCCATTGGATTGCCTTTGCCCCTTTGTCAAAGACTAGTTTGACTGTATTTGTGAGAATCTCTCTCTGCTCTCTTCTGTTCCATTGATTTGTCTCCTCTTTAATAATTTCCACATCGTCTTGTTGACTGTAGTTTAATGGAAGACTTGAGATTGGATGATGTTGGTCCTGACTTGCTGCTTCAGTATTGTGTTTGTTATTCTGGGTCTTTGCCTTTCCATTCAAACTTCAGAATTAGTTGGTATCCACAGAGTAACTTGCTGGGATTTTTACCTGGATTGCATTGAATCTGTAGATGAAGTTGAGAAGAGCTGACATCTTAACAATATCAAATCTTCTTATTCATGAGCATCTATTTAGATCATCTTTATCAGAGTTTTGTGGTTTTCCTTGTATGCATCTTATATATATAGTTATCATCTTAAATATATATAGTTGGATTCATACGCAGGTATTTGTGTGTGGGTGTGGGGGTGTGTGTGGGCACATGCATAGATTAAGCAGTATTGTATATTTAATTTCAAATGCCACCTGTTCATTGCTGGTATATAGGAAAGAAATTGGCTTTTGCATATAACCTTGTATTGTGCAATCTTGATGTTAGTTCTAGGAGTTTTTTGGTCCATTCTTTGGGATTTTCTACATAGAAATCATGGCTTTTATGAAAAAAGACAGTTTTATTTCTAAGTCTCTTATTTCCTTTTCTTATTGCATTAACTATGACTTTTATCATGGTGTGTGTTGAATAGGAATGATGGGAAGAGACATCCTTGTCTTGTTCTTGATCTTGGAGGGAAAGCATCTAGTTTTTCACCATGAAGTATGATGTTAGTTGTAGGTTTACTGTAGAAATTTACCAACTTGAGGAAGTATCCCTCTGAGTTTATGGAGTTTTTTTTTTTTTTTATGAATAGTTGTTGGATTTTGTTAAATGCTTTTTCTGTATCTTTTATCTGTATTGATATTATCATATGATATTTATTCTTTAGTTTTGTCTTTGTTTTTGATTCAAGGAAATTAACTCTTTGCCTCAGATCTTAACTTCCACTATTTCTCATTTGTTTTTAATTTTTATGAAGGCAAATGGTTTACTTTCCTTTCTGTCTTTTGAATTGTGTGTCATGCTTAAAGGCTTCCCACTTCAGTATTATAAGTAGAAGTAGCAATCCATTTTCCAGTATTCTTGGATTTTACTTTTCATATTTACATCTTTGAGCTTCTTTTATTTGGGGCAAAATATTAGAGAATGGAACAGAATTTTCTTCCTGAGGCTAGCAGTTATCCCAGTTGGATTAAATTTTTGGTAGATGGAGATAATAGAGAAGTGAAAACCTAGACTAAAGGAACTACAGAAATGGAGCTAGTTCACCAGGATTCAACAAAAAATCCAGTTTGGTTTTAGTTTAAGCATATAAAAATGTAGGAAGACACTCTTAGGAGATGGGTCTGGAAAGATGATTGAGACCAGAACATGGTGAGCACTGGGTAATCAGAAGCAAACAATTAAAGCTTTCCAAATGGAGGGGGTAGTATGATGAGGACCTTGTTTTATCAAAATTCATCTGAATGTAGAATGTGAAATGATTTTGGAATAGGTGTATCTTTAGTATGAACAAGAGACTTTTGTCTTGGAGTGACGCTAACAAAGACAACTGAATGGATATAGTGACTAAATAGATTTAGACTCAGAACCTGATTAATTTAGGATTTTCTTAGCACCAGACTTTGAGAGGGGATGGGATTTAAAGGAGAGGACGCCTAAATGAAGGAACTCATGAATATGCTTTTGGACACATTGTGATTAAATTATTTGGTGGTTCAACTAGGTGGAGTGAAGCAGTGGCATATGGAAATGTGGGATGTATTTTTGGGCAAGAGGTCAGCCTACAGGTCTAATTTGGGGTCAGCATAGAGACTTAAAGCTTCAAGTAGATGAGACTACCAAAAGAAAACAGAGAAGACAAAAGTCAGTATCTTACGAATACTTGGTTTTAAGAGTTTAGAGAAGGAAGACAAATTGGTAAGGGAGAAAATGCATCTTTGAGAAAAGCCAAGGAGTAAGAGTATTAAGACACATGATGTACCTCTCCACCTCTTTTTTTTTTTTTTAAATAGGAAATGGACCCTCAGGAATCTGCCTTTCTTATATGTTATCAGGCTACAGACCATATTTATCATCAGAAGCAATACATCCAAATACAATCTTACATAGTAAATTAGAAGAAGCAAGACATCTTTCCATTGTTGATCAGGTATTTCTTACATGTCAATCTTTTTGCTTTTTTTTTAAATACTCAAATTTCCCAAATTATTTCCTGGCGGAAGTTTTAATAGGTGCTCTGTGTTCAAATAAGTTTGGGAAGTGCTGTTTTTTGTTATTGGAATGTTACAGTAGACCTATTAAGGCATATTAATGTATTTTAAATGCATCTTCAAGAATTGCAGTAAAAGGATCTGATTAGTTTTGTTGAAATCCAGTCTTTTCCTATATTCATTTGACCAAAGAATCTGTTAAGGTCTCAGGGAACATCAGTGTTTTATAGCAACACTACCGAGGAAATGCTGGATTAGAGTGATGGCTTTCACTATTGTACCAGCTAAGGTTTTTTTTTGTTTTTGTTTTGGTTTTTTTCCTTCAAACTCTACCTTTTTTCTTTCTTTTTTTGAAAAATTCATTCAGGACTTAGAATACTTGTCTGAGGGCCTTGAGGGCCGATCATCCAATCCAGTTGCAGTACTTTTTGACACACTTCTTCATCCAGATGCTGACTTTGGTTATGATTATCCATCCGTTTTGCATTGGAAATTAGAACAACATCATTACATCCCTCACTTAGTTCTTGGTAAAGGTCCACCTGGTGGAGCTTGGCATGTGAGTATGTTTTTCTTCGCATTTTATAGTGTATGTGAGTTGTTATATGTCATCTTGATAAGACCATTTGAATTTTGAAACATTATGATATACAACATTATCATACATTATATACATTTACCACATTTTTATCTGAGAATTTTAATGGTGTTCAATGAAATACGGGTTACGAGAAGTTAAGCCAGATTTGATTACCAGCACAGTCTTAGAATAAGCTTCTCTATACTATTTTACAATAACTATATAGAAAATACTGCAACAATGTTTTGCATAGTAAAAAGTTTTAAATTCATTTCATACTTTATAAAATCTCACACAGTATTTCAGGCTAGTACCCATTATTTCCCTATGTTTTCAATATCTTAAGTGAAAAGTGGATCGTAAAAGAAAGAAGTTGTATTAATCTGCTTGGGCTGCTATAATGAAATAACATAGACTGAGTGCCTTAAACAATAGATATTTATTTCATAGTTTGGAGCTGGGAAGTTCAAGATCAAGGTGCCAGCTTGTTCAGTTCGTGTGAGGGCTCTTTTCCTGGTTTGCAGACAGTGCCTTTCTTGGTGCATGCTCCTTCCTCTCCTCTGCCCCTCTTCTAATAAAGCCACTAATCCATCATGAGGGCACCACCCTCATGACCTCATGTAGCCCTGGTTACCTCCCAAAGGCCTTATCTCCAAATACCATGACACTGGGGGTTAGGGCTTCAGCATATGGATTTTGGGGGTGACACAAATTGAGTTCATGGCAGGGGTTAAACCAGAGAATTGATTAACATAAAAATTCAGTGCATTTCCTTAGGGGTCAGGAACTAATAATTTTTCTTTTCTCCTGTGTCCTTAGCTGTTTGTATGGCATCTGGTGTGTAGTGAATGCTCATTTGTTATACAAATAAATGGTAAATAATTTTTGCTATTTTATGAATAAGGATTTCATCAGAATTTTAACATTAAATATCAGATCTTCATTACAGACTTCAGTTGAATATTCCTATATTAGTGCAATGCTGTATGTCTAAATAGTTATTTACATTTAATTAAGTGACTGTTTCAGGGTATTTGGGGGACTTTCTAGATTAAATATATCATCAACTTCTTTCTTAATGTTAATTTCCTTAATGGTAACGGATAGCAACTAACATTATCTGTGCCTTTTGGCTTAAGTGTTTATATTTGTGCTCTTAATGAGTAGCATTGTTAAATGGTAGTTCCTGAAAAAGCCATATTGCATAATGCTTCTCTAAATTTCTGAGGTTTTATTGTACTTATATTTTCCTGCTTAGAAAAATGTACAGACAATAATCTGTGTTATATCATTTTTTCCTCTGATATAAAGGAAAGTTAAAGCATGTGTAAGCCTTGATTACTAAAAACATATTTGAATCAGTGGTAAAACTGAAATATATTTAAAACTTGCTGAATTTTTTTCATGCATCATATAGGATATCCACTAGAATGGGGATATAAATAAATGATATTTTAGCTATTATCCATCTTTCAAGCATCACTTCTATGAATTGACCTGACTTTTCCAGGCGTAATTATTTATTTCCTCCCACCTCTGCATTCCGTACCTTAATCTTAAAGCTCTTGACTGTAGTACTATCTTTTTAGACAGCCCTCTCCCCTGCCATGCTTCACGTACATGCTTGTTAACCTCAGTTATTACTCAGGATGTAAGCTCCCTAAGTCATTTGTCCTCTTGTAGTCATTTCTGTGTAGTTCTTGGCTTCTCCTGTGATCCAATTTCTCACCACTCTCCTCACTTCCAGACTTTCTAACAGTGTATCCCTAAAACTCCATTTGCTAATAAACAAGCTTTTGTTTACTCTTAACCATTTCAATTATTATATGCTGCTTTTATTCCCTTCCTTGAAATCTTGCTTTCCTGAAGATACTGTTCTTGCTGCAGCCCTCTGAAGTGGAAGAAGTCTGTTCACTCCCCATGGCCCCATGTCCTGTCAGGTTGACTGGTGAGGTTGGCGTTCTCTTTATTCCCCATCGCTCTTCTGTCAAAGTCCCCGTTCCTTTGAACAGGTCTTGTCATCTTCTAGCTCCTCGACTGCCCGATTGTCCCCCCTCAGTTGTTGAATCTGTGGCACCTAAGTCATGGTTTTCCATTGTATCCCAAGTTTTATTGTCAACTTGAGTACCTTTACATACGTGACACAGAAGCAACACCTTAGCCTCTTAGTCTCTTCATTCTCAGTGATCTCCTCTTCTCCTCCTTACATACTGACTCCAGGGGCACCACTGTGACTACTCAGTGAAAACCTGAATTTTCAAATACCTTACTTTATGATCACAACTTTTTATTCTTCCAGCTGCATCACCCAATTACACTGAACCTAATCTTCAAACACAGAGAGTTTGAGCCTCTGATCTTAACCTCCTTACCTACCCAGCTTGGGTTCTATAGTCTCTTGACCCATTGTCCTATCACACTGGCTTGATAAAAAAAGCAATTTATATAACTGTCTACATTATCTTTTCCCATACTTAAACTGTTAAACAGTGCCAGGAAAAAAAAAGTTGGACAGCTGTGAAAAGTATTCTCCAACCTCATTTGGGTCCTGAACACTACTTAGTAAATCCTTTGATATTTCCTTATTAAATATTCTTCTCGGGCGCCTGGGTGGCTCAGTCGTTAAGCATCTGCCTTCGGCTCAGGTCATGATCCCAGGGTCCTGGGATCGAGTCCCACATCGGTCTCCCTGCTCGGCAAGAAGCCTGCTTCTCCCTCTCCCATTCCCCCTGCTTCTCCCTTTCCCATTCCCCCCTGCTTGTGTTCCTGCTCTCGCTGTTTCTCTCTCTGTCAAATAAATAAATAAAATCTTTAAAAAAAAAAAAAAATTCTTCTCAAATCTCTATCCCTTTTTTTTTTTTCATCTTCCTACTTAGAAATACTCTTGATTCTTAGAAAATAGAATCCATCAGGATTGAACTTCCATAATTTTGCGCTCACACCTGCAAACATATCTGCATTCATGCTACCTTTTTGTTTCTTATCCCGTTATTGTAGAAGTGGTATCACTTGTATCTAAGACTGACCTTCCAGCTATGTTCTAGACCCCTGTCTTCTCCAAGGATATTGCTTATTTGATTTTACTCTCTTGTATCTTAAGTTTCTCTGGCAGCTCCTGTTTATCAGTATATAAATATGCTAAAATTATTTTCTGTTATTAAAAAGTTTTTATGTGTTAGCTTATCTGTATTCTTTGCTTTAGAGCCACCTTCTTGAAATAGTTACCTATCCATTTTTTTTTTTTTTTAAGATTTTATTTATTTATTTGAGAGAGAGACAGAGATAGCGATAGAGAGCATGAGCCGGGGAGGAGAGGGAGAAGCAGGCTCAGCACCAAGCAGGGAGCCCAACTTGGAGCTTGATCCCAGGATCCTGGGATCATGAGCTGAGCCGAAGGCATACGCTTAACTGACTGAGCCATCCAGGTGCCCCACCTATCCATTATTTTTATGCCTTCGCCTCTTATTCCTTAGCTAACGTCACTCTAGCTTCTGTCACTGCCTTTTCTGCTTTTTAAAGGTTGGTAACTTCCTTTTTTGCTCAGTTTGATAGTCTCAGAATTTTTCTTTTCTGACCTCTGCAACATTTGACAGCAATGATCCCCTCTTAGGTTCTCTCAACCTTTCATCTCCTTGTTTTTCTTATAGTCACTCCTTTCCATTACCTTGTGGACTCTTCTGTAAGCTCTTTGCCAGGCCATGGTCTTGCCTTCATTCTCCCTGGCTTGTCTCATATACTTCAGTGACTTGCATGTGAATGCCAAGTGATTCCCAAATCAGGATCCCTGGCCCACATTGCTTTCTCTATATAGATTCATCTAGATACCTTCCCTTGATTATTCTATAGGTGTTCTCAAACTCAGCATGCCTACATAACCAGTCATCTTTATCATCAGATTTCTTCCTTTCCTTATCATGGAGTAATAGCCCTGGAATGTTGTTACTCAAGCCAAAAACCTTCTTTGATTGTTCTTGCCTCAACTCCCATTTCAAACCAATTATTGTATTTTCTCCATTCTTTCTCATAAACATATTGTGAGTCCTTCCACCCTGCCTTTCCCCATCGTAATTTTATTTGGCCATCATCATCTTTTTTTTTTAAATTTTTTTTAAAGACTTTTTATTCATTTATTTGACAGAGACAGCGAGAGAGGGAACACAAGCAGGGGGGGTGGGAGAGGGAGAAGCAGGCTTCCCACCGAGTGGGGAGCCCGATGTAGGGCTCGATCCCAGGACCCCGGGATCATGACTCGAGCCGAAGGCAGACACTTAACGACTGAGCCACCCAGGCGCCCCATCATCTTTGACCCAAATTATTGCAAAGGTTTCCTACTCCAGTGTTTTCTTCTTCAGTATAATCTCCATACCAAAGCCAGAGTTATCTTTCTTTTGAATGTTACACCCATGCATAAAACCCTGTAGCTGCTCTCAATTCATCTAATGAATAGTATGCAAACTCATTAATGTATTTTACCAGTACCTGGGTGATCTAGCCCCTACTTGGCTTTCTTGCTTTACTGCTCTCTTACATTCCATGCTCCAGAATACTCTTTCTGGGGGTCCAGGTTCACACTCAGGCTGTAGATTCACTAGGATTCACAGGACTCCCTAAATGTGTTGTACTCGTGGTTATAAGTTGATTACAGTGAAAGGATACAGATTAGAATCATTAAAGGAGAAAAGTTCATGGAGTAAAGTCCAGGAGAAAAGCTCCAGTTTCTAAATGTTCATTTTTAGTGGAGTTGCAGGGGGCTGCACTTAATTCTCCCAACAATGATTTGTGACAACATGTGCGAAGAGTTGCCAATCAGGGATGCTCACCCACACCTTGGTGTCGGGATCTTCTGGGGGCCAGTCATGTAGAAAAGCAGCACCCACGTGACTGACTCCTCTGCCTCCCAGAGCAAATGCTGGTGTTTACCATAAATCTCATTGTTAAGATAAACTTACAGTCACACTGTACAGTTATAGGTACAGCAGGGCCCAAGGCCTCTGGCATACAAAAAGTCACTCATCACGTAGAACATTCCAAGAGCTCAGGGGTTGTTTCCTAGGAAGCAGCCAAAAGCCAGGTCCTAAAGACAGACCTTTCTTAGTAATGTGCACAGTTTAAGCAACCCAAGTCTGTTAATACTTTCCTGCATAAGGCTGAACTTCTTTTAATTTCTTGAAGGACACTACTGTTCTTTCTCTTTATAAAACTCACATCTTTATTCTGCCTGGAATGTACCCTAATGGTACATTCCCCACAGCCCATTTGTGTCCTTTAAGAAATATTCTTCTCTTCTCTTTCTGTATGCCCCTGGTACTTGTCAGGTTTGTGTTCCTTAATATACTATAGTCTCCCTGGCCGCAGGAATTTATGGCATAAGGAAAACAAGGAAGACTGGGAGAAAAATGAAGAGATCACGGGACTGGGGCTTGCAACTAACTGGAAGAACTGGTGCTGTGGGAATAAAGTTTAGATTGTTGAAAGTGGAATATTTGTGCCTTCAGGTTTTTGAGTTTCAGATGAGACAATTACAGCTCCAGATAACTTTTGTATATAATACATTCTTAAGTTTTCCTTGTGATGTTTTCCATCTTCTTGGTTCGTATCCTAGTATCAGGCCCAGTCTGCCTCAAAGCAGTGGCACCTTGCTGCCTTCTCTCCCAGGAGTGATCTACACAGTCACAAATAATAGGCTTCATAAGGCCCAGCACATAGTAAGTGCTTGGAAATGTTAGTAATAATAACTATAACAATAAGTACCATTCCCAGTACTGGGTTGTATAGAAGCAGGGCAAGAAGAGTTAAGAAACAGCCATAAGCCTAAAAGAGTTGGTCGAAAGGGATCATTGAGGTCATTGGGACAGGTGCTGTTGGCCCTTGGGCTTTTTGTTGCTTTGTAGTGAGCAAAGCAGAAAGAAGTAGGACAAGGGAGCCTGAAGGGCTCACGTCCTCAAAGGCAGCATTAGCTTCAGCAGTGAGTCTGTTCTTAATCAGGTAACCACTGCTTCTTTCCCTAGTTTTAGAATATGTTGCTGTATCCAAACCAGCTGACTTTGTAATTATAATTGATGGAGGGGGAAAAGCTGTTCTGCTGCACATTTTTTAAAAAATCCATTAGTATTAAAATGGATCTACATCTAAAGTGTTAGAAATTAATGAACTTTTTTCCTTTTGTTTAAAAGTGAAAATACTGATGTGATTTGTTCCTCTAACATATTCTAGACCTGGATTATATTATTATAGGCTGAAGCTATTAACATTGTATAGGCATCTGGCAATATTATAAACTTGTTTTATAGGTGTATAACTTTATGAAAGAAGGAATATAGATTCCATGAAATGATAAAAGTATTTATAATTTACACAACCATTTAGAACTTCTTTCAGCTCTCCTTATCCAGATTCTTAATTATAGTGAATGAAGATGGATTTGGCTTTTTAAAAATCCATGTCACTGCTTAAATGTATTTGTGCATTTTTTATTCAAATAGAATATGGAAGGTTCCATGTTGACAATCAGCTTTGGAAATTGGATGGAGCTACCTGGACTTAAATTTAAAGATTGGGTATCTAGCAAACGAAGGTAAAGATCAAACTGTTACAGTTCTTTGATGTACAATGAGAAAGTCCCTCAG
Source organism: Leptonychotes weddellii (assembly GCF_054177405.1). NCBI lineage: Eukaryota > Metazoa > Chordata > Mammalia > Carnivora > Phocidae > Leptonychotes > Leptonychotes weddellii. The sequence continues at coordinate 129,646,340 of NC_138372.1, forward strand.
CAAATTTCAAAATATTTGTGATTCTGTCTTAGAGGAATAGTATGTCTTTCAAATAAAACCTCTTTGTAGCAATGATCATGAGCTAATTTCCATTTAGAGAGATATTATAAGACAGATGGGGTTCCTTTGCTTTTGTTAATTAGGGATTTATCCCACTTTCCTATTAAACCACTCTGTTTAGTTTCTCATCCACCCACAAATCCTTTCTACACTTACTTATTCTTATCAGTCGATATACAAGTTTGTGTATGGATATCTCATGTATATATACGTATAGTGTTTGGCTTTCAGAGTAGAAGAGTGCATATGATTAATAATTTAGAATGATGGAATAAGCGAGAATCTGTGATGTGATTAGTTACCCTATTGGCTACTATAGAGGTAAATATTAAGAAATATGAAAATAGAAGTAAGAAGAAAGCTCTACTTGGAAGAATATGAATTTATTTGGGGAAAAATACCTAAAATGTAAAGTAATATGAAAAGCATTTTTTTTTTTTTTTTAAGATTTTATTTATTTGACAGAGACCGCGAGAGAGGGAATACAAACAGGGGGAGTGGGAGAGGGAGAAGCAGGCTTCTGCGGGGCTCGATCCCAGGACCCTGGGATCATGACCTGAGCCGAAGGCGGATGCTTAATGACTGAGCCACCCAGGCGCCCCGTAAAGCCTTATTTTCAAGGACAGTAGTATTAAATTAGATAGGAATTGCTAATACAGAGAATCTAATTTGCTCACAGAAACAATAAAGCAAAGCAGGGCAGTTACTTAACCTTTGTTAGAACAGGGTTGTACACATTTGAGTGCTTGACTTCCTTTTAGATAGAAACCATATTACTCCATAGAAATTATCCTTAATTTGAGAAGATTTAAGGAGAACAAATTCAGGCCAGCATGAGTCATTGAGATTAAACCTTTCAGATATTCTTAAGTTTTATTTAAGTAATCCCAGCACTTGAACTCATGACCCCGAGATCAAGAATCACATGCTTTTCTGACTGAGCCAGCCAGGCCACCCCCCTTTTGGATTTTTTTTTTTTTAATATTTTATTTATTTGACAGAGACACAGCAAGAGAGGGAGCACAAGCAGGGGGTAGTGGGAGAGGGAGAAGCAGGCTTCCCGCCGAGCAGGGAGCCCGATGCGGGGCTCGATCCCAGGACCCTGGGTCATGACCTGAGCCGAAGGCAGCCGCTTAACTGACTGAGCCACCCGGGCGCCCCAATCCCTTTTGGATTTTTTTTTTTTTTAAGGTTTTATTTATTTATTTGACAGAGACACAGCGAGAGAGGAAACATAAGCAGGGAGAGTGGGAGAGGGAGAAGCAGGCGCCCCGCGGAGCAGGGAGCCCGATGTGGGGCTCGATCCCAGGACCCTGGGATCATGACCTGAGCCGAAGGCAGACGCTTAACGACTGAGCCACCCAGGCACCCCTCCTTTTGGATTTTTTAAAAATGAATTTTATATGGGTTTGAAATGAAAAGTAGTAAAATCAGGCAAGTTGTACAAGTTCTTGATTTTCATAAGCAAGAGAAATATTGCTTAACATTCTTCCTTTTGCGATAACGGGTAAAAAGGGGGAAGCTTTATGATTTTTTTAATGTGTTAGAAGTGTTCATCCTTTTACATTGGGCATATTGTATATTGAAGTAATATGTGAAAAAGAATCTTGTGATTAAATATTGGCTTCACTTCCTGCCTTTGCATAGTATTGACTATTAGATCTGGAAAAGACTGACTCTTGAATCCTGACTCTGACTTCTAATGTTGTGACCATGGTCAAGTAACTTAGACTAGCTGTTAATTTCTTCATTTATAAAATGGAGATTATGATAGTATTAACTGCTACATAGGGTTTCTGTAAAAAGTGAGAGTTAACATATTTTAAATCTTAAATTTTAAGAAAAACTTTTATGAATGTCCAGTTATAATTTGTAATGAATTATGTGAAATTATTAGGGATGTTTTTACTGCTACTTCTTTCTAATTGGGGCCCAGGGTTTAGGGGTATTAATGCCTATTGCTTTAAAGTTCAAGTGGAAAATGAAAGAAACTGCTCTTTATGAAAAAAGTACATTACTGTATTTATAGATTTCCTTATGAACAGGAAAACACAAATGTTTTATGTACTTAGATTAAGATGATTTTTTTCAGAAGACAGATGTGAATTTTCAGTCATTAGGAAAAGAGCAACTGATGAAAAATCATGTCAAAATCATGTATATTAAGAATTATATATACTATAGTTAGACTTGCAGAATCTCAATTATAATCTAGTTCAGTCTTTTACAATATGTAGAGTGAATAGTATATAGACTGAATTATTTAGTTGTGAGATAAGACTATAAAAGTGTATTTCCACATTTTAATTCATTTATTTAATAAATTTCTTGATAAAGGTAGCTAATCTGAACAGATCCTGTGCAAGGCACTGGGGAAACAGATGCATTAAAATAGTTTCTACCCTCATGGGACTTCTATTGATAAAACTAATTCTTTAACATTTTTAACTAAAGAAAACTTTCTTTGTAAAAGGATAATTTACAGCTAAGACAGTCCAGAGGAATTAAAAAGATGGTTTATAATAGCTTACTAGGAGGAGCAGGAATAATCATGGAAACTATCACAGTACTTTTCTCATAGGATATTTTTCCTTTTCCTTTTTTAGGAACCTAAAAGGAGATAGAGTTATGCCAGAGGAAATAGCTCGCTACTATAAACATTATGTAAAAGTCATGGGTCTTCAGAAGAATTTCAGAGAGAATACTTATATCACCTCTGTATCAAGACTCTACAGAGATCAAGATGATGATGATGGACAAGACAGAAATATTTCAACACAGCATTTACAGATAGAGAAGTCTAAATTTATCAAGAGAAATTGGGAAATCAGGGGTTATCAGCGAATAGCGGATGGTTCCCATGTTCCCTTCTGTCTCTTTGCTGAGAATGTAGCTCTGGCAACTGGAACATTGGATTCTCCTGCCTATCTGGAAATTGAAGGGGAAGATTTTCCTTTTGTGTTTCATTCAATGCCTGAATTTGGAGCTGCTATAAGCAAAGGAAAGTTGCGTGGCAAAGTGGATCCAGTGTTAATTGTAGGTTCTGGGCTTACTGCAGCTGATGCAGTACTGTGTGCTTACAACAATAATATTCCTGTGATTCATGTGTTTCGCAGACGAGTAACTGATCCAAGCTTAATTTTCAAACAGCTTCCCAAAAAGCTTTATCCAGAATATCATAAAGTCTATCATATGATGTGTACTCAGTCATATTCTGTAGACTCCAATCTTTTATCTGATTATACCAGTTTTCCTGAGCACCATGTGCTTTCCTTTAAGTCGGACATGAAATGCATTCTTCAAAGCCTCTCTGGATTGAAAAAAATATTTAAGCTCTCTGCAGCAGTAGTACTCATAGGTTCTCATCCCAATCTGTCTTTTCTGAAGGAACAAGGCTCTTACTTGGGCCATAACTCAAGCCAGCCAATCACATGTAAGAGTAATCCCGTGGAAATAGATGCATATACCTACGAATGTGTTAAAGAAGCCAACCTTTTTGCATTGGGTCCTTTGGTTGGAGACAATTTTGTTCGATTTTTAAAGGGAGGGGCACTGGGTGTGACACGCTGTTTAGCTACAAGACAGAAAAAAAAACATTTATTTGTTGAAAGAGGAGGAGGAGATGGAATAGCTTAAAGTGAGTTTATAAGTAATTTATATGGACAGTTAACCATTAAAGATTTTTCATAGTGGTTTTGCAGTGTACTGGCTTGAATTTTCTGGACTTGAATGAACCTGTGGAAGAGAGCCTCAAGCTATAGTAACTATTTAAAGTTACAAGAACTTGGTGTTCTGATTTATACTGTTATCAGAGGTGTCTGGGAAACACTGCCAATTTGGTCTACTTTAAGCTTTCACTTAACTAAAACATTCTTTTCTTCCAAGACTTACTTTTTATGATCATTTGTGGCTATGTTTGATTCCAAAGTCTTACAGCCTTGAATAATCTATAAAACCATACAGTATATTAGGCCAGAAATCATCTTCACTATACTTTAGGTCCACCTTGCTGCTCAAGGGTGGTCTAAAGACCAGCATTAGCTTCATTTGTAGCTTGTTAGAAATGTGGACCCTCAGGCCCCACAACAGAATTAGTGAATCAAACTGCATCTAATGAGATCCTCAAGGAATATGTATGCTTACTAAAGTTTGAGGCACACTGGTCTAAAAGAAAATGTGATATAAGTTATGTATGCTGGGGGTGGGCACGGTAGGAGGCATTTACAACTCAGGTTTAATTTATTTTGAATTACCAATTTCTATAAATCTAATTTATTACCAAATGTGGTATTTTAAAAAAATATTTTTATTGTTGAAACCTTGATAAGTACTTCATATTCTTAGCTTCTAATAATTTAAATAGTCCAATAATGTTGGCATACACTTAGACATTCAGGAACCTGCTAAGGTATTTTTGGAGATTTATTCTCTAACTCACATAACAACCTAATTTGCAATTCAATAAATTGTGAATGAAACTACTTATCCCTGTGTGAATATTGAGTTTCTGTCATTAAAACTAACATTTGGGCATAAATACTTATAATATGTAATACTGTTTGGGTACTGCTAGAATTATTTAAGGTTAAAAACTGTCTTTCCCATTCCAATGCTGATTACTTTGAAATCTGTTCATTGGAGATGACATAGTAGCTTATCCTATCGTTATTTATTGAATTATATGCCCTATCTTGATTTATATTTATTTAGATGTGCTTAATGTCTATATTTTCACCAACGTCTCCAGCATTTGTAGTGTTAGGCAAAAAAGTCTGATTTCTGAAGTTCTTCATGGCAAATTTAATTTCTCAGACTTTTTTTTTTTTTTGTAAAACATCTGGAATGTGTTTATTGAATGTCTTTTCCTTTTTCTTTAGTATAAAAAGACTAAAATGTCAATATTTTTCTGTCCAGTTGCAGTGTTACATGCTTACAGGATCATAATTCACCTTAAAACATCAGTGTTTATAATACACTTCTACAAGTAGCTGTTTCAGATGAATTGAATTCTTACACTCGATATGTGTCATGTCTTGATTTAGTTTGGATTAGAAATGATGTAATCCAGTTTTAGTTAACTATAATTGTAACTTTCAAATTTCACACCTATTGAAATCGTTATAACATCCTCTGACTGCATATGGTTGAGCACACTCTTGTCCTTTTGAGCTCTGAATGAGTTGGGCTGGATGTTTTTATAAAATTGAGAACTGTTAACGTCCCCTTCTGTCTCAAAAGTTTGCTCTTATCCAAATGATAGCATTTTTGTAATGAAAGTATTCATCAAAAAAAAAAAAAACTTTAGGGAAAATAAAGCTTCAGTAAGGGCCTAAATAAACCTGGTGAATAATTTCACCTGTAGTAAACAACCTTCATTTCTCCCTCCAGCCTAGCTCTTCTGGGGTACAGATAACATTATAGCCTTTTCTCTGATATACTATACTCTTGTACTCTTAACCAATTTCTGTCCCATAACTCTAAATCTTTTATTCAGTATCAGCTAGCTATTCAGGCGGTGGGGGAAGCACTAAATAACTGACTAGTTATTCATTCCATGGATGTCTCCTTCATCCCTTAAAAGTCTAGCTCTCAAAAAAAAATGTTTAAAAAGCAGACTCTTTGGGGTTTGAAAAAAAAGATTTAGGCAGTCTGAGTATGTGAACTTCATCTTTAGAAACTAAACTGAAGCACAGAGTTAAAAGGATTTAAAAAATGAGCAGACTTAATAACATATAAATAGCAAGTGATCTAACATGGACAGCTGGAATCCAGAAGGAGAGGAAGAGAGATTAGGGCAGAAAAATATATGTGGAGAAATAAAAGTTGAAAATTTTCCCAATTTGATTTAAAAAATAAGCAATGCACAGATCCAGGAAACTCGAACTGCAAACAAGATGAATACAAGGGAAATCACACCTATGCACATCATTATCAAACTGCTGGAAAACAAGATGAGAAATTTTAAAAGGAAAAAAGGCAGCAGGGAAAAATGGTAAGAACGAACAAATGACCAGAAGAAATGTACAAATGGACAAATGTCTTCATAGTGCTTAAAAAACTGTCAAACTAAAAGTCTAAATGCTGATCTTCACATAAAATTCTATGTCCTTTAAATTTAATGAAAGCTGAGGAAATCTGATTTCAGAAGACCTGCACTACACAAAATACTAAAGGAAATTCTTCACATTGAAGGTACATACCTGATGAAACATATCTTCATGAAGGAAAGTGCCAGAAATGATAAATATTTTTCTAGTGCCTAAATTAAAATCAATTTACTTTAAATTCAATTAACATATTTGTTTCAGGGGTACAGGTCTGTGATTCATCAATCTTATACTTAGTGTTCATTATAACACATACCCTCCCCAATGTCCATCACCCAGTTACCACATCCCTCTACCCCCCTCCCCTCCAGCAACCCTCAGTTAGTTTCCTATGATTAAGAGTCTTTTATGGTTTGTCTCCCTCTCCGGTTTTGTCTTGTTTCATTTTTTCCTCTCTTCCCCTATGATCCTCTGCCTGGTTTCTTAAATACCACATATCAGTGAGATCATATGGTTAATTGTCTTTCTCTGATTGACTTATTTCGCTTAGCATAATACCCTCTAGTTCCATCCAAGTCATTGCAAATGGCAAGATTTCATTTTTTGATGGCTGTGTAATATTCCATTATATTCAATATATACACACACCACATCTTTATCCATTCATCTGTCGATGGACATCTGGGCTCTTTCCATAGTTTGGCTATTGTGGACATTGCTGCTATAAACACTGGGGTGCAGGTGCCCCTCTGGATCAGTACATTTGTATCTTTAGGGTAAATACCCAGTAGTGCAATTGCTGGGTCGTAGGGTAGCTCTATTTCCAATTAACTTTTGAAAGGAAAATAATAGTGTATTTAAAAAATTTAAAGCAAAATTTAAAAAACTAAGATTTAGGACATGTAGAAGTAAAATACATAATTACACCATAAATAAAGGGATAAGTGGAGTACACATATCTGACATATACATTATACAGGCATAAATGGTATGTTATTTAAGGTAGGCTGTATTAAGTAAAGAATGTATATCCTTCCAGCAAATATTAAGAAAATGTAAATGGTGTAGTTATAAAGCCAACAGAAGCAATAAAATGGAATATTAAAAAATACTTGGTTAATGCAAAGGAGAAAAAAAAAATGGGACAAAGAGGAAAAACATGGTAACAGACCTTAACCCAACCACAAATTATGTAAATAGATTAAGTAAGCATCACCAATTTAAATGCAATTATCATACTGGATAAAAAGCAAGCTTCAACAATATTGTGTTTAAAAAGACAGGAAAATATAAAGACACGCATAGGTTAAAAAGGATTAAGAAAAAGACATAGGATGCAAACACTAAAGAGAAAGGTGACTTCAAGGCAAGTATTACTAGAGATGGATATTTCATAACAAAAGATATAGTAAGTCCAGAAGATGTACCAACCTTAAATGTATATGCACCTAATTACTGAGTTTTAAGATAAATGAAGTTCTGGTTAAGACAGTGACACAGGAGGCCCCTGAATTCATGTCCTCCCATGGATACACCAAATCTACAGCTACACATGGAACAATTCCTTCTGAAAGAAACCCAGAAACTAGCTGAGAAACTCTGACACAGTCACACACACACACCCACCCCCACCCCACCCCAAAAGGGGTTGGAGAGGTTTAGAGACACTTGCCATAAGCTCCACTTCTGGCACAGCAGCGAACAATCAGGAAGGAACTTACATATACTCCCAGAGGACTGAAGGGTATGGATGCAACATCTAATGTCCCAATTTTTAAGACTTCCGAGGGATGAGCCCCTGAAACACCTAGGCTTGAAAGCGAACAAGCCTGGTGCCCACAGGACCCACGAGACTACAGCAAACAAAGAATGGTTCTTAACTGGCTTGGATTTACTGTGGATAACCCACCAGAGGCAGCAGAGATAAATGCGCATTTCCCTCCCAGTCTTTCCCGAGGCTTCTTTGCGTATCTTACAAGCTGCAGCCTGAAAGTCTGGTTGCTGATTTAGGAACAGACTGCTATCTTTTCTGAGCCCAGCAGGTATTATTTCTGCACGCTCCTTTGCTCTAAGTCACTCGTGTCTTCCTCCAAGGGGCTGGCACCCATATCAGGTGCAGGAGCTCTTGTAGCTGCCACCCAGACGATACAGTCCTTGATAGCCTGGCACTGGTGGCCAGCAGGGCTTTTGTCTGTGGGTTGAACAAGACTACGGCTAACAAAGAAACAGCTTTAAACCAGCTATATGCCCAGGGCTCAAGAAAGAATCAGTAGGCAAAAATGCCCTTATCTCAGTCTTTCCGTGACAGAGGCCTATCTGCCTATTTTTTTTTTTTAATTCATTTATTTATTTGACAGAGAGAGACACAGTGAGAGAGGGAACACTATCTGCGTATCTTAAAAGCTGTAGTGTAAAGGTCAGGCTTCTAATCTATTTCACACCTAGGGAGAGACTGCCATCCTACTCAGAGACCAGGAAAGTCAGCAGACACCATGGCTGCATTCACCCTGTATGTAGCCCAATCCAAATCACCAACATCACTGGAACTGTAGCTAAACAGAAACAATTCTTAACTAGCTACTCCCCCAGGGTTCAGTGGAGAAGAAGGAAACACCCAGCTCACAGTTCCATGAAAGATGGATACTTAAATAATTTAAAAGCTTCTGCCTGAGGGTCCAGCTTCCTGTCAGTCTGTATCTAGATGCTAAGATCCTTCCCTTTAAGACACTTACAGAACTTGGCACACCTTCAACTATGTTATCTATGTTATCTAATACACAGAAATCAACAAAGGGAGTCAAGGAAAATGAAGAAATACAGAAACCTTTTCCACATAGAATAACAAGATAAAAATCTAGAAGTAGACCTTGGAGATTAGTGATTTATCTGATAAAGAGTTAAGAATTATGGTCATAGAGATGCTCACCAAGGTCAGAATAACACATGTACAAAGTGAATATTTCAACAAAGAGAAAACAAGAACCAAACATATCACAAGGCTGAAGAATACAAAACTGAACTGAAAAATTCAGTAGAGGATTCAAAACAGATTTGATAGATGAAACAGGAAGAAAGAGTGAATTTGTAGAGCACGGAATCAGCATAATGAGCAGAAAAAAGAAAAAAAGAATGAAAAAGTACAGACAGCTTATGAGACTCATGGGACCAATATTTGCATTATAGGGATCTCATAAGAAGAAAGAGATAAGGGAGCAGAAAGCTTATTCAAAGAAAAAGTGTCTGAACATATCCCTAATCTGGGGAATGAAACTGACATCCAGATCCAAGAAAACCAAAAAGTTTCAGTTAATCCCAAAACACCCACACCAACACATTAAATGAATTGTCAAAAGTTAAGACAAAGAGAATCTTAAAGTCAGAATAACAAAAGCAATTTGTTACTTATGAGGGAACCGCTACTAGATAATGAGATTATTCAGCAGAAATATGGCAGGGCAGAAGAGAGTGGAATGATATATTTTAATTGCTAAAAGAAAAAAACCTGCCAATCAAGAATAGCCTACCCAGTGAAGTTGTCCTTCAGAACTGATGGAGAGATTGAGCTTTCCAGATACAAAAACTGAAGCTTATCATCACTCAACCAGCTTTACAAGAAATGTTAAAGGGACTCCTTCAAGCTGAAAAGAAAAAATGGTAACTAGTAACAGGAAAATATATGAAATTATAAATCTCACTGGTAAAGGTAAATACATAAATTGAAAATACTCTAATATTGTAATGGTGATAGGTCACTTATAAATCTAGTATGAAGGTTAAAAGACAAAAGCAGAAAACGTTAAGTACAATAATTTGTTAATAGTTACACAAGGTAAAAAGATGTAAATTGTGACATCAAAAACATAAGGCTTAGGGGAAGAGTAAAAATGTGGAGCTTTAGTATGCATTCAATTAAGTTCTTACCGGTTTAAAATAGACTGTGTAACTATAAGGTGTTTTATTTAAGCCTCATGGTAAATACAAAGCATCTACATTGGATATGCAAAAGATAAAAAGAAAGGAATCTAAATAAACCACTACAGAAAATTGCCAAATCACAAAGGAAGAGAGCAAGAAGGAAGGACTAAAGGAATTAAATTACAAAACAATTTACAGAAATTAATTAGCCAGAAAACAATTAGCCAAATGACATTAAGTTCACATATATCCACAATTACTTTAAATGTAAATGGTCTAAACCTTCCAATGAAAAGACATCAATAGATGAAAACAAAACAAAACAAAGAAGACCCAACTACAGGCTGATTACGAGAGACTCATGTCAGCTTTAGGGACATACATAGACTGAATGTGAAGGGATGGGAAAAGATATTCCATGGAGATGGAAAAGAAAGCAGGAGTAGCTATACTTAAACAAAATGGACTTCTATCCAGAGAGTGTAATAAACAAAGAAGGTCACTGTATAATATTAAGGGTCAATCCAACAACAGGATATAACAAATGTAAATATTTATGCACCCAACATAGAATTACCTAAATATATAGAATAAATATTAATAGATTTGAAGGAAGAGACAGACAGCAATACAATAATAGTTGGAGACTTCAATGCCCCATTTTATGCAATGGATAGATCAGACAGAAAATTAGGAAATATGGGGCTGAAGTGATGCATTAAACCAGATGGACTTAACAGACATTTACAGAACATTCCATCCAACACCAGCAGAATACCTATTCTTCTCAAGCACACACAAATATTCTATAGGACAGATCATATGTTAGATCACAAAACAAGTCTCAAAATATTTAAGATTGGAATCCTATCAAGCATCTTTTCCAATCGCAGTGTGAAACTAAAATTCAATTACAAGAAGAAAATTGGAAAGCTCACAATATGTGGAGAAAAAAGAGCATAATACTGAACAATCACTGGATCAAAGAAGAGATCAAAAGAGAAATAAAAGTACCCTGAGACAAATTAAAATGTAAAGAAAGTATGTCAAAATTTATGGGATGCAGCAAAGGCACTTCTAAGAAGGAAATTCATACCAATAAGCTGCCTACACCAAGAAACAAGAAAGATCTCAAACAAACCACCTAAATTTACACCTCAAGGAGCTAAAAAAAGAACAAACCAAGCCTAAAGTTAGTAGAAGGGAGGAAATAACAAAGATCAGAGCAGAAATAAATGAGAATAAAAAGACAACAGAAAAGATCAATGAAACTAAACCTGTTTTTTTCTCAAAAAATTAACAAAACTTTAGCTAGACATAAAAAAAAAAAGAGAGAAGGGACTCAAAAAAGTAACATTAGAAATCAAAGAGGAGACATTACAACTGATACCACATAAATAGAAAGGATAACAGACTATAATAAACAATTATATGCCAAAAAACTGTAGAACTTTGCAAGAGTGGGTAAATTTGTAGGAGCATATAATCGACACAGGTGCAATCATGAAGAAATAGAATATCTGAATAGACCAAGTATTACTAAGGAGATTGAATCAGTAATCAAACACCTCCCAACAAAGAAAAGCTGAGGACTAGGTGGCTTCACTGGTAAATTCCACAAAACATTTAACAAGGAATTAAAACCAATCCTTCTCAAACTCTTCCAAAAAACAGAAGTGGAAGAAACACTCATCTTATGAGGCCTGCATTATTCTGATGGCAAAAGCAAAAAAATAGCACTACAAGAAAGTAAAATTACAGGCCAAAATCCCTGATGAACACAGATGCAAAAAAATCCTCAACAAAATATAAGCAAACCAAACTCAACAATACATTAAAAAGATCATATACCATGACCAGGGACACAAGGATGGTTCAACGTTTGCAAATAACTCAATGTGATACATAACTTTAAGAAAATGAAGGTTAAAAATCATACAGTCATCTTAATGGATGCAGAAAAGCCATTTGACAAAATTCATGATAAAAACTCTCAACAAGGTAGGTACAGAGGGAACATACCTCCACATAATAAAGGCTGTTCACGACAAGCCCACAGCTAATATCCCACTCTATGGTGACAGGTTGAAAGTTTTCCCTCTAAGATCAGGAACAAGATAGGGTGTCCACTCACCACTCCTAGACAATATAATATCAGAAGTCCTAGCTAGAGCAGTCAGGCAAGAAAAAGGAATAAAACGTATCAGGGGGCGCCTGGGTGGCTCAGATCATGATTCCAGGGTCCAGGGATGGAGCCTCACATTGGGCCCCCTACTCAGCGGGGAGTCTGCTTCTCCCTCTGCCCCTCCCCTTGCTCATGCGCTCTCTCTCTCAGATAAATAAAATCTTAAAAAAAAAGGTATCAGAATTGGAAAGAAAGAAGTAAAATTGTCTCTATTTGTAGACACGATTTTATAAAAAATTACTAAAGACTCAACCAAAATACTGTTACATCTAATCAATGAATTTGGTAAAACTAAGGACACAAAACAAAATTAACTTAAAAAATCCATAGCATTTCTATACAGTAACACTAAATTTTCTGAAAAATAAAGTAGTAGATCCCATTTGAAATGGCACCAAAAACAAAATACTTAGGGACAAACTTAAGGAGATAAAAGATCTCTACTCCGAAACTACAAAACACCAATGACAGAAATTGAAGAAGATACAAATAGAAAAGTATCCCTTGTTTGTGGATTGGAAAAATTAATGTTGTTAAAATGTCAATACTACTAAAAGTCATTTACAGATTCAATGCAATCCCTATCAAGATTCCAATGGCATTTTTTAGAGAAGCAGAAAAAGCACTCCTAAAATTTGTATGGAACCACAAAAGACCCCAAAAAGCCTGAAAAAATCCCGAGAAAGAACAAAGCAGTAGGCACCCCCTTTCCTTATTTCAAGCTATTCTATGAAGCTACAGTCCATAAAACCATATGGTACTGGCATAAAAATAAATATACCAAGACAAATATAGAATCGAGAGCCCAAAAATAAACCCAAGTATATATCACCAACCAGTGTTTGTCAAGGGAGCCAAGAACACTCAGTGGAGGAGTCTCTTCAATAAATTGTGCTGGAATAATTGGATATTCACATGTGAAAAAATAAAGCTGGACTCTCAGAAGAAAACTCCGAATGACCAAAGCAGTCTTGAGAAAAAACAAAGCTGGAGGCATCATACTTCCTGATTTCAAAGTATATTACACAGCTATATTAATCAAAACTATTTGGTATTGGCATAAAAAGACACACAGAGGAATCAAACATGACAGAGATAAAAAAATAAAGTCACACGTTTATGGTCAATTAATTTTTGACAAAGGATCCATGAGTATACAACAGGGAAAAGATAGTCTCTTCATAAATGGTTGCAGGAAAACTGAATAGCCACATGCAGAAGAATGAAACTGGACCACTATCTTGTCCCATGTGCGAAAAAATCAACTAAAAATGGATTAAAGACTTAAATGTAAGACCTGAAACTATGAAACTCCTAGAAGAAAACATAGGCGAGGTAACTTCTTGACATCAGTCATGACAATGATTGGGTCTTTGGATTTGACATCTAAAGCAAAATCAATGAAATAAAAAATAAACAAGTGGAACTACATCAAACTAAAAAGCTTCTACATATCAAAGGCAGCAATCAACCAAACAAGAACGCAACCTGTGGAATGGGAGAAAATATATGCATATCATATATCATATATCTGATAAGGGGTTAATATCCAAAATATGTAAAGAACTCCTACAATTCAACAGCAAAAAACCAAACAATCCAATTAAAAAAACGGGCAGAGGAGCTGAAGAGACTTTTTTTTTCCAAAGAAGATATACAAATGGCCAAGTTAATGAAGAGATGTTTAACATCAATAATCTTCCATGAGGATCTAGCAACAGTACATATTAACTTTGAACATAATTTTTCATGCTAGGTTATCTCTAACAACATAAAATGCTTAGCTCATTAGAAGGTGGCAGAACCTATGTGGGACCATGAAAATTTCAATCAGTATAAAAAGCTTGTTCTACCTCCCAGAACTTAATGCATCAGTCGTTAGAGTTGATAAAAAGTCTACTACAATTCTAATGTACAGCCAAAGTTGTCTATATTACAAAATCTGAAAAAAGACATTTTTTTCTTACCATAGTCCTTTAACAAAGAAGACAATGTTATCATTTCTATTTTGCAAATAGGAAAACCAGGACTCTAAGAAGCTCAAGAGATACACACCCAGCTCAGTAAGACCACCAAGTAAGTCTTCCCATTCTAGTAAAATCTATCCACAAGCTTGATGAAGTCTTCCATATTGTCTTTTCTAGTACTAGAATAATATGTGGGTGATATATTCACCCCTGAAATCCATTTCATGTGGGTCACATCAGCTCAAGGAAGACTACAGTATAACGGGAGGAAAATGTATGCTCTGATATGTGTATGATCTTCCAATCTATTTGGCAAAAAACAGCAAGGTGCAGAATACTATGCTATGCTATCATTTTTGTAGGAAATTACTGGAAAAATAATATGCATAGAAATTTGAAGAGGCAGCAAAAATCTCTGGAAAGACTCATAAGAAATGAGTATCATGGCTTTTTTTGGAGGAGGGGAACCAAACAGCTAGACCAGTGGTGGAAGGGAGATCTTTTCATTTCTTATTCTTTTATACTTTTAGAATTTTGAACTGTGACTATATTAAATATTCAATAAGTAAAAAGCCACATTTAGAAATGAAAAAATTACCATAAGAGATGAGATGACAAAAACTGAAAACTGAATAATACTGTCACATACAAAAAAAATGGAATTTGTGCATTTTATTCAACAAATTTAGGCCATAAAACCTTTGTAATTTAAATCCCTTCTATATACTTAATGAACGTATGCCAGAGGAAACTTGATGTAAATGCTTGAGAGGGAATGTTTTTCTGTGGCTCCTTTATAAAATCCTCCGTTATCGTCTCCTTTTTACATTAGGATTGTATCTGCAAAGAAAGAAATAAAATTAAAGGGCTTTCAAAACAGTCACACTTTGGCAAACACAATGAGAATGCCAATTTATCCTTAGGATCCGGTATTAAGCATTGACATTTTTACTTTCATTTATCCTTTTGACGTTGGTTTGATGACTATTTGGTAAAAATAAAACATCAACTCTAGAAAAAGTCCTGTAAAAGCATTAAAATAATTAATGAAAATGGTTTAAAAATAAATACATGTTTACACCTATCCTAGTATGGCTTCAAACTCCTTCCACTCCCAACTAAATTACAACATCTGCATAAGAGTATAATGAGCCTAAAATAAACATATTTTATAAAATTTTCTCCTATAGTAATTAAACAAATTTAACTGGCAACTAGATAGTCTTAACTACTTATGAAAAATCGGCACCATTTGTCAACATTTTCACCAAGACATATACTGTCAATAATGAAATTAAAGAATCAAACTGGCTGCAAAACAAATTCAAAAATACAGTACTTCTTGGTTCTGCCTTTACATAAATTTGGGAAAATGTTATCCTCCCCTAGTCAGTACCTACCTATAAGTAGATAAAGGAATTTTATTTTATACTATTTGTATTTGAGAGTTAATTATTATAAGGTTTTGGGCCTGCAGGAATGCTGAAAATGTGTTAAATCAGAATTAAATTGTAACCACCCATTATAACTCCTCTAAACCTCCCACAAAAACCTGATTTGAAACTCTAATCCAGTCTCTTGTTTTTATGCTTATGCCAACTAAAACTGAACAAATGCTCTGGTATTTTGTCTTAACTCAATACCCATTCATTCATAATTCAACTCAGAGCTGAAAATCTCACAAATGTCATCAGCTAAATTCACCAGTTTAGGACCCTTCTTTTGTGTGAATGCCTTCCCAGCAATTTTAAGTATCTTGTGATACAGTTGAACTGAATCACCCCCAAACCTCGAAGATATATCCAGCAAACCCAATTGAGAGGTGCTCAAGTGGTAAAAAAAAAAAAAAAAAAAAATCAAAAATGAAACATTCTTTAGGTGAAGGGACTGTTTTTTTTTTTGTTTAAAGACTTTTTTTATTTATTTAAGAGAAAGAAAGAGCGCGTGTGTGTCAGGGAGGAGCAGAGGGAGAAGGAAAAGCAGACTCCACACTGAGCACAGAGCCCGATGCGGGGCTTGATTCCACAACCCTGAGATCATACCTGTGCTGAAATCAAGAGTCAGCTGCTTAACCAACTGAGCCACCCAGGCACCCTGTGTCTATTTCTAAAGACAGAATAAACGAATATTTAACCTCTACGAATAAAACTGAATTTTATACACATCTCAAAGATTCATGAGAAAGATGAAATTAAACTTTACCTGAAGAGATCATCAGCAAGAGACTCTTCTTTCGCATGTTGATTTTGCACCTGCCAAAATTAACATAATTTCAAAGATGTGTTCAATGATGAATATATGGTTAATCAAGTGCTATACTGGGTGGTCAGTCATCTCGGATATTTCCACATTGAGGAAATCACCAGGTCTATGAGTTCTTGCCTCTACAGTATTTCCCTCATTCACCAAATCCTCTCCATTTTCACTTCATGCCAAGATTACTGCAAAAGTTCTCTAATTAAACAACTTTCTCCAGCTAATCCCCTCTCCATCAAAAGCAACCAACATATGTATATACTGCTAGCTTGCTGAGTTTTTGAATATTTTTTCCTGAAGAAAGAAAGAAATATCACTGTTCTGAGGTCATAGGACTGATGAAGGGGCTGAGAGGGCAAAATCTATCTCACTTTCAACTAGAGCAACTCTGTGGGTGAAGTGGTTCTCTCCCCCAATGTCCCAAGTCAGGGCTCTGAAGCTGCTGCTTAACTACTTCACTGACAAAGTAATTTTAAACACAAACTCATCAAACTCCTAATGCACCTCTAAGAGTGAACCCCAGAAAAACTCCATGCTGGGTCCATCTTTCTAAAGTCTAGATCCTATCATATGCCATTCAAAACCCTTCAATGACTTTTTTTTTTTTTTTTTTACCTACCAAAGAAAACACAAACTCTTGAGTTTGACCCCCAACATGGGAAAGGCTCTTCATAACCTGGCTCCATTCTACATTCTCAATCACTTCTCACGCCCCTCTTCACAATCACTGTATGCCAGTTAAAACTGAATCACAAATCAACCAACCAGACTCACCTCTTAACAAATATCCTGTGTCCCTCTGCTTGTGTTCATGTTTTCCCCTCTGCCCGGAAAATGACCTCCTGTTTCTCCTCTTCCCATCTCTGACAATCTTTCAGTGTGCATTCATTTCAATAATAATTTAGTGCCTACTACGTGTCCAGGAACATGTTCTTCACTTCTTTACCAATGGTTTTTCAATTCTCTTCATTTAAAAATATAAAAATAACGTCTGCTATGAAGAACTCCCATAAAACTTCAGCTATACAACTCATAGATGCCTACTGATTTCCCTCTGTTATAATTCTGTATCTTTGCTAAAAGACCGTAAGTTCCTTGAATGTACATACTATTTATTTTTACTGTTAATAACTTACATTTGTGTATTTCCAGATACTATCTTAAAACTCCTTCTAAAAATATCTCATTTAATCTTCATATAACTTCATTATTACTATTAGACTATTATCCCAGTTTTGTTTTGTTTTTTAAAGATTTTATTATTTATTTATTTTGAGAGAGGGAGAGTGAGCACAAGCAGGGGGAACAGTAGAGGGAGGAGAAGCAGACTCTGCTGAGTAGGGAGCCCGACGCAGGGCTTGATCCCAGGACCCTGGGATCATGACCTGAGCCGAAGGCAGATGCTTAACGACTGAGCCACCCAGGCGCCCCCTATTATCCCAGTTTTAACCAACAAGGAAGCAAAGACTTAGGCTAAGTAACTTGCAGAAGATCAAAAGGTTGTCATATGGAAGAACTGGGATTTGACCAGGTCTTGCTGAGTACAAAGAGCACCACCAGGTCTTAACTAGGCTATTACACCGATTCTGAGTCTTTGGAAAGGGCTGAGAAGAATGACTTGCAGGGATTCTTCCAGAATGATTTTCTACTCATACGGTGAAATATCAAAATGACATTACATCTTTCCACATTTTCTAATAGGTATAGCAGAACATAAATGGTAAGACAATGATTTTCATAAAGCAGCTGTCAAAAGCAGTTGGTATTATTATTGTAATTATTTTGAAATGCTTCCCAGCAGGGGATGTTAATTTTAAAGTTATAGTAAAGAAAAATCAGTTTTTATGTGTCTTAGTAAAAACATTAAGTAAAATAGTTTTAAGAAATAGAAATCCTCACATTACTGGCATTTTTTAAGGGTTGGAGAGAGTTACATATCTAGTCTATCAAAATTCAAATCAGGTTGGATAGTGTCTCAAAGAGTTATTATGTTTAATGCACAAAATGAAAATATCCTAAATCTAAGGAAACTTCAGGAATGGATTTGGTGATTATGAAAACAGAGAGTCTGCAGCAGAAGTAGAGAAAGAAAAACTGAAAAAGAATGAAAGGCAAAAAATACTTAAGAAGAGCAGCTGGGACAAGCCTAGGGAAACAGGACATCAAGGCAGTAGCATACTTATATACAGGCACTGTAAGCGCATGAGAAAGTCAACTCTATTATATTAAAGAGTAAATCCAACATAGTGCACCTAAAATTGCTCTAGCAAAAAGAGAGATTTGGTGGAATAAATCTTAAACATGGGCTCTTTTCTAATTCTAATCAAATAAACAAAAGACAGAAAAAAGTCAGCAGCTACACTGTCATTCTCTCAACTCCTCTCTAGCCAAACACCAACAAAACCTAGGATAATCAAGAAGCCACAAACTTGAGAAAAGTAGCCGGCAGAGAACCAAAAAACTGCTGCAACATGTTCTTAACACTGCCCTAACCCATTAAACAAACTAAACCCAAACCTGAGAATGCTTAGTAATACTCCAAATTTGGGAAAAAGTAGCCTGAGCAGAAAAACACTGCTGGTAGACTACTGGAAAGGGACAAATGGCACAGGGAAGTGAGTGGTATTGACACTGACCAAAGGCACAGACCCCATGCAGCTCTGACAAATTAGGTAAACAACCTAAAATGACAGGTTGTTGTCTTCTGGGATAAGATGCACCCCCCTGGTACACATTTAATTCCAGTTCCAGGAAGGAGCAGCACATAGCTCCAGCTAAGCCCTTCCTTTCCTGGATTTAAAGTCTTCAGACAACAGAAATTAGATGGAACATGCAATTCACCTCTGATTGAGCATGTTGCCATATTAATGGAATGGAGCCACCAGGATAATTCTGTTCTCTACCAGAACACTAAGAGCTTGGGTAGGAGTAATTTTGACTACATTCACTTTTGCCTCACAAACTGTCTTTATTTTTTTTTAATTTTTTATTTAATTTCAACTTAGTTAACATATAGTGTATTGTTAGTTTCAGAGGTAGAGTTTAGTGATTCATCAGTTGCATGTAACACCCAGTGCTCACGACTTCCTCCTCAATGCCCATCACCCAATGACCCCATCCCCCCCCAACAGCTCCCCTCCAGCAACCCTCAGTTTGTGTCCTATAATTAAGTCTCTTCTGGTTTCCCTCCCTCTCTATTTATCTTATTTTTCCTTCCTTTCCCCTATGTTCATCTATTTTGTTTCTTAAATTCCATGAGTGAAATCATATGGTATGTGTCTTTCTCTGACTTATTCTGCTTAGCATAATACACTCTAGCTCCATCCACGTCATTGCAAATGGCAAGATTTCATTCTTTAATGGCTGAGTAATATTCCATTATGTATATATACCATATCTTCTTTATCCATTCATCTGGGTTTTTTTTAAATTCAATTAGCCAACATATAATACATCATTAGTTTCAGATGTAGATTTCAATAATTAATCAGTTGCACAAGCTGTATTTAGATTGTAATCCCTGCACAAGATAGCATATGATGCTTCACAAAGCAAACAGAGTACTTGGACAGGGTATTTTATTCTAAACAGCTGCAAGATGAAAGAAAACTGCAAACTACTCCACATACTAAAGGGGAAAAAAAGGGCAGCAACTGGAACAGAACATGCAAGACAGATGAAGAACCTAGTCCGTAAGAAATAACCCAAGGATAAAAAAATGAAGTTACTAAGAACATGAAAGCAATAAAATAAAAACCAAAAAGTTAGATGACAAAAACCACAATGACAATGAAAAGGGAACAAATGCTAAGTAAACAAACTAAGACCTATTAATAACACCATTTCAGAATCAAATAAACTGGAAATACCTAGTAGTGACTGTTTACACTGTTATAAATGCTTTACAAGTAGCATTTTACTTAATCCTCACAAAAATTCTGTGAAACAGAGGTATAATTATTGTTCCCATTCTACACAGGAAGAAATGCATGCATAAGAAAGTAATTTGCCCAAGATCACATAGCTGATAAGGAACAGAATAAATTTGAATTTCTGACATAGTGAAAGAGCTCAGGAAAACCACAGTGAATGCAGAAGAAATGGATGTGGAAGGCAAAGGTGATCTAATAAAAGGATAGTAATGTCTTAAAGGTAGAGAACCCAACAAATATAAAAATGCTTTCCAAGATGTATTAGAAGAGTTCCTTGAAATAAAAAGACCTGCATCTGCAAATCAAAATAACATACTGTATTCCAAGAAAAATGAATGGAAAATTGATCAACACTGAGACATATTCTCATCGTTACTGACTTGCAAGCCTAAGAAGGAATGGGGCAGGCATGCAAGTCACCTTTTAAAAAGGGAGAAAAAGAAAGGACTGTCATAAGATGGTGGGGTGGGGTGGTGGGGGCGGGGGAACAAAGGAAGTACAAATAATTTCCTCACTGTTTACAGCAGTGACCCAAAAACCATATCTAAAATCAAAATAGGCAGTATGAAACAAATACTGATTCTAACCTGACAGTAGTTTTGCTTTGTTTTGGGTTTTTTTTGGTCATATATATCACCTTTGGTCTTAGAGGGAACTGAGTAAATAAAACACCTTAAGAAATATTTGCAAAAATTCAGCAATGCTTTCAGCTTTACTTCCTTCTATCAATCTCTCGCTCTCTCTTCCCACTCTGGCAATTACTCCTCTTCAATAAAGAGATATCTGGAATAATTCACTTCATATTTAAATGGGTAATTCCTGGACTTCAGGATTTTAACTTCGTCATTCTCTTGTGTAGTACCACAATTCTTTGAAATGCACATTTTAAATAAGGCCATTTATTCTTTAAAAAAGAAAGGAGGAAAGGATGTGACTTCCATTCTTTCATTTTTTGACACTAAATATCCTGAGTGACCTTACCAACCCTACTTTTTGGCAACCTTCCTAACAATTTTTTGATTAAAAAGCATTTTTAAACACAAATTGCTGAAGACTACATTAACCCACAATGAAGCAAAATAAAAACCCTGAGAAGTTAACAAGTACCATGGTCAGCTTTTGCCTTGCCCTGTGGGTTTCTGCAAAGCATAAAAAAAACTGGGCTCTGCTTTGATGTCTGTATGGGGGATGAGCAACATGAAAGAAAATCAAAGATGGGGAATCTAAGAAAAGACTCCAGCATTAAAGAGAGAAAGTGGAATAAACTGTACAACACAAAAAGAAGGCAAGAAAGAAACTTGCCTGCCTTTCAACCCTAACACAGGGTGAAGGAAAAAAAAAAACTCTTTTGAGTTTGTGACAAGCTGGCCTTCACTCAGGCTTCTAGTCCAAATATGTATTAACTACCTAGGTGATCCAAAAAAATCACAAGTGGAGGATAAAGTGGGTCTCATATTGGTAGAACAAGACTGGCAGACACAAATCTTTTCTAGAGGAAATAAACTTGAACTTAGGACTCAAGGAATTCCCACAGATCAAATTCCAAGGAAAATGAGCAGTTCACATTCAACTATCACAAAATATATACTTGGAAACAAGGCTCCATAAGAGAAGAGAAGCAGAAACATATCAACAAACACTTTAGGCAAAGAATACAAGAAGAGCTTAAAAATATCAGCAGGGAACAATAAGACCTAGAGCTGAATGAAACAGACAACCAGAAATGAAAAAATACAACAGGCTGAATGAAAACTCAGTGGATAGGTGGGAATACCAACCACAGAGTGGAAAGGAAAAGGACCAGACTGGAAGATAATCTGGAGAAGTTGCCAAAAAATACAATCCAGAGAAAAAAAGAGATGAAATATATAGAAAATAAGATAGAGAAGAAAGCGAAATTTGACTTCTGTCAAATTGGAGTTTAAGAAAGAGATAATATCCGTACCCGTAATTACCAAATGGCCCTACTTCAAATAGCCTGCTAAGAGGACCTATCTGGAGCCCACCTTTGGGTTCCAGGAGCACTAGATAATCAGGCAATATAAAGGCTAAGAAGAAAACTGTCTAACCTTGGAAGAGACCTCTGGTTATCTCTCAATTCAATAGTCACGTGTTTCTGAAATCTTCCATCCAGTAACTTCCTCTAGAGCAAAAAGTTGCCACTTTATTGAATTTTATTAAATTCTCCAGTTAAAAATAAGTAAGGGGTAGAAAGAATTATGAATCAGGTATATGGTTGTTTTACATAATATCCACTAGACTCAAAATACCCAGGAAGGAAGTAAAAAAAAGAGCAGCATATTTTCATAATCTGACCTGTGAGTTCTCATTACAGAGTATATAAATATATATAGTTGATACATGTAAACAATGAATTCTTGAAAATCACAGTCTAACAGAGAGCTGTAAAGCAGTTCACATCTTCCCAGAAGAACAATGTTATAAGTGAGGTTTGGTTTCCTGAGACTTAGGCAACATATTACTTATAGATATGATCAAAGACATGCCATAAAGTATGTAAAATTATAAAACTCTAAAGCAATTTCAAGTGTCAAAATTATGCTGCTGGTCCTAATCTAGGATTTAAAACAATATGAACTGATTATGTAAGTATCCTACTGTGAAAGTACATAGAAAAGCGTACTCTGACATAACACATATTTGATCAGAAATCTGTATATGTTTGAACATATAAATACAAATGAAATGATAAAATGACTGGGATTTGCTTTAAAATACTCCAGGGGAGGGGCGCCTGGGTGGCTCAGTTGGTTAAGCGACTGCCTTCGGCTCAGGTCACGATCCTGGAGTCCCAGGATCGAGTCCCGCATCGGGCTCCCTGCTCGGCAGGGAGTCTGCTTCTCCCTCTGACCCTCCTCCCTCTCATGCTCTCTCTCATTGTCTCTCTCGCAAATAAAATCTTAAAAAAATAAATAAATAAAAATAAAATAAAATACTCCAGGGGAAAAAAAAAAAGTTGGGAAAGAGAAGAGATGAAGCAAGATGTGCAAATACTGGTATTTGTTGAAGCTGTGTTCTGGGTTTGTTTCACGCTCCCTTTATTTTGTGTATGTTTGAAAAGTTCTCATAATAAAAAATTTAAGACTTTGAACTACACAGAAAGACTCTGGGGAAAAATGAGATCAGTAACAACTGCCCATGGGAGGAAGCATTAAGGCGAGTTTCCCACAGCAAGCAGTTGTCAATAGCATAACTGACCTAAGACTCCCTCCCTCACCTTCAAGATGGTGTGCTCATGCATCATTAAACCAAAGTATAAAAGTATACCACAGAGAATGAAGTCAAACTCTAACCCTATAACACCTATGAAAATTAACTCAAAATCAATTCAAGATCTACATATAAGAGCTAAAACTATAAAACTCTTAGAAGAAAAAAGGGAAAAACTTTCTGACACTGGATCAGGCAGATTTTTTGGATATGAGGCCAAAAGCACAGGTATCAACAACAAAACTGATAAACTGAACTACATCAAAATTTTAAATTCCTGTGCATCAAAATACACAAACAACAGAGTGAAAGGCAACCCAGAGAAAGGGAGAAAAAATGTGCAAATCATACATCTGATGAGGGACTATTATCCAGACTACATAAAGAACACCTCTCATTCAACAACAAAAAATAAACAATCTGATTAATAATGGGAAGAGATTTTTGAATAGATATTTCTCCAGAAAAGATATACAAATGGCCAACAAGCATATGAGAAGATGCATAACCTCACTAATCGTTAGGAAAGTGCAAATCAAAACCACAGTAACGTTCAGACCAGTTAGATGCCCATTATCAAAAACAAGAGAATAACAAGTGTTGGAGAGGATATGGAGAAACTGGAACTCTTGTGCACTATCAGTGGGAATGTAAAATGGTGCAGTTACTTTGGAAAACAGTATGGCAGTTCTTTAAAACGTTAAACATAGGGGAAAAAAGATATAATAGGAAAAGGGGTAATAACTCAATAAAATAATGACTGAGAAATTTTCAGAACCACTGAAAGATAATTTCCAGATCTAAAATCCAGTACATTCATATATTATGTAACTGGTATTATTTGCAATAACACCCATATGACTGTACAACCTTCTAATTTTAATTGTTATCCTTTAGCTTTCTTTTACAAATTTTTGTAGGTTAAGTCTCTTTTCTCCCCTTTACATTAGGATATAAACTTAATTCGTTTTTTGTTTTTTAAAGATTTTATTTATTTGACAGAGAGAGACACAACAAGAGAGGGAACACAAGCAGGGGGAGTGGGAGAGGGAGAAGCAGGCTTCCCGCGGAGCAGGGAGCCCGATGTGGGGCTCGATCCCAGGACCCTGGGATCATGACTGAGCCGAAGGCAGATGCTTAACAACTGAGCCACCCAGGCGCCCCAATTCATTTGTTTTTTTAACTAATAAGTCTAAAAGTCTCTTAAAGAAGCATTATGGAAAGGTACAAATTAATCTTAATGCTCTATAACTTAGGAATCTTCCTGAATGAATGACCTTAGGTCAATTATCTTAACATTTGGTTTTAAGGATTTGCTCTAAGGAAACCATGAGGGACCAAAATGTAAACCAAGCAAATTACCAGGCCTCACTCCCTACTAACCTCCATTTCCTGCCTTAACCATTCTTCTAATTCTGTATTCTTCTGAGCACGATGAGCTATTAGATCTGATCCTCCAATGATATGTGGAAGTTTTCCTGCTCCAAGAAATGTGACCTGTTATATAGTAAAAATAGTAAGGTTAAATGCATTAACAAATTAAGACCATCTCATTTTTTTTCTTTTTTTTTTTTTTGAGAGAGAGTGTGTGTGAACAAGGGGTGGGGGGTTGCAGGGGGAGAGGGAGAGAGAGAATCTCAAGCAGACTTGCCACCAAGGCAGAACCCAACGCAGAGCTCAATCTCACAACCCTGAGATCATGGCTTGAGTTGAAATCAAGAGTCAGACGCCTAACCAACTAAGCCACCCAGGCACCCTCAAAACCATTATTTTTTAAAAAGTTTAATAAGAAAGCACAGTATAAATCATGTGTAACGTAAGTGCCAAATATGTTTATATCCTACAAATGAAAGTGAGTGAGAGAGAAGTTAACTATGCTAGACCCATGTTTTTGCCCTATTTTTTTTGGTTATTGCTATACCCAGATTTAGATGTCACTGGGATTTATGTACCAAGAATTTAATTAAGATTCTTAACTGGGAATTTTTATTAAAAAATGGCCTTAGCTCATCATTTAGCAGTTAAAAGCGACTTAAGGTGAATATAGAGACTATAAAGTATCATATTTTGTTCTAAAGATTTCGAAGTTTAAGCCTTGTCTAGTACTCATGAAAATTTACATCTTCAAAACTTTCTAATTTATAGATCTCTAGCAAAAGATGTTGGAGATAGCAACAATTCATATTTTTAATTAAAATTTTAATGGCTTATTTTAAATAAAGAGGTGCTAAAAATATTGTGAAAATGCAAATGAAGCACACTGCTAATACTGTATTTAGGAAATAATAAATCCTTAATATCTATGGGACATACCTTCAGAATTTCAATATATGAAGTGGAAAGGGAATTTTATTTTAAGATTTTTAACTTAATATTTATTAGAGAGAGAGCGAGCGAGCGCACCCACACACAAGCAGGGGGAGGGACAGAGGGAGCCCAGTGTGAGGCTAGATCCCAGGACCCTTGGAATCATGACCTGAGCGGAAGGTAGACACTTAACCAACTGAGCCACCCAGGTGCCCTGGAAAGGGAATTCTAAAATAGTTTTCATCATTAAACACTATTTTAAAAAGCACAAATAGAGCCATGTCATTGGATTTGGGCATAAAAAGAAAAACACAAATTCTTTCATTAGAGCCAATCTAGTTAAATCATCCTGCTATACAAATTTTGGTTTGAATTTCTTTTACAGTCTCAAAAAAATTCCGTAGTCAAAGATACTAATATTTTTAAGAGTTTAAAATTTTTCCAAACTACTTTCCCGAAGTTTGTACTACTCTATACTTCACCATGCCTGGGTCAACAGTGAGTATTACTACTTTAATCTTTGGTAACTTCATTAATAACAAAAAAATACAATGTCTTTTGAATTTTGATTTAACAATGAGACTTGGTAACATGATACTGAACATGAAGTAACCATACAGTTAAGAATGATCCTGTGGTATTCATGAGCCACACCTGTGGGATGGAAAGGAGAAAGTGGGTACCATCTAAGTGGGAGATATTTCCATCTAAGTACAAGAAACGGAGTTTAGAACCTTTTACACATTGTCATAGTAGGCAAAAAATTAACTGACAAATGTTAATAGTAGCTCACATTAGAGAGAAAAAGCTACAACACCTCATAGTATAGCAAGAATCATACACATCATATTCTAGTGAAAAGGAGTATTCCACAGAAATCACCTATATTCTGATTAAATGTTTAAGCAAAAGGTGGCAGTCAGTAATAGACATGGAATAAGAAGCAAATATTCCAGGAAAGACAACAAAAGAATACAGACTAGATCAGAAATATTCTTTTAACCATACTGATAAATTAAACATCTTACCAGTTCCTAGAGCAGAAGAAACTCAGGTCTGATGATATTATTTAGGGTACATATTTATATTTTTTATATATACATGTAATAGTAAAGTGCCTACTTTTCATTATTTAATGTGCTCAGCTATTTTCCACAAATCTATTATCTTCATAAAGTCCTGAGCTAAAGAACCCCTTCAGGTAGACATAGATGATTATTAGAGGTAAAAGACCCTATCAATATAACCCAAAGCCTGCCGCTCAAGGTGGAGAAGACGAGGGTAAACAGCACCCTTTAAGGAATTCAGTCTTAAAGAAGTTTGTTTCCAAGTATTCATTATATAGTCATCATACATTTATTCATATATTCATTATCTGTCAGTTCATGTCCTTCCTAGAGTAATTTTAACTGTTTTAAGCAGAAAAAATAACATCAGTTTTCAGTATGAACGGCTTTTACTATTTAGCATCAGTGGTATTTCTAAAAACATTTCAAACACTGCCCTCTTGTGATATTTTAGTTAAAGGAATACCATACCTTTTTGAATTTCTTGTAATTCTTTAGTTGACCATAATCACTATTTACAGTGGATGTATTTCTGGAGGCAGAGTTACTAACCACCAGTGATCTAAATTCAGTTAGTAACACCTTCCTTGGAAGCATATCATCATCCTCCTGAAGTTCATCTTTGATCTTAAATGGGGTTAAGATGGATACATAAGCAGAAAAAAATAAGGAAAAAGAAAATTACTTCTCATTTGGGAAGCTATAGAAAAAAGTTCAAATACCTGAAAAAAATTGTAAAAAAAGGTTTATTTCTGGCACCCAAACTTTGTATTTGGCATCAAATCATATCTACTTCAAACGAGAAAATTACTCAAATACTCCACAACCTTAGAAACATTTATAACATCTATGCCAGAAGACTAAAAGCATATAGCATTTTAATTTAGTAGTCTATTCTAATAAATATCTCAATTAATTTATCTTCTTGTATATATTTTCTTAGCAAGAAATCTCAGTATTGTCTACTTCTTTTCATTAAAACCATAACTAACATTATTACAACAATCTGTTCTACAAGTTCTCATCTAATATGTTTAAGCTTTCTTGGATTTTCAGTAATTTTATTATTTTGACACCTCCAAAAAATTATTAATTCTGGATATACGACCTCACTAACTGAAAGCCACTTTTTAATCACAGGTTAATTGTTATTAAATCAGCCTGAAGATTCCGTCCTGTTGCTGGATAAGATTCTTTTTTTTTTTTTTTTAAGATTTTATTTATTTGACAGAGAGACAGTGAGAGAGGGGTCACAAGCAGGAGTGTGAGAGGGAGAAGCAGTCTTCCTGCTGAGCAGGGAGCCCAATGCAGGGCTCGATGCGGGGCTCGATCCCAGGACCCTGGGACCATGACGGGAGCCGAAGGCAGACGCTTAACGACTGAGCCACCCAGGCACCTGATTTTAGAATTTTTAAAGACAGCAAAAGGAATTCTTAACTCATAAAATGAGGAAACTTTTTTTGGGAAAAAAAACTGGATGTATTCCATCAGGATCTTCTGGGGTTTTGGTCTGGGTATCCCTACTTTTAAAAAAGCTCACCAGCTAATTCTGACACAGCTGGTCCACAGAAGGGCATTTAGGATTCACTCAAAAGAAATAATGAGGATTCTCTCCTTCATATGAAGATGCCAATATTTTGACTACATAGGACATATACTTTGTTTTTTCAACAGTAGTTATAGATTTATAGTGCTTGATACACACTAGGTTCTCAACAAATACCTACTGAGTCACTGTACCTTCCAATCACTTAATCCTTATCCTTTTACTTAGTCCTATCCTTATGCAGTAGCCATTTATAGGAAGGGATGACCACAACCATGAGTGAGATTGGAGCTAACGGTCCTATATGAAAGATCAGAATATTACCTTTTAACTTCATGTGGTCAGTGCTCTCACCTAATGACCTCTAACTATTCTACAGATAGTAGGCAACTTACTTACACATATAATTGGAAATAATCTGAAGTGGTAAGACAAATTATCAACATTCAGGAAAATAGGATAGGATATTAAAGATCAAAATGAAAATAAAAATCCTTAGTGATGTTATAACTATTTTATCTAAAAATTTATTTAGTAGTTTACTAACTTTCTTCATTTTTCTGTGTCTGTTTCCTCTATTAAGTCATCTCCTCTACCTATCATCAAGGCCAAAGGTCTGATATAGTAGTATAGTAATAGTACAGCCTGGAAATCTATTAAAATAATCATGAATAACAGTTTTATTTGCTGTCATTTATTATATACTATCAGAGAAACATTGTATTTTTAATATTTACCTTATCAACCAACAAATTCTTATACTTAATACTGGGTTTTGAAGATACTTTTTCCTCAAGGAAATAAGAGTGAATGCTTATACTATCACAAGTTTCTTTTTAACATTCTAAGTTTCTATCTGTAGTACTTCTCATTAAAAAATGTTACTTACAGATATTCTGTTACTTTCCAAAGTTGCTTCATCATTAAAAGTGCCCTTTGTTTCTATATCCAATCTTGGCCTTTTTCTAACATTGACATCTTCCTCTTGTTTTTGAACTTTCACTCCAATTTCTAACTCTGGTTTTGTGTTCTTAAATAACTGATCTAATACTTCATCTTCTATGGCTAAGTCATCAGTTTCTTTTCTTTTTTCTGATCTTAGTTTTTCTGTAGGAAGAGATTCATTGGCAAAATTTTTCACAGTGGATTTTAAATCTCTATCTGTAAGTAAATTATCTGGTTTCTTTTCCACAGGCTTATTCTGAGATAGATGCTCCTCCTTATTTTTCCATACTGAGGGTGTAGAAGGTTGTGTTTGTTCCAAAAGAGAACAAGACATTTCTACTCTTGCTGATTTGGGTGAAGAAATTTCTTGATTTTCATCATCTCTTTCCCTTAGATTTAAAAAAGGAGAGAAGAAAGCAAAAACAGAAAATGAACACAGCTAAGTAATTTTTTGGTTTGGCAATATTCATTCCATTTAATTCACAACATTCTTAATTTTATTAATTAATATCACTGGAAATAAAAAAATGGGACATCTGAAAAAAAGCACAATTCATATGGACACTTTTCGTAGGACTGTCAACCCAATGGCTAAAACAATAGGGAGAGGTTTATCTTCTCTGCTAAGGCAGCAGTAGCTGATAAGTCAATGCAGAGGAAAAGGTAGAAAGATATAAAGATACAAAGCACTTGTTGCCAGGAACAATAGCTTACCTTACAATGTAGGGAACTTGGAGGAAGGGAAAAATTACCTTTGGAATAAAACCTGATGGGTTAGTGAGAGCTAGATTCAAGATAATAAGTCAGAGTGGCTAAATCGAGAATACAGTACAGACTATAAATTGCAAATAATATGTGAATATATGACTAAGAGTTTTCTGTACAATATTGTTTCATTCATTAAGTACTGGATAAGTACTTTATTCATTTAAATTGCACTAAGGTCCACAGAGAACATAAAAATATGGATCTCTGCTTCCTATAAGTTTACCAAATTCATGTTAAACTGGAATAGTCAAGGTGGTATTTTAATAATACTAATCTACTATCAGGGTACTGGACAGACTTCTTCAAAAGGAGTGCAGCAAAGTGAAACAACAGATAAGCTTAAGGTACCCACAAAAAAAAGGGACAAGGGAGAATCTATCCATAATGACCTTAGTGAAGAAGGAGATACGGACATTTTTGAGAGGGAATGAGGTCAAAGGGTCAGTTTTCTACAGAAGCATTTTCAAGCAGAACACAGACTAAATGCCATTCTATTAATATTTTTCAGAGACACAGAGAGGTATTATTTAAAAATATACCTTTTTTTGGTAGAAGGCTGAAAGTAGTTTTTGATGGAGCTGGTCTGCAGCTTCTGAGAAGGCTGATCTCTACTTTTATTTACACCTGAGAATTTAGTTGGTGAAAGCTGATAGGTTGGGATTTTCATCCTTTCCAGAGTATTTGATACTGCATTTTTATCATTAGAGCTTATTTTGGGGGGTTCCTTCACAGTGGATGTTTCTTGTGAAGGCATTCTGAATTTTTGTTCCACTCTGGAGATTTTGATTTCTTTAGGTTTTTCACTAAAATCCATACTGTAACAAAAGAAAAGAATACAACATAAACAATCAGATTTATAGCAATTTTTATCTAGAAAAAAAAGTCTTCTAAACAGTACTAATGTGATACAGCTTTAGAACATAATTATCTTTAGACAATAATTAAGGGAATATATTTCACTATTCCAAAAAAGTTGCTCCTTTTTCATCAAAGTTCCCTAAAGACAAATGATAACTTTCTCTTCTTCATTCCCTATAGCACACAATGTCTAGCATACTCTACTATAACAAACTGTCATACAAACATGGAATATCAACCTAGTATTCTATTATAAATTAAAGTAGGTGATAATCTTAGATAATTTTTGCTTTGTTTAAAATTTTAGAATTATTTTCAGGCAAAAAATTAATTAAAAAAGGAAGATCAGAAAAACAACAATCTCCTATAATTCCAGCATCATAATGACATATTTAGATCCCATTTAGATCTAAATGAGATGAATTTAGATTCAGATGAATTGATATGGTTACATTTCAGCCAGATGGCAGTCCCTAGAATACAGTATAACTCTATACTACCAGAAAAATATTTAAAACACACACACAGTTTCACAATGTATGGTTAAATAAACTGCCTTTAATATTCTTATTGCACAAAAAACAAGTGGTCATACACATGACTTTCAAAACATTAAGTTTCTTTAAAAACTTACATCTAGCCTCAGTATAAAAAAAAGGATGTATTAAAAATTTAAATATGATCTAATACAGTGATATCACAAGTATTTTTCAGTATCAGTAATTCATTATGTATTATTTAAAATACAATACACTCTCTTAAATGAAAAATACCACAGAATACAAATGATCTACCCTTGCTCAAAACGCCCCCCCAAAGAACAAAAAACCTCTTCAAATAGAGAACCACTAGAAAACTATCTTTATAAAGATATTAATTATTTAGATAGCCAGGTAGACACACAGAAAGTATCTCCAAAGTTAAAATAATATTCAGATGAAGGAAACATTATAGTACAAATTTATTTCGAACTTGTTTCAACAGTCACAAATAAAGTAATGTAATTCTTTACAGTTTTCCATGTACATTTGTAAGGAACAACAACAAAAAAACTTTACCATAAGACGGGGGTTAGCAAACTATGGCTTACAGGCCAAATCTGGCTTGCCACTTGTTTTCATAAATTAAGTTTTATTGGAACAAAGCCACACACATTCATTTACATGCTGTCTATGGCTGCTTTCATGCTACAATGGCAAAGTTGAGTAGCTGGGACAGAGATCAATGACTCACAAAGCCAAAAATATTTACTGGTCTTTTATGGAATTTTTACTAATCCTTAACCTAATATATTATTTTCCCTGGCATCCCATTCTCCCATGCTTTATCTCCTAAGAGTTGATCTGATAAAGACACGACTTTACTTCTTGAATATACTATTTATTGATAGAATAACAATAGTTTGTCAACAATGAAGCTTTACCATGTATCTGCTTGCTCTGATTCCGTGTCAGCTACATATGTTGTGGTATTCACGGGGGCACTTGGCATTAGCTTTTCATTGAATGATAAGCCTTGGGAAAGGCTTGGCCCTGGAGTCATCTTCAATGCTGTAAATCACACAAGTGAAGGGAAGAATCACAACTGCTAGACACAAGATGGACATTTTGTCACTTAAAATGGCTAGACTATACCATGCTGAGGGAATTAAGTAGGCAACATAGAACACAGTTATCTTCACTCAGTGGAACCAACAAACATTTAATGAAATAGCCTAAAAGCAGCCTGCTGGCATCTGTAATGGGCTCATCTAAATCAAATCATTTTAAAGCTACATCAAATCTTTTGTGAAGTATTACCAATTTAAAAATAAAATCAACTTAAGTTATAATTCAGTTTATGGTTTAAATTAGGAGACAAAAAAATTGCATTTCTTCCCCGCAGAAAATCAACTCTACTGCTGACATAAATCAAAACTAATGTGAATTTCACCTTCTGAAGGAATACTATTTGAAAAGAAGACATAAATAGCTTTAGGCATAAATTTTGTGGCCACTCCAGAAAACCATGATTACTTCATCTTTTAATTTACTAGAACAGCAACTTAATTCAAGTGTCACTCTTCTGGCATACATTCCTTGAATCTCCCACACTGAATGGGGTATCCTTCATTTCAGCTTCCATACCACCCTTTACATCACTCTGCTAACTTTTAACACACTAATCATTAGCTGTATGTGTTATTTAACCTCTCTGTGCCTTAGTTTCCTCATCCATTAAATCAGGACCCATTTTGTTTTGAGGACAAAATGAACTGATACATGGATAGCACTTAGAAAAATGCTTGGAACACAATAAGTACAATGCAAATATTAGCTGTTATCGTCATCATCACTTTACACTATACTTGTTTACTTGTTACGTTCCCTTATTAGACTTAGAATCTCCTTGAGAATAGGAACTGGTTGTTGTTCACTTCTAAATCTGCAGTCCCTGAGCAATGTTTGGAACATTATAGATATAAATAAGTTAATGGAATTAAATCATTAACTGAAAATTTTAAAACGTTGACATCTACCAAGTATCTAAGCTAAATCATCACTTGTTAGGTCCTCATGACATAGGATGTGCTTAGTAAATGTTTATTACTGATTCCAAATTCTTGCCACTTCCCTTATATGACCCCCATAGAAGCTCACTGTCATTTCCTTAAACATGCATATCCCTAGAATTCATTTCAGCTTGCACGGAAGTTTGCAAAAAATAGTAATTACAAATGCTTATATTATCACTAAAAGAAACTATAAGTTGAATCTAATGATCCAGAATAAGGGATGTTTGTCAACAAAAGATTTACAATGTTCTCCTTGCTAAAAATACTGCAGGGGTAGGGCTTTGATTTGCTCACCTGTTTATTCCAAGTATTTAGAATAATTACAGGTATATAACAGATGTTCAATAAATGCTTGCTGAATTCATAAATAAACAAACATGAATGGAAGAAAATAAGGAGGGGGGAAAAGGAGGGAGAGACACATGCATTTATTCTATTCCCTCCCAAAGGGTTGTATTCTAAAATTGTTTATAAGTCAGATGTCTAGGACTTGGGAGTCTACACAGACCCACCTATGAGTATGTGCAAGAAGTAACACTACTAATTAAAATGTTGATTTTTACTCCTTATGACTCTGTTTCTGTATGAAATGATACAACAGAAAAGGTATTGGTCTAAGTGTTCAGAAAACCCAAATTTTAGGATTGGCTTGGCCATGAATTATTTATGGAATCTTAACTGTTCTCAGCCTTACAAGCTCGCTTACCTTTTAACAGAAAGACAGATTAGATGATCTCTAAGGCCCTTTTGGCCATGAACACATTTCCAACAGTGGATGATAAAACATTGTTGCTCCACACTGGCAAAGATAATCCTGTGTGCCAATAATTTAGTTCAATTAAGCAAATATTCATACCTAGTACAAACAAGTACTGTGCTTGGTGCTGTCAGGGAATCCAAAATTAATTAGAGCTTATAACCAATTTAGTGGCTGAAAAAGCATGGAAACAACTGGTTATATTTCAAAGTAGGAAGAAAGTCTAGCTAGAATGCAAAAGAAAGTTACTGGGGAATAGAAAACAGAACAATTCTGACTTGGAGGAGAGTTACGGGAGAGAAAACAACTTAGAAAAACTTCATGAAGGAGGTGAACATCTGCCAAATGAGTCAAATTTTGAAAAGCAGTGTTGGAACAGGGACCATGATGAGCAAGATCGAGGAGTGTGGAAATTATAAATAATATGGCACATATAAACTGTAGAGATGTATTAAAAAAAAAAAGATGGGAGGAGAAAGGCTAAACTGTTGAGGGCTCAGAACTCTAGCCGAAGGGCTTAGGGTTTTATTTTATAAATAATGAGCTAGTAAAAAGTTTTAAGAAAAGGTGATTCTACTGGCAAAGTGAAATGTTAACTGTAGAGATGAGTATGGAGGCAGGACCATTACTGGGTGCAATTTTAACAGCCCTCACGAAAGGAAGACAATGGAAAGTTCAAGAAGTGGGGCAGTGGCTGTGAGAACGGATGGCAGCAGACCTCCTGAGCAGAAGCTGCACAAGGAAAATTTCAGGTCTTGTTTTAGCTTTTTCTTGGTGCTTGACTTTAACTGAACTGATCAGATATATCTGTTTGCCTGTTAACTGTTTGAAGCCTGACCTTTAGAATATAAAGTTCACAGTAACAGATACCTAAAAATGTTTTACTTTATTCACCAAGTGTATCTTCAGCACTTCTTTAGAAGCAGTACCCAGTAGTACATGGCAGCCACAAATATTCATCAAATAAATAAATGAAATGGTAAACAGATGAGTTTTAGGAGATGGTGAAAATGGTCATCCCTAGCAAGTACAAAGTAATGTGCATACAGCCTATCACCAAGTTACACATAAAGTTGCTAAAGAACCAATAAAATAATGCTTTAATTACCTGTACTGGGCTGGCCTTGAGGATCACAGTAATTCTCTGTAGTCATGAAAATGACCGCCAGTCCAATTTCTGCTTCAGGAATAGGTCTAAGCCCCTGCCTATGAGAATAAAATAGTTTAAGCATGATAATATATTAAAACTAACAACTTCTATTAATGTGATGTCGAGTGGAATCTTTTTATTCCTTCCCCAAAGAGGTAACACAATTTTATGGTATGGAGAGAATTTCAAATACACACAGTACTGGCTTACTCAACTGGGGCAATGTTATATCGGGCAAGCCCACCACCTTTAGCAATTCAGTCATCTCATCTGTAAAATAAAGGCCTAAGGGAGACAGCTCTGAGTCAGAAATTCCATTTCTGAAATTCTGTAATTTTCAGAATAAGAACAGTAATACCAGATGAAACAATAAAACAAATTTTTATAAGCACATCTATTACTAGGATCCAGAGATAAAACTTAAAAGAGAGACAGAAGAGGGGAGAAAGGGAAGGAGGGAGGAAGTACAAAGAAATATCATAAGCTGTATCTACACGTTTTGTAATTTTAAGTTTAGTAAATAAGATCATTTTACCAAATTTACATGCATTAAGGAATCTTCTTAAAGGAATCTTATAGTGAACCTACATTCTGTTTTCTATTATGTGACTGAAACAAAGACAATTTAATAACACTGCTTTATAAAACTATACCTCAGACTTTAAGAACTACAAAACTCCTTTTAATATTTATTGCAAATATGTTTTAAGTGGCTTAAAAGGTATTTAGTTAAAGGTAGGTAGTTAAAAGGTAAGTAGTTTAAAAGGTATTTTTCAAATGCTTAACATTTGTTTTTTGTATGTCCTGGGTTAATGTAACAGAACTCAATTATATGTGCAATTATGATAGCACTATATGAATATTTTTAAAGTATTATAATCAAGTGATCACATATAACTACTTATAAGTCAGGCAATTCAGAATTGTTTTATTATCTTACTTTTTTGAAACTGTAAATATATTACATAAATTAGTTAGAAACGTTGGCTCCATAAAATAAAAACATTTTTAATATATTATTAATAATAATGTTATACAGGTAATTACATTATCCTAAATGGGGAAACATCCTAAATGGGGAAACACATCCTTTTAGTCAACAGTGAGATAAATGTGGCTAATACTTCCTCTATACAACACTGCTCTACATGTCCCAGTAGGTACAAAACAGAAAGAGAGAAAAAGGAGAAGCATCAGAAGCATAAGGATTAAAAAAACAGGAAACATTTTTATAGATAATATGATTTTTACAACAAAAAGGACTATAGATACATTAGAAATAAAAGGGGAGTCTAACAAGGTGGCAGGATATAAGATTAATATCTAAATGTCTACTGAATTTATATACACCAGCAATAAACAACTAGAAAATGTACTTAAAGAGAGAATATTATTTATTTATATTCTACCTATCAGACATATCATATCTACCACAGAATATGTAGTACCTAGGAATAAATCTAATAAAAGGTACTCAAGATCTTTATAGGGAAATTGTAAAAATTCTCACCAAATTGATTTGTGAATTCAATGGAATTCCTAATCAAAATCCCAACAGCGTTTTTGAAAAGAGGATTCTAAAATGTATATGGAAAAACAAAGAGCCAAGAATGGACAGGATGCTTCTAAAGAAGAGCAGAGACATTTGCCATACCAGATATGAGAACTTAATTGAAGTCACAGTAATTAAGACAATGTGGTAAATGTGGTGGTATTGGTACAAGGACATCTTGACCAATGGAATAGAGAAAAGCCAAAAACATTCCTACGCATATATGGGACTTTGGTATAAAACAGAATCAATTCCAAATAGATTAAAAGCAAATTTCAAAAACAAAGTATCAAAACACTAGCAACAAATTAGTAAAAAATACAGGTGAATATCTTTTTGATCTATGAATAGAAAGAGATTTCTTAAAATACAAAAATCACTGCTAAGAAAGAAAAGGTTGTTAATTTTTAGTATATTAAAATTAAGGACTTTCATGTAGCACACAGTAAAACATTAATTACGAAGTGGTAAAAGATTTTGCAATATACACAAGTGAAAAAAGGATTAATATCGAGAAAGAGAAAGAACTTCTACAAATAAAAAAGAATACACAAATATATAATTACCATATGATCCAGGAATTGCACTCTTGGGCATCTATCCCAAAGAAATGAAAACTTACATTCACAAAGAAACTTGTACATGCATGTTTATAGAGGTTTTATTTGTAACAAAAATTGGAAAAACGTAAGAATGACTCAAAAACTGCAGTATACACATATATATATACACAATACTGATGAGGAATTAAAAAGGATGAACAATTGATACAACTTAGATGAATCTCCAAGAAATTGTGCTGAATGAGAAAACCAGTCCTTAAGTGTATATGCCATGATTTCATTTATACAACACGTTTTTAAAAGACAAAATTTTAGAAATGGAGAATAAATAAGTGGTTTTCCAGGATTTGGGGACATGGAATGGGAGGTGGGAAAGGTAGGGAGGGAAGTGGGTGTGGTTATAAAAGAACAGGAGGGATCCTTGTGGTGATGGAACTGTTCTGTATCTTGACTAAGGTGGTGAATATATGTACCAAGTGATAAAACTGTATAGAACACACACTCAAAAACTGGGAAATCCATATAAAAAAATACAATTAGAAAACTGGGTAAAAGACATGAGCAGATATTTCAGAACAGGAAAAACAGATGTCCAATAAATATCAGAAGAAATGTTAAGCATCACTAGTGATGAGAAAAATAGAAACAAAAATCACGGGATAGGATTATATATCCATTCAATTAGCAAATATGGTAAAGTCTAACAATACCAAGTGTTGAAAACAATATGCATCTACTTGATCTCTTACATACTGTGGGTGGGAGTATGAAGTGGCAAACAATTTGATACTACCTCCAGAGGTTGAGTATTCACATAACTTATAACCCAGCAGTTCTAACCCTAAGAATATTCTTCAAAGAAAACCTTGCAGAAGTACCACCAGGAAACATACAAATATGATCTCAGTAGCAACGTTTACACGATAAAATGTAATTCTTGTATATCCTTTACCTTGTTAATTCGGTACAATAAAAAAGTTACAGACAAAATTGCCTTTCTTTTTTATATTTTTACTAATAAAGATAATTCTGTACCTTTGGAGCTTATCCATAATTGAGTGAATCCATTTTTTCTGAGAGTCAGGAATTAGAGTCTGTGAATTTGTTATTCCTACATCAACAACACAAATTCCAGGGACTGAAAAGAAACCTTCTTCTTCTTCATTTTCTTCTGTTATCAACCTAGCATCTCCTCCTCCAAAAACAACTGCTGAACTTAACTTTTTATGCTAAAAATAGAAATAGAAAAAATATAATGAAATAGCCACATTCAATTCCTTGAGTACGTTCTTTTAAATTTATTTTAATTCCAGTATAGTTAACAGTGTTATATTAGTTCAGATGTACAATATGGTAATTCAACACTTCCCTATCATCCAGTGCTCATCACAAGTACACTCCTTAGTCCCTATCACCTATTTCACCCATCACCCCACCTCCTCCCCTCTGGTAACCATCAGTTTGTTGTCTACAGTTAAGAATCTGTTCCTTGGGGGCACCTGGGTGGCTCAGTTGGTTAAGCAACTGCCTTCAGCTCAGGTCATGATCCTGGGGTCCCAGGATTGAGCCCCGCATCGGGCTCCCTGCTCGGCAGGGAGTCTGCTTCTCCCTCTGACCCTCCTCCCTCTTGTGCTGTCTCTCATTCTCTCTCAAATAAATAAAATCTTAAAAAAATAATAAAAAATAAAATTCTTTAAATAAATAAATCTTAAAAAAAAAAAAGAATCTGTTCCTTGGTTTGCCTTTTTGTTCTATTTGCTCATTTGTTTTGTTTCTTAAATTCCGCACATGAATGAAATCATATGGTATTTGTCTTTCTCCAAATGACTTACTTAGCTTAGCATTATACTCTAGGCTCCATCCATGTCATTGCAAATGGCAATATTTCATTATTTTTTATGGCTGAGTAATATTATTGTATATATACCACATATTCTTTATCCATTCATTTATATAGGGAAGTAAAATAAAAGTAGAACTGAAATAGAATTCATTCTACTTTTTGAGAAGACAATCCAAGCTTCCACTCAGAAAATCCCCAGTTTACCAGGTATCTCTGCAGCCCTGGAATTGTTACATTCTTTGCACTTCCTTATCATACTTACTTCACAGTGCTCTAACTGTGGGCTTGCTTGCATTTTCCACCTACAACATAAACTCTCTGAACCCCCATTTCAGCACACAGAAGACATTCAACATCTATTTACTAACTGACCAAGTAAGGACTTAAATCAGTTTTCTGTCCCCACCCCTCACTTATAGATTTATATAAACTTAATTTATTGGCCAATTAACATATGTCAAAAAAAATATCTCACATACATGAATACCAGGCAAGTTCTGGTGCCTAGATAGTTTCACTTCACACTTCTACACAAAATCTCAAAAAAAATATAACTGTTGATAACAGTAATAATTTATCCTAGTTTATAATGTTTTAAGAAAATTTAGCTCATAAGATTACCTGTTTGGCATTTAGAAATACAAACGTTTTCCCTTTGAAGATTTGCTTTCTTTCAAGTCGTCCTGACAGATCAATGTTTTTATTTCCAATAGCTGGTTCATCAATAGGTGGGTAAAAGCTGTACAAAAAATTTAAAGAATATTTTAATTATACATTATTCTGTATGTATACTGTTAAATTTATAAATAGAGTGGCTATCTAGACACTACGAAGGTTTAATTTTCATAACATCATTAACTCATCATTAAATTGTTTTTTTAAAAAAGAGTTTTATCTGGGACAAAATGGTGACAGATGCCATATAGAATTGCATAACTGTTCCTTATTTTCTGAAAAAATATAATCCAAGGGTAGACAATCCTAAAATATGATTTAATATACAGGAGTCGAACAAGTTATGCGAATTATAAAAGGTTGAAAGAGACACTGTCCATAAAGATGAAATTCTATTCGCATCTTGTTTCCTGGGAACCAATATGTGTTAACAATGTTCACATCCAATTCTATGAACCACTATTTTAAGTGTTTTTAGAGATCCCTTTGGAGAAGCCCAGGGAATTTTAAAACTTAAAATATTTGTCAATTTAAATAAAATTTCCAAAGTGAGATTAGAAAACACAATCTTTTGGGGTGCCTGGGTAGCTCAGCTCATTAAGCATCTGACTCTTGATTTCAGCTCAGGTCATGATCTTGGGTTTGTGGGAGCGTCAGGCTCCGCACTGGGTGTGGAGCCTGCTTGGGATTCTCTCTCCCTACCATAAACAATCTTCTAGCTCTTTAACATAAGGCTATAAAACATCTTATCCATGAAAATGAAGGAAAAGAAAATACGTAAAATCAACAGATAATTATTAAGCCTCACATCAGTTCAGTTTCAACGTTCTTTATAATCAAATCTTTTGCTACAGCAATTTATAGCTGATCAGTCTTTCAGCTTAACTCTATCTTCAAGTAAAAATTACCAATTACTAACGCTAATGGATAAGAAAACTCAAAATCATCAAGATGTCAGTTCTTCCCAACTTGACCTATAGATTAAATGTAATCCCAATAAAGCCCCCAGCAAGTTATTTTGTGGATACTGACAAACAGATTTTTAAAGTTTATATGAGAGGCAAAAGACCTAGAATAGCCAACATAATATTAAGGAAGAACAAAGTTGGAGTACTAATACAACCCAAATTCAAGATTTACTGTAAAGCTACAATAATCAAGAGTCTGATACTATGAAAATAGACAAAAGAGAATAGAGAGCCCAGAAACAGACTAACATAAATATACCCAACTGATTTTGAACAAAGGCAGTACAATGGAGCTCAGATAGTGTTTTCAACAAATGATGAGGATACTGGATACTGGACATTCACATACAAAAAAATGAATCTAGACGCAGACCTTACAGTGTTCACAAAAATTAACTCAAAATGGATCACAGACCTAAAGTAAAATGCTAAACTATAAAACTCCTAGAAGATAACATAGATAACACAGAAGAAAATCTAGATTACCTTTGTTATGGCAGTGACTTTTTAGATACAACACTGGGCATGATCTATGAAAGAAGTAATTATAAGCTAGACTTCATTAAATTTTAAAATGTCTAAAAAAATTTTTTAACTTCTGCTCTGTGAAAGACAATGTCAAGAAAATGAGATGATGTATCAGAAAGTGGAAGAAAATATTTGCAAAAGACACATCTGATAAAGGACTGTTACTCAAAATATACAAAGAACTCTCAAAATTCAACAGTAAGAAAACAAACAACCTGATTAAAAAATGGGCCAAAATCCTGTAGCAACTTCTTGCTAGACACGTCTCTAGAGGCAAGGGAAACAAAAGCAAAAATGAACTATTGGGACTTCATCAGGATAAAAAACTTTTGCCAGCAAAGGAAACAACAAAACTAAAAGGCAACCTAGGAAATGGAAGAAGATATTTGCAAATGTCTTATCAGATAAAGGGCTAGTATCCAAAATCTATAAAGAACTTATCAAAATCAACAACCCAAAAAATAAAAAATTCAATCAAGAAATGGGCAGAAGACATGAACAGACACTTCTCCAAAGACATACAAATGTGGCACCTGGTTGGCTCAGTCATTAAGTGTCTGCCTTCGGCTCAGGTCATGATCCCAGGGTCCTGGGATCGAGTCCCACATCGGGCTCCCTGCTCAGTGGGAAGCCTGCTTTTCCCTCTCCCACTCCCCCTGCTTCTGTTCCCTCTCTCACTGTCTCTCTGTTGAAAAATAAATAAAATCTAAAAAAAAAAAAAAAAAAAGACCTACAAATGGCTAACAGATGCATGCAAAATGCTCAACATCAATCCTCATCAGGAAAACACAAATCAAAACCACAATACCAACTCACACTGGTCAGAATGGCTAAAATTAACCACGCAGGAAACAACAGATGCTGGCAAGGATGTGGAAAAAAGGGAACCCTCTTACACTCTTGGTGGGAATGCACACTGATGCAGCCACTCTGGAAAACAGTATGGAGGTTCCTCAGAAAGTTAAAAAGAGAACTACCCTACAGCCCACAATTGCACTACTAGGTATTTATCCAAAGGATACAAAAAGAGTGATTCGAAGGGACACATGCACCCCAATGTTTATAGAGCAATATCCATAATAGCTAAAATATGAAAAGAGCCCAGATGTCCACTGACAGATGAATGGATAAAAATGTAATATATACATATACACACACACACAGGAATATTACTCAGCCATCCAAAAGAATGAAATCTTGCCATATACAATGACATGGATGGAACTAGACAGTATTATGCTAAGTGACGTCAGTCAGTCAGAGAAAGACAAATACCATAGGATCTCACTCATATGTGGAATTTAAGAAACAAAACAGATGAACATAGGGGAAGGGAAGGAAAATTAAGATAAGATAAAAACAGAGAGGGAGGCAAACTGTAAGAGACTCTTAACTATAGGAAATAAACTGA
Organism: Leptonychotes weddellii; assembly: GCF_054177405.1. Lineage (NCBI taxonomy): Eukaryota > Metazoa > Chordata > Mammalia > Carnivora > Phocidae > Leptonychotes > Leptonychotes weddellii. The sequence goes on from NC_138372.1 coordinate 129,689,425, forward strand.
GGGTTGTTGGAGGGGATGGGGGTAGCTGGGGAGATGGGGTAATTGGGTGATGGGCATTAAGGAGGGCACTTGATGTAATGAGCATTGGGTGTTATATGCAACTGATGAATCACTAAATTCTAACCCTGAAACTAATAATACACTATATGTTAACTCAATTGAATTTAATAATTTTTTTTAAAAAGGGCTAAAATCTTAACAGCTACCTCACCAAAGAAATATACAGATAACAAAGAAGCACAAGATGCTCAACACATCAACAGAAAAATGCAAATTAGAACAATGAGACACTATTACACATCTATTAGGATGGCCAAGATCCAGAACATAAACAACACCAAAGTTTGTGAGAATGTGGAGTGACAGGAACTTTCATTCACTGCTGATGAGAATGCAAAATGGTAAAGCCACTTTGGAAGACAGCTTGGCACTTGCTCACAAAACTAAACACATTCTTACTGTATGATGCAGCAACTGCACTCCCTGGTACTTATCCAAAAGAGCTGGAAAGTTATGTCCACACTAAAACCTGATACAGATGTGAATAGCAGCTTTATTCTTAACTGCCATAACTTGGAAGCAACCAAGATGTCCTTCAGGAGGTGAATGGATAAACTGTAGTACATTCAAACAATGAAATATTACTCAGCACTAAAAAGAAATGAGCTACCAAGCCATGAAGACATGAAGAAACTTTAAATGCATGTTACTAAGTGAAAAAAGCCATTCTGAAGTGGCTACCTACTGTATTATTCCAACCATATGACATTCTGGAAAAGGCTAAACTATGGAAACGGTAAAAGTTCAGTGGTGGCTGGGAGTTGGGGGGGTGGTGACGATGAACAGGTAGGGTACAGAGGGTTTTCAGGGCAGTGAAAATACTCAGTTTGATATTATAATGATTGATATATGTCACTATATATTTATCCAAACCCACAGAATGTACAACACCAAGAGTAAACCCCAATGTAAACTATGAAATTTGGGTGATTATGATGTCAATGTAGGTTCATGCCACTTTGATGGAGGTACCCCTATTGGGGGAGGCAAAGCATGTGTGGAAACAGGAGGTATCTGGGAAGCCTCTGTATCTTCCTCTCAATTTTGGTATGAACCTAAAACTGCTCTTAAAAAAAAAAAATCTTAAAAAAGTTACTAACACATCATGGTGATGACGAGGAAACAATGTAGGACAGGGGAAATTCACAACCTGGACAATTAGTCACTAAACAATCCAGACTTAGCCATCTGCAGAGAGCAACATCCAATATGGTAAAAATATTTTGGTCATGAGGATCACCATCCCACATTTTACAACTAATTTTCTTACATTTTTTTTCCCCTCAGATTTCTCCTTGGCAACATACCTATTTCTCAAAGTTATCTAAGTCATAATTAAAAAATTACATTAATTTTTTTAAATAACTGATTAAATCACAAATGTGTTTTAACCTGCTACAATGGATATTGTACATCTATTCCAAGACAGTGATTCCTAGAAACTGCAATCTCAAATAAATGAGTTATCTGCAGGCAACAGCTGACCTAGCCAACAAGGTGAAATGCAACCCATTGCATTATTCTGATTTTCTAAATAACTGACTTTATAATTCTATTTATTTACTTTTAAAGACACAGATAATAGTGGAAACTATTTTAACCGTTAAAGTTAAATCTACGATAAGAAAAGTTAGTGCTAGAAAATTAGTAAATATTCTAATTCATAAATAGGATAAATTTTTAGTATCTCTTTGAATGCCTTTTATCCTCTCCCTTTTAATAAGAATTCTCCCATATTTCACACTTCTTTCAGTGTGAAAGGCAACTATCACTTCACTTAAACACAAATGGCTAGTCCACGAATTAGTGTACATAGTACTCTAACACCGGATGATGGAGCCAGTCCTAGGCAAAAATGGTGTGTAAATGTTTGACACATACATATAGCTGAACAGATGTGAGTCTTACTGCCTTCCAATGACAATGAAAAATGATTTTTAAATTACCTACACCACTGTTAATTACACTGTCGTTCTTAATTTTGCCCCAAAAAATAGTTTATTGTCCCCGGAGAGCAGTTAATTATAGTTTAGTTCAATGAAGAGTAAACATTTGTTAAACCTTGAATCAGGTTCCTAAAGACAGGTGCCTAATATACCCTTAGTTTTTCTCGATGGCACTACCAGAGTTCTAATTTTAGTGTGTGTGATTTTTAGTATTTGGCTCTTCTACCAAGTGCCATGAGGGCAGAAACTGTAATGCTTTTTGGCTCATCACTATATCCTCAGGTCTATCTTGCCTAATTCATGGTAGGCATTCAGAAATATTTGATAATAGGGGCGCCTGGGTGGCTCAGTCATTAAACGTCTGCGTTGGGCTCAGGTCATGCCAGGGTCCTGGGACTGAGCCCTTCATCGGGCTCCCTGCTCCACGGGAAGCCTGCTTCTCCCTCTCCCACTCCCCCTGCTTGTGTTCCTTCTCTCGCTGTGTCTCTCTCTGTCAAATAAATAAATAAAATCTTAAAAAAAAAAAAATTGGTAATAAACTGATAGTACAAAATATAAATTAAAAATGCATCTAATAAAAATAGACAAAAAATATAAACATCCCTTAATTCCCTCAATATACAGATTTGAGCTTTAAAATTCTGGGACTGAAAAAATATATTTTGGTTTTCTTTTAAAAACAGTGGTAAACTGGGGCACCTGGGTGGCTCAGTCGTTAAGCATCTGCCTTCAGCTCAGGTCATGATCCCAGGGTCCTGGGATCGAGCCCTGCAGAGGGCTCCCTGCTCAGGGGGAAGCCTGTGTCTCTCTCTCCCACTCCCCCTGCTTGTGTTCTCTCTCTCGCTGTCTCTTTCTCTGTCAAATAAATAAATAAAATCTTAAAAAAAAAAAAAAAAAGTGGTAAATTTGAGCCATTCAGTAAGACTGATTTTGCAAAAAAATACATCACTGTATTGTGAAGAATCTAACCAAATGTTGGAGTCTGGTACACGTGTATACATATACATATATATGCATATGTATGATAAATAAAATTATTAATAGTGATAAATAATACACTGTGCTTTGAACTTTATATATCTAAACAAGCTTTTTTCTCGTTAATAGTATAAGATGAGAACAAGAAACTAATAAATAAATGTGAGGAAAACACCACTAAAAATCAGTATTTCTGAAGCAGTATGTTCTAGAACTTTTAAAGTATTTCTGAGGCTCCAGTGATTTGATAGCTAGTAAAAAATTTGGAAAAGAGTAAACTAACTTGGCAGAGACCAAGGTTAGAGGCACATTGCCTAAATAATAGGCTACTGCAAATATAATCTCCAATTTCTATAATGAAAAAATTAAAACATTTTTTGGCACACTTATATAGAAACTTTGAGAGCTACAAATAATGTTTTATTAAATAGTAACTAGTACATATAATTCACAAATTCTACAAAATATTAATCTAGAAATACTGATTTTTTCCTGTACATTTTATGACTTGTTTAAATTCTTTGTATCATCTTCAATAAATTTCATCTAATTCAAAGCACATCATCTTAATTTCTGTCCCAAGATTTTTCAAATACACAATTTTTCTCAATTCATGTACAATCCTTGTCATGGAAACTGTATTTCAAGCCACAACATTCATTTGCCCAACATCTGGACAGCTGTTTATTTCATTAGTCAGTCCTATAGGTATATGTTCATTATTTGTACAACAACTTATATTGCTTCCTTTTGGTGATCTCTAAAAGGCCCAAGTTACATTGACATTCACAACTTGTAAATATAAGGTTATATAGTCAGGAACAAATTTCTGCTGTATGTTAAATTTCTTTGCCTTGAATTTTGATTGATTATATACAGTCAACTCCATAAACTAAGACTGCTTCAGACTAATGTGTCTCTTGGGTCCGATATTTGATTACAAGCCAGTAAGTTAGCCTGTTCCTGTTTCTTGGATGTGGGCAGAAGACACAAGACTCCTAGATCAGAGACAAAGTGAGCAGCAAGCCTCTGCATATCTGTGGTAGATCTCCCTGACCAAGTCTGGTCAGGATGATATAAAAGGCACATACAGTAGGTTGTGTTACAGGAGAGAGGAACAATGAACTTGAGAATCCATGAGTTTCATAGCAAGCTATAAGCAGGCCTGTTCTTTGTCCCGAAAGGGACACTACCTCTTCCCTTAAGGCTTTTCAATGCAAACCCTGAGAAATGGCCTGGGTATACAGGGCAGTCAGTGCCTTGCATTCTTGGCACATTCGACAAGTTGTATATGAATGCAAAGGTTAACTTTCTCCCAAAAGTGTTTTCCCAAATACAATGCTTGTTATTTGAAATTCAGTAATTGAGAGAGCACTCCATGATACGAAATTGTAAAAATTCAAGCAAAAGGTAACTCCTTCTTTCTAAGGGATCATTTCTTTACATTCAGAAAATATACAATATTTTAATGAGCTTCCTTTACTAAAGTATTGATTATCAAAATAAATATTTTAAATGGAGTCTTCTAAAAATGACTTCATCTACATTGGTATTTTGATGACAATTTAGGCAAATGAGATCTCACAAATCATGTCAGGTACATGAAGCTTAAACTCTGTCTTACCCTGTCTCTTGGCAACAGTGCAAAGATGAAGACACAACTGCACTAAATAGAGCTATACTTTTTGTTAGGTTAAAAATATCCCTTTTATTTTAAATACAGTGAAGTTATTAAACAATCTTAGAGCAAGATGTTTTATTATAGTCATCTAAGTTAATACAGTCATACACTGAAGCCAGAAAAAATTACGCTGAACCTAAAGTCAAAAATAGACCCAGGTTAAACATACCGGGGAGTCTGAACAGTAAGTAGAAATTAATGACTAATCCTAAAACTTTCAAGACCATAAAACACATATCATCAGTAGTAAAAACCTATCAGACTATTCCACTCCCAAGTAATACAGGATTAACAATAGTTTATTATCTGTAGCAAGCGTCTTTATTTATGGTATTTATTGGCTTCCATAGGGAGGATCATGAAAAGGCTTTAGAGGAAGATGTGATTCTGTTGAAATACTAGGCACGCTGGTAGTATGAAAGTGTAGTTTCTGGAGGAAACTGTGAAAACAGTGTTTTCATGTTCTCACAGGAGTCTAGGATTCAAAAAAGGTTTACAATCATCTATTTTAAAATCTGAGGACCTCTTTCCAGAATCCAAAAATATTACATTATTAGTTAACCCAAATATAAAATACAAGAAACCTCCCAAATGGAAAAAAAAAAAAAAGAAAAAGAAAAAAAATCTGACTTTCAGTTACTTTTAAAAACAGACACATATTATTAGGCATAAATAATCTCCCCACCTCAAAAAAAAAAAAAACAAAAACACCAGCATTAGGCAAAATTGTTTATGACAGCTAATGATATTTTACAACTACTAATAAAATTCTTAACTTGCATTAACATTTTAGATTTTTAAAGACTCAAATATTCAAAGTTGTCTCATAGAGATTAAGATGAGCTTATAGTTTGCCTATTATGCCATATAGACTATAATCTATTGACTTTTTTTTTTGGATTTTATTTATTTATTTGACAGAGACAGAGAGAGAGAGCACAGATAGGCAGAGCAGAAGGCAGAGGGAGAGGGAGAGGGAGAAGCAGGCTTCCCACTGTGCAGGGAGCCTGATGCGGGGCTTGATCCCAGGACCCTGGGATCATGGCCTGAGCAGAAGGCAGCGCTTAACCGACTGAGCCACCCAGGCGCCCCTTGACATATTTTAAGCAAGCATGTTCTTGTGCTAAGTTGACTAAAAACACCCACCATTTTATAGTCACCAGCAATTTAACCATGCAATCTGAAAATAAAAATCCAAATATCTTCCTCCTCAACCACAGCTTATATTACCTTCAAAGCATCACAAATACTATACAGTAGACAGATCCCTTAGTCTGGTGGTTCACAAATTCAGCAGAGCATCTAAAATCATCATCACCATCATCATAAAGCTACTGTGAATCTTACACGGTATTATTGCAATTGGCAGCATTTCTTTTAACAAGCACCTATTATAGTGCCAGGCAAAATGCTCAGACTTTGTATACTCTATTACTTAAAATAACTAATACTAATACTACTTAAATATAGGACAGATATTAGTCTCATTTTTCAAGGGAGGTAACTGATGATCAAAAGAAATAAGCTCCATTCCCAAGGCCACAGTGCTGTTAATATTTTGGCCCAGGACTATGTGACTCCAGAACAGGGTTGCTGCACAACCCAATTCCAGGGGTACTGCTTCCATGATGTCAGGCACTGGAACGTGTTGTGGCCTTCTGATTGTACCTCTGTGCCATTTGCTGTCCTTCAATTTTTTTGTTTAAATATTGGCACATATGGGGGCACCTGGGTGGATCAGTCGGTTAAGCATCTGCCTTCAGCTCAGGTCATGATCTCGTGGTCCTGGGACTGAACCCCATGTCAGACTCCCTGATCAGTGGGGAGTCTGCTTCTCCCTCTCCTGCCCAGCCCTCCTCGTGCTCTTTCTCTAATAAATAAATAAAATCTTTAAAAAAAATAAATATTGATACATATGTAACATTTGTTTTACTGAGATAAGGAACACCAACAAACCCTTCTTTTACATACTAACAACAACAACAAAAAACTTTGTTAAACTGAACACTACATCCTGAAACAGTCATTAAAGAGGGAATCAACCTAAATAAAATCAGTGCTATTGCATTCTGTATGTCGTATTATATTTAAAATACACGATACAGGAGCTTCCAGGTTGGTGAACACATGGAGGTGCAGGGAGAGTAGTGTACCTGGAGAGAGCATGAAGCTCCTTGCCCCTTCCCCATACCTTGCCTTGTGTATCTCTTCATCTGGCTGTTGGTTAGTATCCTTTATCATATCCTTTAATAAACTGGTATAGGTTTAAAAAAAATACAGATATACCTTTCAATTTGTGGAGGCTGTTTATTGGACTTAACTGCTTTAAGAAATTCAGTAAAATATTCTGGCTTTACAATCGGACGTCCACAAATGAGTGCGCATATTGTCTGGAAAGAAGAAAACATATGTGAATACAAATACTCATGTGCTAGCTTTTCTTTAAAGAAAGGTTTTAAGTTAGAGACTACAAAGGGGCTGTTCTGTTTATTATGCTTTTCCTTTCATTTCTCTAAATTTATAAAGAAGTCACAATCTATAAAACCGAAGTCAGTATTTGGTCACTGTTTAGTTTTAGTATACAAATCTCTATATAATCATTTAATTTTAAGAAGCCACCCATTACAGTATTAATTTGAAAACTGCTTTGGGGAGGGCAGAACAATGTAACATAAAATAAGCCAATTTTAAAGTGTATTCCAATTTAAAAGTTCTTAAAATGTTAAAAAGTAGATCGCAGAATTAAGTAAATATAACAACTACCCTAGAGAAGACAGTATCAAGAGATAAACATGAGCTATAATAAGATCTTTTCTGCCTAAATATCTTTTGAACAGATTGTAACTATGGAATAAAGTATTTTCAAGAAAGTAAATAAAGGAATAACTGTTTGGAGTGGGGTAAAAGCTCAAAATAAGTACACAGAGATTGGGGGTAAGGGTGGAAAAACTTTAACTAGCAACTGACCTAAGCTATAAACATCAAATAAAATGTACCACAAAATCTGAAAAAGATTAGAAAATACCACCACTGGAGATGAAAATAAAGATTCAGCATAATCTTAGGAAATAATCCCACTGAAGAATTTCTAAGTATGCTTCTAATAACATGGGGTATTAATTAAATATGAGCAAGCAATGTAGGGTGCCTCTCAAAACTGGAATCTGAATACAACAACCTCGAATGTGAGTGAAATAATTGGCCTCTGGCAGGAAGGAAGCTCCAATACATGTGATCCTGGGCAAAGGATTTAAGTGCTCCATGCCTCAGTTGCCTCTTCAGAAAATAAAAACTGAACCGAAATGTTCCTTAAGTTTCCTTTTGGTTCTAACATTTAACAATTTTAAAAATATAAGGTAACCTGTACTTTTGGAAAATTTACTCAAAAAATAATAACTAGTTTTTTTTGGCACATGACTGATCAAAAGTACTGAAAAAGGATTGCTCTGCAAGTCGTTGCTGGTATATATACAGTGACGCTCTAATATCCAGTGCCGTTAGCATCTCGGTCACTGGAACAGTGTGTACTCCGGTGAATGGACGCTAGTTCCAAGTCTGTCACAGACTCAGTAAAATATCTCTCAAGACCATCTAACTGCCTTTGCTCTTATTTCATATCCACCAAGTGAGCACATAATGACCTAAATCTCACTTCTCAGGTACCTTAGTATCTTTAAGGGGATTGTGTTGGAGTGCACACATAAATATGTGGTCACTATAAAGTTCCATACCTACTATAAACTAATAAATGGACATTTTGATTTATTAGCATAAATTAGTACTCAGGAGGCCAATTACTCTGCTGAATTTATAAACTTCATAAACTTGCAAAGATAGAACGATCCTTCATCAGAGATAACCCCACCAACATACAAGTTTAACCTGAGGTTCAATCTGAGCAGCAAGCCTTTCTCTACGACATCTGTTTAGCTGTAATATACATATTTTAATTATATTAGATATTAAAGGATTTTTGTACCATCTAATAAAGGAATCTAAATATTTGTTGCTTTTTACTATAGATATTAACCTAAAACAATCTCACATATCTATAATCAACCTGTTTAAAAAGAGACGAATCACCTCCCAATGTCATTCTTCAATTAGCTTTGGATATAACCAAATCTGATGAAGATGCAAAATCTGAAAACATACCAAAATATATCACTGTTTTAATGAAGAGTTGGCATCTTCTAATGGTACATATCTACATATCTCTAGATGGTGAAGATACATTAAGGTAATATTAAACTATACGAACTTAAAAAGTCGGGGTGCCTGGGTGGCTCAGTCATTAAGCATCTGCCTTTGGCTCAGGTCATGATCTCAGGGTCCTGGGATCGAGCCCCGCATTGGGCCCCCTGCTCAGTGGGAAGCCTGCTTCTCCCTCTCCCACTCCCCCTGCTTGTGTTCCCTCTCTCACTGTGTCTCTCTCTGTCAAATAAATAAATAAAATCTTAAAAAAAAAAAAAAGAACTTAGAAAACCAAATAGAAACTGAGTAAGAGAGGATGAGACCATGAGATGAGCTGGAGGAAGACAACTTGATAGAAGGGACTAGAGATGCTAATTTTGGAGCACTGCCAGTGGACTTCACTTTGCTTTTAGACTGAAAATACCAACTACACACTGTAATAAACTTATTGGTGAAAATATAACATATATCATTTTTAAAATGTTAAGTCAAAATCAAATATAATTTTATATGCTTTTGCTTGTCTCAAATAATAAACAGGTTATCTGAAACATCATTCGAGCCTAAATGGCACACGAAGGCATGGGTTGACATATATAAACCCACAACTAACAGTTCTGATAGTTTTAAAGTTAATGGTTTTAAAAATGTTTTGTGTATAATTGGTGAGTAAGCTTAAATACACAGAACTTATTTTAACATAATAAGATGGCATTCAACCTACTTTAATGGTAACTTTGACTGTTATCATGACAAGATGAGTACATTCTTCTGTCCAATTGTTCACAGTAAGTCCTCCAAGTTGCAATATAGCTTGATTTAAAGCAGTTTTCCCAGAAACATCTAAACAAGAAGAGCATGCAACCAAAGGCTCATATTCTACTCTGTAAATGAGAATAAGTTACATAAAGTTATATTATCATAGCTCCAAAGATGGCAACTTACGGTACTTTAAGCTCACATCACATGCTATTATTTTAATTTTTATGTATTAAACTTTCTAATTTATGAAATTATCACTTCCTAAGTCTTGAGTTGCACTTAAGAAAAAACAATGATCAAAGTTAACATTATACTTTCACTTATGTGTAATCAAACAAATGTAGCTCCCATCAAAGTTCTCAGAGACCATTTGAACTCTTATTCACTCTTGGCACTATCTGTGATTGACAAAATGCACTAACCACATGCGATGCAAAGGGCACTAATGTGCTAAGCAAGAACTAAATTAAATGGTTTTAAATTCATTATCCATAAATATCATGTCCTTTAAAATTTGCTCAGTGCAAAACAAAACCATCCATTTTTAATATCAATTAAAAAAATTCTTACGTGAATTTACTTTCAAACACTCCAAAAGTAACTCTATCCCCTGTCTTCAAAGCTTGGGAAAGGCCATTCTGCATTTTTTCCTCATTAACAAAGGTACCATACTTAGAATTATCTTTTATTGTCAATATAGGAGGCTCATCTGTTTGACTCTGAAACAAATAAAAATCAATACAGTTAAAGTATTTTACCAATCAGTAAATACAATTCCCGGGGGGAAAAGATTTCAAAACAAAAAGCTGGTAACTTTTTGAATAGGCAACTGGATAGACGACTAACCTCCCAACATAGAAGGCAATAGTTATTGTTTCGGTTGTGGGCACAGAATGATCACTCAACTAGAAATTAGTAGTAAATGTCTGAATTCCAGGATCACTCCTCTTAGAACATGCATTTTCTTTATTTTTGTAAGTCAGTGCAGATTTTTCTGACCCCTCAATTTCACACATTTGAGAATTTCTTTGCTTTTGTGTAGTCTGTTTTATCCATGACAGCTTCGTCCCTAAGTTTTTTTTTTTTACATTATCAAAATAACACAGTAAAAAAATATTCCACCATTGTTGATATGGTTCCTGGCAAGCCTATGTGTGTTGAGAGCTTCTCTGACTATCCTCCTCTG
>NC_138372.1:129700331-129762642 GCF_054177405.1 Leptonychotes weddellii
CAGAAGGCTAAATGAATATTATCCCCAATACCTGCCACCCCAGTCTTAATCAGTGGTGGAAGAACGGTCTCAGAACTGTTTGTGTCAATTGGCCATTTAAGTTTAATAGTAAAAGACTGGTTAATGATAACAATGCATCGTAAAACCTTCAGAAGGAAAGGAGAATGTTTTGTGGACCATTTGTTTTTTTGTGTGTGTGGCAGTTTTAAGTTATTAGTTTTTAAAATCAGTACTTTTTAATGGAAACAACTTGACCAAAAATCTGTCACAGAATTTTGAGACCCATTAAAAGTTTAATGAGGAAAAAAAAAAAAAAAATTCCAATGAGAAAAGGTTAGAGTGTCTGACTTAAAGTAACAATTTTATTTTTCCTTTAAGAATTTCAATAATAATCTTTTTTAATACCTAAAAGAATACAGGCACAAAAGCTAAATATTACTGAAAGATCCAGCATTTGTTGATATGTAGTCTTTGCTCAAAATAATAGCTTTTCTTATTATCACCAGTGTTATCATGAGCACAGCCATTTATATATATTATTATTTTTACCACCCACTGTTGTGATTAAAACTAACCAACCAAAACAAACTCAAAGCCATTCAAAGAACTGAGACAGAAGCAACAGCTGTTTTTCCTAATAAAACAAACCAATTCCCACTGTGAAAACCTACATTATATGGGAAATGCCTGTGTTCACCTAGCTATACAAACTCTATAAGCAGGAGTGTGATGGTATGTTCACTGCTCTATTACCAGGTTTGGCACAATGATAGACACTGTAAGCACCTACTGTTCATTAAGTAAGTATAAATGTGTTCTACTTCCTTTGAGTTTCTAAATCACAACAACAAACACTGGAACAGAAACTTCAAATATCAAAACAAACACCGCTGTTACCACTACCAAAATTAAGTATTTAATTTTAACATTAAAAAAAACTAACACCTTTATGGAATTAAAAATCCTACAAACTCTCTCTTACATACACACCAAAGTAATCGTGTAATTTCAACCCCCTTACTTTAAGCTAGTGAAATAAAATTAGTAACATACCAGGTTGGTTACAGAAAAGTTAGCAGTTAACACAGCATGATTTCGACTGATTGACTGATCACCTTCAATTAGAATGCCACAGTTTTTCCGTCCAACAATGTATTCAACACCAGTCAAAAGTCTGAATGGTTCTAAGAATTAAAAAAAAAGAAAAAAGTAAATGTATAGACACACACATGATTATGTATACATAGGTATAGCAAATACGTAAAATATTTTTATTTTGTTTTTAAATGTTAATAATCAACTTCATATAAATCAAACCTGTGATTTCTAGTAAAACCTCACTGAAAGATGCAAAAGATATTTTATTTTAAAGATTTTATTTATTTTTTGACAGAGACACAACAAGAAAGGGAACACAAGCAGGGGGAGAAGGAAAACAGGCTTCCTGCAGAGCGGGGAGCCCGATGCGGGGCTCAATCCTAGGACCCTGGGATCATGACATGAGCCGAAGGCAGATGCTTAACGACTGAGTCACCCAGGTGCCCCGCAAAAGATTACTTAAACAGATGGAAAGCTCTAGCATTTTCTAAAGTGAAAACAATACTGAAGTGTCAGAGGTGATTGGCTCAGTCTATTAAGCGTCTGACTCTTGGTTTCGGCTCAGGTCATGATCTCCAGGTCATGAGACTGAACCCCATGTTGGGCTCAGTGGAGAGTCGGCTTGGGGTTCATCTCTCTCCCTCTGCCTCCCATGCACGTGTCCACTGGCTCGCGCGCACTCTTGCCCTCTAGCAAATAAATTTAAAAAAAAAACAAGTGTCAATGCTTGTCCAAATTAACTTATACATTTTATACATTACCAGACAAATCACAATACTATGTTTGGAACCTGATAAATAGATTCAAAAATCCATTGGGAAAATAGAATGTAAAAAAACTATAAAGAAAAATCTGAAATTTACAGGAACTTCCCCTACAAGATGGTAAACTATGCCATAAAGCTATAGTAATTAAAATATATGGTACTGAATTAGGAGTAAACATAGGTCAATGCAAGAAAAGTTCAGACCTGATTTAAGTATATATTTTGGGGAATTTTGTTTTTATGTTAAAGGTAGCATTTCAAGTAAGTGAGAAAGTGTTTAGTTTCTAAAAAAAAATGTTGAAAATCACAAATTGTTGTGTAACAGCATATTTGTTGGAGATTAGTGGAGCTTAGTATGGGAGCTCATGAGTCCATCACTGGAGTGGTAGGGTAATTAGGGCATATAAACTAGACAAGTAGAAAGGCAAGTCATGTTTGGATCACATTTTGTTATTCAGAAACTCAGCCTAGAGTGGGGTGTTTCAAGGAAAAAAAATTGTGCCTTGGTTTACTTACATTTTTCTTCTAGAGGAATGGGCCCATAGTGTCCGTTAGATTCTGAAAAGAGGTCACAATCTCCTAGAAGTTAAGAATGCTGGCCACTGATGATAAAAGCGTTTTTCCACTGTTATCTACCTCTCTCCACAGGAACTGAGAGCCAGCCACAGACCACAACTGTTCCTGGAAAGGAACTGAATCCTCCTTCCCATCAACAGCTTATGTTCTACCTCGCCACTGTCCGAGTCCACAGGGATGCATGGATCTTAAGAGTCTTTTACTCTTTATTTTCTAACCATTTGTTTGGTCCTCTTCATACACTGTTCATAAATTTAGCTTCGAGGTAGATCTTTTGCCAATCAGAATAAACTCCCTGGGGGCAAGACCTAATCATAGGCTACAGCTGCTTATCCACTAATAAGGACGTTGAGTAGGCAATCAATTAACAGGAGATAACCATCTGCCATTGATGAAAGTGCAGAACAGAAAAACAAAACACCCACTTTCTCAGTTCTGATAACAAAAAAAGGGCTCTAAAACAAAACTGAAATTACGCCTTCCCTGTGGCTGCCATTTACCCAACTCATCTCTGTGTTTTTTCACAAAATCAAACAATGTGCTCCAAACCAAGTCATCTGTCGCCATAGTGCGTCTAGCCTGTGATAACTTATTCTAGGTGTTTGGCCAAGAGCTGAAAACACTAGAGGCCACAACAGGTGGCCGGCCAAGACTCAACTCGGCGGGGCCTGTAAGCCGCGGCAGCGCTGGTTTTGCCGGAGGAGCTGGGCCCAACCACCGAGAACCTGGCGGTAGGTCGCGGGAGGGACGCCGCCGCCACTGACCGGCCCGGCGCCCGGGAAGACAACGCGGTCCCCACACGCAGTCCTACGGTTCGCCTACCCCGTTTCCGCAGCCTCCCGGGGCGGGGACGGAGGCGGCGCCGGAAGAAGGAGAGAGGAACGGGAACCGACCGGAAGCATCCCTCCTCAGACCCTCTGCCCAACGCAGCTGCTCCCGGGAAAACGGTCCCGGGGCATCTCCCTTCCGCCCTTACCTCGGGCAGGGCCCGCGGCGGGTAGCAGCTTCCACATGGGTCTGGGTCCTCTGAGTCTCCGCGGAGTCGCGAAGGCGTAGCCGCAGCTGACCGACGTGCGCGGCCGCAGCTCCCGCAATCAGCGAGGGCTCCGGAACGTGCGCGCTCCCGGGAGCTGGGCCGCCTGGGAAGAGGAGGGAGGAGCAGGAGTGAGACGTGGGCTCCTGGTTGCCACCTGGTGGTTAAGGAAAGGAAAAGCGCAGTCTGTATAGAAATGGGTTGTATTAGGTTATGTATGAAGTACGGATCCCATTGGAAGGTGTTCAACGAATATACGATGAATTACGTTTTCTGACTGTGATGGAAATAATTTGTAAAATTAGCTACAAAGCAACTGAAGGAAATTTTCTAATTAAAGACATTAACATACTAGCCAGTTATGTAATTTCATGCATTTGTGATTTCTGAAAAATTGCTGTTATTCCTTTGTATGCACCCTAATGATGGTGACAGTTATGAAGATAAAGATTTTACCCCTCAACTTATTATTTTTGCTCTTCTCCAAGTCGAAATCAACTTCTCCCAACTTCTCTATTTCATAATGTTACCCCTCCATCTAATCAGGAGCTAAACACTGGGGAGTCTATCCTTCCTTTTCATTTCTGCTTGTACCAAACTGGTCCAAGCTCTTCTCTTAATACTCCAGGAGACCCCTAATCCTTCACTACCCATCTCCTGCATAATCCATTCTACATCCTGTACATCACAAAGTAAACACCCTAGAGAATGCTTGTGATCATATAATTTCTGGTTTTCTAAAGCATTTGTAACGAGAAGAAAAAAGTGTTAAGAGGCAGTTTTATAACTGTTTTATAATCTCTGTTATAAACATAGATGCAAAAATCCTAAAAACGAAATTAGCAAATGGAATCACCCGAAGTCCTCAAAAAGAAATAAACCTAGCAATAAATCTATCCAAAGATGTGATACAAAGCATTACTGACTACAAAACATTGGCAGAAATTAAAATAAATCCTAAATAAATGCAGTTATACCATGTTTGTAGATGGTTAAGATGTCATTTCTCCCAAAACTGATCTATAAATTCAATGCAATTTCAATGTCCCAGAAGATTTTTTTGAATGGAAATTGATAAGCAAATTCTAAAATATATATGAAAATTCAAAGGCTGAGAATAGCCAAGGTAATTTCAAGAACCAAAGCTGGAGTACTTACACTACCAGATATCAAGATCTATTATGAGGCTAAGATTATTAAATCAGTGTCTTTCGGCACAAGGATAGAAAACAGGCAAATGGTCAAGAGAGACTAAAAAAATCCACACATTTAAGGTAATTTGATTTTTTTTTTTTCCTACAGAACATTGTAGGAAAATTGTTTTTTTGGAGGGAAGGGTTCAATGTATGATCCTGGGGATATCGATTAACAGAAGAAATAAAGGCTGCCCACCTACCTCACACATATACAAAACATCAATTCCAGATGGATCATAAATCTAAATATGAAAGTAAAATAATAAATATTCTGTAAGAAAACATGACTGAGAAATAGGCAAATTTTTCTTAAACAGGACACAAAAAATATGCTCTGGACCCCATAATTCTTAAATTTCACTGATTTGCTGGATCCCCAACAACTTGTAGGGATTTTCATCTTATTCTTCTGGAGTATACATGCTTCACCAAGGCCTCCAATCTTTGTTAATCTAACCTGATTAGGATAATGCCATCAATATAGCAGACCAGTATTGTGTTCTGTGAGATGTCCAAACATTTCAAGTCTCTTAAGACTATAATATGACAGAGGGTGGAAGAGACAACGTAGCCCTAGGCGTACACTATAAATATTTTCCCATTATTCATTCTAATTGAATGCAAATACTTTCTAATTCTACTTTCTAATAAGGTTGGGAAAAAACACAATCATCGTATCGATCACCTCCAGCCAGTTACCTGAGGTCATCTGGCTCTGCTCTTGTGAAGATACCACATGAGGTACAGTTGTTCTAATTGGGGTTATTACTTGGTTGAATTGCAGTAGCCTATTGTTTATTCTCCAGGAACTGTTGGGTCTTTGGAGGGACGTGTATGGTGAATTAAATGGAGATACAATGGGAACCAAAAATGGCATTAATATCTACCATTCTCCTATATTGTTTTTTATTTAATATATTGACTGTGTAATTTCAGAGACTCCCCTTTCCCACTTTGACAACTCTTATCCCATAGGCCAAGGAACTGATGTGGGTGTTATACTACCTATCAAGTATGTCTGTTCCAATGATACATTTAGGACTGGGGAAATGATCACCACATAGGCCCATGTGCTTAATGGACCCGCTGTATGCCAGATCTGGGCAAAAACTCCATTCATTCATTATTTGGCTCCTTTATACCTCTACTCTAATTGGGGACCATAATAATATTCAGAGTTCCTAGGTGTCAATAATGATTGTGTCCAGCAATCTTCAAAATGTTTAGGCATTCTCTCTTCTTCAGTATATGGTCTTCCAAGGGGATGGCCATATGTCCCTTTGGGGAAGAATTGGGGGTGGGGTGGGGGTGGGAGAAGTCATTACCATATATCCTCACTACGGTGTTTCAGGGTCCTCCCTCCTTGCATTCCTGCCTCTCCTTCAGCCACTGGGCTCTGGATTGATGAACTGCCTCAAGTCAGGAATCTGGGGAAGAGACTGAAACTTTATTGAGGCTCCTGCTCTCAGCCTTGTGTTCGTCCATCCTTGATTTTTTTTTTTCATTGAGCACACTCTTGTTGGCTGGCTTCTGTCCTTTCCCCTAGGGGTGCCATATTCTATTAATCATCTTCACAGCTCTCTCTAGGTCAAGGCCGCTGAGGGCCACTCCAATTCTGCCACTCAGTAGGACAGTTGTACCCTTCTGATGGTTAAGTGCTGCCACCTGGCCTCTATTGTTTCAGGAATCTATTATCCTTGTTGCTATCTTTGAACCTAGTTTGGTGATAGCATCTTTTATCATCAGCCATGACCTGCAGAGGAGAGCCACCACTGAGCTTCTCAGTGATGGGGTACCCCTCTCACCAGAAAATTCCTAGTCACTTTGACAAATGGAGCATCTGAATCAGAA
Organism: Leptonychotes weddellii; assembly: GCF_054177405.1. Lineage (NCBI taxonomy): Eukaryota > Metazoa > Chordata > Mammalia > Carnivora > Phocidae > Leptonychotes > Leptonychotes weddellii. Next base: position 129,706,852 of record NC_138372.1, read on the forward strand.
CTTCGTCATCTGGTGGAATTTCCAGCTTTACAGGGGATAGCCACTCTAGCATGCCCACTTCCCCGAGCATTTTGCTCCCTTGCTTCTACCCTCTGCCATGACAATTCTCCTTCTACTTCTCTCAGTGTGGGTCACCACTTTCTTCAAGCTTCTAAGAGCCATCATGGAAGTATGATAGTCATGTTTTCCAGGATCCTTCCCAAGCATTCATTCTTCTCTTCCTGATGAGTGCTCCCAAATTAATAAACTCTCCCTTATCCAAATTCATTTTCCATTTGCCTCTTGTTCAGCAGCCTCAGAATACAGTCCCCAAAAGTACTCTCCTTGCTCATACTGGCACATGTGGATGGCCCTGCTGCTACTTTACTGTAAAGCCACGTCTCTCCTCAGCAGGCCAAGTCCTTTCCCAGCTGGGTTACACTGTCTTAGCCCTTTATTTTTTGGTTTCCAGAAGGGAAGATGGGACAGTGTCAAAGTGATAAAGGAAAATTTGTCTATTGCTTAGCAACAGCATAGGTCTGATAATCAGAGCTTAGAAAAATTTTGAAAAAGTTAGCAAATTGCTTACTATTCCATGCGCCCTGCTTCCTGTAGCTTACCGGCATCCGCTCTCACCCCCTGTTCTGTTGTAAACAAACCCTGCTCGATTTTTTTAAGTCTTCATGAAAACTTCCCTCTATGTTTTGCTTTATATTAAACATGGCTCTCACCCGAGATCGGTTTTTCTCTACTGGTTTTAGGATAGTGGCTCCAATACCTCTCCTATAGCTACTGACCAATAGGATATCCACCATATTTTTTGGTCAAGAGGATTACTCTTTCTTCCTAAACCTATACCTTAACTTTCCATTTCAGCGTCTTACTCTTCTCCAACTTGCAAAATCTCTCCTAGATAGAATCATTATGTGTGAATACCCACCCTTTATGAATCCTGTGCCTGCTACCTATTGCAGACATATCCATGTTACTTGTCCATATTCATTGAGAAAATTGCTACCTGCGTGAGAGCTTTCTGCTCCATCCCAGTTCCTGCCATTATTCTCAAGTAACTGTAAAATACAAGTGGAAAACTCATTTTACCCATTAGGCTCACATTTCTTTGACTTTCTCAAATCCTATGATTTTCATCTCTACTTCATATACACAACCTCTTCGATGGTCACCCTTTAGATCTTTCCATCACCAGAAACTTCCCCACCTTTAAGATCCTACTTTCTGACTGGAGCTGCCTAGCCTTCTAGGTTTCTTATATACTTATTCCATAACACCTGCTATTTGGCTTCATCCAGGTCTCTCACCTCTTGATCCCTCCACTTTCCCTAGGTGATGAGTCTCTTGTCCTCCAGCATATTTGGGCTGGATACCGGGATCGGAGCTTGAAATAGCCTTACTCACAGCTCGGCTTTCAGTACTAGGAGCAGCTCTCAGAACTACTTTTAGTCTCAGAGCTCTCATCTCTGTACCTCACTTGTGTATGAGCCCTAAGAAACCCCAGCCATGAGCCAATTAATTATACAACCACCCTCTATACTAAAGCTTCTGGATTAAAACTGCCTATCTTTGAAAACATGGAATCAATGAAAATTCATAAGCTCTAACATCAGCTGAACTATAGAACATGATTCATCAGTCCCACTTCCTGCTTTTTAAAAAACCCATTCTCTGGGGCACCTGGATGGCTCAGTTAGGCGGCTGCCTTCAGCTCAGGTCATGATCCCAGGATCCTGGGATTGGGTCCTGCATCAGGCTCCTTGCTCAGTGTGGAGTCTGCTTCTCCCTCTCCCTCTGCCTTCCGCTCCCCTTGCTTGTGCTCTCTCTCTCTCTCTCTGTGTCAAATAAATAAATAAAATCTTAAAAAAAAATTCTCTGAAATCCTGAAGAGCTATTCCACACCTTTGCTAATATCTACTCAGATCTGGTCATCTCCTGGCCTCCTTCAAAGAATATGGTGTTGTATCCTACTGAGGAAATTCCTGTAAGGACTTCTTTACAATTTCTATCCTACTTTGCCCTTATCCTAGTCATAAGAGAAACTTCTTTTCTTTTAAAATCTATACCTACACCTCATCCTTACCCCCTTCTCTCTGGTTTCAGGGTATGATTTGACCCTTCAGTTTGGGATCAATTCCTCCATTTGTGCTCAGTTTAAATCCGTCTGCTCTAATCTATCCCAAGGCCTTGCTTTATCAGTTATCTCCTTCTCCTACATATTTTCCATTTTTCTCTTTGATTCCTTCTCTCTTTGATTCTTTCTCTCCCTTATCTTAAAAACATTTAAAAGGCCATGTTGCAGATAAATCAATGGAACAGAATAGAAAACCCAGAAGCGAACCCACAATGCTATAGTCAACTAATCTTCAACAAAGCAGGAAAGTATGTCCAATGGAAAAAAGACAGTCTCTTCAACAAATGGTGTTGGGAAAACTGGACAGCAACATGCAGAAGAATGAAACTGGACCATTTCTTTACACCATACACAAAAATAGACTCAAAATGGATGAAAGACCTCAATGTGAGACAGGAATCCATCAAAATCCTTGAGGAGAACACAGGCAGTAACCTCTTTGACATTGGCCATAGCAACTTCTTATTAGATAGGTCTGCTGAGGGAAGGGAAACAAAAGCAAAAATATTGAGACTTCATCAAAATAAAAATCTTCTGCACAGTGAAGGAAACAATCAACGAAACTAAAAGGCAACCTACAGGATGGGAGAAGATATTTGCAAATGACATATCTGATAAAGGGTTAGTATCCAAAATCTATAAAGAACTGATACAACTCAACACCTAAAAAACAAATAATTCAATTTTTAAAAATGGGCAGAAGACATGAATAGATATTTTTCCAAAGAAGACATCTAGATGACAACAGACACATGAAAAGATGTTCAACATCACTTGTCATCAGGTAAATACAAATCAAAACTACAATGAGATATCACCTCATGCTGGTCAGAATAGCTAGAATGAACATAGGGGACAACAGGTGTTGGCAAGGATCTGGAGTAAGGAGAACCCTCTTACACTGTTGGTGGGGATGCAAACTGGTACAGTCACTCTGGCAAACAGTATGGAGGTTCCTCAAAAAGTTAAAAATAGAACGAACCTATGATCCAACAATTGCACTACTAGGTATTTACCCAGAAAATATAAGAACACTAATTCAGCAGGAGATACCCAGCCTTACATTTATTGCAGCATTATTTACAATAGCCAAATTATGGAAGCAACACAAGTGTCCATCAACAGATGAATTGATAAGGAAGAAGTGGTATGTGTATATAGAATATAATGGAATATTATATGTGATATATATATATGGAATATCATGGAATATTACTCAGCCATAAAAAGAATGAAATCTTGCCATTTGCAACAACATGGAAGGAGTGAGAGACTATTATGCTAAGCGAAATGAGTCAGAGAAAGACAAATACCATATGGTTTCATTCATATGTGGAATTTAAGAAACAAAACAAATGAATATGGGGGGGGAGAAAGGAAAACCAAGAAAGATTCTTTTTTTTTTTTTAAGATTTTATTTATTTATTTGAGAGAGAGAGCACATGAGAGGGGGGAGGGTCAGAGGGAGAAGCAGACTCCCTGCCGAGCAGGGAGCCCGATGCGGGACTCGATCCAGGGACTCCAGGATCATGACCTGAGCCGAAGGCAGTCGCTTAACCAACTGAGCCACCCAGGTGCCCCAAGAAACAGATTCTTAACTTTAGAGAACAAATTGATGGTTACCAGAGAGGGGGTGGGCATGGGAATGGGTTAAATAGGTGATGGGGATTAAGGAGTACACTTATTGTGATGAGAACTGGCTGTTGTATGTAAGTGTTGAATCACTAAATTCTACACCTGAAACTAATATTACACTGTACATTTAACTGGAATTTAAGTAAAAACTTGGAAAAAAGATAAATAAAAGACCATCTTGTCTGTCCCCCAAATTTCATTAATTTGGCCATTAATTTCTAACTAATGTTATGCTAAAGCATAGGTTTAATAGAGCTAGGATTTTATTGTCTCAGGATCACACACGGGTAACAATAAAGGTAGCTCAGTCTCCTCTTACATGTAAGTGGGCTTAAATTATATCTACTTTGCAGTATTATTGTTAGCGTGAAATGAGACACTACAGGATGCATCATGGGTTTAAACAAATATTAGTTTCCTTTCCTTTCCTTCCTTTCTAGTTCCTTAAGGGTAAGGGCTGTGTCTAAATCACTTTTATATCTCTAATATTTACCCTGGTGATGAACACCTGTTATAACTGTTTATTGAGTTTAACTACTCATCGAAACACTTTGCACCTGTGTCTAGTACTTACATTGAACTGTGAAAGTAGGTGTGGTTTGGAGAAATGAGAAGCATGTGGAGAACCAGTGATGACTCAGCGTGCATCTTTTTTAGTCTGAAGATTACCAGATAGTAAGGAACAACTGAGTTCTATTTTTGTAGCTCAGCCCTAATTCTATTTTACTGTAATTAATTTAGTGTAGTAATTCTATTTTACATTTTACTAGAATAAAAAAATTAACTTCTACATGTCTTAATTGTTTTATCTTTATATGGGAGTAAAACAGTATATATCAAGTTAATCTATAAATTATTAGTAGAGTTACCCGAAGCAGCAGTGGATTACTGGAATCAAATTGGCTGTTTAAGTATAATTTATTTTTTTAATTGAAAAATAAATGAATGTAAGATCCCAAATTGCCAAGTTTAAGACTTGCCTTTACAGAACGAGAAAAAAATAAGCCTTTGTTTGGGATCATGGGTAAGCTTCCCTTCCAGAGGTCATTCAAGAAGCTAATTAATGATTGTAAAGCACTTTGAAAATACGAAGTGTAATATTCACCTAAAATGTGTAAAATTAGATGAGGTATTCAAACACCAGAGATACACTAGAGCTAATATATTAAAGAAAGAGTATTATCTATCAGTTTTTTTAAATCTTAATAGCATTTCACAATGACCTCCTTAGTACCACACCAGGTGGCCTATAATTACTCTGCCAAATCTAATTTATTTGTAATCACAGATTTTTAGAACTACAAGTGATTTTAGAGAGAGTTTACACCAATACCCAGTTTTATGATGAGGAAAATAAAGTTGATGAAAGTTTACTTGCCCATTATCAGAAAGCCAGTCTGTAGCAGAGTCATGACAAGCATGTCTTCCCTTCTCAGTGCAGAATCTCTGTAGATCCCTTCAGCAGCAGCAGCCTGGACCGCGTCCTCTGAGCAATAACTGTGCACTAAAACTGCAGTAGGTGAATGATGTTAGCCTCTTGTGACCCTCTCAAGTGAGCTCCAGGAGAAACCAAAAACAAGAAGAATCAGAAAATCAGTCAAGTGGAGGCATGAGGGCAATATTTTTATCAAAATATGATAGAAACATAATGAATGTATTAAGATGACCTAAGGGTCTCGCATGTATCTATGTGGAAATCAATAAACCTTAATTTTTACAACTGAACAAATTATACCATGTGATGTGCAGACCTTGGAGAACTGCTTGCAAGCACCTCTACCCTCTACCCTTTTTATATATAATCCCCTGTAAATTGACAAGCTTTGGAGCAGTTTTTTCTGCTGGGCTATAGTCCTCAGTAGGATGACGACTAAAGCATTTACTAACCTACTTTGAGGTTGGCTTTTCTTTCCAGCTGATACTACCATTTAGCAATCCCCCCGCGCTGTGCAGCCAGGAGTGAATGCTGGATGGAAAACCAGAGGTAGGAACATTATCGTTACCTTTTCTCAGACTCAGACTTGTACCCTTAAGAATGTTACTGGTCTGATGGCCGGTACCTCCCACCTAAAGTACTCATGAGGTCCCCCTTTCAGGTGAGCCTTCCTCCTATTCTTCAGGAGTGAAACAGAAACCAGTCAAAGGACTGCTCATGCTCTCTCCAAGACAATGCTAAACAACTCTCTGGCCTTTTCTGGAAGACGTGGTTCTTTATTACCCTGGCAGTCAGGCCTGAGCTGATATAACTATGTGACTTTAGACCTGGGCACTAAGGGGTTTGCTGCAGTTTGAAGATCATTGCTATTGGGAAAACTTAATTAAAATCTTCTGGCACCCCAATATAGAAGAGAAAGGAAACTGTTTTATTATTGAATAAGCGTAAACCAGAATCACAGGCAATCTGCTAAAGAGATTGCTGAGAGAAATCTCTCCCTTTTAAATAGGCAAGCAGATAAAACCCATTCCATACATGTTTTCAAGGTAAACAATGGCTACTCTTTGAGTAAGAGGACTTGGCAGCATCATTTGTCACACATAGTTCATCCTAAATTCACTCGGCAATTGGAGTGACCACTGTGTTAGCTAATAACCTTTATCCAAAGGACAAATAAATTTCTCAAATCTTTATGACAGGAGATAGTTTTGCAGGTTGAACTAGGAAATGGCTCTATCTTCCCTGATGGTTACATTTCAAGGAGATGGCCCCAGGTACTTGAGAAAGACATGGCTGGGTTGTAAAGGTGGCAGAGTTTTACCTACCCTTTTAAAAAAGATTTACATACATTTCCATAAAGAATTTATAATGACAAGCTTTCTAAAGTAATGTTCTAAAAAAGGGAGTCTTTTCCCTTATTTTCAATAGGGAGAATTGTCTCTTATTTTAATGCGTATTCCCACTCTTTAGGGAACGTGATAGAAAATGATATGACCACCAACTGACCCGTGATCTGGACCAGGGCACTTTGCAGGCTCCTTACCCCCTCCCCTGCCCTTGGAATGTGGGTTTGACTTGCCTTTCCTGCTCCCAGAGGCTACTCTGAGGACATAGCCTTTGATGTGATGTGATGTTGAAAACGCCTGCAGGTATACACACAATGGAGCCCACTTAGGGCCTCTTTATAAGCTTTTAAGATTTGGAGGGCAGGTGCAGGGACCCATCCGTCTTGCTGTCCATTCACCCAAGACGAGCCTCATATGTAAGTTCCTTTGCTATTATTAAAATTGCTACCTATTAACATGGAGTGGGCCTGTCTCTTTCTTCAGTCTCACCCTGCCTCTGGGACAGGGGGGCTGGTTTCTGATCCACCGTTAGAGCTCCCAGGACAGCTGAGAGCTTACACTGCTTAATTGCCAAGCTGATTGAAACTGATCGTCACCCTCTTTAACTTCCTCCCCTGGGACAGAAGCTGTGGGCCTTGGTTTCATCAAAACACAACTTTGTAAACTTATTTTTGACACTTCATATTAGGTGTCTGTAGAACTCTCTTAACAAAGATATGAAATTTCTAGACAATGCTTGAGCAAGGCATTTTGTAGGTGTTCCGCTTTTTTTCTTCCATGGGTAGTGTATCTTCTGGGTGATAATCTTGTTGAACTTGGGGCGCCTGGGTGGCTCATTCGGTTAAGTGTCTGATTTCAGCTCAGGTTATGATGTCAGGGTCCTGGGATGGAGCCCCGCATTGGGCTCACTGCTCAGCAGGGAGTCTGCTTATCTCTTTTCCTCTCCCTCTGCCCCTCCCCCTGCTCATGCTCTCTCTTTCTGTCCCTCAAATAAATAAAATCTAAAAAAAAAAAAAAAATCTTAATAGTTACAGCCTGTGGTTCCATGAGAAAAAAGAAAAACTATTGTATAGTGATTTCAGGGTTTCCCTTAACTCTGGGTTACCTACTGCTCAGTCTCTAAGTGCAGGATCATAGTGAGCATTTTCTGCTGTTTTGTATGTGCCAGGCCCTGTTGTAAGTGCTTTAAATATATTATTTCATTTAAACCTGAGTAAAACCTTCTGAGGTTAGCACTCTTAATACCTGCACTTCACAGATAAGGAAATGAAACAGAAAAAGTTCTTAATTGGCTAACTGTGACACATCTAGTGAGCCTTATAGCTCTCCCTGAGGTCCAGGAGTCTGACTCCCCCGTCTATGCCCCAATAACGCAGAGAACAATGCAATGGCTGACAGCTGGAGCCCCAGGGCCAGCCTGGGTGGCTCAGACTCTGTCACTGTTAGTTATTAGCTTCTCAGTTTGCCTAATTGTTCTGTGTCTCAGTTTCCAAATGGGGATAAGAATAGTATAAACTACAAATGCTTGTGAAGACTAGGACACACGTAGGGTGCTGAGCACCACCTGACACACAGAAAAAGTTGAGAAATATTAGCCTTCAGGAGTAATATACCCTCGGGCATTGAAGTCAAACCCTTTGGCTCCTGCCTAATTGAAATAACTCCTTACATTTGGAAGTGGCCTCTTTTTTTCATGCCCCCAGTTTATTCTTTAGTCATGCCTAACAGTGCTACAAGTTCTCTAAATTATATTTATGCTACTGCCTTTAAAAGATGGCAACAGCCTCAATGCTTATTCCTCCAGCAAATATTTGTGGAAGGCTCACTATGTACCAAGCTTTTCTTAGATGTGAGGGATAGAAGGATGGTTTAAAAAAAGACACTCACCCCCGCACCCTAGTATATAAAAGAGAGACACGACTGCAATTGTATTAAGAGCTACAAAAGGGCGTTTTGAGTATCGCACCCGGGTGGCTGGGCCAACGGGACAAGATGGAGCTCTTGCAGGTCCTGAAATGTGGGCTGCAGCAGGTCAGCGGCCACGGCGGCCTCTGTGGCTATCTACGGGTTTCTTCAGGGCAAATGATGTGAGGGTTGGTACCTTAGTGGGGGAAGACAAATATGGAAACAAATACTATGAAGACAACAAGCAGTTTTTTGGCCATCACCGATGGGTTATATATACTACTGAAATGAATGGCAAAAACACACTTTGGGATGTGGATGGAAGCATGGTGCCCCCTGAATGGCATCGCTGGCTTCCCTGTATGACCGATGATCCTCCAACAACAAGACCACCTATTGCTCGTAAATTCATCTGAACAAACCATAAGTTCAATGTGAGTGGCACTCCAGAACAATATGTACCTTATTCTACCACTAGAAAGAAGAGTCAAGAGTGGGTCCCACCTTCAACACCTTACAAGTAAAGACACTAGAAAACAGTTTGAACATGTGAAATATGGGGCTCTTCATGCAATTGCACTTTTACTGCTTACTATTCACTTGATTAAAATTGTTTGATTTAAAAAAAAAAAGAGCTACAAAAGGAAAATTCAGAGCTCTATGAAAATGTGTAGTAAGGGCAAAGGTGGATGGACCTGGAGCTGGTAAACATACAGCCCTTCCAAGATGCCAGGGCCATTTATTTCCCAAAATTTGCAAAAGTAAGATATCGTGCCATTAGTGGTTAAGATAACTGTTTTCATTCCTACTTTTATTTGTCTTTGTGCCCTGCTCTCCTTCCCTCTCAGAATCATGAGAAGAGCCCCAGGTTTTACACAGGCCTTTGGGGAGACCTCTCTGGTATTCAGTTCACAGTGGTTATTTTTTCCCTCGCTGGCTTGTTCTCTTAAAGTCCAACCCTCTGCCAATGTGTACCAAGCTTGGTGCATAATCAGTTAAGCCGAGTACCCAGTGTCTTCCCTGCCTGAGTATATTTCACGGCTCTTCTCCTCTGACTGGTGGTAAAGTGTGGGTCTACCTAAAATGTGTCCAATCACCTTTCCTTCCCATGTATAGCATAGTGGTTGTGGTAGGCAAAATTTTAAGAGGTCCCCATAATCCCTACCACCTGGTATTCACCTCAGTTATAATCCCTCCCTTTGAATACAGATGGGACCTGTGACTTGATTCTAGCCTACAGAATATGGCAAAGGTGAAGGGATTTTGCAGATGTAAGTAAGGCCCTAAATCAGCTGATTTTTAGTTCATCAAAGGATATTACGATTATTCTGGGAGGGCCTCACTTAATCAGGTGGTTATCCTTAAAAGAGGGACTGGAGCCTCTCTGAGATGAGAAATTCTCCTTGCAAGCTTGATAAAATAAGCAGTCACCCTGAGGAAGCTCATATAGAAAAAATTATAAGTGACCTGTGAAAGCTGAAGGTAGCCTCCAGCCAAAAGTCAGCACACAGTCAGCTTTCACACCTGTGAAAGCTGAGGGTAGCCTCCAGCCAACAGTCAGCAAAAGCTGCGGGCCTCAGTCATACGGGCACAAGGAAATGAATTCTGCCAACAACCTGAATGAACTTGGAAGCAGATTCTTCTCCAGGTGAGTCTCCAGATGAAAACACGGCCTAGTTGACAACTTGATGGCAGTCTTTTGAGAGCCTGAGCATACCTGGACAGTCCTAGAGTCTGTCTAGGACTATCTATGACTGTATCTGGATTTCTGACCCATAGAAAATGTGACATAATGAATATGTATCATTTTAAGACACTAATGCTGTAATATCTCTGTGGAGACAAGATGGATTCCCACCCAAATTTAGTTCGGATGTCAAGACTAATGATGCCACACACACACACCCACACACCATGAGAATATAAAAATGTTTATTATTTATGTAGTGAGACTATTTGGGAGGACAGAGCAGGCCTCCTGAGCTGATCTAAAAATGGTTTGAGAGAGCAAGTATTATGGGCTCAATTGTGTCCCCTTCAAATTCATATGTTGAAGTCCTAACCCCCAATACCTTAGAATTTGAGAAATTGATCAAATCATCTATTTTAGAGATAGGGCTTTAAAGAGATAATAAAGTTAAAATGAGGTCATTATGGTGGCCCCTAATCCAATATGACTGGTGTCCTTATAAGAAGGGGAAATTTGGACATAGAAATGTAAAGAAAGAAAACCATGTGGAGACAGTGTAAGAAGGCACCATCTATGAGCCAAGGAGAGAGGCTTCAGAGGAAACCAATTCCACCAACATCTGGATATCAGATTTCTAGTCTCCAAAATTGTAAAAAAAAAAAAAAAAAAAAAAATTCTGTTGGTTGAGCCATGGAGTCTGTGCTTCTTTACTGTGGCAGCCCTGGAAAATTAATACAGTAAGGAAAAAAGAATGGCTTGGGGGGTTTTATTGTGGTTAGGGGCTGGTTAGGGGTCAGAGTGTGGGTATCCATGTGTGAGAAGGGGCTTGACTGCAGTACTGAAGGAGAGAGTATCTGGGCTTTTCTGTTCACTTGCCCAGCTGACCCAAGATATAAGAGAAAGGAAGGGATGAGGCTTAAAAGCTACCAGCAGTCAAACATCAACAAATGAGGACATATTTTTGTTATAGCTAAGGAGGTGGTAATTTGTTACATTCTAACAGGAAAAAAAAAATACAGTGGTAAAGAGCACAGGCTCTAGGGCTGGACTGCTGGAATCCCAGCCCAGCCCTACCACTTAAAGGCTGTGGAGCTTGAGGCAAGTTCCTCACCTACTCTGGTTTATGTCTCTGGGAAATAGGGAAAAGAATAATAAGCCTTATAGGGTTGTGAGAATTAAATGAGGGTGGTTGATAGTGTGGCATTCCATTCTTAGATCCCTTGGGCCTTACCACTTCAAGGCAGCATGTATACCAACTACAGTGCCTGCATCTCTTTTCTTGAGATCTTTCACCAAAGCCCTGATGCCAAGTCCACAGGGGAGAAGGTCTGGAGAATCAACACCTACACCTAGCAGCCCTCAGCCATTGGAAAAGGAGTGGTGTGTAAATACTCCAGCTCCCTCATTTCTCAGGTGAGATTTCTCTGAGGCAAGTCTGTTAGTCCATTCAGGCTGCTATAACAAAATACCATAGACTGGGTGACTCATAATCAGCAGAAATTTATTGCTCGCAGTTGCAGAAGCAGGAAGTCTGATGCTAGCATGGTCAAGTTCTGGTGAGAGCCCTCTTCTTGGTTGCAGACTGCCCAGTTCTCCTTGCATCCTCACATGTTGGAAGGGATGAGCTAGCTCTCTGGGATCTCTTTTATAAGGACACTCATCTAATCACTTCCCAAAGGCCCCACCTCCTAATACCATCACCTTGAGGGTTAGGGCTTCAAACTATGACTATTCAGTCCATAACAGCATGTTTTCTCCATCTTATCCCAGAGTTTCCTCTGTGGTGTTAGCTCTAATTGCCCACAGTGTCAGCTAGCTGAATAACTTACCCTGTATTGCCCGCCTCTCTTCCTCACTGGTGATTCCCAAAGTTCCCAAATGAGTCACTTGCACTGGATCCTTGTTCCTTGATCTGCTTTGGGGGGACCTAAGGTGAGACAATGAGTTAATACTGTAAGGGCACTGTCAATGCCCTCCAGCCAGAGTCCACCAGGGACACACCTACGATCAAACAAATTGGGTTCATTATTTTTTGCAGCAAGGAAGGACACCATGGTTTACCATGGTGTGTCTAAGTAAAAGGGTGTTAGAAAGAACCTGTTATAGGATTTGGACTTTGTTTGGATGATTAAAGAGAGGGTCTAAGGAAGTAGGCGGTTCACCCTAGGTTGGATGGTTTCAGAAAGCAAGGGCAATTCTATGAAGGAAGATCTCAGTAAATCTTATCTGGAGTGAGGGGATACTAGAATGAGGTAAAAGCTGTAATTGGTAAAGAAATAGTCACTTATTTTAGCCAAGAGACAGGTTGTTAGGTATTTTGGTGGGTAACAACCGTGATCTTCTCTTTGTGCTTAGACAAAGTTATAAAGTTGGCTTGCTTTGTCTCACCTTCTGATCTCGGAGTCAAGTTGTGAGGTTGGTATTCTGTGAGATGGTTTATATTTAAAAGGAGATTAGTATGGACTACCTGTGAGTGCCAGGCCAGGTTCTGAATGTCTGCTTTTTGTTTTTCTTTCTCACCACTTTGTAAATTCTCAGTGTCACCTACCATCAGCCTGAGCTTGGGGCTTCACATCCATCCTCTTTCAATCGTCACAATAATGCTGTGTCAGGTATGAAAAGTCACATTTGAGAAGTGAGGAAGAAAATGTGATCTGAGTTTATGCAGCATGTCAACAGGTACATGACACTAAGATGGAGAATGATGTACTAAAGGTACGCCTTGGCTTCTAACCTGTGTATTACTCCCTTTGCGAGAAAAGCAAAGGTGGGACCCTAGGTCAAAGCCCATCTGCCTCTCGGCGATAGGGGGCAGCGTGCCCCGCGGAAAGTCAAAGCCGCCCAGAAGCTGCACCTTTTGTTGGATTTCAAGCGCTTCACCCCTGGACAAGGGAGGCTGAGTTTTAAATCCAAGATGTTACTACTCTGATGATGTATGATTCAGCGCCACACCAACCACGAATTAGACTAGAGGTAGGGGGCGCGGGGCGTCGCAGTCACCTAGACTCGCCCCGGCTCCCCTCTCCCCGCTCCAGCCCCGGGCCACCCCAGCTCCCCTCTCCCGGCTCCAGCCCCGGCCCCGCCTCCGCTCTGGCCCCGCCCCCTGCTCCCCCTTCCGCCCCCCCTCCTCGCGCCCGACTGGCCGGGCCGAGCTTTCCGCGCCTGCTCGGCCCCGGCCCCGATCCCGCCCCCGCTCCCCTTTCCGCGCCCCCCTCCCCCTCCCCCACCTGCCCCTGCCCGGCCCCGATCGCGCCCCCGATCGGCCCCCGATGGGCCCCCGCCTGAGCACCGGCCCCCGCCTCGGAGACCCGATAGCTCTCCCGATCGGCCCCAGCCCTGGCTCCGGCCCCGCCCCCGCCCTGGCTCCGGCCCCGCCCCCGCTCCCCGGCCCGGCCCCGGCCCGCCCCTGCTCCGTACCCCGGCCCCGCCCCCCTGAGCCTTGCGGGTTTCCAGACCAAGTCCTGGAGGTCGAAGATGGCGCTGCTAGGCCCGGTCTTCCTTGTTCGGGGCCACGGTCCTCGGCGGGTAAGGCGACGCTGGAGGGACTGAGGGCCCGGCTCGCCCCCAGCGAGCGTCCTGCCCGTGCGGGTCTCCGGGACGGCGGCCGGGGGCGCGCACAGCGAGGATTCGGACCCCGGGATGCGGGGAGCCAGGACAGCGGATTCCGGGGCGCGGGGACGCGCGGGGGGAGTGGGAGCCGGGGGATTGGGGTTAAGAAGGAGCAAAGTCACGTTCTGCTGTCAGAGAAAGTGTGTGTGAAGTGCATGGTGTGGCTCTCAAAGTTTTCATGTCCCTGGAAGCTTCAAAATTGTGTGTAAATAGGTAGAAAGACTGGAGGACACTCACTGCACACGTTGGCCCTTTGAGGGGTGGGAGAGGAACTGGGATGGGAGTGGGGTCCCAGGGAGCACTGGCCTTGTATGAGTCCTTGTTTTATGAGGAAAATCCATTCATGTGTTAGTTGTGCAAATTAAACATATAATACAAACATATTCACTTAAACATTTTTATAAGAAGAAAAAAACCCAAACCCAGCTGTCCAGACTCCCCTTCCTAGAGATAAAGTGGGAGAGTTGTATCTTAGGCTGGCTTCCACCTCTATCTCCCCCATGCTTTGGGAGAGACAACTTTTTGTTTTGTCAACTTATGTATGTCTACTGGAACCAGAGTCCAAATAAAAAATGCAAGTGAAGACAGCTGGAGAGGATAAGGAAAGAGAAAGGAAGATATAGAAAAAAGCAGTAATAGCCAAGACAGTCCCTTCCCCCAAGCAAATTCAAAAATCCTAATAAACTAAACCAAAAAGTTCAATTCCCTTAGCCAGGTAGAAATTATTCTGCCAGCCATGAAAAAAAAACTTTTTTAGTCCAACAGAATGGGCAGCCATGGTGTTCTTTTTTGAAAACCGGAGACAGCAGTTCCAAATGTGAACATGAGTTAAGTCTCTCAAGTAAGAGAACTTTCTTCTAAAAAGTGGTATTTGTTCAACACTAAGGTTTTGTTGATACTGTTTTCCTGTAAAGATTTTGGTTATAAGCCATTGTGAAAGAAGCCTGTGTTTTCTGGCCTCTTCTCGAACTTTCTCTGTGTACAACAGCTCTGTGAGGTAGACAAGAGCCTTCAGAGGTCATCGTCTCCCCCAACCCCCAACAAATCATTAGGACTGTAGTAATAAGGTCACACAGACCATATCCCAACTCTTCTGACACTATTAGACAATACAGTATGAGAGGGAGAAAATGAACTCATTTAAAAATTAACTGTAATCTGTCAATTTTGAAATTCTTTTGCTTAAGAAATACAAATTTTGAGGTTCAGGGTTCAGAGCCAGCAGAGGCGCCTTTTGGTGTATTTTGTTTTCCTGGCACATGCAGCCTTGGGTTTGAATTCCTGGGAGAAGCATTTTCACATCTGTGAAGTGGGAGGTTGTTCCAGGGAACATCATGTTTTTGTGCTCAAATACTAGTTATTACAATTAAAACTCCTAATTTGAGTATTTTTGTTACCAAGAACCAAGAGAAATGTTTCATTTGTTAAACGTCGTATTTATGAAGTGTTATATTAAAATTGTGCTGTTGAGCTAGTAGGCCTCAATTCAGTGCAACAAACATTTATTTTGATCTCCACAAAGATCATTATAAAACAGTTTGCAGAACTGGCTCTGTGCCCGGCCCTGGGGTTGCAAAGATGGAAAAAAAAAATGACCTCTGCTCTCAAGTTGCTCTCAGGAAAATGTGCACACATTAAGTTGTTTATCAGGAAATGCTAATTAAGTGCCTATTAAATGTTGGGCATTCTTTGGAGATACTTGGTTGAAAAGGTACCTGTACCATTATTAAGCCTCATAGATATTTTTCAAGCTGTGGATAATCATGAGTGGACATGGAAATCAATTTTGTGGAGCAAAATGATTTTAAGAAAAATAGAATACAGTATGAAATACCAGAATTCATTCCATGTAGTAAGGTTAAGTTTACTTTGTGAAACCTGTTTGGTTTTTTTTTCTCTTTTTTTTTTTTTATTCTTATGTTAATCCCCATACATTACATCATTAGTTTTAGATGTAGTGTTCCATGATTCATTGTTTGTGCATAACACCTAGTGCTCTATGCAGAACGTGCCCTCCTCAATACCCATCACCAGGCTAACCCAACCTCCCACCCCCCTCCCCTCTAGAACCCTCAGTTTGTTTTTCAGAGTCCATCGTCTCTTCATGGTTCGTCTACCCCTCCGATTTCCCCCGCTTCATTCTTCCCCTCCTGCTACCTTCTTCTTCTTCCTTTTTTTTTTTCTTAACATATATTGCATTATTTGTTTCAGAGGTACAGACTTCCTTTCCTTTTGTTTTTATCAAGAGTCATAACTTTAGGATTTTTATAAAAATGATATCTGACTAATATGAATTCAGATAATATAGCTAAAAAAAAAGTAACACAAGACCCTAAACTGGCCACCCAGAAATAACCAGTCTTGACATTTGGTGAACATCATTCCAGGTGTCTGTGCTGGTAAAAAGGATGGGTGCTGGTAAAAAGGATGGGGGCATAATTTTGCTTGGATGTATTATGTTTATTTTCCCCTTAGAACTGAATCAACATTGTTTTCATTGTCTTCTTTTTTTTAAAGATTTTTTTAATGTTTTATTTATTTATTCATGAGAGTCAGAGAGAGAGAGAGAGAGAGAGGCAGAGGCAGAGGGAGAAGCAGGCTTCCTGCGGAGCAGGGAGCCTGATGTGGGACTTGATCCCAGGACCCTGGGATCATGACCTGAGCCAAAGGCAGACGCTTAACCATCTGAGCCACTCAGGCGCCCAGTTTTCATTGTCTTCTAACACTGAATATTGTCAGGGAAAAATGGAAGGCCAGTGGATTTTTTTTTTCCATGTGTGTTTTGAGTTTTCTTTCTTTCTGAGCTTTCCTATCTGAAAAGCTTAAGAAATCTTTCTGTACCCAACCTAAAATTCCAGAATATAAGCTTCTTGGAGGCAAGGATTTATATCCTCTTTGTTCACTGCTGTATTTCTAGGCCTAGAAGAGTGCCTAGCATAGAGTCAACATGTAATAAATACCTGTTACATGAATGAATGTGTGTACTGTGTTGCAATATAAAGTGTATTTCTTGCTTTGCTTTATAGAATATATAAATGTCTGAAAATGGTAGTCTAGTAGGTCATCAGGATATGAGTAGACTGAAAATGCAGAGGTATGTTAGAATGCATATATAAACAAAATGGTATGTACCTGGAGGAGTCAGGGAAGGCTTCATGGAGGAGGTGGCTTCCAGGGCTGACTTTTAAAGGAGGAGTTGGAATATATGGGGCCTCAAATGTGATCTAGACCTAAGGAATAGCATATATCAAGAAGTGAGGGAAAAAAAAAAAAAAAGAAGTGAGGGAGCATAGCCTATTTCTTAAAAAAAAAAGTGGCTTAGTATTGTGGAGTTTAAAATACAGGGTCAGAGAAGAGTGCAATGGAGATGAGACTGGAGAGGTTGCTGGGGTCAGGGCATGGTGGGCTTCACTCACTCATATGGCAAATTGGGCATTTACTATGTGCTAGGCAGGGTACTAGGGATATGAGGATGAGAAAGAGCTGATTCCTGCTCTCAGGAAGCTTATAATAGAATGACATTATGGTATAATATGGTAAGTATTATGATGAGTGTTCTTGATCTCAGAAGAGGTCCAAAAATAAAGCATCTCTCTTTTCCAGTTTGGAAAACAAAGAGTAAAGATAGAGGCCAAAGTATCACTTATTACCATTCCATGTGAGAGCCAGCTGGCCCTGTTAATTGGACTTCCTGAATTAGGCTGACTTGCTGCCTCAGAAGGACAGTAGAATTGCTCTCTGAGGGCAGCTAACTCTCGAGGAGGAAGGCTTAAGGCCTACTCGTGCCCAATTATTCTCTCAAAATGTACCAGTCAGATAAACTATCTCTGGAGACCAGGAAACTAAGGGTGTGGAAAGAAGCCCGGAGTTACACTAACTGAGCTCCCCTCTGGGAAGGAAACGTCAGGATTGGGGAAGAAGCATTTCCCACTCCCAGTGGGAGGAGTGTACAATTTTTATGGAATATATTTTGGGGTACACATATAGGCTGAGACCTGAAGGTTGAATAGGAGTTAGCTAAGGGGAGGAATATAAGAAAGTACTAGGTGGGAGAGTGGCTTGTGTGAAGGGCCAGGCTAAAGTGTATAAGTAGAGAGTAGGGAGGCAGGTGGGGAGAGGCTAATGAGCAGAAGCTAATGAGCAGCCAGTGGGCCACATTAAAGAGTGAGAGCTTTATCCTGACAGCGTGGGAGTGGGGGTAAAAACAGGCATGTAGTCAAATCTGGGTACTCCTCTCTCCATGGTGGCCTCAGATAGGGAATGGCTATAGATGCAGAGAAACTCAAAGTCAAGTGATATTTAGGAGGTAAATTGAGAGGACTTGGCAATTAGGAAGGTTGGGCCATACTGAGGTTCTATAGCACCATCACAATTGTGAGCAGGGAAGTAATATTATCAGGTAAGACTTGAGATAGGGAGACGGGAAGTCAAACAAAAGTGATAGGAGTCTGCACTAAGGGCAGCGTTAGAGCTATTTAGGACTAAAACAAACTGGACTTTGTGGTTTGGATGTACTCTATGAAATGGAGCCCAGATTTCTGTCTGTGGCCCTTGAGCTAAGGGCCATGCCACTGAGAGAGGGCACTTACCAGGCGGAACTGGTTACAGGGATGGAGATAAGAATTTTAATTCTGTCTGGGAGTGTTAGGGAAGGCATCGGAACTCTTAGAACTACCTTTGAATGATGAATGTTGAGTGATGTGGGGATCGATTTGGTATAGATAGGGAGGTAGGAAACAGTTTATGTTTGGGGAACCCTGTGTATTTTGTTTTCCTGAGTGCAGATTTCAAGAGGGTAAAGAAGAGGGAAAAGAGGCTGGAGAGATGGACAAGAGTCAAGTCACAAGGACTTGACATGCTGTGTGAAGCTAAGGAATCGACTTTATGCAGCTACCAGGGAGCTATAGATCGATCTTAAGGTGAAAAGTAGCATGAGCAGGTTTGCAGTATTCTGGAGGGCAGCATCACAGACAGGTTGGAGAAAGGAGACACTGGAGGCCAGAGACAAGAGATGACATAAAGTATGACCTCTGTATTTGTGGGTGACAGGAGATACGGACCTTTGAAGTCAAGCGGTGGATAGAGAGGAAAGATACTGACTGGGAGGTAAAATACGTGGGACTGGAGATGAATTGGATGTATCAGGTGAAGAAAAAGAGGCCTTGAAGGAGTCACTAGAGAGAGTCCCATAGATGATGGTGGTTTCAGAGCTCAAATATGCATGTGAAGAAATTTCAAAACCAACTTCCTCCCAAAACTATAAAGCTAATTTTAAAATATTAAAAAATATGTACATCTCCACAAAGATCATTATAAAACACATCAAAAGAGGAGGGAATTTCTAAAGTTAGGGTTGTCTACAGCCCATAATAAAAGGCATTCCATCAAGGTTTGGCAACCCTTGGTTTTAAAGAAAATTCCAGGTAGAAAATGATTAGCATTCTCAGCTATCCTATGCTGTTCTCTCCCTGGGGTGATAATTCACCTTGGAATCAGAAATGCCTCAGTTTGTTTCCTAGAGTGGTGGGGGATGGGAGGGATGGGGTGACTGGGTGATAGACATTGGGGAGGGTATGTGCTATGGTGAGCACTGTGAATTGTGTAAGACTGTTGAATCACAGACCTGTACCTCTGAAACAAATAATACATTATATGTTAAAAAAAAAAAAAAAGGATAGCAGCAAGGGAAAAATGAAGGGGGGGAAATCGGAGGGGGAGATGAACCATGAGAGACCATGGACTCTGAGAAACAAACTGAGGGTTCTAGAGGGGAGGGAGGTGGGAGGATGGGTTAGCCCGATGATGGGTATTAAAGAGGGCACGTACTGCATGGAGCACTGGGTGTTATACGCAAACAATGAATCATGGAACACTACATCAAAAACTAATGATGTATGGTGATTAACATAACATAAAAAAAAAAAAGAAATTCCTGGGTAAATATAAGTAAGTTAAGAGTAAGGGGACAACTATACTTTGGTCCCTTCCAGTCTGGGGAAACACCCACACTGCATTGCATCAGTGGTAGAACTGCAGGCTTTCGCAATTGTTGAATAATGTTGCCATTTACATTTAGCCCTGAGTTATTTTCTGGACTCCAAAACTGTATTTCCACCCGCAGGTTAGGTATGTTCACCTGAATGTCCCACAGGTGTTGCAGGTATGGCGTTTCCAATACAAAACTCATTGTCTTCAATCCTCCAACTTGGCTCTTCCCATGTCAATCCTGTCATTTATAGCAGCACCCAGCAAGTAGCCATGTAAACTCTCCCTTCTTGCTCACCACTTCCAGCTGGTTGGCTTCTGAATTCAGGCTGGACTACATGTTAAATTTGTGTGGAAAGTGTTGTCTTTATTTCTCCTGCCCTCGTTACTTCAACCCTAGACCAACACCTGTCTGACTGGTCTCCGTTTCCTTTTAGCTCAGAGTTAAATCTTACTTTCTAAAACACAAAAGCAATGCAAAGAGTAACAGAATACTGA
Organism: Leptonychotes weddellii; assembly: GCF_054177405.1. Lineage (NCBI taxonomy): Eukaryota > Metazoa > Chordata > Mammalia > Carnivora > Phocidae > Leptonychotes > Leptonychotes weddellii. The sequence goes on from NC_138372.1 coordinate 129,727,080, forward strand.
GGTATAGGGGAGAGAGGTGGAGAAGGCTCTCTCAGCTGAATGGGCTTGATCTTTTCAGGAAAGTGGGGGGCCTCTTATCCACCTTTAGTGAAATAGGTCAACATGTGCTGAGGTTGGCTTTGAGGCAAGAAATAATTGGACCAGACAATATTAAGTACAGTGATAATTTATTATCTCCTCATTTTCTGGGCCCTTCCTACCAGCAAGTAATTTCATTTGCTAACGTCCTACCCCCTCTGATGATGGCATCCAGGTCTAAGCCATCATTACCTCTTGCCTGGCCTGCTACAGAAGCATCATCCCTGCTTCCAACCTTGCCTCCTACATTCCTTCTCAACATAGCAGGCAGAACAGTATAGAGTAGCCCTCTAAACACATATGTTTCCCCACAGTGTGTATTAGCTTTTAATATGCTAAGTATATATATTGTTTAATTTATCCCCACCCTCCAAAAATAATCTCTCAAGTAGAATATTGTATCTATTTTGCTCACTGCTGTATTGCCATTTCCTAGAAGAGTGCCTAGGGCATAGGAGATGCTCCTTAAAAACTTGTTAAAAATAGATAAATGAGTTAACTCCATACCAAATCATAATATGTTTATCTCTAATATTTTTTCATATATGCAAATTCCCAAGCCAAAACAAAGCCTTTTTAAGAACAGCGGTGTTATTTTTTTGGTTCAGAAAAGATAGTCATGTTAGTTATGACTAATGTGATGGGCATCAATGAGGTTACTCAAATGAGAGGTAAGCAGGAGTGAAGAACCCAGTTCAAAATTTCAAACTGCCTGCTAATTTATCTCCTTGATTTCATCTCCCTTTATTGGGAAGTATTCGTGAAGCATCTGTTTGGTCCACATCTAACTGCAGGCAAGTAAAAACTGTAATAAAAATGGGAAATATACCCTGAAGCTCAGAGCAACTACTTTTTCAAAGACTCATGTTCATTGCTATAAGGTGTATCATTACTTAAAAATGTAATTTCTGTCTTGCTACGGGCAACAACTGCATAATTCAGCCTAGCCACTGCAGCTTGGAGTCCAGCTCACTTTCTTTTATATTTGCTCAGCCTTACCTTCAAGTTGCTGTGGCAACGAGATCTGTGTTCTGCAGAAGCTTAGAATATCAGTGGCCTCTGTTCAGTGCCCTGCTTTAAGTGAAGGAGAGGGTAGAGGTACTCAAGCAATCCACACATGCAGAGAGCTCGAGTGCAACATGGCCTGTGGCAAGCCACTGATGTGGGTAGAGTTTGGGCTCCTCGGTTCTTTTACAGTCTGTAGGATCGCTATTGGCATGCGGGGGCGGGACAATTCTTCATTCTCCAGCACTGTGCATCAAGTAGAGCATCCTGCCCAGCTCCCTCTTGTATTTCCAGATGCTTCCAGCTAAGAGCCACCTCTGCTGCGCTGAAGTGGCAGTGGTCTAGACATTGAAAAGTGCATGCAAAGCACAGACATGTGCCTTCTAACAACTGGACAAAATACATTGGGGAGTAGTTACTGGAGGCTTACTGTGTGCACAGACTATCGAGTTGCATTGGGAATGCAAAAATTCCCATTTTTCAAAGTCATCCTTTGAAAAATAAGATTGTCAGGTCTTTATCAAGCTGACATTTTTATATGACAGTCAAGGCCCAGTCTGCAAAGCTCTTATCCTGTGAATTTGAGTCAGGATAAATTTATTCTTAAAAAATATTCATGTTAACCTAAACTAACAGGTACTGAGAAACCCCACAAAGATAAATAGATATGTCATGTTTCATTTTCCTTAGAAGTATAGGTCACATTTAAGTGTGGAATATATAGACTTACACTTTAAATAACATTCTTGTAACGCTGATCATATGCTAGTGTTCTTGCTGTAACTTTGTTTTCCTCTATACCCTTATTATATTGTGTGCTTGCATATATGATTTGATTTTGTGATAACTATTTTTTAAAAATATTTATTTGCTTAGAGAGAGAGAGAGAGAGCGCGTACAAGGTGGGGTGCGGGGGGCAGAGGGGAAGCAGACTCCCGCTGAGTGGGGAGCCCTGTGCTGGGCTCTTGATCCCACAACCCCAAGATCATGACCTGAGCTGAAACCAAGAGTTGGACACTCAACCAACTGAGACACGCAGGTGCCCCTATGTTAACTATTTTTAATAAAAAACTAATTTATGAACCTATCCAACACTACACAGTACAAAAGGATATCTAGTGACTGTACAGAAAGTCCCTCTCCCAAGAGGTTAGTGCTATGAATAGTTTCTTGTGGATCCTTCCAACAATTTTTGTTCATATATCAACATATGTATGAAGATATTTTCATTAAGAGACACCATACAAACGGGAACATTTTATATATATTTCCCTACCTTGGATTATTTTCCTTGACATGTAATGCCTTGCATTGCTGGTATTCAACAAATATTTGTTGAGTGATTGAATAACCATACATTGTTATTAGAATAGAATATATTCTATTAAAAGATACACAGTATTTTGTTATATGGATGTGCCCTAATTGGTTGGTTATGTCTGCTATTGAAATGCTGATAGATTGTTTTCTAGTCTTTTTGATTACAAACAATGCTTTCATATATTATATGTTTGACTATTCTGCATCCTTTGCATTTCTGAGTCCCTAAAAGTGAATTTTGAGATATGCTCGTCAACTTTTGCAAAAAACCAACTGGGATTTTGATAGGAATTGCATTGAATCTGTAAATCAACTTGGGGAGTATTGTCATTTTAACAAAATTAAGTTTTCCAACCCATGAACACAGGGTGTCTTTTTATTTATTTAGGTCCTCTTTAATCTCTTATGATGTTTTATAGTTTTTAATTTATAAATTTTGTACTTTTATTACATTTATTAGTAGGCATTTTATTCCCATTGATGTGATTGTGAATAGAATTATTAATTTCATTTTCATCTTAGTGCATATCTTTGAACATAGCTTTTCCCTCCCACCCAAATGAATGAGTGTATCTGTCAGATTAATTCCTAAATGTGGAGTTGCTGGGTTAAAGGGTGTGTATATTTTAGATAATATTTTGATATATGTTACCAAATTGGCCTCCAAAGAAGTTGCCCCAACTCCTATCAACAGATTTTAAGAGTTACTTTAATAAGCTATTTTTTGTACTATGTATTATGAAATTTTGAACCTTACCAATCTTGTGAGAGAAAAATGATATCTTCTTTGTTTAATTACATTCATCCAGTTACAAATATGGTTGTATTTTTTGCATGTGGACTCTCTTTTTTAAGGCCTTTGCCCAGTTTTTCTATTTGCAAATAACTTGTTAATATTCATGTATCAAGAGATTTGGATTTTGGGAGGTTAAACTAATTTTTAAGATGGCATAATTTAGAGTCATTGGAAGTGAGTATTTCAACTTGATGAAACAAGCGGCAGAGAGCTGGATTTGTAGCCATAGCTCCATAAGACTCTACTTGTCTGCACTCGTGTACTTTTGGCATTGGAGTCTGGCCAGTCAGGTTACAGTGAATAAAACAAGCATTTACTGAATGTCTAATTGGTGTTAGAAACCCTATTATAGTAATGAATGGAGACTGTTCTGTCTTCCTGGGTGCTCACAGTCTGGTGCAGAAAACTGATATCCTGATGGAGGGAGGGATTCATTTGGCCCATTTTTAACAGAGACATGTTCAAAAGTGTCAACAGTTTTTGACACTTTGGCTTGGTTTTGAAGGCTGGTTCTGCTAGGTTGACAAATAAAGTGGGGGGAGTTCAGGCAGATGATAAATCAGGAGCAAAGGCCAGAAGAAAGTTTTGGCAAGTTTCAGGAGTGCTGTGGGGTTGGTGGGCGTTGGAGTATACCTCTAAGTGGTGGAACTGGTTAGAAGTAGGGCCAGGAAGGTAGGTTGAAGCCATGTTGTCCAGCTTGAATGTCAGGGTAAAGAGTTTAATTTTTGTATTTTTGACTCTGGAGGACATCAGTGTTGTTGTTGTTTATTTATTTATTTTTAAGATTATTTATTTATTTGAGAGAGAGAGAAAGAGAGAGCAGGAGTGGGGAGGAGGGGCAGAGGGAGAGGGAGAAGCAGACTCCCTGCTGAACAGGGAACCTGAGGTGGAGCTCGATCCCAGGATCCCGAGATCATGACCTGAGCTGAAGGCAAATGCTTAACCAACTGAGCGATCCAGCACCCCATGGACATCAGTGTTTTTGAGGTCTGGGATTTTAATGTGGAGGCCCAGTCAATTAGTAATGGTGACAATGATGGTAAGATTTCTAAGAGTCATTTAAATATTACCTTCCTTAGCTCCACAAATTCTGTGTGAGGGTCTGTTAATAGTGATTTTTACAGATTTGAAACTCAGTTTTCTTAATAGTATACCTAGAACATTAAATGATTATTTTTACATTGGTTTAAAAAAAATCATTTTTCCGCTTTCTATTTTGTATTGGATTCTTGGGTTTTATTTAGACGAGGAGTTATGCGCTCAAATGCCTCAAGTTCTGGATGGCCCTATAAATGACAGTGGTTGCCCAGTGAAAAGGGTTCGTTTTACCTGTGTGTGTGGGGACTGGTCAGAGCTCAGGCATTGTCTCAAGGGGGCATTAACTCAGTCTTATTAGAAGCTGGACCTGAGTGTTGGTAGAGCCTCTCATTTTTATCTGAATTCTCCCGGTATCCGAATATTGGCTCAAAAATTGCAAAATACTGGGCAGGCCTAACGAAACATCTGGCTTGGGTCACCAATCTGCCTTTATTGTAGGTGTTTATTCTAGCATTCGAGACCAGCCAAAATACTTAGGTAATTTAAGATTAAATCTCAATGCTATATAGTCTTCATCCTCTAGGGTAGAGACAGTCAAGACTCTTAAAAGAATTGCCATTCTGAGGATTAGAAGTATGATCACTTTTCATTAGTTTAGATGCTATCATTTAGGACCACACGAAGGAGGAAGATATTGTTTATGTGATGTGGGAGAGTCATGAGTATGGAGCGGAAGGCAGATGATAGCTGGGTTTTTTTGGGGGAGGGGAGATTTTAGAACTTCTAATAAGTAAATTTGTTTGCCAAAATCGAAAACATTAGAGAGTTTTAAGAACTTTAAATTTTAAAGCTGTCCAGAGAAAGACAAATACCGTATAATTACACTCATATGTGGAATTTAAGAAACAAAACAGATGAACATAGCAGAAAGGAAGGAAAAATAAAATAAGATAAAAACAGAGAGAGAGGCAAACCATAAGAGACCCAGCTATAGGGAACAAACTGAGGGTTGTTGGAGAGGAGGTGGGCGGGGGGGTTGGGGTAACTGGGTGATAGGCATTACAGAGGGAACTTGATGTAATGAGCACTGGGTGTTACATGCAACTGGTGAATCACTAAATTCTACCCCTGAAACTAATAATACACTACATGTTAACTAACTTGAGTTTAAATAAAAATAAAAAAAATAAAGATGTCCAGAGAAATAAATTTTGATATGAAAGATATTTATTTTCAGAAGACAACTTATTTCTCGAAAAAACACAAAGCAAGATTTGAAAACTTAAAAGTCTATTTTGTATCCACTTTTTATAACTCAAAAAGAAATGGCCAAAATGCTATTTCAGGTTATTCAGGATCCTTCTTTATAGAAGTAGGAGACCAAATAAAACATGATTCTGTGAGGTCTGTTCATCTCTATGGGTCTTAATATTGAAATGAACAACTTGTTTTTAGGCAAACAGATGGTTTGAATTTAATTTTTAATAGCATATATGCTATGAATTATCAGAAGGTAATATGAATTAAAATAGCATTTCAATTTTTTCACTTTGGTTTGGTGGGAGAAACCAGTATTGATTAGATCAAATAAAATACAACGGGTAAGCCTGTGCTATGTAGTAACCTAATACCTTATAGATACTAGGAATTATTATCAAAGTGATTATATTTTTGCCTCTATATTTTTTCTTCTATTATTGGGGAGGTTGGGAAAATGTTTTAAGATAAATAAAAATATGTATATACAAATATTTTATTTATTTACTTAATTTATCTTTCATAAAGCACCACATCATATTCCCTGTACAAATCAACACTAATAAATAGAAGTTCCTTTTAGAGCCTTTGAACAATTAGAACACATTTTTTTCATTATTAATGGAAAATGACAAACTCACCAGCCTATTTGTGCAAATTTCCTGATTCATCATCTTAATGTAATAGTCCTGGAGGCGGCAGCAGCCTTAAGTAAAACTGCCATTTATGTAGAGAAAGATTATTATTGTAGGTTGCTTGGATTATTATGCTTTGGCAAAAGGATACAAAAAGAAAATGCTTTGTCAACATGAAGCTAAAGGAAATACAATGATCAGCATGGAACATAATCAGATTTACAAATTTGTCTTTACCAATTATTTTATACATGTTTTCAAATTCTATCTTTCAACAACACTTTTTCCTGATTATAAAAGCAAATCATACTTATTGAAAAGATTTTGAAAATACTAAATCCAACCAAACAAAAAGCAAAAATAATCATCCGTAATCTCATCATCTAGAGATAATAACTGTGTAAGGAAAGTAGTGGATGGACTCTGAAGTCAGACACATCTTGGGTTTGAGTCAAGTCTTTTCTACTTACTGTTTGTCTTTAAAAGTTAGTTACTTGACTTTTCTATGTTTCAGCTTTTTCATCTATAAATTGGGGATAGTAATAGAATTTACCTTATAGGATTGTTGTGAGGTAATGCATTGAAAGTCTTTAGTAGACCTTTGCACATGGTAAATACTGAATCTACTACTTACTGTTGTTTTTTTGTTAGTCTTTTTTCCAAGCATATATTTTTATTTATAGTTAAGAACATATTGTATACTTTTTTCCCATATAACATCGTATCATATGCATTTTCTTGTGTAATTTCCAGTTGATAAACAGCCTTATCCTAAATCATTGACCATATTACCAGTTGTTTCTTTAGGCTAAATTTCTAGATATCCCAGACCAACTGATGGCAGCCCACTGAGCTTACAGGAATATTCTAGCAGGAAATGATAGATTCTGGAGTTTTAATTTCCAACCATGACCTGATGGGGAAGATCATGTGCCTCTTTGGTGTGATCATTAAGCTCTGTGGGAGTTCAGTGAGTAGTGAGGAAATATATAAGATGATGATGAGGGAGGATTCTGGAACCTGTCAGACCACATTTGAATCTTGGTTCTGTGACTTGGGCAATATGTTTAACTTCCCTGGGCCCCTCCTGTCCAGTGAGGTGTAAAAATAATATCTATTTCATAGGGTGGTGAAGATGAACTGGTTTGATATCGAATCCTGACATATGGTAAGCACTTAATGAAATTAGCTCTTTATTGTTTGTTATATTCAACACTTAAAGTTTGTTTTTATAATTAAATGTGAGAGAATGGCAGTGGTTTTCACAAGTAATGTGAGAATGTGAATTGTAAGACAGAAGATAAGGCAATACAAATATTTTTAGTGTAAAATGTTATTTTCCCCCTATTTCAAATGTAACAAATAGTTATCTGTTCTAAATTTATTATCCAGAGACAACAAAGGAAGAGGCATTTGATTTAATAAACCTTATGAGGAAATTTTAATAGTTTTTTCAGTGATTCAAAAATGGAATGTGATTTTTATCCAAATTATTCTTGTTAAAAGATGAATATGCTTTATGTTATTTCTTTTTTTTGCATCTTTTTTTAGAATGCATCTTTCAACTAGGATCTTTTTTTATTTTTTATTTTTTTTATTAGTTTCAGAGGTAGAATTTAGTGATTTATCAGTTGTATGTAACACCCAGTGCTCATTACATCAAGTGCCCTCCTTAATGCCCATCTCCCAATTATTCCTTCCCCCCACCCACCTTCCCTCCAGCAACCCTCAGTTTGTTTCCTAGAGTTCAGCATCTCTTATGGCTTGCCTCCCTCTCAATTTTCATCTTATTTTTCCTTCCCTTCCCCTATGTTCATCTATTTTGTTTCCCAAATTCCACATATGAGTGAAATCACGTGGTATTTGTCTTTCTCTGACTGACTTATTTCACTTAGCATAATACCCTCTAGTTCCATCCACCTCATTGCAAATGGCAAGATTTCATTCTTTTTGATGGCTGAGTAATATTCCATTGTATATATATACCATATCTTCTTTATCCATTCATCTGTTAATGGACATCTGGGCTCTTTCCATAGTTTGGCTTTTGTGGACATTGCTGCTATAAACATCAGGGTGCATGTGCCCCTTCATATCACTATTTTTGTATCCTTTGGATAAATACATAGTAGTGAAATTGCTGGGTCATAGGGTAGCTCTATTTTTAACCTCCATGCTGTTTTCCAGAGTGGCTGCATCAGATTCCATTCCCACCAAGAGTGTAAGAGGGTTCCCCTTTCTCCACATCCTCGCCAACATCTGTTGTTTCCAGAGTTGTTAATTTTAGCCATTCTGACCAGTGTGAGGTGGTATCTCATTGTGGTTTTGATTTGTATTTCCTTGATGCGGAGTGATGTTGGGCATTTTTTCATGTGTCTGTTAGCCATTTGTTTGTCTTCTTTGGAGAAATACCTGTTCATGTCTTCTGCCCATTTCTTGACTGGGTTTTTTATTTTTTTGGGTGTTGAGTTTCTTAAGTTCTTCATAGATTTTGGATACTAGCCCTTTATCTCATAAGACATTTGCAAATGTCTTCTCCCATTACATAGGCTGCCTTTTAGTTTTGTTGACTGTTTCCTTGCTATGTTAGTGCTTTTTAAAGTTAAATTTAAGCAGAACCCCTGTAAATAATAATACTAGCATTTATAAAGTGCTTGGCATATACTAAACAATGGACTTGGTATTTTACTTATATTTACTCATGTGATGCTTACAGTGTCCTATGAGTTAGGTTCTATTATTGTCTCCATTTATAGAAGAAACTGAGGCACAAAGTGGTTAAATCACTTGCTGAAGGTTATACAACTAATGAGATAATTCTGTCATATGTAGTCTTGCCCCAAAGACCATGCTTTTAACCTTCCATTCTGTTACTTAACATTCCAGTAGAAAAAGAGTCATAATTGATTAAATACAATACCAGTATGTTTACAGTGAGTTTGTTAACCCAAGAATTTGATTAATAATAAATTCAAGAGTAAGTTTTTTGAAATTCAACTATTTTGTGGAAATGCATTTATGAAAATTTCAATTAATCTTTTTTTCCCTTTCAGTTTTTCAGTTATGGAACAAAAATATTGTATCAAAACAATGAAGCTTTGCAGTCTAAATTCTTCCTACCCCTTCAAAAAGCCATGCTGCCACCTAATAGCTTTCAAGGAAAAGTGGCGTTTCTCACTGGGGGAGGTACTGGCCTTGGTAAAGGAATGACAGCTCTTCTGTCCAGCCTAGGTGCTCAGTGTGTGATCGCCAGCCGGTAAGTCACGCTCAGCGAGTTGCCTGGCAAGAGCTATTATAAAACAATTCTGTGCCATGATTTTGAAAACACTCTTTGCCAGAGTGTTTTGTTTTTCATCTTAATTTTCTACGAAATATCCTTTAGATTATTTAAATAAATTTCCTTGGAAAAATCAGTTACAATTTGTAATGGTAGAAATACAGATGGACCGTGATTTACATTGATTCAATTTAGGATTTTTCGACTTTACGGTGGTGTGAAAGTGATACATACATTCAGTAGAAACTGTACTTGAAATTTTGAATTTGGAACTTTTCCCAGGCTAATAATATGTGGTAAGATGCTCTTTCATGATGCTGGCAGTGAATCGCAGCTCGCAGTCAGCCACTCAATCATGAAGATAAACAACCGATAACACAACCGTTTTGTACCCAGACAACCTTTCTGTTTTTCACTTTCAGTACAGTATTCAATAAGTTTACATGAGATATTCAACACTTTATTATAAAACAGGCTTTGTGTCAGATGATTTTGCCCAACTATAGGCTAATTTAAGGTAGGCCAGGTTAAGCTATGATGTTCAGTAGCTTAGGTGTATTAAAATGCATTTTCACATTATGGTATTTTAAACTTATGATGGGTTTACCATGGGTGTAACCCCACTGTTATGTTGAGGAAGATCAGTAATGATTGATTATGGAACTGATGATGTATACATTTCCCAAATTCAGTGATAAAATTTTTTTTCTTGTACCTGAAGCTTAAGTTAAAAAGTACTGTGTTGAGGCTGCTTTGTTTTCAGTAGGAGTGATTATAGTTACTGCTTCAAAGGATAGTTAGCCTTGTACTAGGATAATGGATATAATCCTTCCATTTTCTGTAAGATGGGCTGATGTTTCAAAACATCTATTGTGATAAATGTAAGAAGGATAAGGCCATGTAGATGGAATTTCTTACTTGGGCATATCCTGGGGACCCTATAACTATGTAAGTCTAGAACTTTAGAGACTGGTCAAAAAAATCTACACCTTCTTCCTATTTTGAATAGTGTAAAATTTTTAGATAAGCTGAATAAGAATCTGAATGACAAGTCACTATGTAATTTACAAAGGGCCAAAGGAATTTCTTTCAGATGTTTCCTTTAATGCAAATTGGCCAGAATATTTTTTTAAATATTATAATGTTTTTACAAATATTAAAATATTATTTTCTTTGTAACACTACATAATTTATTTTTCATATTTATTTCAAGAGTATAAAACAATGCATATAATGCTTTTTTATCCTTAAATTCAGTCTAAAATCTACTAACATAAATTTTATACATATCAGATTTTATATAGTATTAGTTCACGTTGTGTTTTCTTTCTAAAGGAGGCTTGGGCAAGGGAACAGAAATTATTGTAATTAAGGAAATAATTTTATTTATTTTATTTTTCATGTTTCAAGTTTTTATTTAAATTCTAGTTAGTTAACATATAGTGTAATATTGGTTTCAGGAGTAGAATTTAGTGATTCATCACTTACATATAACACCTAGTGCTCATCACAGGTGCCCTTTTTAATACCCATCACCCATCTAGTCCATCCCTCACCCACCTCCCTCCATCAACCCTCAGTTTGTTCTCTATAGTTAAGAGTCTCTTATAGTTTGCCCCGCTCTCTCTTTTTTTTTCCTTCCCCTATATTCATCTGTTTTGTTGCTTAAATTCCACCTGAGTGAAATCATATGGTATTTGTCTTTCTTTGACTGACTTATTTCTCTTAGCATAATACTCTTAGTTCCATCCACATTGTTGCAAATGTCAAGATTTCATTCTTTTTGATCATTGAGTAATATTCCATTATATATATATGTGTATACATACACACACACACATACATACATGCATACCGTATTTTCTTTATCCATTCATCAGTTGATGGACATTTGGGCTCTTTCCATAATTTGGCTATTGTTGATAATGCTGCTATAAACAACAGGGTGCATGTACCCCTTTGAATCAGTATTTTTGTATTAAGGAAATAACTTTAAATCTGTGTGTAGATATAAAACAACTAGTTTAAAAGTAAATAATTCAATAATTGAATATTAGATATATAAAAATTGTAGGAATTTAACTTTTAGAAAGTGAATTCATTCAAACTGATTTGTTTATAGATATAGCTTTTGTATTTTGTCAAGATTGCATCTGTTTAAGCTATAGATTCTCTTTGTTTTTTAATTTATGGAATTGAAAAAATATGAAGTCATTTCAGAACTCATGCAAAGTACTGTGTGTTTATTTCTAGGAAGATTGATGTTTTAAAAGCGACTGCAGAACAAATTTCTTCTCAAACTGGAAATAAGGTACATTAAAAAGAGTTATTTAATTCAGATTTAGGAATTAAAGCATGCTTAAATAACTTATTCATGTTTTTGGTTTAAGAAGCTTGAAAAATTTAGGATTCCTTTTTCTCTCTGATATTTTCCAGGTTCATGCAATTCAGTGTGATGTGAGGAATCCTGAAATGGTGCAAAACACTGTGTCGGAATTGATCAAAGTTGCAGGACATCCTGATGTAAGTGTAATGGTGATGAGGCCAAAGTATGAGGTGTTTGATGTTGATGCCACCCACCAAAATGTGCTAAGGATGCACTAAGGAAATAAAATACTGATGTGAGCAAGTGCTATGTTGAGAAGCATGTATTTTTTGTCCTTAGGAAAGATCCAGCTTTGCTCAAAGCAGGGAACAGATTAGGTGAACTGCTACACCATTGCCTTTCGGAGATACTTTAAAAATGCATTTACAGTCATATAGAACAAACTTGATTTCACTTTATTTAATAAGATTATGAAATAAGAAGAGCAGTTATCCAAGAGCACAATATCTAGTTTAAATGATGCATGCTCTTTGCTTTTCCTAATAACTTTTGATTATCTCTATCAGTAGAGAAGAATGGTACAAGTAGTGAAATCTATAAGATACTCCAAATTTTTCCTTTTAAGACATGAGATGTGCATGGGTATTTTGCTGTTTTCTGGTTCACATATTGGAAAGAAGCAATTTCCTCCAGTAGTCTCAAAGAGAGCACTGTTCTAAGTTAAAGATATTTTCAGACAGACCAAGAATATTGAATCTGCTAATAGAACTAGGCAGAATCTTTATTGATAGTGAAGAAACATGTTATCAACCAAGAGTTTCATTGGGTAAATTAAGCCAAACTGTCACCAGAAATTAAAAGACATTTTGAGATTCCTTGAAATACAGTATAGACAAATGGTAGATATGCTTAATCTGTATTTGTTTTCTTAATGATAGATTCTACCCTAGTTTTGAGACAGGGATTAGGATTCTGAGATTTGGTAGATAACACAGGAGATTTTCACAGACTCAAAAAAAGTAAAACCAAACCAAATCTCATGGTATTATTTTATAGCAGACTATCAACTTTAGCTTTATTGTATTATTTGGATTAATAAGTTTTAGAAGTAAAAACTCTTCAGGGAAAATGTTCTTCCTTATCTAAAAAATTCTATTATTTGCCTTACTCATTTAATAGATTGTGATAAACAATGCAGCAGGGAATTTTATTTCTCCCACTGAAAGACTCTCTCCTAATGCTTGGAAGACCATAACTGACATAGTTCTAAATGGTACTGCCTATGTGACACTAGAAATTGGAAAGCAACTAATTAAAGCACAGAAAGGTATGTTTATTAATTTTTCGTATATTTATCGGGTCCCTACTGCACACAGGTTCTATGATAAGCCCTGGGATATTTTCAAAAGTCAATAGGACAGTGTCGATACCTGTACAACTCATAGTCTAACGGAGAAGATAGATACTAAAATAATTACCACATGCTATGATATGAGCTATAATAAATACATATTTTGTGTGTATTGGAAACCCCAAGACAGGAATGACTAACTCTCCCTAGGGATGATTATCAGGTTGAGGAACAAGGTGCAACTTGGGCTGAATTTTCAAAGATCTAGATGTGGAGAAGTGGGGGTGGAAGGAAGGTGGGAGGTAAATGTAAATGTCCATGGAAAGAGGCCTGATGGAGGAGAAAAATGAGGTTTAGGGATTGATGACAAATGTGATGTGGTTAGAGATGAAGAGGGAGAATGGTGGGAAATGACTATTTGGAGGTGGGTTGGGTGTAATTAGGAAAGTTCCCAGTACCAAAATAGAAAATTTGATTTTAATTCTGAAGGAAACGGGGAGTTATTTTCTTATGGATTTCTCTTGAAGGTGTTTCATGAAGAAAGTGACTTGATTGGAAAGGATACTGGCAACAGTGTGGAGGATGGAAAAGATTAGGGAAGCCATTCCGAAGGGTTTGACTTTTCTCTTGGCATGTGGCTGCATGACAAAATCAACAGGCCTTACTGATTAGATGAGAGAGTTTGTGCTGAGTGAATAGTTTGGATGATGATGACATCAATGTGGTTGAGAACACCGGGGAGAATAGATCTAGAGGGAAATTCCTAGAACATTTTTGTTTAGTACTATGTACAAACCTTATAAAAGTTCATGCAATATAAGTAGTAAATATATGTATAATATATGTATGTATGTATATACTTATATGTCTAGAATCAGTGTATATATGTTCATTTAAGCGACATTTACTGATGACTTTTGTGTAGCACATCTTGTATGCCCAAATGACAGAGATGGACAAATCTCTGTCCCTGAACAAGGGGAATGGGTTGGGACTTGAAAGATAGGGGTATTTCTCAGGGTGGAGAGTATTCTGAGCAAGGAAAAGGAAGAAGAATCCTTGTGTTCCTTGAAGGATGTCCTTTGGGTCTTGAGGGGAGAAGAGAAGGCATGGAGCTGGCCAGTTTCCTTCCTCTGGTTCAGAAGTCTTTGCCTCATTAGATTCAATTTCTTCTTCTTTTAAAAAAATTTTTAAAAAGATCTTATTTATTTATTAGAGAGAGAGCAAGCACAAGCGGGGGGGGGGGGCAGCAAGGAGAGGGAGAGGGAGAAGCAGGCTCCCTGCTGAGCAGGGAGCCCGATGCAGGACTCGATCCCAGGACCCTGGGACCATGACCTGAGCTGAAGGCAGACGCTTAACTGACTGAGACACCCAGACGCCCCATCAGTTTCTTCTTCTTTACTGTGTGGATAATTCTCAAGCCAGCTGGAGAAAGGATGTAGGAACAGGTAGAATGTTACTAGAGAGGTGCTGGCTGTTTCTGTGCATGTATAACCTCCATCCTTTCTCCATGTACTCATTGAAATCAAATCCCCAAGTCCCTCATTCCCACTACAGCAAAGTGAATATCAATTCCATTTGGAGTTTCCATGATTTTTGTTTGTTTTTGATTTTGTGGGGTTTTTTTGTTTGTTTGTGGCTTTTTTTTTCCCCCAGAAGAGATGGATGATTGGGAAGGGAGACAGAAAAGAATGGGCTGGCTCTTCTCTCTCTCTTTCCCTGTCCAAGGATCCTTGACCTCTGTGTCTCTTCTCTCTCCCTTTGACTCTGTCTGATTTTCTCTCTCCTTATGTCTTATTCATTTCTATATTTCTTTCTCTGTCTCTGTCAGCTCTTCACTCTGGGTTCCCTATTTTCCTTGGTCTCTCTCCTCTTTGTGTTTCTCTGCCTCATTGTCTCTTTTATTCCTTCTCTGACTCTTGATTTCTGTCTGACTCTCCCTTCTTTTCTCATTATTGTCTTTCATTTTAACAGACTATGATCTATTTTTATTCTCACATTGGATTAAAATTTTGTGGGCTTCATTAAAAATATATTAGCTAAGACTTTTTAAAAGATGGAAGCCAGTTTTTATTCTTCCAAGATTCCTGTCAGTTATTGATGCCATAACCTGACAGAGTTTGAAGTTGTACCACTAGGCTCTGGAGAGTACAATGCACAGGGTCTGTTCTGGTACTAGAGCAACAGTTAAGGAACTCAGGTGCTAATGATCTCTGAAGTATGTCAAAGAAGTCAGTTCAGGGGGTAGGCAATCTATGATTGTCTGTGGTCAGAAGTAGGTTTGGTGGTCTGGAATTGAAGGAGTCAGTCAAGGTAAGATATCCAGGGAAGTCAGACTAGAGAAGACAAGGGTACCAGCAACTGAAAGATAGACATTTGCTTGCAGGAATTGTTGACATACACTCGGAGAGGGGATAGCAGATGACTGAGGATCAAGAGAGCAGTGGCCGTAGCTAGAGAAACTAAGAATTAGAAGGACATTATTAAACTATGTTTATAAGTAGCATTGATGCAAAATTAGTACTTATGAACAAATGAAAGATTTAGGAAACTCCTAAAGACATTAGCTCAGTGTGCTCTTATAACCACAAAGGTCAGTAAATACATGACTGATCCTTATTGAGAAGGATATTGAAAATATTATGCTGAGGTCCATTCATCTCTAGGATATCATGTATCAGTATAAAAATTAGTGAACAGTATGGAAAAGAATACCTAATTTTATTGAAGAATGAGAGAACTTGCAATGAGAAGAGACTACAAAAGAGACTAATATGGGGTTTTATTTAAATCTAGTCACAAAGGATAGGATAAATATTAAATTTTTCCATCAAACCCTAGATCATTAGAAACAAGAGATACCTCTTGAAACTCACAAGAGGTGATTTTAGGACACGTAAGAAGTATTTTTTAAAAAGATTTATTTATTATTTTAGAGAAAGGAAGAGTGTGGGTGGGGTGGAGCAGGGGAGAAGGAGGGAGAGAATCTCAAGCTGACTCCCTGCCAAGCATGGAGCATGACTTAGGGCTCGATCCCGAGATCACAGTCCAAGCCGAAATCAAGAGTTGGTTGCCTAAGTGACTGAGCCACCCAGGTGCCCCAGGACAGATAAGAAATACTTTATTGAGGTAGCACTAATAATATGTTATACCACTATGGTACTTTTTAATTTACAAAGTACTTTCATATTATAGTATGCAAACAGTATGAAATCAAGATTATTACAAGCTGATTAAAGAAAAGAGTAAATCAATGCATAACATAACTTGAATGTATTAATTTTAGTTTGCTAAAATTGAGATACAATTTATATATAGTGAGATCCACAGATTTTATATGTTCAAATTGAACTTTTGATAAACACTTAGGTAACCATTGCCCCAGCCAAGACATAGAACATTTCCACTGCCACCAAAGGTTCCCTCTTGCTATCTTCTACTTACTCCTCACTATATAGATATACTTTTTTTTTTTTGAGAGAGAGAGCGCATGAGGGAGGGGAGGGGCGAGGGAGAGGGAGAGAGAGAATCCTAAGCAGACTCTGTGCTGAGTGTAGAGCCAACAGTCTCATGACCTTGAGACCATGACCTGAGGCAAAAATCAAGAGTCGGACGCTTAACCAATTGAGCTACCCAGGCACCCCCACTGTCTTAGTTTTTAATCCATTTTTATTGGATTGTTTGTCTTTTTTATTATTGATTTTTAGAAATTCTTTGTTTAATCTGAATACTTTGTCCGATATAGTATGTATTTAGAATATTTTCTCCCAATCTGTTGCTTCTCTTTTCATTTCCTTATCAGTATCTTTTGGGGAGCAGAAGAAACTACATTTTGACAAATCCACCAAACTGTTTTCCAAATTGGCTCTAGGAAGTTGCATTCCCAACAGCAATTTATAAGATGCATCTGCTCCACATTCCGGCCCACACCAGATTGGTTCTATTACATTTTAGCCTTCCTCAGTTTGTGTAGTGGTCCCTCATTTGTGATATTAACTTATATTTCCCTAGTAACTAATGAAGTTGAGCATCTTTTCATGTGATTATTTATCAGTTGTATAAATTCTTTGAAGTGTCTGTTCTAATCTTTTGTCCATTTTCTTATTAGGTTGTTTGTCTTCTTGGTGTTGAATTGAAAATTTATTTTACATATTCTGAATATAAATCTTTTATCAGATGTATGTTTTGCAAATATCTTTTCTCAGTCTATGATTTGTCTTTTCATGTTCTTAACAGTGTCTTCTGAAGATGAAATATTCTTAATTTTGATGTTCAACATAATGAAATTTTTCTTTTATGACTCATGCTTTTTGAGTCCTAACTAAGAGATCTTTCCTTAATCCAAGGTAACAATTAATTTCTCTGTTGTTTTCTTCTGGAACTATTTTAGTTTTCACTGTTACATTTAGGTTATCCATTTTGATTTAAGGTTTGCATTTGGAATGAGATAGCAGTCCAGGTGAATTTTTGGCATACATCTGTCCATCCTTTTCTCAGTGAAATACTTTGGTCCTATTGTGGAAAATCAGTTGATGATATAAATGTAGGTCAATTTCTGAGCTCTCTATTCTGTTCAAATGCTATATCTATCATTATTTGATTACCTAGCTTTATAATACATACATACATCATATATAGATTACTTTAGCTTTATATTAACTTGACATCTGGTATTGTGAATCCTCCAACTATTCTTTTTTTCAAAATTGCTTTCATTGTTCTGTGTTCTTAGCATTTTCATATAAATTTAGAATTCAGTAATTTTTACAAAAGAGTCTACTGAAATTTTGACCAAGGTTGTGGTAAATCTATAGATTATATTGGGGAGAAGTGACATTTTGACAATAACATCTTTCAGTCCATCAGCATGCAATGTCTTTCCATTTGTTTAGGTCTTTAATTTCTGTCAGCAATGTTTTGCTATTTTCAGTGTGTAGTCTTATATAAATTTTGTTAAATTTCTGCCAAATAGTTTTATATTTTTGGTGCTATTTTAAATTATACCGTTTTCTAAATTTTATAATTATTTGCTTCTAGTATTTAGAAACACAGTGGACTTGTTTTTGTATATTAACCTTTTTTCTATGAGCTTGCTACAATTACTTAATAGTTCTTACAGCTTTTTCAGTAGATGCCTTAGGATTTTCTATATTCTTAATAATTGTGAAAAAAGACAATTTTTATATCTTCCTTTCTAATCTGTATTTCCTTTTCTTGCCTTATTTTACCAGCTAGGACTTCCAGTACAATGCTGAATAGCAGTGGTGAAAGCAAATATTTCTTCTTGATAGCAGGGGGAAAGCACTCAGATAGTCATCATTAATTAAAAATTTACCTGTAGGTTTTCATAAATGCTCTTTATCAGTTGAGGAAATTTGCTTCTGCATGTAGTTTGCTGACAGTTTTTAAAAAAGTCATGAATAGGTATTAAATTCATCTAATCTATCTTTATTGAGGTGCTGATTAGTATGGTAAATTCCATTGATTAATTTTTGAATTTTTAAACAAGCTTTGCGTTATGAATCTAAATCCTGCTTGGTTATGATATATTATCCTATTTGTATATTGCTAGATTTGTTTTGCTAAAATTTTCTTAAGGCTCACTTTTTCAGCTTCCAGATATTACTTTTAATTGAGTTTCTTAGAGCCATGACAGTGCTTGTTCAGTTCAGGGATGAGCCAGATATTTGAGGGGAATTTATATGCAGATGTTGCATCCTCCTTTCCACCTGTTCTGGCACTTCTCAGCTCTGATTTTTGTGAACAGATGATGTATTGGCTACAGCCCTGCTTTTTGAAATTGATATCATGTTTAACCTACATCCAAAAAATGTCTCTTGTGTCTCTCTGTCAAAAACATATTAGATGAGTGTTCAACATGTCATGATATACGTCCTATTTGGCTGTTTATCAGAATCTTAAATTACTGGATATTCAAATGAAAATATTGGCCACATATCCATGATTGTCTTTAAAAAACATACTTGTTTGGATTCTATCTAAATAAAACAATTTTTTCTTAAATTTTATTATAGGATAGACTACTCAGATATTATACTTGATTTTGGACTAGCTTTGGTAACTGAGTCACATGAACTATTTCATACCAAGAAGCTATAATTCCTTCCACATAAGATCATATGAGAATTCTGTAGTCATTACTGCAACTTCTGTAATTATTAAATAAAGATAGATGATGACCCAACAGGTGTTAGAATACTGAACAAGCAAAAAGCAAAACATTAATTATAAGGAAATGTTTTACTTTTAACCAAATTTTCTTCCTCTCTCTCTCTCCCCCTCTCCTTTCCTCCTTTCCTTTCATCTTTCCTTCTTTTTTAAAAACACCATTTATTGAGTGCTTATTCTGTATCAGGTCTTGTTCTAAATGCTGAACATTTATTAACTCATTTAATATTTGCAGTTACACTGTAAGATATGACCTATTTTATTCCCATATAGTTACAGGTGGATCAGAGTTAGTCTTTTTTAATAGATGACATAGATGTTTTAAATTCTCAGTTCTACAGATAAGAAACTATGGTTTATTAAATACCTAATAAGCATTAACTATTATTGTTAAAATTGACAATTGGCATTTTATTTTTAGAGAGAGAGAGTGTGTCTGAGTGGGTGCGGGGTGTGGAAGGGGAAGAGAGAATCTTAAGTAGGCTCCATGCTCAGCAGGGAGCCCTATGTGGGGCTGGGGGGCTCAGTCTCAGGACCCTGAGATCATGACCTGAGCCCTGAGCCGAAATCAAGAGTCAGATGCTTAACTGACTGAGCCACCCAGGTGCCCCTACAATTGACATATTTTTAAAGTCTAGTGAGAAAAAAGAAGGAACTATAATTCAGTTTAAGTCATAGTCACTAGTTTATATGTGATACTTAGACACTTAGGGAGTTGTGATGTTTTTACATTTACTCAGCGTTCTCATCTATAAAACAAATTGCATAATTAATTACTTCTCCAAGATTTAGTAATAAAACAAACTGAGAGCTACAAAAGCTTCATGAAAAATATAAATTGCTTTACCAATGTGCATGGGCTTCTTCATGCATGTGAATAAACATATGGTAGCCTAGATAATTTAAAGAATTTGGTGGAGATAATTTTCAGAGCTTCGGAGTATCTAAGCGTCAGGGATAGTCAGAAGCAGTCCAAGACAGCTTGAACCATGTGAGGCCTGTATGGGGGAGAGGAAGGGAGTGAAAGGTCACTGTTTAGGCAGATTAATCATGTAAAATGAGGGGAAAGAGGAAAGTAAGAAACATCTCCAAAGGAAATTGTGGATAGATGGGTGTCATTGGAAGAATTCCTGAGGTAATCTTACCAGGTAATCTTGCCTTGTGTAGAGGAAGAGTAAATTGAACCAATTCACTAATTGAAGAAAGAATTAAAAAAGAGAGCATCCTTTTGGTCAATAAATATGAAGAAATAGTTGAAAGCTTTGAACTGGGTAAATACTTTATACCTTTCATATGCTAAGTTTTAATAAATTATCAGAAAACCCAAGGTTTTTAGTGATCTTGCTGTCCTAGTCCCTAGTGTGTGAACTGTAAACACAAAAATAAATTTTAAAATAGTCTTATTTCCAACCCGTTGATACTGTCCTTGGCCAGTTCCTTTTCCCTCACTCTCTGTCATCTAGTGCCCTCACCCTGTCTAATCTCACTTCCTTCCATAACCACCCCTTGTTTGGCTGTTCTTTTACATGTATTCTGACTAGAACCATTTGTCTCTAAGCAGTACAGAATCTTCATGCCCAACTCTAGTTCCACAACTCAATGAAAGATGCCTGTTCAGGGGCGCCTGGGTGGCTCAGTCGTTAAGCATCTGCCTTCAGCTCAGGTCATGATCCCAGGGTCCTGGGATCGAGCCCCGCATCAGGCTCCCTGCTCCGCGGGGAGCCTGCTTCTCCCTCTCCCACTCCCCCTGCTTGTGTTCCTTCTCTCACTCTCTCTCTCTGTCAAATAAATAAATAAAATCTTAAAAAAAAAAAAGAAAGATGCCCATTCAGAGGCCATGATGCACACCTTAGCATTTCAAAGTACGCATGCTGCGTGTTGTTATTATTCCCTGTTGTAAGTCTTCTTGTCCCATCCACCAAGATTGGAAATGCTTTTACCTAACAGGATACATTACTCATATCCCACGTGCAAATCCTTTCTGCCCTGTCTCCATTCCTCTCCCCATGAGTTCCTAACTCATTACTAAGCACAAAGGTGATGCTTTGTTCGTGAAATGAAACATTTTTGAGACCGACAAAAACAAGAGGAGTTGAGGGCATATTTAACGCTTCTTTCAGTGATGTCAGTCAACTTCACTACTAGAAGAAAAGAAGACGACCGGTCATTTTGACAAAATTGAGTGGTATGGACGCAGTGCTCCTTGTTTGACAAGAAAGGAATCGTAGATCAGGAGTAGAATGTGGTTATCTTTCAGTCATATGAGTGCAAGTTAAATGCTGTTTAGGTTTTAAAGTATATTAGGACCATATGGGTACCTTTCTGTGTATTGTGTCCATTGCCTTCCTTAGAAGAGTGGGTGCATTTAAAGAATGTTTAAAAACATTTCTAGGGGCACCTGGGTGGCTCAGTCGGTTAGGGTTCTTCCTTTGGCTCAGGTCATGATCCCATGGTCCTGGGATTGAGCCCTGTGTCAGGCTCCATGCTCAGCAGGGAGCCTGCTTCTTCCTCTCCCTCTGCCTGCCTGTCTGCCTACTTGTGATCTCTCTCTCTCTGTCAAATAAATAAATAAAATCTTTAAAAAAATAAAAAGTAAATAAAAAATAAAAACATTTCTAGTCATCATTTGGAATTTATTAAGGTAGCATTAGTATCCTTTTTAAAATCACTTTTTGGGAGCGCCTGGGTTGCTCAGTCATTAAGCATCTGCCTTCAGCTCAGGTTGTGATCCCAGGGTCCTGCTTCTCCCTCTCCCACTCCCCCTCCTTGTGTTCCCTCTCTCGCTGTGTCTCTCTCTGTCAAAAAAATAAATAAAATCTTTAAAAATAAATAAATAAATAAAATCACTTTTTGCTGGAGTTATCTTGCTAGTTTGATGGAACATTTAAATTTCATTTGTTAAAATTTATTGTAGCAACCATATGTAGCTTACTTTGGTGTATTATGAAGATAATATAAAGGTAAGGTGATTTGGAAATTTTGAATCCTTTTTTCTTTTAAACTATGTAATTGGAAATTTCTTGGAGAGGCAATTTTACGTAGTGGTTAAGAGTGTAGGCTTTAGAATCACACTGTCTGTTCTCATCCTGGTTATACCTCTTAATACTCGTGTGAGCTTGGGCAGGTTACTTCTCTGTGCCTAAGTGTCTTCTGTAAATCAGGGATAATAGTAGAACTCCTCCCGAGGATTGCTATGATGATTAAGTGAACTAGTACCTGTAAAGTGTTAAGAACAATGCCTGGCCTAGACTAGTGCTCAGTAAGTGTTAGCTATTAAAGAAAATATTAGGTTCCTCCAAGATAAGTGTATTTTTACTACCTCTTTTACAAGGGGACCATAAAGTGTCTGAATTTGAGACCAGGACCTATAATTAAAATAGACTAGAAAAACCAGAGCCCTGATACCACTTATTGTAATTAAACTTGCAAGTTTCAACCTATATGAAAGATGTGTATATTAAATGTTGAACTGAAATAAGGCTTTACTAAGTAAATAATATATTTTTAGGAAGTTATTTTGTTTTTTAAAGTTATATAATCCTCCTTTGATTAACTCTTAGAGCACTGATGATTTTTAGATTTAAATTTAATCTGAGCTTCTATTGAAAAGTGGCTGAGAGACAGGGTCCTCTGTTCCCTAATCCAAAAGACAGAGAAGCACAGTTTTCTCTTCTTGCCATGATTGGCAGTAAGGTTAATTGCTGACAATAATGGAAGAGTTAAAACTGCAAATAATATCTCAATTGTATGTTTAGAAAGTATAAGGAGTCCAGTGTTACTTATGTGTAATGTATAATGCCAAGAGAGTTAAGAAATAAGGATAGGGGGTGTGGAGTTTACCTTCTGGAGATTAGTAAAGTATAATTGAAGAATCTTAAGAAGAGATACATTCTCAGTGGAGATTGAAGCATAATTGATGACTAAGGGGAAAACCCAGTGAAGAGAAGTGTTAAAGGAAAAAGAAGAAAGAACCAATGAAAGAATGGTCTAGTCCCAGGAGCTGTGAATCAGAAACACAGGTGGAGGGTCTTACTCTGGTATATGGAAAAAGTTGATGGGTGATGTTGAGAGCCTAGGTGAAACTGCAGATGTATCTTTCCAATGGCATTCACCCTCAGTTTGTAAAAGTGTTAAAATCCCTTCCTTGTAAGAGTGGAGAAAGCAATTCTAGTATTGAGTTGAGGATGGATGTCTTGAGACAACATGGTGGCTAGGCATTAAGTGATTAATTCATGTAATTGTCTAGGTGGTAAATAAGCAAGTTAGAGCAGGAGGGAATTATAAGCCTAAAGAATATGAGAGGAAAAAACCCAGAATTTATAATAAGGTCTCAAGGAGCACGTGCGGTATGAGGGTGTGAGAGAACTGGAAGGACAGGATCTAGAGAATGAGGCACTGTATCCATATTTTGGCATGATGACAAAGCTCAGGTTGTGGCTCTGTTGGGTAGTAGTGAAGGTTGTTGGGAATGGGGAGATCATAGAACTGTGAGATTTCTAATCTTGTCCACCTGGTTGTTGAATTCTATCAGGATGATGACAGAAGTTGGGTTTGAGATGTGGCTACAGATGCTTGTGTAGGTTTAAGGCCAGGAGTCAAATTTCAGCACAATTGGCAGAGTAACTGGGAAGACAAACATCGGTTGAAGTTACAGGTAGTAGTTAAAAAGCTGGATATTATCGGTTTCAAAATGGTGCTTTTTTCATGAGGGTAAAATAATAATAGGTAGAATCAACAGCAACAATTAATTAATGAGTAATCCGTAAAATTGAATGACTTTTGCTGGACACTCCCTATTTTCCTATTTTACAGATGTTAAATCCTCAGCCCAGAGCAGGGAAGTGACTTGGCCAAGGTCACACAGCT
The DNA here is from genome assembly GCF_054177405.1 of Leptonychotes weddellii. NCBI lineage: Eukaryota > Metazoa > Chordata > Mammalia > Carnivora > Phocidae > Leptonychotes > Leptonychotes weddellii. The sequence continues at coordinate 129,751,218 of NC_138372.1, forward strand.
GTACAACTAGTAAATAGTAGAATCAATATTCAGGCCCAGATATCTTTATACTATTCTACCTCTGTTGGTTATGGGAACTAAAATTGTTTATTATTTTAATTTTCATAACTTGGATTGAAACTAGATTTTAGAACTTTTGAGTCTTTTGAAATTGGACATAATCTTGCATTTTATTATTTTTAACAGACAATGTGATTTTTTTTAAAGATTTTATTTTTAAGTAATCTCTACATCTAATGTGGTGGTCGAACTTACAACCCAGAGATCAAGAGTTACATGCTCCACTGACTGAGCCAGCCAGCTGTCTCTAGACTGTGATTTTTAGTGTTTCTTTGTTATTATTTTTTACCGTTTTTAAGTAATGAAGCCACTTGAAGCTTGAAATATGTGGTGATGAAGAGGATTCTCTTATTAAGGCTACCATCACTGGGGGTGGTGTGATCCCGCACGTCCACAAGTCTCTGATTGGAAAGAAGGGACAGCAGAAAACCATTAGAGCATTGTTTTAACTAACCCTCTTCCTCCCCGTCATTGTACTATACCTGGGACAGAAGAAATAATGGGGATATGTGGAATTTTAAAAAGAGGCGGATGGAAAAGCATAGATAGTTCCTGTAGATGCGATAAGAGACATTTGTATGTTCTTAGGCTCAAAGTTTGATAAAGTACCTTTCCATGTGGCAGCACTTGTGTGTTGACTGGCTAGGTTTCTCCTGTGTGTTTTATACAAAAAAAATGGAATTGATAAACCATTTTCTACAAAAAAAAAAAGACAGGCTATTTCTCCCTTTCTCCAATTACTTGATCTCAATAAATAACAGATTCATTTCTGCTTGTCTGCACTGGGATGTTAGAAATTTGGCATTTCCAAACCTCTTCTATAGGAAGTTCTTCTAATTTAAAGAATTGGCCTTGGGATACCTGGGTGGCTCAGTCAGTTAAGCATCTACCTTTGGCTCAGGTCATGATCCCGGGGTCTTGGGATCAAATCCTGCATCAGGCTTCTTGCTAAGCGAGGAGCCTGCTTCTCCCTCTGCCTGCCGCACCCCCTGCTTGTACTCACTCTTTCTCTCTCTGATAAATAAATAAATAAATAAATAAATAAATAAATAAATAAATAATTAATAAAATCTTTAAAAAAAGAAAAAAATAAAAACAAAAAAATTAAAGAATTGGCCTTTCTTCAAAAAGAAAATTTATCAATGACTAATTGACTAATTGTCTAATTGACTAATATGACTAATAATTCTCAGTGGGAATCTGAGAATTCTTTATTTTTGAGCTTTTAGCACCACTTTTCATTCTTTTTTTTTTTTTAAGATTTATTCATTTATTTTAGAGAGTGTGTGTGAGTGGGGCAGGGGCAGAAGGAAACAGAGAGAAATCCTCAGGCAGACTCCACGCTGAGTCCAGAGCCTGACGTGGGGCTCTATCCCAGGACTCTGAGATCATGACCTGAGCCAAAATCAAGAGTCGGACACTTAACTGACTGAGACACCCAGGCGCTCTACCACTGTTCATTCTTTAAAGTCCAGCTGTGTTGTTCTACTCTGCAGCTTTAACCCAATTAGGATAGTACAGTTTCAAAATTTTACCTCCTTCTTACACTCAGAGGCAGCGCTGTCTCATTCTAAGCAGTGGGCGACCCAGATCTTCTAGGCTGAGAAAATAAAACCTAAAGGGAGAAAGAAGAGAACAGTATCTTTCATCTTCAGTATCTGAATTATATAAAATGGTTTAATTCTTCCTCTTTCACACCTGAATAAACATTTGTTAAATCTGAATCAGAAGTTAGAGCACTTTCGGGGCGCCTGGGTGGCTCAGTTGGTTAAGCGACTGCCTTCGGCTCAGGTCATGATCCTGGAGTCCCAGGATCGAGTCCCGCATCAGGCTCCCTGCTCGGCAGGGAGTCTGCTTCTCCCTCTGACCCTCTTCCCTCTCATGCTCTCTGTCTCTCATTCTCTCTGTCTCAAATAAATTAAAAAAAAAAAAAATCTTAAAAAAAAAGAAGTTAGAGCACTTTCTACTGCAGCATTTGCTTTATATAAGTAATTATCACTTTTTAAAGTAGTTTTTATGATTTTGCTGTAAGAGTGATGCAGTTATAGCATCTGTTGTCAACGTTCTGTAATTGTGTACATGATTGTTCTACATCCCCCCTTTTCCACAGAGTGATTTTGGAAGCAAAGTAATTTTCAGAGCTCTGAAAGAAGCAGAGTTTGATATAAAAAGGAGTTATCATAATGATTAACCATTATTTCTCATACCCTCAAAATGGCACTCCTGCCCCACTTTTCACCCCTCATGTTGTCCAGGATGTGCAGAGTTTTGTTACTATTTTGGAAAATGCAGAGGGAAGAGAAACTAAATATTTTTGGAGGAGGAATAAAATGTATCTGAATATTCTTCAAATTATTTTTATTATCTTTCAAACTTGTAGTCCTTTAAACTTCTTAAAGTATGTACTGCTTTATAAAATATATATAGTTTCATCCTTTTGCAAATATTAAACTTGCAATATTTTCTAGTGTAGAGCCTCATTAAGAAATAGAAAATCACTGATTTCTTAGCAGCTAAAGATTATTATTTTAAACTTTCATTCATTCATTCAATTTATTGAGAACCTATTATGTCCCAAGCACTGTTGATTACTGTAAGTTTGGTGTCACTTTTTAATATAGCTTTATACAGTCAGTTATTTTCAAAAGCAATTTGGAAAACCAAAAATGTAAATGTTTACTGACATATTTACTGTTTCTGACAGCCATCATTTCATCTGAAGATTTGAGTTTCTATTTAGTATCATTTTTATTTCGCCTAAAGAACTTTTTTCAGTATTTCTTGTAGTGCACATCTGCTGGTGTTGAATTCTTGCAGCCTTTGTTTGTCAGAAAATATCGCTTTTATTTTTGAGGCTATTTTTGCTGTGTACTGAATTCAGGGTTAACAGGTTTTTTTGTTTTGTTTTGTTTTGTTTTTCTTTTTCAGCACCTTCAAGTTATCATTCTCTTGTTCTCTAGCCAACATTGTTTCTGATGATGTCAGTGAATATTTTTATTATCTGTTCCCTTATTTATGTTGTTTTCTGTTTCCTCTGATTGCTATTAAGATTTTCTCTTTTGGGTACCTGGCTGGCTCAGTTGGTGGAGCAGGTGACTCTTGATCTCAGACTTGTAAGTTCAGGCCCACGTTGGGTGTAGAGATTATTTAAAATAACATATTGAAAAAAAGAAATATTCTCTTTATCACTGGTTTTGAGTGACTGCTTATAATATGCCCTGGTATGGTTTTCTTTGTATTTATCCTGCCTAGGATTTGTTTAGCGCCCTGGATTATAGTTTTTGCCAAATATGGAAAATTTTCAAACCTTGTTTCTCCAAGTGATTTTTCTGCCCCTTCCTTCTGGGACACCAATTGTACACATGTTAGCATGCTAGATACTGTTCTACAACTCACTGAAGCTCTGGTTGGTTTTTTCCCTTCTCAACTATTTTCCTTCCACTGATCCTCCATTTGAATGATAGGTGTTGCCTTGTCTTCAAGAGCATGGATCTTTTCTTCTACAACTAAGCCCATGCTTTAATTTTTCACTTTAGATATTGTATTTTTTTGCTTTAGAACTTCTATTTGGTTTTATTTTTGCATTTTGCATTTCACTTATTACACTCATTTTCCTTGAAATCTTTTAGAATATTTACAGTATCATTTTAAAGGTCTTTGTCTGCTAATTCCATCTTTTCTGTTATTTCTGAGGCTCTTTTGATTAACTGATTTTTCTCCCAGTTATACTTCTGTGTCTTTTTTGTGTAGCAAGTTTTGATTGCGAGCTATGAATGTTATGCTGTTGAGTGTTGTATGTGTATTAAAATTTTCCTTTGAAGTGTTTTGAATTTTATTTTAGCATATAGTTAAGTTACTTGTGGATCAGCTCCATCATTTCAGTGTTCATTTTTAAGCTTTATTTGGGTACATCTAGAGTAGCCTTTACTTTTGAGCTAATTCAACTCTCTCTTTTTTTTTTTTTTAAAGATTTTATTTATTTATTTGACAGAGAGAGACACAGCAAGAGAGGGAACACAAGCAGGGGGAGTGGGAGAGGGAGAAGCAGACTTCCCGCTGAGCAGGGAGCCCGATGCAGGGCTCGATCCCTGGACCCTGGGATCATGACCTGAGCCAAAGGCAGACACTTAACAACTGAGCCACCCAGTTTAACTCTCCTAATAAGGCCTGGCCTTTCTGAATTCTCCACTGAAGTCCTGGATGTTCAGTGAAGCTGCCTAGAACTCACTCATCTCCCAGCCTATGTGAGCTCTGGGAATTGTTCAGCTTATAGCTCCCTGGCGGTTCTTTGCCTGGTCTAATGAAATCTCCCCCTAAATGTGTACAGCTTGATATTTGGCCAAAGACTCGAGGAGATACTCTGCAGATTTATGGAGCTCTATCTCTGCATACTTCCCTCCCTGGGGGAACTCTCCTCACAAATTCCAACTTGCTCAAGATCTCCATCTCCTCAACTCAGTGAGAGTGCTATGTTTTGCTTGTATTTCCACTCCTTATCTCACAGTCTATATAGTGTACAGTATATGTATGTATATACATATATACAGTATGTGTATATTTGTAGTTTACACCATAGTATACTATATAGTATGTAGTATATGTATAGTACCTTTAGGCAAAAGTCTGGGGTGACCTTAGGGCTCATTTCATTTTTCTTCTCTCAGGGATCATTGTCTTTCCCTGCTTGCTGTACAGTATCTAAAAATAGTTGTATCATATAATTATATATCTTATACAGTTTTCTTGCTGTTTACACGGGGAGGGCAAGTCCATCATGGCTGGAAGTCAAGTCCCTGCTAATATAGTCTTGATTCTGATTTATTCTTATTTTAAAGATTTTATTTATTTATTTATTTGTCAGAGAGAGAGAGAGAGAGTACAAGCAGGGGGAGCAACAGAGGGAGAGGGAGAAGCAGGCTCTCCATTGAGCAGGGAAGCCCAATGTGGGGCTCCATCCCAAGGCCCTGGGATCATGACCTGAGCTGAAGGCAGATGCTTAACCAACCGACTGAGCCACCCAGGCGTCCCTGATTTATTCTTATTTAAGTGGGTGCTTAGTTCATGGAAATCCAATCCAGCTGATTATGCAGGGGGTTATAGGGCCATGCCTCTGAGTTTTGGGTCACTGTCTTGACTCACCTGCCATAGGATTTCAGGTAAGCACAGACTGGGCCATCTTGAATGACAGCAAGATTAGCAATTTTATTAGATTACTCTCTCATTAATTTAGGGCTACTGAAGTTTAAAAAATGCTACATTTTTGTTAAATCCTCTTGAATCAGATCCCATTCTTGTAAATCATATTTTGCTGATGTGAATTGACTTAGCTGTATTGTTAATTACTATATCCTTTTCGAATTTCAGGAGCAGCATTTCTTGCTATTACAACCATCTATGCTGAAAGTGGGTCAGGTTTTGTAGTACCAAGTGCTTCTGCAAAAGCAGGAGTGGAAGCCATGAGCAAGTGAGTACTACTATGATAATCCCAGCGCCAGAGATAGATAATGTACTTTGGTAGTTCATGGAGCTTAATTTCTCCTTTCTAGTCTCCATCCAGAGAAAAGTAAAACAAAGATTAACTTGGATTCACTTAGAAACAGACGTTCTAGCTCTTGGATAAGTCTTATTTGTCTATATCAGCACTGTCCGATAGAACTTTCTGCAGTGATGGAAATGTTTTATAAATCTGCCCTATCCAGTAGCCACATACGAAACCCTTGAATTGTGGCTACTGTCACTGAGAAACTAAATTGTATTTAATTTTAATTACTTTAAAATTAAGATTAGATAGCCAAATGTAGCTAGTAGCTGCCATATGAGATAGCACAGGACTATAGCCTTTTTGCTCTCCCATATATCTTTATCGGTGCTGTTTCTAATTTCTGTTAAACACACCTTCATCCTTATATTGTACCTGCTGTGCAAGATTAATAGGACTAACATAAACCAGTGACCACTTGCCAGATCTTGTGGCCTTTTCTCAGCAGCATATGATTGCTTTTCGAATCTATTCCCCATTGGCCTTTTCTACTGTCTTTGTTATAATGTAGGTTCTCATCATGGCTTACTGTAATAATCCTATAATGTGTTTCTCTGCTACCAGTCTCTTCCCTCTTTATTTTTTATTCATCTTCCCACCAGAATCATCTTTCTAAAAATATGTCTGCTTATGATACTCCCTAGCTAAAATCTTAGATCATTTTTTCATTATTCTTTGGAATAAAAGCCAAACCTTAGTATGGTATTCTAAATAAACTTGTCCCTGGCCTTTGTTTATTCATTGATTAATTGGATAAATGTGTATTGTGTTCTTTTTGTGTGCCTGGCACTGCGCTAGGTCCAGGGATAGGGTATTGATAGAAGTAGAATAGTTCTCATCCTCCCCTGAGGGGATAGCATTATACTGTTTTTCTTGTGTTTTAATCTCTATTGAACTGCTCTGTATTTCCTTAAATATGCCATGCGTTTTCATCTCTCTATGTCTGGGCTATGCTGCTGTTGGAATTTGCTGTGATATTTTCCCTGCTTTCAAGGCTGTCATCATATCACCTCCTCTAGGAGGTTTTCTCTCATTGCTTTAGAACAGAATTAATTATTCTCTACTCTGTGCACCCTTAAAACTTTGTTTATTCCAATCTAGTGAGAAGACTAACACACTAATAAATAAATGCTATCCATAGATTTATAGATTCTAAAATAGATTCTAAAATTCTAAAAATCTAGTTATAGATTCTAAAATGAAGGTCATGTACCAATATGGTAAGGACACAGAGAAGGACATGCAAGGCTGCTTTCGAACATATTGTTAAAGCTATGTGGCCTCCCCACTGGGATGTGAGTTCTGTGAGGGAGGGACCATAGCTTATTCATCTCAGTATGCTTATTTCTCAGCAGGACCTGGTGCATGGCTGGTGCTCAGTGTTTGCCAAAACATCACTGTTCTTTTCTTCCAGTAGTCCCAAAGTATTTTTCAACATCGAAATCAGTAATACACATTTGTTTGAGATAAAAAGACACATTACTATACTTAGAAGTGGAATCTTAGTGTAAATACAGGTAATTACTTTTTTAATGTCAGGTGGCATTGGAAATAAGGAATTAGAACTTGACTATTTTGGCATCATTTGTACAGTATCAGCATTCGTCTTGTTGGGAACTTTGATCTTGTTAGAGGTTTCAATGTCATGTCCTTTAAGAACTGTGATTCTGTGCTGCTTGTTTTTGTTTTGTTTTGTTTTATTGCATAGCATATTGCATGGAGTAGATACTTGGTAAATGTTTACTTCCTTTCCAGCCTGAGTTCCCGTCAGTCCTCTTCTCATACTTTATAGGACACAGTCATACTGGATGAGGCCTTGTAGGTCACCAAATACTGCATGTTGTTTGTACCTTTGTCCTTTACTCATACTGGCCCATTTACCTGGGCTGTCTTTTTTCTCCATCCTACACCCTATTATCTCCCATCCTCTTTTCCTCCCCCTTGCTTCCCACAATAAACTCCTAATCCTTCTTCAAGTGTCAACTCAAATATCACCTCCTCCAGGAAGGCTTCCCTCTTACTCTCACTAGACTTAGGTACTTTTTTGTAAGCAGTCATGGTGCACATTACACAATTCCCAGCAGAGTAACTAGTTTATTATACAACTAAGCTAACCTCCCTTGAGAGAGAAGGACTGCTGTCTTGAGAGGCAGAGACTGCCTTCCTCAGAGGGTAAATAACACTTACAAAATGTTAACACATAGTAAATACACAATAAGCATCTGTTGATTTAACAACATAATGGCTAACATATATTGGGTATATTGTGCTTTGCATCTCAACATGCAAAACAAGCTAATGAGGTGGATTTCTTATCATGTTATGGTAGTTCTTCAGAATATAAGCTAATTTAATGAGAGCTAGGACTGGAAAAAGTGTATCTGTTGCACCTCTGAGCAGAGATAGGATGGCTTTTCCTCTAGGCAGGTTTCCTTAATAGGTTGCTCAGTTTTTCACAGGATACCATAAACTGTGCTCAGCTTGTAATTCTGTTAAGACCTGAAGTTGCTGCTTCCCTAGCAGTTTGAAGCAGGTGCACTGCAAGTACGTGCCAAGGGGAGGTATACTCATGAATTCTGTCAAAAGCATCACTCAGAAGCAATTTTTATGTATGATTTGCCTGAAAGAGATGCAGTCCACCCATTCTCTAAAATGCATCCATGGATTAAGATAGATTAACAGACTGTACTTGGAGCACTTGCCCCCTATCCTATAGAATGAGTTTTTGAAGTGATCTTGTCAGACTATATTAATTGATATCTTACAGTTTCATAAGACTTATCTCTTTGTATCTATTGCAAGGATACAGTATTGTCTTACTGTATTATACAATTTTCATTTTAGAAGTCTTATTAAAAAAATATTTTTCTGATTTTTTTATCAGGAACAATTGTGCTTTTCCTGAGAAATTACCTTGCCTTTCCCTTACGAGCACTGCAAAGTGTGTAACTGATTAGGGCTTACCTTTTTTGCATTGCATCTTGGAAAGAATGGATGCAAATTTGTGACCCACCTATTGTGATTGTATAGAATGCCACAAAACATTTAGTTATTAGCTCCATTCTTGGCTCCTTTATCTTTCCTTATCCATTTTTCAATTCCTTTCTCCTTTCCTGCTTCCTTCTTTTGTCTGTGTCCTCTCTTTCCTTTAAACGATTTTATCTTCCTCATTTGCGTTATATGTATTTTTTAAAAGTTGTTACCTTAAGTCATTTTTTAAAACTAGATTCAGTATATATACACACAGATATACATATGAGTATAAAGTCCTAAAACGAGTTTAGATAATAAAAGTTAGACCTGTCTATCAAGTAGGCTTTTAAAACAGATTGCTTGAAGTTTCCATGTTTGCTATTATTGTATTTTGCTTCATGACATTTAGTAAGATTTTGTTAGATTCCTATTTCCCTTTGAGTGCCGTGCAGCAATTGTATTAAAGCCTCGTTAAACATGGATGTGGTTAATATTTTATATCTATGTAATCCATCTCTTACTTAAAAGTACTCATGATGTTGCAAACATTGTAATCCAATGTACTATATATAAGTAGTACATGTTGCACTGAACTCCAGAAAATGTGGGGGAGGGGCATGATTCTCTCACCTCTTTATGCTAAATTATGATACTTATTCTAAAAATGTATTTTGATATTAGACTTAGTTCTAAAATGTAAGTGGTAGGTAGTATAGCATTGTGATTAAGGACACTAAGATGCAAATGGTAGATATTACAGCAGAGTGACTGAAGGCACAAACTCTGGAACTAGACCACTTGAGGTTTGTCAGTAGCCAGATGACTCAGAGCAAGTGATTTAATCTCTCTGTGCCTCAATTTCCTTGTCTGTAACATGAGGAATGATAATAGTACCTACTTGTTGGGGTTGTAGTCTCTGGCATATAGCAAGCATGCAGTGAGTCTGGATTATTAGTATTTTTGACATATAGTATAATATTTTAGAATATTAAAATAGTGGTGTTTATTTTAATTTTTAGGTCTCTTGCAGCAGAATGGGGTAGATATGGACTGCGATTTAATGTGATTCAACCAGGGCCTATAAAAACAAAAGTAAGTTTTAGTATGCCTGTTATCTCCTGAATGATTAAGGAATAAAATATTGATAGAAATATTCTGACTGTTGTGTGCAGGACTTGTCAGAGATGCCTGAGTTTGGATCCCTAGTGGTAGGGTAGAGGGCTTTGCCATTATCCAATATAAATAAGGAGGTGGGCAGGAATACAACAGCTATGTAACTTCTTGATAAGATCGATTTAACTTCTTGATAAGATCGATTTCAACCTCTTAATCTTCTGGGATCTTTTGTGCCATCCATTTTGGTATTTCGTCTGATTTGCTTCAGTAATCTGTTATTAACCTATATTTCTTAATCCTCACCATATTTTATGGATTCTTACTTTGATTGACGTCTCTTTTTTAGTTCATAGAAATGTAAGTATATTTTTATTTTAAGAGATGTTCTAGAAAGTTATCATACAGGCTTGGTCTTGCTATAGGTAGCATTTTCTTTGACTCACGTCTGTGCCTTTCACTTGCAAACACTCAATTATGCATGTCATTTAACTCCCATGTCTCTCTGATTACAAATCTTTCTGATGGCATGCTTTTCTCCTATAGTCAGTAATGCTTACAGATACTCATTGCAACTCATAATGATCACAAGTGCTGTTATAGTCAGAAGGCCCACAGGTTCTGTGTTCTCTCATATTGCCCCAGATCACTTCACTCTTACTTTTTGTTTTTATGTAAAGCAAGAATTTACAATCCCAACTGACCTGTAGCTCCGAAGGCCTAGGTGAAGTATGATAACTTGTTCTGGTTGTATAAATAAATAAATAAATAAATAAATAAATAAATAAATAAATAAATATTTAATCTAACAAAATCTTAATTTTAAATAATAAATTTTATTATTTTATTTTAAATAAATTTTAAATAATAAATAAATTTATAAATAAATATGTACAGTTGTATTACGTTAGAAAATAGTGCTGAGGAGCATTTGGATTGTAGGTAGTTCTGGGTGTTATATGGACATGGCCGCATTAGTTTATTTAGCAGTTTAAAGGGTGGAAAATGGGAAGAAGAACTACTTGAGTGAGTGAATCTTGATTATCTTGTCTGACACTCCAATAATAAAGAATCTAATACATTAATGGAAAAATAACTCAAAAGCATACATTAGGGGCACCTGGTGGCTCAGTCGTTTAGTGTCTGCCTTCGGCTCAGGTCATGATCCCGGGGTCCTGGGATCGAGCCCCGCATCGGGCTCCCTGCTCAGCAGGAAGCCTGCTTCTCCCTCTCCCACTCCCCCTGCTTGTGTTCCCTCTCTGGCTCTCTCTCTCTCTGTCAAATAAATAAATAAAATCTTTAAAAAAAAAAAAAAGCATACATTAAAACACATGATTCAGGGCAGCCCTGTGCTGAGCACTCTCTGAAGAGAAACCCGGAGTCACAGAAGCTTCTTTTTAGGACCTCAATCTCCAGGAGAGATCACCTGCATTTTATTTATTTATTTAAAATATACTTGTTGAGGGACTGCTATGTGGGAAGGTACTGAAGGTGCATTTGTTACAGAGTACTTGCCATCAAGGAGTTTACAGTGTAGCAATACAGGTATCCGTTGTACACAAGTAACAAGCATGTAGCTTTTTAAAGAGATTAAAAGGAAACGGAAGTGTAGAAACTCCATAGCAATCCCGACAGAGCCAGGATTGGTTGCTAGTTTGTATCCGCCCAGGGAGGGCAGGAGGGCTGGAGGGCTCACAAGGAGCCTCCTGAGAGCTTGCTCTGTCTCTCACCTGTTTATTG
>NC_138372.1:129762742-129831994 GCF_054177405.1 Leptonychotes weddellii
CCTCCTCCCTCCTCCTCCCTCCTCCTCCCTCCTCCTCCCTCCTCCTCCCTCCTCCTCCCTCCTTCTTTTTCCTCCTCCCTCCTTCTTCCTCCTCCTTCCTCCTTCTTCCTCCTTCTTCCTTCTTCCTCCTCCTTCTTCCTTCTTCCTCCTCCTTCTTCTTTCCTCCTTCCTCCTCCTTCTTCCTTCTTCCTTCCTCCTTCCTCCTCCTTCCTCCTTTCTCCTCCTTCCTCCTTCCTCCTCCTTCTTCTTCTTCTTCTTCTTCTTTCTTCTTCTTCTTCTTTCTTCCGCTTCCGCTTCCGCTTCCCCTCCTCCTCCTCCTCCTTCTCCTCCTTCTCCTTCTTCTCCTTCTCCTTCTCCTCCTTCTCCTTCTCCTCCTTCTCCTTCTCCTCCTTCTCCTTCTCCTCCTTCTCCTTCTCCTCCTTCTCCTTCTTTCTTCTTCTTCTTCTTCTTTCTCTCTTTTTAAATCAGTGCACATGCATACTTCATCTTGGTCTGCACCTTCACATCATTAACAGAAGGCAGACATTGGTTGGCAAATTTAGTTATAGGGTTTTTTGGGTTTTTTTTTTCTCAAGGATCTACTTGAATTTAATATTCCTACATACTTGTTTTCTTCCTTTCCAATTATTTTGAGAAGAAGGAAGAAAAGGAATTTCCTTTTAAAGGTTTCCTACTTGAGTCACTTTTCTGCGATTATTCAGTCAAACAACATTAGTACCACTGCATCCCCCACACTAAGCATGTACGGATTTCAGAGTACTATCATATACATTTTCTCATTTAATGCTCACAACAATTTTGTGAGGTAGCTAAAGACAGATCTCATTTTATTTATTTATTTATTTATTTATTTATTTATTTATTTATTTTTAAAGATTTTATTTATTTATTTGAGAGAGAGAATGAGATAGAGAGAGCATGAGAGGGGGGAGGTTCAGAGGGAGAAGCAGACTCCCTGCTGAGCAGGGAGCCCGATGTGGGACTCCATCCCAGGACTCCAGGATCATGACCTGAGCCGAAGGCAGTTGCTTAACCAACTGAGCCACCCAGGCGCCCAAGACAGATCTCATTTTATAGATGAAGGTAAAAAGGTTATATTTTCTGGTGATTTTTTAGGTCAGTATTAGGTAAAAAGACCTGTTTTGAGCTGAAGTGACTCTGGAAGAATTTAGCAAAATTCTCTGTTGTTTACAAGGCCTGAGGTATGAACAGGCTGCCATAGTAATATTCCATTTTATGCAGACTTGTTTCTTAAAATTTTTTAGTGCAACCTAACTATTTTCTTAATTTTTAAGGGTGCCTTTAGTCGTCTTGACCCAACCGGAACATTTGAGAAAGAAGTGATTGCTAGAATTCCTTGTGGTCGGCTAGGAACTGTGGAAGAACTTGCAAATCTTGCTGCTTTCCTTTGTAGTGATTATGCTTCTTGGATTAATGGGGCAGTAAGTATTGTTTTCTCTTGACTTTTTGGGGAGGTGGATTTGGGGTGAGAAGGCATTTTGTGGAACCATTCCTGACAATATTGAATATAAATATGATTTAAAATATTTTTTAGGCTGTAAATAATATAAAAATATTAATATAGATTGTTTAGGCTATGGAATTTGTTCATTGATAAATTAATTTTATCAAATGCCAATTACTCTGGTAGACATGCCAGATGATCTTTAATATTGGGTAGAATTTGAAATTGTGGAGATGGGGGAAAGAGGATTCTAAAATGAGTAAATCAGATTAGGTTTAATCATGACTTTTCTTTTCAGACTTTGGGTTTTGATTGAAAGTGCCAAGGAGATGTTCTAGTCAATTAAGATGGGAAAATGGCTAATGGTTCAGAAACTTTTTAAAAGGAGTTAGTTTCAGAGTTGTTTTTGTTTTTGTTTTTGTTTTCCAGGTCATTAGATTTGATGGTGGAGAGGAAGTATTTATTTCAGGGGAATTCAACAGTCTGAGGAAGGTAATACCATTTTATGAATATAATATAATATTAGCAGCTAAGATACCAAGCTTTAAAAATATGCAAGAACCATATAAAATTGCCTTTTTCTGTTTGTGTTAGGTTACCAAGGAGCAGTGGGACATAATGGAAGGACTCATCAGGAAGACAAAAGGCTCCTAAGACCACTCTGGCCTTCATCTTGGTTACAATGGAAATGATACAATCTATGATCTTTTGAATTATTTTCAAGTCTAATAAATTGTTAATTAACAAACATGGACTGAGTATGTATCACGTGCCAGGCCAGTGGTAGTTAGACATTGTATATTAAGAGATACGTAGGATGGGATATTTTCCCTTCAAAATTTTTTTTAAGAATTAAAAAAAAAAAGGCAAGTAAGAGAAGGCTTTGGTAGAGGTAAAATGCTTGGAAGTGCAGTGAAAGAAGCAGATATTATAACCTGGAAAAATCAGGAGAATCTTAATTGTGGAAGTAGCATTGAGTTATGTATTAAACCATGCCTATGGTTATGGGGCCTAAAAAAAAAAAAAGAAGAAGTAGAAGGTATGCAGAAAATTTAATGGACTCTGCCTTTCCATTATATTTCCTTTTCACTGAACTTGTGAATTATCTTCTTTAGAGAGCTCAATATTAATTCAAACAAACTTTTGCCGGGGCCTATTTTATAGCCTGGCATTTTATTTGGTACTGAGGATACAACATGAACCATCTACAGCCTTTGCCTTTTTAAAACATTATCTAGAAGGATAGAGAGACCTATAAATAATTATTTGCGATGCAATGTGATAAAAAATATTATTCCAGCAGTGTAAAAGTGTGAAGGAGGAAGTAATTCATTCAGTCTCCAGAGTGTAGAGAAAATGACACTTAGGAGATCTCATTCCATCTCAGCTTTAAAAGAGGAGTAGATTTCTCTAGGTAGAGAAACTGAACAAGCTTATAAAATATATTTGTGTATAATTTCATATCATTTCATATTTGGTTTGACTATTTTATCATCCCAAGAATCAAATAATAAACCCACAGTCTCAAATGTATATAGCTATAATTTTGAGCTTATATTAAAAAAAAGGTCTATTTTGCCTTCACAGGAATCACTCATAAACATGCTCACTAGACTGTCTCCATTGCTCAAATTACCAAGAGAGGGGACCAACTTCCATCTTAGCTCCTTTGAATAGATCTGCAAAGGAATCTAGTTTTCCTGTTTGACTATATATGCTGTGAGCCCCATATGGAAACACTTAACTACATTCAGAGTTAATTGTGTACATAATTTACATTAAATTGTGTATATAAATAGGTAATGTTGTAGGTTTGCAATAAGTGGCCTTGACATTCTCAATCATACTGGGCTTTTTAAACACATTTTTCTTCTATTAATCATCTCTTAGTGTTTGCTTCATTATTGTATATATATATATTTTAGTATTTTTATTTTTTTTAAAGATTTATTTATTTAGGAGAGAGAGAGCAAGGGTGAGGGGTAGGGAGAGAGGGAGAGAGAAACTTTAGCAGACTTCCTCGCTGAGTGTGGATCCTAGGACCCTGTGATCAGGACCTGAGCTGAAACCAAGAGTGGGACACTTAACCAACTGCATCACCCAGGTGCCCACTCATTGTTATATTCTATTACAAATGGTGAATGAGGAAGAAAAACTTGTAAGCATGGAAGAGAAAGCTAGAAAAGAGAAATTATGAGCATATCAATTGATTGAAATTTCTTCCTAAGAAAGAAATGTTTTTAGGAAGTCTGAATGAGACATTATTGATGAATAGTCACTATATTTAATGATATACCTTGGGGCTATAACCATATCAATGTTTCACCTTAAGAATTGTTACTTTGCATAAGAATAAAAAAAATAAAAAAAAAAGAATTGTTACTTTGTCATTTTACTTAGTATCTTCTTGAAGGGTCTTGCTTCCAATACCTAATGGAAGAGTTAGTACTCAGTAAATTAAAGTGAGGACGGTTGGTAGCAATATCACCAATCTTACAATTAATAAATGAAAACACCTCCAGGAAATGTTTCAGGCATGCAGTAACAGTTGTTAATATATTGTTCTTGTGCAAAAAACTAAAGCAGCAAGAATTTAAGTGACTTTGAATAATAGAATTTAGAGCTGGGAAACCTTAGAAGATACGCCTTAACCACTTCATTTTATAATTGAGGAAACTGAGAGCTCAGCGAAGTTTTGACTTGCCTAAGGTCACTCAATTAGTCAAGGTTGTTTCCTTCCCAATTCGACTATTTCTTGGGATCATAATTTAAAACCAAGAGGCAATAACAGGGTCTTTATGAGATATAGCTCTATTGCAAAGGACTTCAAGGGGAAAAGCTTAGAAATTTATTTTGTTCTTGATCAATTTTATTATTTTGTTTATTGGACATAAAACTGTTTATTAGGCTTTCATAAATTCATTCTCAACTTCAATCCCTTTAACTTGAATTTTCTTCTGAAGCCTTACATTTCTCAACTGTGAGGTAAAATTATCCTTGTTTGGAGACAGAATAAATGACGCTTAGTATAAAATCTCAGTTTACCCTGGCTGCAGAGGAGCTCTTGCCTGCTCTGCCTCAAACGTGCTCTCCCCTGAACCCAGGCTCTGCCACGGCAGCTTTCTTTCTGTTCCTTGGGGTTTTTTGACCTAGAACCTTTGCACTAGCTACTTCTTTGTTGTAGGAATGTGCTTTTCCTGATCTTTGGAGAGCTGGCTTCTTCAGAGAGGCTTCCCTAAATTCCTGCTCACGCACCATTAATTTTTTAAAACTTTTTATTTGATGTATGACTTCTTAATGGACACAATTCATGAATTATCACAAAATGAATACACTTGTGTAACCACCACCCAGCTGAAAAACAAAACCACTAGGAATCCAGAAGCCTTGCTTGTCTCCCATTGTGACTTCCCTTCTATGAAACTAGTCACTATCTTGACTTCTAACACCACAGCTAAGCTACTTTTGTTTATATAAGTAGAATCACACACTATGTATTCTTCTGTTTTTGGTTTTTACCTGTGTACCAATTGTTTATGTGCATTCTCACTACTTAACATTCCGTTGCATGAATATACCACAACTTATATATTAGTTCTGCTATTGGAGATATTTGGGTTTCTAGTTTGCAGCTATGCCAAATACAATGATACTGTAAACATTCTTTTTTTTTTTTTTTTTTTTGATGACAATACAGACCTTTCTCTGTCAGGTTGATAAAACCTAAAAGTGAAATTGCTGGGTTATAAGGTGTGTGTATATATTCAAATTTGGTAGATACTGCCAAAGTGCTTTCCAAAATTATCTCGATTTAACTTTTCACTCAGCAGTAAGAATTTCCATTGTGCCACATCCTCACCAATACTTAGCATTCGATATCTCTTTAATTTTAACCTTTCTGATGAGTGCATGGCAGTATCCCATTTGTTTTAATTTGCATTTCTCCTGAGTACTAATAAAGTTGATTGCTTTTACTTATTTTGGCTATTTAGAGATCTTTTTTATTTGTAAAATGCCTACTCAACTTTCTTTTTTATTTAAAGATTTTATTTATTTGACAGAGAGACACAGCAAGAGAGGGAACACAAGCAGGGGGAGTGGGAGAGGGAGAAGCAGGCTTCCCGCTGAGCAGGGAGCCCGATGTGGGACTCGATCCCAGGACCCTGGGATCATGACCTGAGCTGAAGGCAGATGCTTAACGACTGAGCCACCCACGCGCCCCGCCTGTTCAACTTTCTTACACATGTATTGGGTTATGCTTTTTAAAATTTATTTTTGGAGTAATGTTTGTATATCTCTGGATATGTACCTTTGTCAATTCTATGTGTTACAAATTGTTGGAGGAGGTCATCAAGACGACATGACCGCTGGTTGACCCGAGAGCTTCACCTGGGGAATCAGAGGCTTCTCACCCCTCCCCCACCCTTGGAATGTTGGTTCCACGTGCCCTCCATTTCCAGCTGGAGCGGTATTCAAGGACGCAGCTGGAGACAGCAATGCGTAGTTGAAACCACCTGGATGGTATACACGTGACTGAAGCCAGTTAAGGCCTCTATATAAGCTTTAAGATGCCGGTGGCGGGTGTGGGCATTTAGTTGTGGGGCTGCCCAAGACAAACCTCCTAAGTAAGTTCCCTAGCTTCTTAATCTGGTATCTCTAATTTGGAGTGGCCTGCTTCTTTCTTCAGTCTCTCCTTGCCCTCCGCCTATGGGGAAAAATTTCAGATTTCACCTGGAAAACTCCCGAGGTTTTTCGCCAACCCACATATCTTCTCACATTCTCATGTTTGATTTTTCATTTTCTTAGTAGTGACTTTTTGGGGACTAGAGTTCTTAAGTTTTTCCAACATATTTTTTCATAAGTTGTTGTTAAGGAATCCAATTTTTCAATCTGTTTTCTTTATTTTTTTTATAATTGGTTGTTAAGGAATCTTTCCATGCATGAGGGATGGGAGATATCCTAATACGTTGTTGTCTGCATACCTTTTGCATTTGGATTGATAATATACCTGCAATTAATTTTGCTTGTGATATGAGGTAGGTATGTATGAGCTATTTGTCCTGTCAGATTCATTTTCCACTCTTTGTTTTCTGCTCCAGGAGGCGGGCCTTCACTTAAAGGTAAGTGTGACTGATTTAGCTGAGTTGTAAGAATTTCTTTCCCTGATAGTGCTCGGGAGTTATAAAGTTCACCATAATAGGCCAGGTGCTGGATTCATGACCATTATTATTATTGGCTCTCTACGAAGTCCCCCAGATACACTCCTCTCAGACTTTCTGTAGCTATTGTTTTTCTTTCTTTCTTGGTGCTACAATTTTAAGAGTGCCAAACCTCTTATTTTGGTGTATACTTCATAATGAACAGGCATGTCATCTGTAATGAACAGATGAATGTAGAAAATCTGTGTATCCCTCCTACTTCTTTGGAGAAAATCTTTCACGAAGAACTATTTGATCATGTCAGTTGGGCAAGGAACTCCCCAATGCTTGGATTTTTTTGAGGTTTCTTTGTAAATCTTGATGTCAGAGGCTCCTGTTAAGGCATCCAATAATTCGCTTAATCAGGCAGATTGACATTTATTTAGATTTCTTAGGCCATAATAACTTGAGCATCTTACATTTTCACCTGGATTGATTACCGATACATGTCAACTGACTTTTTGAGGAAGAAACAAATATACAAGAGATTAAAGTATTTTCCTCTTTATTTATTCTTCGTTAAATTCAACCTAAGGTCAGTGCTTCCATCTACACACTAGAAGCAAAGCCAATCTAACACATCATTTGATAAATTTTATTTTTTGGCAAGTCTCTTTTCTGCTCATCCTTGGGGGAAAGAGATACTTCATTTTTATTTTTTGTGATTTCTATGAATTGAGAAAAGTAGTGCTGAATTTATAGAATTGGGGACATTTATTTATTTTTTATTTTTATTTTATTTTTTTAAAAGATTTTATTTATTTGAGACAGAGAGAATGGGATACAAAGAGCATGAGAGGGAGGAGGGTCAGAGGGAGAAGCAGACTCCCCGCCGAGCAGGGAGCCTGATGCGGGACTCGATCCCGGGACTCCAGGATCATGACCTGAGCCGAAGGCAGTCGCTTAACCAACTGAGCCACCCAGGTGCCCCTAGAATTGGGGACATTTAAACTGACCCAGAGCCATTAACTCTTTGGTGGTAACTTTATAAATTTCATACAGACACATATCTCTTAGCTCTTTGCTTCACAATCAAAGAATCAAATTACCACCTATTACATGTCAAGTGTAACCAGCACAGGATGTTCTAGCTACAAATCTATGAAACTGACTTGGATGTAGGTCAAAAGAGTGTTTTAGAATCTCCCTTGCTAAATAAGTTAAATGATTACATTAGTATTTCTCTTAAGATGTTATTTTAAACTCATTTGAAACTATTTGCAGATAGAAATAGAGCTATTTTGAATGCTGATCTCAATATGAAATATATAGAATTTACAGACTACACAAAATTATTGATGATATAACATTCAACAGTCAGGGTGCTATGAATTTTACATTAAAATTTAATTATGTAGTAAAAAATAGTTGTTATAGCTAGAAAAAAATATTTTCAGAGGCAGCAGATACCCTCGGTGGAAATGGACAGTCCTACATAGAAAGAAAATCCAGGAAGTATGCAAAGTAGACACCAGGATACTTGGCATATATAATTTAATCAGAGATCACACAATATGACATAAAAACAGCAATTGACTAGAATATAATCTGCAACACGTGAAAACAGTTTAGAAAATGGATTAAGGTCATACTCTGACAGTAGGCTTCTTGGAAATACAGATGTAGAATCAGACAGATTTATGTTTCATCTGGTGCTACCTTGTCATCAGATTAACTTGAACCAATAGCTTGGTATGGATTCAAGCAGTAGATGTGTTGTTGATTAACTAAGTCTTGTCTAGTGAGACTGATAACCTCATAGAGCCACAAATAACTAACTATTGATTGATATTTTGGTATTTTTAGATGCAAAAGCACATTCTTCCTAATAATTGGAAATATAGCTTAAGACTATTTTGTGGGACAGACCTATGATTGTCTGAAATGATAACTTGTTAGGTATAATTCTCCTGATCAGTGACAAATGTGCATTTACACATCAGAGACTAGAATTTTATAGATTAATCCTAGTGGAATTTTTAGGGAAATCTTGTCCAACTATATTTATGAAAGCAAGAATATGTTCGGTTATTTTTTTCAATTGGGTCTATTGGCTGGCTTAAGCCTAAGACTTTCTCCTTTTTCAGTCATGTAGTTACAAAAACTGTACATTACAAACATTGTAGAAACAAGCTGAAAAGAATGTGCCACATATCCTGGGTAATCATCTATATGCAGTTAAATTTACAGATACAAAAGAAAATACAGCCTACTCCCTTATAGTGCACAGTTATTTTTTAGATACAATGTATCGCTAGTAAATGGTCATGGTCACCAAATCTAGTTGTCTCCAGCAGAGAGAATGAGAGCAAGATCCGTTCGGTACAGCTTCCCCCCATCCGATAAAGCCATTATGCTTTTCTTGTATGTTGGAATATTATTAATATCCAGATCCTGTATAGGATATAGATGGCATTGTTATCCAGCTAAATATGGAAGTTAATTAACCACTGTCAAGTGATAAAATGTAGGATGAAAACTGCTTGTTACATCAATCCATTAAGAGCTAGATTAAGTTCTTCCCCAAATGTGAATAATCGCAAGGTTGTTTTAAAATCTATTTATCAGTTATACTGTTTTGGGCCAGTACCAAATCAGGGTAAGAATTGAATTCTACTTCTGCTGCTCTATAAATCTTTAAGGTAGATTTCCAAAAAAGGATGTGTGGTACTTCTGGATGGATCCTTATAGTCTGCTTAAGAAATAAGTGGCATGGTCACTAGATTACCTGTTTATTCTTCTCACACAGATCCTTCAGTAAAGCATCCAATTCATTTTCATCTATGTATCCATTGCCATCCTGAGGGAGCAGAAATAAACCAGTATACAACCAACTGGACAATAATGGGGAATGTAATAGCTGATTCTTCAGAAAGTCTCCCTCCTGCATACTTGGCAGATATTCCAACATCTTAATGTCAGACCCTCAAAAGTCTTACTTGCCCCAAAGGCCCAAAATACATGTGAATTTCCTCTCATGCAGCACCTTACATTTATAAAACACTTTGAATCTTTTGAAGTACTTTCATATATAATGTTTCACTTTATGTTAACAATATCACCTCCTGTTGAAGTCATTAGTTGGCCATAAATATGTTCATGCCAACGAGGACCCTGAGGCCTGGGGAAGCCATGTGCTAGCCTGTGTCACACCAGGTAATGGCAGAGCTGTGCCAGAGCCCACAGAGGACAGATTTGGTCCAGGAGGAGAGAAATTAGAATAAAGGATGGTAACTATTGACACCACAAACCACCTTTCCTCATACACATGATGTTACCATCTATTACATGGGGGAGGATTCTGCTGGATATTTTCAACTAACTTAATCCTCATCCCACCCTGTAAAGTGGGTATGATCTCCTGATTACAAATGAGGAAATTGAGGTTTAGAGGAGTTTGGTATCTTTTTCAAAGCCTCAAAATAGATAAATTGTAGCATGGGACTTGAATCAAGATGCATCTAATTGGGACATACCGTACTACATTTCCTATGACAAGAATAAATTGGCTGAGTAATTTTAATAGCTCATGTTTCTTTTAATATGGACCTTGAGTTTGAGGGTTTTTCCCCTCTGTAAGTGAGGATTTTCCAAATTCTTCTAAACAATCAAATTATAGATAAGAAAGAACTTTTACCTGATCATATAACTCAAAAGCTTTATTGAACTCTTTCCCACACATTTTGACTCCCTGGATGATAAAGAGAGCAAAGGTTAAAGTGCTACTATTATATTTAATTGCGTTTCCCTTGGCAAATCTCCCACAGTCTAACTTTTCAAGGAAAATATTGTTTATGGTAGGGAAAAGAGAAATACCTGAAATTTAAGAAGAAAATTCTCCTGTACAGGTAGTAACCTTTTGAGAGAGAAATATTAATAGATTAGATTTTTTTTGGACGAGGATCAACTTATTATAATACCTGTATACTTCCTAAACTCACCTGGCCATCTCAGTTAATTCCAGCTTCCCGTCATTATTTGAATCAAATAATTTCAGCTGAAAGACAGAATGTTATTGTAACCACTGAAGAATGATTTATTGCAGGAAGGAGAAGAAAATTCAAAGTAAAGTACTTTGAGTTATCAATTACTCATATAGACAGGAAAATTCTAGAAACTAGCTTTTATTAAACTTGGAGTGCAAATTTTCAGTTCTTTAAGTTGGGTCAATTGCCAAAGTTTATCAGGACAATATAGAATAGTCAAACAGGGTAATAGTGATCTTAGCTAGATTCTAGAATACCGTAATTTATATTTCTTGCAAATATGTATATTTGTCAAGATGTGGGAGAGATGGTGTCTGGCAGTATATAGCATACTCTAAAATTCTCCAAACAATGATATGAAAATAAATATTTGTCTCCCTCTTTTAGAGCATAAAAGTACAAAGAGAAGCAATAGGCAGGTAGTATGAATAAATTCTTAGAGAACCGAATTTTTGACTAATTTTCAATTGATTTATTTTCCCTTGGACTCTAGATACCTCCTCATTGCACTTACATTCACATCCTACACCAAGACCCATCCAGATATAAACTCATACCCTTATTCAGGAAGCATGCATATTTTTAGAAAGTAGCAACTATTGCTGTGCTATAATACATGGAGGGCCTATAGATGAGATGTATTAAAATGAAGGTTGCATGCTACACAACATTATTTTTGTTTTTTCAAAAAGGAATATGATCAGGGTCATAATGGGTATAGGTTTAGTGAAGTCTCTTTAGGGAGAAAAAGAACAGTCTATGGTTTGAAATGTAAGAATTCTTTGTAAGAGGGAGATTTTTTCAGGGTCTGATACACATTTTATAAACTGTTGACCATAAGTTCTGATATCATCAAACTGTCTACCAAGACACTGGACACTTGATCACGCAATTTAGTGTCCATAGGGGAATATTTCCCTACATATATATTTAAATCTTAATTAGTTCTCGATTAATTTGCATCTCGGATTTGAACTGGTTTGGACATTGAATCAGATATGCCAGGCCAATCCAACAGGGGGAAAACTCCCATCTGAGTAGTTTTTAAAAGACTGCTTCAAATTTCTACCTTGAAAGGAGTCTTTGCTTTAAATAGACATCCCATAAGGCTGGCACAAAACAGAAAATTGAGAAATGTAGGTTATTGTCCATTTCCCATAAGTGGATCAAAGAGGATGCTTCCTTGCAATGAAAAATTTTTAATTGTTTTGAAATTAAAGATTAGTCCCACTTTATAATATTCTATAGTGAATAAGACAATAGTAAAGTTCTAGTGGTTTCTTTTTTCCCCCCTGCATAAAAGTAGGCTGACAGGTTGAAAGTAAACCTCATAACAGGTTTATAATCAAACCTTGTATAAAATGACTTTCCAAGGTAACTAAAAAGTCTAACTCCTTTATCAATATAATAGAACATAATTTTTATAATATACACTTGTTTTGTGGGTTATTTATGTAAACCTGTAAGGTAAGAATTCACTGTACCTTTACAGTACTTAAAGCATGTATAAATATATGTACTGATTTGGACAATTTAAAATTTTGCCTGAATTTCAAAAATTAAAATGTTGCCAAAATATTGGCCCAGAGCTGAATCAGTTTGGCAAAGACTTTTCCTATAGTCCTAATGCTATGAGTCAAAATGAGGAAACTACTACTTGAAATTAATGAAATTCATGGGCACTGGATTCTTCTATCTAGAACTTCATAAATTTTTTCATCCCTAAAACATTAAAGGTCTATGTGTAAAGCAGTTTCCTTGGCTCTATTATCAATATTCTTTTTTTTTTAATAAAGATTTTATTTATTTAATTGACAGAGAGACTGCGAGAGCTGGAACACGAGCAGGGGGTAGTGGGAGAGGGAGAAGCAGGCTTCCCGCGGAGCAGGGAATCTGATGCAGGGCTCGGGATCATGACCTGAGCCAAAGGCAGTCGCTTAACCAACTGAGCCACCCAGGCGCCCCTCTATTATCAATATTCTATAAGAGATCTTGGTTACACTTTATCATAGCATCAGTGTCAGGGTACATTTGGAACTCCTCACCCAAGCACCAAGACCGTATTCTAAAATACCCTTTTTTTTTTCGTCACTCAATAAATAAAGTAGCTGTAAGTTTTGTTTAAACTCTAACAAAATTTATGATTTTGTGAGTCATGATAAAAATGGATTCAGAACCTCCAAAATGTTTTTAGTTATCTAATTTATATATCTACAATGTAATTTCCATGTGTATAAATTATATAATTTAGTGATATACTTACACTGGCTTTGTAAGAAAAATGAATGATCTTTTGATAGATATAAATTATCTACCTCCACAAGAAAGGAAATGCTCATGTGTTGAGCCTCAAATCCAATGACGACAGCACTCAGCCTTACAAGGTGTAAACATCCTTAAGTATTTCACTTTTCAAGTGAAATGATACCTGTATGCATGTGATACCCACATGGTTTATTTATTTCATCCTCCATAGCCTTGAGAATTAACGAGAACACAGTAATATTTCATAGGGTCTTGGCTACTGTCTCTCCAAGATCAGTCTTACCATTAGGTCTGTATACTCAGCTAGTTTTGTATCATCAACAGTCTTGTTGGCTTTTTCCAGCAGGTCCTTTAGAAAGTTCTGTTAAGACAAAGAACACTCAGATAAATGTCACAAGTAACTTACAATCTGTTTCCATTTCAGCCGCCTTGAAATGGAACGTCCCAAGAATGCAAAGAAAGCCTCTTTTTGAGGATAGAACTGGGTAAGGAGAAGACCTTAGAAGGGAGATTATTCCACTTGGTTCACTTGGCATTCCAGCCATGATGCTGCCTTTGACAGGTACGATATCTGCCTTTTACTGAGACCTGATCTGTTGTGGTCTATGTTGCACTGCTTTTTTGACTTCAGTGTGTATCTGGATTGTGCACTGTGTAGGAATGTGAGTACAAGCTTGTATACCAGCCAGCCCAATGGGTGCATTTGTACATAATGATATCTTCATAAAATCTCATATGGCTTTTTTCTAAGAAACACAAGGGCCCCTCTCTCTGCCTTTGTAACATGAGGGAAAATTATTAGTAAGCCAGATGGAGAGGTACCTCTATTTTCAAGTGCATTTTCTATCTCACAAACTGTATTTTCACATCAGCTTATAGACAGTAGGAAGCTTGTTTCTCTGAAGGGCCAGTCACGTAGCTTTTGGGCTGAATGCAGTCCCAAACACCTTGGTTAGAATGCTTCAGCTGGCTGTTCAGACTAAGACAGTTGGTCACAAATGATGTTCTCTAATCCTTGAAGGGTATGCAAATCATATTAAAATACAGATTATTGTGGGAAGTATGAAAAAAGATAATTATTAATTTGGAGTTGGAGTTTACGAGGGAGTTAATTTTTTTAAACAGAAATAAATCAAAAGCTTTACAAAATCCACATAAATGACAGTGTTAGCACTTAGGCATATAATATTCAATTTTGTCTAGCGTTGTTCATTCGAGACTCCTTTATTTTTTCAAAAAATGAATTGATGCAGTTATGGAAAACTAAGTAGATACTGTGTTTGGATACATTGAGGGATTGGGTTTCTTTGGTTCTGCAGTGGTTTATTTTCTTCCCAAATGTACCTGTTCTGCTGGGCTGATTTAACTTTATTCTTTTTGAGGAAGGAGACCTTTTTCTTGGTTTGATTAAATGTATTTTCATTTCAAGCATTCCATTTCAAATCCAAAGTGAAGCATGGAAAATTCAAAGTTATCTATTGGGGGTGAATTTTATTTTTGAGCCTTATGAGTCTTTTGTCAGAGATTAATTGGGTTAAAAAGCCTCACCAGAGACTAAAATGGTGGTCACAAAAATAGCCTGGGAGAAACCTCGGGACGCTGAGATTCAAAGTCGTGACTGAGAGCAAGTGATATTTTACTCTATTATGGATCTTAAAATTAGCTTTCTTGAAAGATCCATTAAAAAAGAATACCAACTTATCTTCAAAATTCCCCAGAGAGGAGGACTTCTATTTAGAATCTCTTTCTGAGAATAAAATGTAGAACAAAGAAGGTCAGTATTAGAAATGAGCTAAGGTTTTCATGATGAACTTGAAATGATTTTTAAAAGATTGTTTTTTTGTCCTATGGAATAAAAACACACTAGCTTAACTGTCACCTTGTGAGCTCCAGGTTGTGCTGCAAGTTTGTATAAAATATATTGTTTTCACATTAGAAATGTTTATATTTCCAAGAGGCTGCTGTTGATTGTGTTTTAGCAATTTTACTGTGGTGCAAATGTCCTAGTTCCATCTCTAAAATTGTATGTGACTGTGACTCAAGCCATGTTAAACCATGATGAGGAAACTGGGTTTGATATTCCTATTTCCACACTTGACAAGAGGAGAGGTAGCTCTTGATGACTGAAGTTTGGAAGCATGTGGTGTTGTGGCGGAAAAAATATTATTAGCATTATCCGATAGTCTAGATTCTTTCATAAGCAGCTAGGTAACATTGAAAAATTATCTAATCTCTCTAAATTTCAGTTTCTCTGTATAACGGGAATAATACCTGCTTTGCAGGTTTTCTGAGAGGATTAAATCTTAAAATAATTTCAAGCGCCTAATATTATACCTGCCACATAAGTATTAATTTGCCTCCCTTTTAGTTACTCTATATCCTGAAGATTGACAAAAGAGGGTCTCTGGACTGAGAAATATTGGGGTCGATTTAAGGAAATGAGAGAAAGAATGTTGCCATACTTCTAAAAGACTAGTAAATTATTGAGTTCATGAATAATACAATGTATTGTACCTTGTGTATTTCACAAAATCTTTCACATACAGAATTTACTTGAGCTTCACAATAAATCTGAGACAAAGGTATTATTATCCCCATTTAAAAGATGAAAAAATCAGACAGAATAACTTGATTTTTAGATCTCTTTGCCTTCTCCTTTGTATCCTTTCCTCCCCCACCAGCTCCTCTGTACATCTGGGAGAGATGAATTGAGAAATTCATTTTCAAAGTTAGAATTTTTCAGAAGTTAGATTATATTAGGACTTTGTTGCCCTTGTTGAGAGGCACACAGTTTTATGGAATGGGTAGGAGACTTGGAGGCAGAGGAGTTTGGGTTTAAATATTGCAGCCCAGCATCTTCTTTCTGTGTGGCCTCAGTATATCACTAAACCTCTCTTAATCTTTTTCCTCATGAGGGTAGTACTAATCTCAGAACTGCCACGAAGATCAGATAAAATAATGTGCATAACATATAGTAGGTGTCCAACAAAATTGTTTGTCTTTCTCTTGAAAGAGAAATCTATTTATATTAGTTTAATTTATAAAGTAAAATGGCAAATTTCAATGAAAAGGAACATCTTATTTGGCTTAGTATATTGTTATATCTGTCTAGCATAACCATTTGTTTATACCACAGAAAATGCTAATTTTTTTGCATTGCTGAGTAGAATTTGAAGAAGTACTTGAAGTCCCTTTTTTAATCGGGTACTTCATTAACAATGTGGAAGAGTGGGTGAAAATGTGCCATTGCTCAACAGAAGTTTCTTTTGTGGGAGGTTTTTTTAAAAAAGAGTTCATAATTCTATTTAAAAGGGAAAAAAACTTAGCACAGGTTTTTGTTTGCTTACCTTAAGCTCCTCAGTTTCTATGAAGCCACTGTGATCAGTATCATATTTTCTCCATGTCTGTAAGTAATTTTGGATAAGGAAAACCCAACACATTAAAAAAAAGCCAACAATTTTCCTACACTAAGTAGCTTTCTGAAGACCTCCCTCCTGGACAGAGCTCTGTTTTACCTTCATGAATTCCTCACAGGACTTGAGCTGCTGGCCTCGGAAGAGCAGCAGGAAGTTCTCTTCTGTAGGTAATACATGAGCCAACTGAAAAAGATTTAAAAAGTTGTAAGGGAAGCAAGCCTCTGTCATTACTTCCTGCTAAATTTTTCTTGAATATACTTATTAGAGGCAGTTTTATTGCCTAGAAAACTAGGAGAGGAAAAACGTTTGGGTTGACCTTCCCTTTCTGATACTTTGTTCCCTCAGAGAGCCATTGTCTTTTCCAAAGCTTGGGTGGCCTTGCGTGATGGGGCTGTCTGGTCAGTGAGGTGGCCGCAGCAGGTGTACTCAGAGAGCACTGGTTTGACCACTCCTCCTCTGCTGGACATCCACGCAGATTCATCCCGGTGGCTTGAACCCTTCATCTCTTCTGTGCCACAGAGCAGTGTTGCTCTCCTCAGGGTGCACAGAATGTGGTATATGTGGGGACATACATGTCACATAGGAGGAAAGAAACTATGAGAAATGCGAATGTAGGGTAAAGGAAGGAAGGAAAAAAATGCATTCCCAGATCTGAGGAGAAAGCCTAAGAGAAGCAGGGAAGATAAACTGAAGACAGGGGCGCCTGGGTGGCTCAGTCGTTAAGCGTCTGCCTTCAGCTCAGGTGATGATCCCAGGGTCCTGAGATTGCGCCCTGCATCGGGCTCCCTGCTCAGTGGGGAGTCTGTTTTCCCTCTCCCTCTGCACCCCCCCATAAATAAATAAAATCTTAAAAAAAAAAAGATAAAGTAAAGACCGTTATAAGGCAGTGAAAAGAGAGGTGGAAAAGACAATTCACGATGAAGAGTGGAAATTGAACAGTAATAGGAAAAAACAGGTCTCAAACTGTTGGTTTTAGCTAAGAGGATGTCCACTGTCAGAATCCAGGGCTTGGGTTTATGATCTCTACTTCATGACCCTATGACCTGTGTCCTTAGTTCTCATTTCATAACTTTAGAACTGCCCCTCCTTTATTTTATTTTATTTTATTTATTTTTTTGGAACAAAGGGCCCCAGATCCCATTTTAAGATGACTGTAATCTATCTGTTATGTGCAGGGAGGGAGGGAGGGAGCTGGATTGATGGCCCCATTGCAGGCATGGGTTCTATTCCTGGCTCAGCAGCTAATTAGCTGTGGTCCCCAACAACTCCCTCAGCCACTTCTGGAACTTAGTACCCTCATCACTAAAATAAGGAGTTGAAGTAGAAACCAACGTCTCTTAAATGTACTGGGTTCAAAAGGACTTTGAGAATCTGTTAGAATCACTACGTCTTCACCATTAAAGAATGAACCTACGCATACTATGTTTCATCTAATTTCCTTGAAGTTCAGGCATGGACCCTTGTCCCTGGATTTTAGACCAAGCACCTGTGGTATGGATCAACCTTAAGTTCAGTATTAGTTCCAAAATTTCTACCAAATTATAGGAAAGTTTATCTCCCCCTGTCCCTTTAAAAAAAAATTTCACCCATTTAGGTATATTAAAAATTTTTAACATAAAATGGATCATTTCAATTTATATGCAAGTAATCTCTGTTTTTTTATGCCCATATAATATGTCCTTTAACTTGTTTTTAGGTCTTTAAAATAATACCTCAAATTAGATCCATTCAGCTTATAGACATTACATATGGAGGTGAAACTAAGGAACAGGCACATATATCTTACTAGAATGTTAATATGACTCTGTCAGAAGACATTTTCTTATTTTGGAATAAAGGTCACTAGTATAGTTGTGCAATAACATAAGCATTCATTTAGGAAATAAATAGTTAATGCCAATTCTTTTAGTTATTGGTATGTAACTTGTCAGATACCACTTTGTAAGCTGTTGTTGGACCATCCATTTCAGGAGGGCAGGGACCATGCTTTGTCTGCATCTCCTGAATGCCCAGGGTGGTGCTCAGCATGTTATATGTCTGACATAAATGCTGGGGATTGGTTGATAATTTTACTTCATTAAAAATACCTACCTAACATGTTTTATAGTATTTGTTTTTACTATCTTCATTCCAATTTTCTATATTGCTTGAATTTTAATAACTATTTTCACCAAAAAATAATTTTTCTTAAAAAAATTATACTTATCAAAATCCTCCAAATACATGAATAGAGGGAAAAAAATAAAAGAATGAACTAGTAAGCAATTACTAAATGTAAAATAAGGGAAAATTTAACCATCTTTGTTTCAAAAATTAAAGTTCATATAATTTGCATAAAGTTTAGAGGTCTCTAAAATGCCAAATATAGAGGCAGTAAAATTGTTCTGCATATATAGTATAAATGTGTATTTCTTTTCCCATGCCATTTTGGTCCTCCTCAGTTTCATTATTTAAAAAGATATAGGTTATATCTACATGCACATTTTCAATCTATTAATTTGAACTGTTAATGTTAAACTGAATATAGAGCCATCCTATTTTAGACATTAGAATGCATCTCAAACATTTAAAGATTATAATAAGACAAGCCAGCCATTAAAAGAGAAGCAATGAATACATGTGGATAGGATGTAACTATAGTGAACATAAATCATCTTTTTAAAGGTGTGTTTCACAATGTAATGGTCCTGCTGTTGATGCTTTCATCAATATATTGTGAATCAATGTTTAAATTTCAGAGGTGGGTGCAGTAACTCTCCAGATCTAGTGTCTTAGAGCATATCTACAAAGTAGGAGAGGTCTTTTATTGAAGGTGTCAAGTAAGGCTGCTTTATTCTCACATTTGCTAAGTCCCTGCTGTCCATGGAAGTATTCAATACTGCCTGATCCAACGTTATTGGTAATTTCTTAATCCTTGGGCTGCCTGCCTGATCTTTTATGAACTCGCAAAACTTTGTTATGGGTTGGAAAATAAGGAAGAATATCAAGGCAATAAGTAGAAGGCAGATAGTTGTGACCAGAATTCCTCGGAGCTTCAGTTGTGAGAACTGGTGTCTGTCAGTGAGAGTGGGGATATAAAAGTTTGCCTGTCTCCCCTAGATGTATGAAGACTACACACATCTTGAGGATAGGGTCTGTGTCTTATTACTGTTTCTTTGCCCAGAACCTGCAAAAATGTCAGTAAATACCTTACTGAACTTATGAATGAAGGCAATTGACTATGGTCTAGGGTCAGCATAGGCTGTAAATAAAGTTCCTTTGGAGATAATTATTACTGACTTATTACTGAATTGTGGATAGGTTTGGGGTGGATATTGTGATAATCTACCCAGAGCTCCCTTTAGGTGCTGGGAATGTTATTTTGAGAGAGCCTTTGGGGTACCTTTGGGAGATTATCTAGGCTGAAGAGAGCTGTCTTCCCAAAGACACTGTGTCCTATGACTGATCCACATGAAGAGAAAAAGGCGCAGTCCTCTTACTCAATTTAGGACTTCTGTGAAGGGCCGTTGCAGCTTTCGAGCCCACTGTAGGGTCAGCTGAAGCCCCTTTTGAGACTGTATCATGGCCCACTCTCTCCCTCTGCCCAGTCCTGTTCTTTTCATTTCCCCTCAACAGGTATGGTCCCAAGAGCACTTCCTAATAAATTTCCTTACTGATAATTTTCTACTTAGATCTGCTTCCCAGGGAACTGAGCATGTCACAGGGTTTTTACATCTTTGTTGTATTCCTAGGCATAATGTAGAACCCTCGTCTTACGTTTTGGAGTAGGTTGAAATTCTTTGCTATATCTCATATAGGTATGATTCAGAACCTACTAGGCACTGTGCTGGGGATTCATAGTCACTGTGGGTAAGAACCTTATAGGGAGGCAGATAATTTCAAACATTATTCCCACAATTTCAAAAAAGGAGATGTAGTGATAAACCTAAGTATTAGGTGCAAAGAGAGCGCACACAAAGGGAAATTTTACAAAAACATAAATGAGCTAAATAAGTCAAAGCACACATGAGGCGTAATTCTTAAATCCTAAAGACATTCATGGTACATGCTAGCCTCTTTCAACACATATTAGCAAAGCATTCAGTTCTTTCATTTGGAAACCAGAGAAGTATTTTTCCTAGGCAATTAAATGATTCCAGGAAACTTGCAAGGCAAATAATCTTATATAAACTTAAGGCTAGTTGAGTTTAATATTTGAATATGAAAAATTATATAAGAAGTGATTAAAAGTTTTGGCCTTCAGAAGAATTGTGTAGATTTTCAGTTTTTTAAAAAAATAATTATAGCAAATACATTTATTGAGCTTTTAAGTATGCCAGGGTTGACGTATTTGTTTGACATGCTTTATCACATTTGATGTTGGTACTTATACACCATCCCTGTTTACAAAGAAACAGGCAGAGAGAATAAATGAACTGCTATCATTTAGTTTGAACCAGATTTGAAAACCGACCGTCTGACTTTCTTGACTTTTGGGACCTTTGTCTTTAACCATCACCCTCCATTAAAATCTCCAATCAAAAACATTTTCCTAATCATTTAAAAATCTTTATCCAGAGGGAAGTTTTTAATCTGACTTACTGTCCATCATTTCCCCAAATTCTGAGGTGGACAAGTAGTCTGCCATGAAAAATTACATTCACTATAGCTAAACTCAAGTGCTCAAATCCTACTGTGGAAGAAAAGAGGGAAAGTAGTGTCTGCTTCCCTGGGAGAGATGTTACAGTTTTAGTATTTAAATAGCTTTTAGATCTTTTTTTTTTTTTTTTCCAGTGGATACACTGACCTGGGCAAATAGATACAAAAAAATTGAAGAGGATGGTAGTTTCCCCACACGTTGCCCAAGGGATCAGGTGAAAAGCTGAGAGAGTTGATATCCAACTAAGGGAAATACCTATACTTACTAGAAATTTCTTCTCTGGTACATATATTATCTGCTGAATCATTCAGTCTTCCTTTCTAATTATTTTAATCAGCCTTCCCTGCAATAGAGCTATTAGTCTGAATAAATTTAGAACATTTTTTGACTGTCATGGTATTTGTTAAAGTATCTCAGAATTTCAGTGCTCCTGTTTTGAGTTCATATTAACAGTCTCTTTATAAATGAACTATATTTGTGTGAATTTTAAAATCTAAAGACATGAAATTTTAAAAGTTCAGAAGAACGACATCTATATACTACCCTTCATTTTACATATTTCTAGATAGCAAAAGCTTGTTGTTGGGAAGGTCAGTCCACTTCAGGATAGAACTTTGAAAATCACTATATTTTCTGATCTTTTGAACAAATTTCAATTAAAGTCAAATCACTTTAGCTTATTTCCAATAGGAAAGCATACTACCACATGAATATCATTTGGTTTACCTTGATTAGATTTTTTTTTAAAGATTTTATTTATTTGACAGAGAGAGACACAGCGAGAGAGGGAACACAAGTAGGGGGAGTGGGAGAGGGAGAAGGAGGCTTCCCGCAGAGCAGGGAGCCCAATGTGGGGCTTGATCCTAGGACCCTGGGACCATGACCTGAGCTGAAGGCAGCTTAACGACTGAGCCACCCAAGTGCCCCTACCTTGATTAGATTTTGAGAAGCCCATCATTATACCTATTAAATATATAGGAACAACTAACTTCTTTTCCCTTTGAACACTAAAGCTACAATATCTTGATGTGAGTAGGTAGTTTATTATAAATTTTGGAAAACATGGGGTTTCCCATTCCATCATGGCTGGCTGGAGTGTGCGTATTTGTGTCCCATATTATATATAGGATTTCTTAGCAAGTGATACATGTCAAGTTGGAAAAAGAAAAGATGAACTTCATTTTATACAACTTCCTGGTGACACTAGAGGACATGTTATAAATTTGGGCATTCCCACTCTTCCTTTCCTCATTTTCAACATGTAATCTGTAACTTTCAATTTCTTCTTTCCAATGATTTTCAGAACCTCTTTACTCTCTTCACTCCTACTTACCCACCCTAGACCAAATCAACATGCCTATGAACTCCTGCAGTGATCATTCTTTCTGTTCTCCCATTCTAATTCTCTTCTCTCCAACTAATCACCACTCCACCCCTCCCCTTGCATGTGGCTGATAAATCAGATTAATGAAAAGAATTCTGGAATCATGGTTAGATCGAGGCTTGTATACACGTGTTGTCACTCCCTGACACTGGGACCTTGGACACATCATTTAACCTTTCTGGGTTTCAGTTTCTTCATCCTAAAATGAGGAATTTTGGCTAGTTTTTCCCTGGAGTCCCATCCAGCAAAAAATTCTTTGTCCTGGAATAGTTAAGTGAGACACATAAGAATGTATTAGAAAGTTTCTCTCCTTTTAGACTATTTCTTCTTCAGCTGATCTGAAAGTTTTGCCCAAATCATGTTTCAAATGCTTTGGCTGGATAATTTCTCTATACTTTGTGCATCCTTTTTTTTTTTTTTTTAAAGATTTTATTTATTTATTTATTTGACAGAGATAGAGATAGCAAGAGCAGGAACACAAGCAGGGGCAGTGGGAGAGGGAGAAGCAGGTTTCCCGCAGAGCAGGGAGCCCGATGCAGGGCTCTATCCCAGGACCCTGGGATCATGACCTGAGCCAAAGGCAGACGCTTAACGACTGAGCCACCCAGGTGCCCCTATACTTTGTGCATCCTGTTCAACGAGGCTTAAACTGCCCTAAGTAATCAACCAATTGAAGCTTGAAACTATTTTCTCTGAATGCAGAAAATGCTCAGATTATTTATTATTTAAAAAAGGTGGAGTGGTTTAGAGGAACATGGCTGGGTTCTAGATGTTTCACCATTTATTTCTTATTTTTTCTTTAACTTTAGTCAAACTCTATTGAAGCCTTAGGTTCCCCAGCTATAAAAATAGGTCCTTATATTATATTTAGGCTTGCTTTATTTTGTCATTAGGATCAAATGAGAGAATGTATTTTAGAAATTGTATATTGTCATACTAATATAAATTTTCTTATTGTGATTACTATAAAACTTCCTCAGTTCTTCATTTTAGCCTTCGTTAACGTCTTTATCCTCTTCTGTTACCTATCTTTTCTCACACACAAAACTTTTCTATAATAGTTTATTATCTCAAACTTCTAGAGAAACTTCTTTCCTCAAACCTCCAGGACAGTGCATCTGCTAGTGACCCCCAGCCTCTCATTCAAATATGCCTTCAAATTAGAATTCATAAGTGATTATATTACATAATGTATAGTAAAACCTGGATTCAAAACATACATTGAGTCCTTTTAAAAGTGTGACATGCATGTGAATTGGATCATGCTTTTTATACTATTGTTTAATCTACTATCACTGAAGAAATCAAGTAAAATAAATAGCTGAGACCACTGGAGTCCTTTAAGGTGAAGTATATTAAATATAAGATGATGGGGGGCACCTGGGTGGCTCAGATGGTTAAGCGTCTGCCTTCAGCTCAGGTCATGATCCCGGCGTCCTGGGATCGAGCCCCGCATCGGGCTCCCTGCTCAACGGGGAGCCTGCTTCTCCCTCTGCCTCTCTCCCTGCTCATGCTCTCTCTCTCTCTCTCTCTCTCTCTGTGTGTGTCTCAAGTGAATAAATAAAAATCTTTAAAAAAAAAAAAAAAATATATAAGATGATGGTCCTTCCTCTACTGGAATTATAAACTTTGCCAAACTTTGAAATAACCACATCTATAATTTCACTGATTTTTGATTTTCTAACTCATTTTGAATAGATTTACCTCAACTTATTTATGTTCCTTTAAGTTATTTTCTTATCCTTAATGATTTCATATCTTGATTAGTTGCCCTCTATGTCAATCTGTATGTCCCAGTACTGTTAATTTATCTATTTATATTGTAATGAGTTATACATAGGCAAAGGGGAAAGTGTATACTCCAGGGAAATGTTTTAATTACAAAGGTAATAATAGTATGTCCTTTCTTAACTCCTTTTGTAGTGCTGCTTAAAAATAAGTATTTCACAATGACATGACAGATGTCCTTTAAGACCAATTAATTGAAAGCCAGGTTAATTCTCTGAATCGAAGGTAAATTATTACAACATGTTGTTGACAGCCAGAATACATCACAACCTAATACACTAAAAATATTATAATATAATGATACTTTTGATTTGGCAGATTTTTAAATATAACTTTATTAATTTTTATGGACAAAGCTGTCCACTCCATTTCTCTAATAGCTTGCAGAGATAAAGTAGCTGAGACACCCGAGTTTCAAAAAGTACAAGTAAAGAAAGTAAAGAAAGAAAGCTCTTGCACAAATCTGAGAATGCCAAAGAACTGATGCATAATCAAAGTCTGGCCTCCTTGATTCATAAACGAAAGTTGTCCTCCATAGGAATAGTCCTCATCAGAAGACAAGATTTGACACCCACAGTTTTATCTTTTAGAGACTCAAAAGAAATCCTTTCTGGGGTGCCTGGGTGGCTCAGTCGTTAAGCGTCTGCCTTCGGCTCAGGTCATGATCCCAGGGTCCTGGGATGGAGCCCTGCATCGGGCTCCCTGCTCAGCGGGAAGCTTGCTTCTCCCTCTCCCACTCCCCCTGCTTGTGTTCCCTCTCTTGCTGTGTCTCTCTCTGTCAAATAATTAAATAAATAAAATCTTTAAAAAAAAATCCTTTCCTATAACACATCATAAAATATTCATTAATTTTAGTTAAGTTCTTTGGTTCTTTGTTTTTACTATGGTCAACTGCCAGTCTAAAATAGAATTTCAGGAACCAGGATGCAGCTTTTTGCCATCGTCATAGGGATTACAAATATATAGAAAATTTTACACCGTTAACAAGGAATGCCAATGAACCCTGTACTTGGTTGGTGTTTTGTCCCGGTGAGGCAGGGTAATGTAATGGCCTGGGTGCCCGTCCAGAAATCCTGGACCTGGGCTTCTACCTGTACCTATGCAAACAGGTGCCTGACCAAAGGCAAATCATTTCACCTCTCCACACTCTGGCTTCATAATGTGTTAAATTTAGGCTCTGGATTAGGCAAACTCTAAGGTCTCTTTCATTTCTGACCATTTTGATTTTAAGTTTTTGAAGAGAAGATAACATTTTACTTAGGCAAAATAAGCCTCTCAAAAAAGCCATATCCTGTTTGAGTTGGATTCAAGGACAAAATGAAGCTCATTGATTAATAGTATGTCAGAAAAATGCGTAAGTTCCTTACCTCTACAATTCCTATTTTTCCATCATCTCTCTGCCCATACTGATCCACAAAGGTTTTCATCTCTGGTGATAACTCCTAAAATTATATAAAAGAAGGTAAGAGGTTTATTTTAAAAACTATCAGTTATGCTTCTGATGGTGTTAATAACTTCTGCAAAGAAAAACTGGAATTGAAACCATTTAGAATTATGCACACCGATGAACGATTCTCATGAAAATTGAAGATATAACTGATACACAGTATTTACTGGTTTCAAATGAAAGGGTTATGATTATCACTTCTGAATCAATTACTTATTTATCTTCTATTAGTTTTGAGAATATGCTATCCTTTAAAAAGGTAGTCAGAATTATTGAGTTCATAACTTATTGAATTCAAATAAAATGTACTTTAAACATAGCTTGCTTCAGGAAAGATTCTTTTGTATTGCTACAACTAATTGCCCTATAACATTTTCCTTATTTTAACATGTTTTATCCATGGGAAGTAATAATAGGTGTTTTCAGTTTGGACAAGCAAAAAATGTGAGTGTTGAAGAGTGCCTCACATTGTCACTCTTCAGTGTTTCCAGTGTCTTTGTGTTTCCAACACAGAAGTGGCATTTACTGACTAAATAAATTGAACAATTAAATTCAAAAAAATAAGATAATAAAATGACCAATTTTTACTTTCATTAGAGACAGACAATTTTGATAACCTTAGTGTAAGCTATTGGTTATATGTTTAGGATCTTTGCCTCCCAGAATAATTTAGGGAGTGGTTTTTCCAGTGTTTCCATTTTTTTCTGAGATGTTTTCTCTCCCATGTATTTTAGTACAAGAAGATATGTTTAAGGGGGACAAAATGAATGCTTTCATTTCATTTGAATTATTTTGTCCAATCTATTCTATTGCTTACATAATCTCTTCACATATTGACAGAGGGCCATGAACTGTAAACTAGTGATCTAAATATAGAACTAGTATTCAGGAAGTTGAATTTATACCCTTGGGTCTCCAACATAGCCCATTTTAGATAGCCCTGTTGCATTAACTGAAGCCAATTTAAAATAGGTCAGCCTTTACTAATGTCCTATTCTATGTCCTTGGGAAAGTGTATTAAGGTCTCAATTTTTTTCATAACTAGCAAGATGGTATTATCTGTCCCATGAGTTTGCTTTAGGGATAGGTAGGTTAATATAGTTTAAGTTATATTGAGGCTGAATATCACTACTACTAATTGTTGCAGAATCCTTTTTGAACCAAAGTAAATATCTTTAGTAGAACTGAGGTAACAAATGGTAATCAAGCAATTTAATTATAAGTAGCCTTTAAAACAAAACTCTTCTATGGATTAATTGTAATATGCATTTATTAAATTTTATTACAGCAATAACTGTAAGAAAAGGAAAGAGTTCACCCCTTGACATTAATGGGACCATCAGTTTTGGTTTTTGCACATACCTTAAAGTAAACAAAAAACAAAGAATTTGATTTTAAACCTTAAAATCGTATAGTACCACTAGGTTAACTAGCAGAATTGACATTTAGTCTGTGAGTTTCTTGAGTGGTAATTATGTCAAAATCTACATTTTAAACAGTACAAAATACAATGACAATGATAATAAAATAAAGCTTTATAAAAATGCACACTTAAAGACAAAATACCATGTTTAGTATAAAAGGGTAATTTTGAAAATATTTTGTGTTGTTATATTTCATTACTGTTATATTCATTTGGGGCGCCTGGGTGTCTCAGTTGGTTAAACATCTGCCTTCAGCTTGGGTCATGATCCCAGGGTCCTGGAATTGAGCTCCATAGCTGGCTCCCTGATCAATGGGGAGCCTGCTTCTCCCTCTCCCTTTGCTGCTCCCCCTGCTTATGTGCTCTCTCTCTCTCTCTCTCTCAAATAAAATCTTTTTTAAAAATGTTATATTTATTTATAATTATATTAGTGAAATTTTTTAATTGCCAAACAGTGCTTCCATTAATACAATGAAATTTGTTATCCTGTGGCCAGAAATGAAAAGAAACCTGGTTTTTAAGGTTAGTCTTTATGTTCTGAAAAAGAAGAAATATGTAAAAGGTTTACTACAATGGGGCCAGGAGTATAGGGACATATTTGTCCAGTACATGAACCTCTCAATTCAAACCTCAATTTAGATTTTAACTATCCAAAGCCTATACACACAACCCAGAAAAATAGTCAACAATCAATGTATTAAGCAACATGACATAATCTTGTACTTGTGCTCAAGTCTGCTATTTTTTGATTAATATCTAAGAATTAGAATTTCTAGTAGCTTAAAATTAGAGCCTGGGCAGTAGAAAAAACTTTACAATCTTTAGAACTTTAACTGAAGTTATTTGTTTACAAAAAAGTACAAATATTAAAATGGGAAGAGAAAAAGAAAAATCTGAAAAAATGTAGTTTCTAAAGATTTGAATTTCTAAATTGAAAATAAATCACAATATTAAAATTACTTCTAGAAAAATTAAAATATAATTATTTAGCTACTGGAAGTGTCTTAAAATGTTTTAATTTGAAACTTTATGGCAAGTAAGATTTTTCCAAACATATTTTAAATATATATTTTTAAATGAAATAAGGAATTGTTTTTGCTTTATTAGTCAAAGATATATAGAGCTATAATAATACATGAATTTATTTATGGTAATATATAAGGAGGGGAGGGTGTACAGAGAGTACATAAAACATTTTCTATTTTATTTGATCCCAATCTACAATACCTTCAGGTTTATATAATATTAAATCTGGGTAAAACTATCCCCAGAGTGTTATCTGGTTTTAAATCCGTTCGGTCCATGAAAGCAACCGATAGTTCTGTAATGCATTATAATGCATTTTAGAGTCCTCTGGTAGTCTTCTGAATATGTTATACAGGGATGTGTATCACACAATTTTCAATTTAGATAGAACAAAAAGGTAACTCTATTAGTAACTTATATATTTATAAAATATCCATCTATATATCTATATATCAGTGCTTAAGGTGGTGATCTGCTAAAGGATCACGCACATCTGTTTTCCTCTAAAGACATAAAAGTTATATATAATCTGTAATGTAAAATTTCTAGCCAGTAGTTAAAAGGCCAAAGATCATTAACCTCTAACTAGCCCAAATCCAACACAGTGTTCTGAAATGCAGTCTTACATAAACCCCAATACACTAGTAAAATTCTTATCCTATTTTCCTCTGTGTTCCATTCTATTTTCCATCTGTGTTCTAAAGCTGGGTATATTTTATTTTTATGCTGAAAACATCTTAACAGATAAATTTATGCCCACAGGAAGTTATTCATAATTGGTAAGAATTGTCATTTATTTAATTACTTAATGGCTTAAGTCACGAATATAGCTTTTTTTCAAAACCCCATTAATTGTTTAAAGAAGCTTAGCTTTTTTAAAATACATGAAATTCTTGAAATTGTTTTACTTTTTACATCTCTGACTTTTGTGTTTCTCCCTCTCAACAGAAATGAACAGCTTTCTTGTTAAGTTCTTGCTCATTATTATATTGCAAGTTGTCCAGCTTTCCCTCAGTGAAAAAGGTCAAGAAAGAACATTTTCTTATCTGTCCAACCACATCAACCTCACAATAATAAGTAGCAATAAAACAGGAGATCCGTAATCTGCAGATCTGTTTCCTGACCACCAAGGGGCAGAAATGTATTTCTACCCCCCCCCCCCCACTTCTCATGCAGTTAAAGAGAAGTTAAAAATTACTTAGTAGAACTCTATCGAAGAGGAGGTGATCTGCTAAAAGATCTCATGCACCCACACTTTTAAGCATTATTAAAGCAAGTACAAGTATAGAATCTATATTTTAAAAAACTCTGATTTCATAGTGTAAGGTTTTTCCCTTTAGGGGATCTCTTTCTTTTCCCCTTTCATCTTCCCCCTACACAATTTGGAAAGGTGCTTTTTCCTCTCCTTTCTCAGTCAATAAATCTACATCCCCTCAGTCTACATTCCCTGGAAACCACTTGATCTCGCTGGCTCATTATGAAAAACTCTAGAATATTTATGTTTTAAGGTTGAAGGTCTTTTTCCTTGGTTGCAAACTTAAACCTACCAATCCAGCTTTCTTCCGTGCTTGCTGGAGTTCCTGAATCAAGTTCTGCAGCTCCTTTCCTTCCAGGTAGCCACTTCCTGCAAAGACAAAGAGGCACCCAGGTATCATACATCTCATTCTGAGCTTCTGCCCCTTTCAATTTCCATGACAGCTATAGTTCTGGCCACTTGCGAAGCTCTCTCTTGCCTCTACATTGATTAACCCTGAAAGGATGCGGATGCGGAAGCCCGGCAGCGCTGCTCTCTCGGTGTGTCAAAGTTTGGACCCACTAAGGGCAAAGGAGGATGGTACGGATGTTAAATGTAGCCATAGAAACTTCAGGGTGCAGTGTCCCCCAATCTCTGCTTGTTCTCTCACTCCCCTCCTCCATCGCCTTCCTATTCTTAACATTCCTGGAGAGAAAAAAAAAGTTGAAGGTTTTGGGATAACATAGAAAAATATATATAAACTTTAAAGTTGATGGTTTGGCAGCCAGCCGGAGAGACAAGATTAGAGAGATGGGGGAAGAAGTAAAGAAACGAGGGATAATAGGATCAGGAGGCTCAGGGAGAGGAGAAAGGGTGGAAAAGGGCAGGGACAAAGGGGTCTTCAAACAGTTAAAAAGAGAGAAGATAATCACCGTCTGCGTCGAAATGAAGCCAGATTTCGAAAAACTGTGAGGCTGTGATCAGGGAGGATTGCAGGTGGGATTCTGCCATCGTACAGCCGAGTGTGTGTCTGCGTGTATGAGTATGCGTGTGTGTCCGTGAGAGTGTGGGGTGAGCAAGATCCTCAGGGTGTGTGTGTGAAAGAGATCTGGGCTGCGGAGGAAGACGGGGGCGGATGCTGCCGGGAGCTGTCCTCAGTCCTGCTCGGCTCAGGCGGTCCTCCGGAGTTCTCTCTCCACACCCCGCACCCAGTTCTCAGTATTTATTCTGACGGCCGAGCCGGGCCACGCCTCCTCCTGCCTCCCATTCCTCATTCCCGCCTCTAGCTCGCACCAACCTTTTTCCCCTCCCAGTTTTCTCCTCTCCTCGCAGGGAAGCTAGCTGGAGCAGGAGTTTTAAAGTGTAGGAAGCAGCAGGTGGTGGGAGATCCTTAGCTCAGAGACTGAAGGTTGAAAACAGACACCCTTTCTCCCACATTCTCCTAATCCATAAAGTATCCTCATTCCTGAATATTATAGTGAAATAACATAAAGAGGTTTTGATTTTCAGATGTAAGAGGAAAGCTGATAAAGAATACAACCATATAAATAATGCGTGTGTGTGTGTGTGTTGTGTGTGTGTGTGTGAGGGAGAGAAGGAGAGAGACGGAGGGAGGAAGACTTCTCTGAGACATTTTAGTATTTG
The DNA here is from genome assembly GCF_054177405.1 of Leptonychotes weddellii. Lineage (NCBI taxonomy): Eukaryota > Metazoa > Chordata > Mammalia > Carnivora > Phocidae > Leptonychotes > Leptonychotes weddellii. The sequence continues at coordinate 129,793,658 of NC_138372.1, forward strand.
TTTAAACAAAGGCAGGTGAAAGTATTAGGTTAGTATTAGGTTACTTTGATTAATGTGTACAATTAATTTATTGGTATCAACCACTCTATTTTGGGTGCCTCTCCAGTCATCCTAGGAATGTTTCTTAAGATGGTTTATATGCACAAGACCTGCCAACATGATGAAGTAGGATTATGTGGGTTGTTTTTTTTTTTTTTTCCAGCTTGAAGTAGACATATAACTAGAAAGTGATAAAATTAAGTTATAAAATCTTAAAATGTTAGAGAAGGAAGTGATCTTAGAGATACTATGGTTTCCTTCCTATGAGTTTAGAAAGAGTAAGCCAAAGCAAAGAGAAACCAAGAATCTGGTCTAAGTTTATACCTAGGTGGTTTAGTGACCCAGCCAGCACCCCATTTGGAGGCCTTAACGCGTATATCTCTTCTTTCTATGCCAAGCAATCTTTGTTGAAGAATTTTTCAGGAACTGGAAGTGACCATCAGAGTTGGAAAAACCTACCTAACTGATTGCATGTTACATTTTAAATATGTAATAAATTTAGATAATTTATTATTTACATAAATACTTCTAAAGTGTTTGGTTTTGAATCTTTTGAGACCTTAAGGTCCTCTAAAGGCGTATCTTAAGTATCTGATTTACAATGGTACAAAAGCAAAATGAAGGAACAGCAGAAAATCCAAATATAGCCAATATAGACTTAAAGTGAATTAAAGTGAATTCACCAAATTTTATTTTTTTAACTTTGTGTAATTAAGTATGAGAACCCTCAAATTTATGTTTCTCAGACTACAACTCTACCCAGTAGCGGATTCATGGAATTTTTTATGTGTATCCTTTTCAGAGACCCATTATTTGAAAGCTGGTCTCTTTCAATAATCTTCTCAATGGAGTTCTCTCTTCTATAATACTTGGCAGGCAGTACACAAATTATTTTCATTTTAGTTACCTTATCTGATTCTCACTTTTAGTGACTGAGAGTGTTATGCGGAGCAATACTATTATTCTTAGTTTACACAAGAGGCAAATAACTATTCTTGGAGTAAATAGGTGTTCATTAAATGTTCAGTTACTTATATTTGTGTTCATCCAGCGAACATTTATTGATACTTACTATGTCAAGCATTCTGCTAGACATTGGAAAATAAAAGACATGGTGGCTGCCTTCTTGAAGCTTAGACTTATGGGGGTATGGTCACATGCATGCAGATGACAGTACATGTGGATATAATAGAAGTATGCATAAGTTAATATGCCTGCATAAGCCTCCCTGTTTTTCTGCCTGTGAGAGTTGAAGCTTAAGTTGTCTAGCTTTACTTAGATAACAAGCACAGAGAAAACTTTGTTCCATGGAGGGCACTTCGGGTTATAAGGTGAAATGATCATAGGAGTGAAAGACCAATTAGCTGATGCAAGTTCTTCATAACTCCTGGAAAACTAATTCTAAGAAATTTCCTGTTTGCCACCATATTAGCATCAGGATCGTTGTATGAAAAATATGGTATGTGAACTTGGAAGCAAATACTGGAGGATAAGCTTTGAAAAGAGGGTGAAAAAGTATTGACTATGGAATGCCTTGAAGAAGCACTCTGACCCTTTATGGTCCTAATGCTAGCAATGTCTTGACTTTGGGTACAGTTCTGAGACAGAAAGCTAGAAAAAAAAAACACATGAATTAAACAAGCCAATGAAAAGAAAACTAACATTTATATGCTTTTTGTTAATTACGATTAATTTCCTTCCTGAAACCCACTTCTTAACTCCCCCTGATGGGTGCATGGGCACACACATGCACAAACTCAGTATAAATTCTTAAATATTTCCACCACAACTTTTTTTTTTTACGAGTTTCATTTTAAAATATTACATGGCTTAAAAAAAAAGATGTACGTGAGAAAGCCATCTCTTTTCCATTCCATTTCTCTGAAGCTATGATGACTTTAGAATTTCCATGTGGCAATGTTTAGGTGTGGTGATTTCATGGTGGGAGTGTGAGAAAGGAATGGGTTTCTTTCTTGTAGCTGTGTACAAATAGCAAGCACACTTTTTACTTTTTATGTTCATGTGGAGTAGCATTTAAGGAAACTAATGTAGATTATGGAGATCTAAAGCCCCCTTTTAAATCACCTCTTAATACTCTCACTACCCCAAAGTAATCAGTATTAAATGTCCTATGCTTATACAAACATGCAAATATACACGTATGGGTTTATTGTTGTTATTTGGTTCACAGAAAAGAGGCTATATTCTGTATATTACTCTAAATTTTACTACTAATTCAAGGACATCCCTCTAATATTAACACCAGCATTTAACTCATACTTTCCTAACAGTGAAATATTTATTAACCATAATAATAGACATTCAGATTCTTTGTTATTTTTTTTAATGTGACAAATACTGCTGCAACAAACACCTTTGTCAATTTATCTTAGATACATGTGTTTGTAATTAGAACAGGACAGAGTCCCCAAAAGTAACATTATTAAAGAAGTATGCATATTTAAAATTTTAACACACATTTACAGATTATTTTCCCCAATTTGTAGCAACTCATATTCAAATGGAGTCTGAGGATGACTTACACACATTAGTTATGAGTGTTATTGCCTTTTAAACTTTGTGTTAATCTAATGGGTAAAAATAGGTTATTATTTCTCTTAATTTGCATTCACTATTCTTAAAATTTGCCTTCTGTTTTTCTAAGGGATAAAAATTCCTCTCTCGTACATGTGCATGCTCACTACATATACATAATTTTTTTAATAGCAGAAATATAATTCCATAGACAATATTTTTCCTCAGGACTATTATTGGTCTATTATCCCACTCTCACTTCAGAAGAATATCTCTTTTCAGACTATCTTCAGCCATTTCTAGAATAAATTCTACTCTATGGTGCCAGTAAAGAAGTGTATATTCTATATAGATTTGAAGCAACTTGATAAATACTTTTTATTACTGTTCCCAAATTCTTTGGTTCCTTAATTAAGGTAAGAAGGATCTTCTAAAATGCATGGGAATCCTTTCATTTCTAGGATTTTTGAACTACAAATGATTTTAATAGTAAAGATTTTTCTTTAAGATTGGAGTTTCTAAAATCATTGCTAACAGAGCATTTTTATGACTTGCTTTATAGTCCTCATTACCCAACACTAAGGTGAATGGGTTCATGACCTGGTATTGTCATAAAAGTAGAAGTAATTTATTTGCAAAAAAAATTCTCCAGGGTAATTAAACTGCATTTCCCATTTCATGTTACTGAATTACCTCATCTCCATTCATATTCAGGCTACTGCAGTTCCAATTCACTATGCAGATTGGAATACTCAGAACTTCCCAGGTTTAATGAATGCACTTAGCTTCCATTCAGAAAAGAAAACTCCCAGAAATCTTTTAGTGTGGATCCAATTGCAAGGGGAATATAGTGTATCACTTTCTCTTTGCATTCCAGCCCCTCATAGAAGTGCCTTTAATAAATGAATTAAACTTTCTTGGGGGGAGTTCACGGTTTTACCCACTTAAATTCTCTGAAGGATATCTCATCAGCATCATCTTGCTATTTGATGTGCTTTTCCCAAGGATTGGAGGATTTTGCATATATTTAGTCATGGAGAATTCTGTACTTTGGGTTAGCTAGACAACAATGCGAAAGAACTCTATTTCATTCTGGGTGTCATAGTTTTAGAAAAAGAAGTGACCGAATATAGCTCATATAGGGGACAGTAGGAAGTTTTGCAAACAACGGTATGTGGCAAACTGTGGAATGAAATAGCAAAGTTTGGCTTGGAGGAGAAGTTGCCTGTAAGTATTTGCAAGGCTTACATAAGGAAGAGGGGACAGACTTTACCAGAAGGCACCAGAGGTGGCTTTTAGTGTAGTTTCAACAGACTTCTCTTTTGATTTGAGTTCTCCCCCAAAGATGGGCACTACTACATGGGTGGTACAATTCCCCCACAAGAACACTCACTCACTTGTTCAGAAATATTTATTGACCTCAGTATATGATTCAAGAGGCTACAGTGGTGAAGAAGACAGAGTATCTGTCTTCATGAGTGTTACAGTTTAGCAGGAAAGAATATGGAGGTCGAGGCTGAATAGCAGGCTGTGAGGAGGGTTGTTGAGGGGATACATGCACTGGGGAGATTTTACTTTATAACTTCTGTCATCTTTCCCAACTCTTCCATTCTATAATTTTGTGCTTCTGCTTGGCCTGTTGTTTTTGTGATGTGTAGTGTGCATTTGCAAAATAGATACCGAGTGAGGAGTATAGGCTATGGCCTTGAGCAAAAGTGATTTTTCTTAGTGATTAACTGGCCTACTTAGGATAATTCTGAAGTCCATGACCTCATTAACCCCATTATTTAACCTTTTGAGCTACAAACACTAGTAAATACCGTTCAAATATTTTCATTTTCATTAACAGTCTTTTTACTTTTTTGGACACAGAATCCTTTGATTTATGAAGATAAAGGGATATAAAACACAGAAGACAGATTTTACTAAGTTCCCCCCCCCCGATATCTAAAGTCATCAGGCTTCTGCAATTGATAACTTACATCAATTCTGAACTTCATATTGTTTCACATTTTAGTATCTCTGCTAGCATTCCACAATTGTCAAGTTGAGACATGATAATCAGATATCTTCAATCAATGGTATTTTAAACTTGACGAAATTGAATTTGCTTGACACAATTTTAGTGGGTACCTATTTACATGAAGTATAGAATTTAAATCCCTCAGCCTAGAATCCAAACACCTATACAATATACTTTCAGTCTTATTTCCAACACCATTCCCATAATGTCCAAACTCTCCAGCCACAAAAATCTACATATTTGGAGTATATCTTTGCTCATGTTATTCTCTTTTTGAGGGGGAAATCTTTTCCCTGCTTCAGTATTTTCCTGGAGTGCTGCCCATCAGCAGCTCCCCACAGGTGAAGATCTTGCTGGGCTGCTCTTTATTGGTCTCTCACAAGACATAATACTTCTGTCTGTAAAGTAACTGAGTAGCATACTGTTCTCTATCTTCTCTGCCTGGCCTTTCAACTGGATTATGCAGTTATTTATAAAGTGGTTTTAAAGGCCCAGATAAAAGGAACTATATTCAGGAACTATATTTGGCTACTAACAGGGAGGAAATTTATCACATCTTGATTTTAATCTTAATTAATACCTGACTAGAAGAAAGCTATTATATGTTAATATCTTTGAATTTATAATTGTACTTTTTTCCCCCAATGGACCTTTGTAACATTAAAAGTATGCAAGGTGGAAAGTTCTCAATACATGCAATGAATTAAAAAGTTAGCCTTTAAAAAATGTACCAGGAAATTGAAAATGGATAACTAGTTAATCAATGAAATGAGTATGTACTGTTCAAGAATTTCAAAGTCATTAACAATGTCTGATATCTGACTTTTTTCTAGAATAAATGTCTTTCCAGTACACTTGTTCTATTATATTTTGTGCCGCATCTGTACTCAATCTTTTTTTGGTTCTTCGGGACTCTTTTTCTCTAAGGTATTTGCGTATGTGCTTCACTCCTCCTCCATTTCCTGCTCCTTTGCCCCCTCCCCTTTCTTCTCCTTCTCCTCTATCTCCTTTCTCCCTCTCCCCTTTCCTCTCCTTCTCCCACTCCCCCTTATTTATATGCCTCCGCCTCTCATTGCATGCCTTAGAATCTCCAGCACAATTTGAATAGATCTGGTGACAGCAGACATTTTTGCCTTGTTCCTTAGGGGAAAAGTGTTCAGTATTCCTCCATTAAGTATGACATTAGCTATAGATTTTTTTCACAGATATCTTTAACAGTTAAAGTAAGCTCATTTTTATTCCTGATACGATGAGTTTTTATAATCACGAATTGGTATTAGACAAAGAATATGTGGTGTGTGTGTGTGTGTGTGTGTTGGAATATTATAAAGTCATAAAAAATATATCTTGCCATGCAACAACATGGATGGACCTAGAGGGAATTATGCTAAGTGAAATAAGACAGAAGAAGACAAATACCATTTCATTTCACTTATACGTGGAATCTAAACAAAGCAAATGAAAAACAAAAAAAGCAGGAACAGACGCATAAATATGGAGAACAAACTGATGGTTATCAGAGGCGAGTGGGAGGTGCAGGCTTCCTGTTATAGAATGAACAAGTCATGGGGATGAAAGGTACAGCATAGGGAATATGGTGAGTGGTACTGTACTAATATTGTGAAGTGACAGATGGTAGCTACATTTGTTGTGAGCATAGCATGATGTATAAAGAGTTATCAAATCACCATGTTGTACACCTGAAACTAATGTAACATTGTGTGTCAACTATACTGCAATAAAAAAATCATGAGTTGGTTTTGGATTTTGGCAAATACTTTTTTGTCCGTTGAGATGACCCTCATAGACACACAAACCACACATGCAAACCACACATGTGGTTCTTAGTTCTTTGTTCATTAATATGGTATTTACGTTAATTGATTTTTTGGGGATGTTAAACCAAACTTACATTCTTTTTTTTTTTTAAGATTTTATTTATTAGAGAGCACACGCATGAGAGAGAGAAAGAGAGGGAGAGAGAACACACAGGAGAAGCAGACTCCTAGCTGAGTAGGGAAGACCACATCTTCTTTATCCCAAAAGTTTTGATATGTTGTACTGGGATCATGACCTGAGCCAAAGGCAGACGCTTAACTGACTGAGCCATCCAGGCGCCTCACCAACCTTATATTCTTAGGATCAAACCAACTTGGTCATATTGTATAATCGTTTAATATATTGTTTAATTCAGTTTGCTAATATTTTGTTAATTTTTAAAACCTTAACATTTTATATTTTTGTGAATATTTTTGCATCTATATTCATGAACAATATTTTTTTTATGATGTCTTTATTTGCCTTAGGTATCAGAGTCCTACTAGCCCTATAAGATGAGTTGGGAAGTGTTTCCTCCTCTGTTATGGAAGAATCTTTAAAGGATTGGTATTATTTCTTATTTAAATATTTTCTAGAATTCATCTATAGAGCCCCCTCTAAGACTGAGATTTTCTTTTGAGAATACTTTTTCATTACTAATTCAACTTCATTACTTATTATAGGCCTATTCAGATTTTCTGCTTTTCCTTGATAATTTTTTTTATAATTTGTATCTTTTTAGGAATTTTCCTATTTCATCAATGTTGTTTAATTTTTTGGCATAAAATTCATAATATCCTATTATAATGCTTTTAATTTAGGTAGGAATGCTAGGAATGTCCCCTTATTTTCCAGATTAGGTAAAGGTTTGCCAATTTACTTGATACTTTCAAAGGACCAACTTTGGAATTCATTGATATTTCTCTATTGGTTTTCATTTTTTAGTTTAATCTAAATTAATCTTTATTATTTGTTTCTAATTTAATCTTTATTATTTTCTTTCTGCTTGCTTTGAGTTTAATTTGCTTTTTCTGGTAGTTTTGGTAGAAGTTTAATTTGAGATTTTTTTCTAATTAGATATTGGTATTTAAAGCTATAAAGAGAGTGCGTGGGTGGCTCAGTTGGTTAAACATCTGCCTTCGGCTCGGGTCTGATCTCAGGGTCCTGGGATCGAGCCCCACATTGGACTCCCTGCTCAGCGGGGAGCCTGCTTCTCTCTCTCCCTCTGGCTGCAGCTCCCTCTGCTTGTATTCTCTCTCTCTCTCTGCCAAATAAATAAAAATAAAATAAAGCTATAAATATCCCTCTAAACACTGCTTTACCTGCATCCCAAAAGTTTTGAATTTCACTTTTTAAAAAAATTTTATTTTATTTTATTATGTAATGTTAGTCACCATACAGTACATCATTAGTGTTTGATGTAGTGTTCAATGATTCATTGTTTTTGTATAACACCCAGTGCTCCATGCAATACGTGCCCTCCTAATACCCAACACTGGGCCAACCCATCCCCCCAGCTCCCTCCCCCTCAGTTTGTTTCTCAGAGTCCATAGTCTCTGATGGTTCATCTCCCCCTCATATTCCCCCCCTTCATTTATCCCTTCCTTCTCCTAATGTCCTCCATGCTATTCCTTATGTTCTACAAATAAGTGAAACCATATGATAATTGACTTTGTCTGCTTGACTTTTTTCATTTAGCATAATCTCCTCCAGTCCCATCCATGTTGATGTAAAAGTTGGGTATTCATTCTTTCTGATGGCTGAGAATTATTCCATTTTATATATGGACCACATCTTCTTTATCCCAAAAGTTTTGATATGTTGTACTTTTGTTTTCATTTTGTTCAAAATATTTTAAAATTTCATTTGCAATTTTTTTTATCCCATGCATTACTTAGTAGTGCACTATTTAATTTACAAATATTTCCAGTTTTATTTTATTTCTGTTTTTGATATCTAATGTAATTGTTATGGGCATAGAATATATGTTTTATAAATTCAGTCTTTTGACAATTATTGAGACTTGTTTTATGGCCCATCAGATAGTCTCAGATAGTCTATCCTAAATAATGTTCCATATGCATTTGAAAAACAAACAAACAAACAAACAAACATGTATTCCACAGTCATTGGATGCTCTGCTTTAACATTGTAAGTTTGGTCAAGTGGTAGATATTGTTGTTTATATCTTCTATATATTTGTTGAATTTCTGTGTAGATGTTCTTTCAACTATTGAGAGTGGGTCATTGACATATTCAACTATCCATGTTCAATTATCTCTTTTTCCTTTTAACTTTGTCAGTTTTTGCTTCATGTATTTGGACAATCTGTTCTTATGTGTATTCCTTTATGATTGTTATATATTCCTGATATACTGATGATTTTATCTTTATAAAAATTCCCTCTTTGTCTCTTGTAATATTTTTTATTTTAAAGTCAATTTGATGTTAAGGTACTTTTGCACATTATACATGTTTTCTATCCTTTTTCAACCTATCTGTAGTTTTTGAATCTAAAGTATTGTTCTTTTGGACAGCATATTGTTGGGTTTTGCTTTTTTATCCAGTCTGAAAATTTTTTTTCCAGTGTATGGAAATAAGATTAAAAAACCCAACTTTTGACTGTTATTCCATTATTCATTAAGTGATAACATATTCCTTATTAGGAATTGTAGGATAATAGGAAAAGCACAGGCTTTGCAGTTAGGAATACTAGCTTAAAATCCTGATTTTGCTACTGGTTACTTTTGTGACCTTGGTTAAGAGTAGTTCTAAAATATGTAAAAATGGTGATATCTCTCTCATAGTATTGTGAGATAAAAAAGGAACCACAGGTAAAGAGCCTGGTAGGGTGTTGACCAGATCAAGTAGTCAGTAATTCAGTTATAATAAGCATCTATTAAGGTTAATATATTAAAGTGCTTAATTAGATTCAAGATTCTTAGCTTAAGATGCATTAATCCTGATCCATTATAATTGACTGGGGAAACCATTCTCATGTCCTTTATGATAGCAAAATTCCATGGCAATTTTATTGGTGCATGATTATTAGATGGTTATTGTTAATTTCCATTCATGGTTCACAATTCATTAGCTAGAGGTGCTGTTTTGAATGATCTTTTGATTTCTGCATTTCAGACAATGCCAGCATGAAGTAAACCACGAAGGTGAGGGCAACTGATCATGATAAGAGCTCTTTATGTTTTTGAGGTACTTTGTGATTATTAAAACTGAGTTCAGTCTCAGCGACTTTGAGGATGTCCCCTTCCAACTAGCTAGGACACAAAAATGAAGAAATCTCCTGTGGAAAAATGCTTTCATGGAGGATGAAAAAAGGAGTATTTTAAGGCCCCTACAAAAATTACAAAAATTGTTTTGTAATGAAACAAAACAAAAGCAAACAAAAAGAATCCACCTTACACAAAACAAATTTTATTCTAGCACCTTTGCTAGTATATCTACTGGAAACAGATCACTAAGAATGTTCTCTAGCAGTAGGGGAAATTTGAAAATTGAATTCTATTTTGTTTCTTGGACTAATAGAGCTTTGGTATAGTAAGGGCTAATTCAGACTGAGAGATTTTACATTATGGGCTTAATCTCCTTGAATAAAATGCTGTTAAAAATTTTTCCCCCAAAAAACATCATGTATGTGCCCAGGGAGAGCAGTGATGAACAGTAAACAAATATCTTGATAGATAGATGGAAAGAAATTAGAATGTGCTTAGAGATACTGTACCCAGCACTATGGCGTTTGGTGCCATGAAAATGCAGATTAACTAAATCACCAATAATCATAATGTTAATGATGATGAGCATTTTTAAAAATTATTTGAAGATGAGTAGACAGAGCTTTATCTATAAATAGGTACTAAGTATGTGTGTATGTATATATATATTTATATATATACACATATATATGCAAGCATATGTAAAGAGCCATTTTTATCTTTATGAAATATATTTGTACTAATGAAGTTGAATTTGAAATGATTTGCCATGAAGCAAATCCTATTCTCTAATCTATCCCATTCATATAATTAGAAATGTTTTTCTGTGGAAGATAATGAAACTGAAAAGCAAATACTGGTCTGGAATTTGTTAATAAAGGTTTTTTCCAACAATCATTATGTGCCCTCCACTGTGTAGAAGCTGGGGATGCAATGCTGAATCAGAAGATCTCTATTTTCAAGGGGTTTATTCTTTAGTTAGAGACACAGAAAAGTAAACAAGGAATTTCAACACAATGTAATGTGTGTTATGAAAAGATAATGTTAGGTACTATGGGAGAGTACAGAGGGTACCCAATTCAGTCAGCTGGGGCAGAGAAAGTTTCCCGGAGGAGATGGTGTATAAGCACATGAAATAAATTTCTAGGTAAAAGTAGGATTGAGGGTAAATACAAGAGGCCTAATGATGGTGGTGGATGCAGGGGGATGGTGGTGTTGGTGATGGCAGAGGGTGTTCTAGGCAGGAGTCATAGAGGCAAGAGGGAGCATAGAGTGCTTGTGGCCCTGCACATTTTAAGTATTGCTAAAGGGTTTAATGTGGGGGAATGGAGAGATGTTGATGGTAAAAAATGAAGCCAGAAAAGTAAGCAGGAGCCAGAATATGAATAAATCTATAGTCTATGGAAGGAGAATTCCTGTTTTGTGGTGTGCTGGTAAACTGCTCTGTGAATAAAGTGCTCTGTTTTATATTGTTTGTCCATTTCTGTAGTGTAGGCACTCCCACTGTAGCCAGTTTCATGCTACCATTGGTTTAACCATTGCCTTGCAAAATTCCTCAGTCTTTAAGTGTTGGCTCTTGATAGCCAGTTAGAGCCAACTCCATCCAACACACAGCTGCTAGATACTAGATCTTGATTGGTGATCTGATACTAGGATGGCACCTTTAGAGAGGGAGGGAGGCAGATGCACTGGTTATTGTAATCCATCAGTAGTTTTAATAAACTTTCCTTTTGTAGGTTGTAACTGAACCCTATCTTCCCAACACAAATATACACCTATATTCTCACAAAATCATCTCATTTTACTATGTGACATTTTGAATTCTGTGGGGCGACAAAACTAAGAATCATAGAATTTTTAGGGATCTTTAAAATTTTGGGGCATAATTCTCTCAGTTTTCAGGAAACTGAATCTCAGGTTACTAACCTGTATGTCTTTTTCAGCCCTTCTCAGCTCAGACATTAGCCATCTTCAGCATCCTCCAAACCCTACATTTTCTTGACAGTGTCAGTCACTAAATTTTAGTTCTTTACTCCTTTTCTAAATATATATGATTCAACTGAACTACAATATCATCCTTTATTGGTGTCAGAGTTCTCTCTTCAACATTTTAGGTTTTCAGGTTAAGCTCTTTCCTAAGTTTGATTTTTTTTTAAAGCTGGATTTTTCCAATAAATATACATGTTCAGTTCAATTAGTAATTCTTAAAACAATGTTAAATGTCCTGCTTTAACTGTTAAACACAATTTAGAAAGCTCAAGTGGAGAGAAGTTCCTTAAACGTACTCATAATTTTATGTTTGCCATTGTTCTATCTTCCTTCCTGTTGTTCCAGGTTTCCTACATCGTTTTCTTTCTGTTTCAAAAACTTCATTTAACTATTCCTTTAGAGTAGGTCTGCAGGTGACAAATTCTTAGTTTTCCTTTATCTGGGAATGTCCTTTCTCCTTCAGTTTTTACAAATACTTTCACTGGACATAGAATTTGGGATTGATCTTTTAGTGCTTGAAAGAGGTTTTTCTACTTCTTCTGGTTTCCATGGTTTTTGATGAGAAATGAGCTCTCATTCCAATAGTTTTTCCACTGTAGGTAAGGTGTCTCTGTTTTCAATTTTTTTCTTGCTCTGTAGTTGTCAGAAATTTGAATATACTATGTCTTGGCATGGATTACTTTGGGTTTATCTTGTTTGTTTTGCCTCTTTAATATGTAGGTTTTATATCTTTTACTAAATTTGGGGATTTTAGGCCATTATCATCTTTTTTTAATTACTTTCCCAGGCCTGTCCCCTTTCTCTTCTCTTTCAAGGACTCCAACGGCATAAATATGTTTTGTTATAGTCTCTTTGGTTACAGTCTCACAGGACCTCAAAGCTCTGTTTGACTTTTTTTCAGTCTATTTTCTACCCATTACTCAATTTAGGTAATTTTTATTCTATCTCCAAATTCATGAATTCTTTCCTCTGGTCTCCCATTCTGCTATTTTGCCTATCGCTGAGTTAAAAAAATTTTTTTGGATTAATTTTAAAATTTCTTTTAATTCTATTTTATACCTCCTGTATCTTTACCAAAACTTTCTATTTTTCCACCTAGGTGGTATGTTATTGCTAATTTAAACATTTTTTATGTGGCTGCTTTAAAATCCTTGTCAGATTATTCTATCATCTGGGTCATCTCTGTGTGTGTCTGTTGGCTGTCTTTTCTCATTCATTTTGATATTTTCTTGGTTCTCGGTATGAGAAGGGATTTTCCACTGTATCTGGACATCTTGGGTATTTTATAATGAGACTATAAATTTTATTTAAACCTGATGGTGTCACAGGCCTCTTCTGTCACTGTGCCTGTGGGCAAAGTGGGATGTAGTCTCATTATTGGCATATGGGGGTGGAAGTTGAGGTTCTCCACTCAGCCTCTCTTGACAGCCTAAGTACAGTTAGAGTTCCTTGTTATTGCTGGAGATCAGTGGGAATTGAAGCTCCTTTCCAAATCTGCACTGACACCACTGGCTGTGAGGGGAGGAGAGGTTGTTATTGCTGCCCAGGTGGCCTGCACTGACACTGTGGGGAGTGCTGCTCACTGCCATGCAGGAATGAAAGTTCTACCTCTCCACTCCACATTCTTGAGCACCACCCCAGTCAGGGGGTACCTTGTTATAGCCAGGAGAGGGTGGAAGTCAATATTTCTCACCTAGCCTTTCCTGGCAGGGGTGGAGTGTGGCCATAGGTTTCTCTTTTCTCTGTGATGTTTGGTTGCATGCAGTATGGTGATTATTGTCTAAAAGTTTACTGTTTTTCTAGGCAGCCCCTTTTTGATCCTTTGGCTAGAGAGAGTTGTCTTCTCTTTTTTTTTTCCTGCTCTGATTGGCATTTCTGGATTGTTGGATTCTTCAGCCCTTAATATGTCCTACACTATCTGCCTGCCATCCTGCCTTTTATTAAAAAGTTGCTTTAGAAGGCCAAATGGATAGACAATTTAGGAATTTTAAGGTGAGAAAAAGATTAAAAGTCAAAACTCTCCAGAAATGGAATCTGGGTAGGTAGATATTCTGTGTCATGGGTCATTGAAGATGAAATTCAGGAAACAAAAGGGGGGTTGGACTAACTGGCATTTAAGGTCCTCTCCAACTCTAAAATTCTATGATATTCTGAAACTAGTGGCTTGGAAAGTTTTCCCCACTGAAGGGGATTTTGACATTGGAGCACCACAACTTGAACATCCATCCCATGATCTTTCCATATCTTATCTACATAGTCCCTGTAAGAGTAACATGGAGAGAATGGGGGATAAGAGGGAAATGGGGAGAGAAGAACATTCATCATAAACATAGAATGAATATATTTGAGTAGTGTTTATGGACTTGAGACTGCCTATGTTATCAGCATGTTTACATTATGTTCAGCTTACTGAGATCACTGTGACTAGTTATAAAAATATTCCCAGTATTTAGCCCAAATAAATTTTGTATATACTAGATAGTCCTCAGGACAAAAGAAGGCATTGGCCTTTATGTAAAATAAATGCGTTTGGTAATTTAAAACAAAAGTATTTTGAGTTCAGAACATTTGGATTTCAACTAATGAAATAAAAGGTTTTGCTTACATGTACATAACATAATTCCATTAATGTATTTGTTAGTTAGACCTCCAAGAGGTCATAATTATCCCTTGAGAAAAATAGTCATTTTAGTAACACATTGGAGCTAGAGGGATCTTTACTAAGGAGTAACAGCCCTGAAACAAATACTGGAAATTCCGGATTGTGTAATTCTAAATGCTTCTATTATGGAAATAGGTCAATTACATGTGATTCAAAAACAAATATATGACTGGCATTTCAATAAAATGTTACATGGAAAAAAGCAGTAACTAAAGTACAGAGCCTGAAAAGGTTAACTAGTTCATCACTTGACCCCTGTGAACTTGAACTAGGTCAGTACTGCCATGGGGGATGATAGGGAAACTAGTTAGTGTAATTAGAATGTACTAGTGCGAATTTGTTACTCAGCTGTGGAATTACTCCCAAGAGATTAATTTACCATGTCATCACCTACACTTATTTTCAGCTAGCCACTTTGGGGGCTCCAGTAACACGACAAATTTGGCATTTTCATTAGCTTAGTGGGTGTGAAGTGTAAATAGAGAAGAATTATTTCCTTTTGCAGTTGTCAGAAATTGTGAAATGAGAGCCCTTGCAAAACAACTGAAATAGGTTTCTTTTTATTCGCTGAGGAGTTTTGTTTGTTAATAGAAGACTAGATTTTTCAATATTACTTTATATCCAATCTGTGAACCTTATATGATTATTAGTAATGTTTTATGTAGGCAAAGATTAAGTGACCAGAAATCATAGCCTGGTTAGGAATTTTGTTATTAAGAGTGTCCTAATAATATAAAATTTAGGATACAGTGAGAGAGGATTGACATGTGATGAAAATTAGAATGAACAGGATTTATCTACCTATTTAATCTGTACATAAATATGAACTATGTATGTTTATATATGCAAATATATATCCATATATAATTTACATATATACATATACCCATAAATGTACATGCATACACATGTGTGTGAACTGTTAAAATATAGACTGAGGCATTAAAAATTTTTAAGAGTTGATCAGACCCTTTAAAGGGTCTGGGATTGGGATAGCCTTCTGGTTTTTCAAGTTCCCTATTTGTCTTGGGTCTTTCCCACACCCCGTACCTATTCCTAAAATTTGTCAGTTTCTCCCAGATCAGCAATGGGTTGTCCACTATCATAAATGTCTTGTTCCATGGGCTCAGCATGGATCAGCATCCCATACTAGGGGCTAGGGGAGGACTGGAATGTCTTGGCTTTCATTCCTGAAGTAAATGTGGCTGGATCAGCACCTTCAAAGTTAGGGTTATAGATGGCCTTTCTCATTCTTAACTTTCTATGAATTTATTGTACTTCCTCCATAGATTTGAGGGTCCCATGTGCCCAGGGAGATTCCCCTCATTGGGACAAGACTCCCTGCAGGCTAGAAAAATCCAATCTATGAGGGAGTGAGTACCTTGAGTCCCCTGAATGCCATGCACTTACTGCCAGAGGGCAGCGTATGTGATAATGTTGCCCATCTTCTCTGCTTCCTGCCCAGTTAGAGAAATGCCATTGTCCCCGCATATCCCATAGCATACCAACCATGCCCTAATCATTTCCCTGGCCATTTCCTGGAACTTAGCAGTTATATCAATAAGCTTTTCAGGGGTATATATTCTCTCATCATGAGTGTTTCCTGAATTGGAGCTGTCTCACTGGCTCGGGTTGTTGTTACTGTGCTTTTGCTTTTCTTTGTATTAGTGGTTGGATGGCATGGGGCATTTTGTCCATTTCACTGTCCATTACAACATCCCCTTCTATGCTGTCCTCACTTTTCCAGGAATTCCATCTTTTAGCATCCCATTCAGGTCTTGTCACAAGTACTGAGACCTTAATTCAAGGTAGTTTGTACCCTCCTAGCTTTGCAAAATGACACAGTAAGGTCTCCAACTTATTTTGCCACCCTCCCAACTGTCTTCCAGCCCTGAAGCTAGCAAAGAGCAGTGGACATCTGCATATCCTTCTCTTATCTCAGCTCTTCTTTCAACTTTCTAATTCAAGTTTCAGCCTCTCGTTGGGTATCTCTGGCCACCATACTGTCCACAGTAGAGGCCAGCCCACTATGGCAACCATTCATTTCCCTTCCTTGCCACAGTGTGCTATGTACAGTTCCTTAAACAAGCATATTAGACTGGCCAGCATTTTCAGGTGATCCACAAGCATCTAGCATACAGGCCACTCCTCTCCCCATAGAGGCTGATGGCCAACTTGGGAGGTGCCCTGCAGAGTCATTTCCCCAAGACCCATTTCTTTGGTCTCCTGGATGGCTTGCCAATTGTTGATTTAAAACCTCAGGAGCTTTCCAGGTGAAATCTGAAACTAGCCCCCATAATGGAGAGCAAAGGGAGACCAAAAAGAGGTAGGGCACTCCAGATTGGTAAGTGACAGGTTTTATGAGCAAGGGAACTTAAATAGGAAGCTTGTCTTTGATGGCTGCAAGACAAGTAGATCTCCTCACTTGCCTGCCAGAATCTTAAAAGTTTCTGTAGAGGACTCAACCTGTGTTCAGTTATGGCCCCATCTAGATGGTCTTAACCAACACATTGCTCTTTCAAGTCTGCGTCCTTGAAAATGGCTCCAAATGTGGGAACAGTGGGCAGAATATACATTCCAAGGACAGGGGAGTGAGTGAGGAACCTCTCATTATCCAGGTGAGGCTCACAGGTCAACTGGCAGTCAAGTTTTCTTGATGACCTCCTCCAATGGTCTGCCAATCTGAATTTGGAAAGGACGGGACAAAGTGAAATTTTTTACCTTCCTCTCTCAAGCAGCACCAGAGACATATCCGGGAGAGCTGATGTTGATGAGAATTCTCATCCTTTGCTGGCTTCTGCCAGTTTTCTCAAGATGTCTGCAGGCTCTGGAGTGAGTGGGGTGTCCTAGCAGTTTTTATCCTAATTACCAGAAACTGTAGAGGAAGAAAAATAAATTTCCTTCCATACTTGATGGTGAGTATTTGGCTGAGACTCCCTTTTCTCTAGGACACCTCATAAATGGGTAAGCTTATCTAGGTTAAAAGTTCTCTACTGTGGCCCCTGTAATTCAGGATTTTCTTTGGTAAGGTTGACTTGCTCGCTTAGCCTTGAAGTTTTATCCATCTAAGGCCTCACTTCACACTGAATACAGTCCAGCTTAAATTGGACCATTTCCGATTTCTAAGTTGGACCCAGTCTGACTTCAGGCCCAGTCCAGTTTCCCATTCAGACCTAGTCCATCTCTGGACCCAGGCTGGTTTCCAAGTTGGACACATTCTGTCCCTGGACCCAGTCTGATTTCTAAGTTGGCCCAGTCTGACTCCAGCCTGTTTCTGGACCCAGTTTGGAAAAAGAAATGCTCAAAGTCTGAATGCTCATAATGCAAAAGCTGTGGAGCTAGGATCTGAATGGGACTTACCCATGACCTTCAAAGACAGAAAGCAGCGAGCTCAAGGGGCTCTACCGGTACCTACATCTTGTTGCTTGTTGTTCCTGGGGACCTCTGAGAGTCTCTTTTGGTTCCCTCCTCTGATATCAGAACTGTTAAAAGATAACCTGAAGTACATTAAATATTTTAAGAATTTATTTGAACAAAAATTGATTTGAATCAGGCAGCATCCAATCTAACAGACAGAAAGGAGCTCTGAGTTGCTGTACAAAATGAGACTTACAGGCAGAAGGAAGCAGGAACAAGAAAGTCATACTACATAAAAAAAGCAGATTGGTTATTATAAGGTTACTCTCCTTTAGAGGATGGCAGAAGTCTATCAGGCAGATTAGTGAACTAATGCTGATTGGGCGATTTCCTGACCTACTAGTTTAAGATTACATTTCCAGGAGAGCTGAAACTATGATCAAGTTAAGTCTTGGTTTGTTGACATGGGCTTAGCATAAATACTCCATTTTGGGCTAGTTGTCTTGTTTTTAACAGTATACATATGTAGCTTTACATATACATAAAACTTTGACTTGAAGTTTTCTTCCTGTTAATTTCTCACTTTTGTAGTGAAGCATGATTTTGTTGTTGTTATTATTTTAGTCTTACATGTTAAAATAATTTTGCTTCTCCTTGTAAAATTCTGCCATAAAAGAAATGCATAGTTTTAGACTTTTTTTCTAATTTCTCAGTTTCATTGTTGTGAATTTTACCTAAAAAGCCCTTATTAGATGAATTCCTTAATGGTAGTCTGAATTATCTTTATTCCAAATAACAGTATGAATTCAAATTTAGATTAGATGGATCTTATTGCCAACTCTTTTGGGGAACCATCCATCAAATTAGAGACAAAATCAACTCCTTTGACTTAGCTCTAAAAGTTAATTTTAAAACTTGATGAAGTAAAAATTTGAAACATGTGCTTTCACATATCTTTAAATTTGGAATTCAAAGTCATTTTTATTTAATACAAACTCCCAAATTCAAGCAAGCTGTGCTACTGGCATATAATCAGGTCTCTGAAGAATAAGGGTTCATACAGTAATACTAACAGGAGTAGTACTGTGTAAAGAGAAAAGGGTAAAAACAGAAATGTAGTTTCAATATTTCCTAGAGTGATAAATATTGAGGTTTTTCATCAACTCTCCAACCCATGTTCCCCAAACCACAAGTTTATTTTTTGTCAATTATAACTGTGAAAATGTGTTTTCCAAGGTGAAAAAAATTAAGTCTGACCTAGGAATTCTAATTTTGGTGATTCCCAAATTAATGATACTGTCTTGAGCAGTCATTCCATCCTTCTGTCTCATCCCTCTACTTAAAAATTGAAGAAGTAAGAATGGCCCATTCTTTAATGTGTTGGTGCAGATTAAGACTTTTTAAATTTATAGGAATTGATAGTCCTTGAACCATAACTGAATCCTTCCAGAGGATAGAAAGTCTATTCTGTAGTTAAAACACCTCTTTGTTCTATTTTGACCTTTTTCTATCCTTATTCCAGCATTTAATGACCTTCACTTAAAATGAAACTTTCCTTACAAGTAGAATTTAGATCTTTTTCCTTCTGTTCTTGCTCCGCTGGAGAAAAGAAACACATAGACTTTAAAATCAGAGTATCTCATATCATTGCTTAGAAAGACCAAATTGTTTAAAGTGTCATTAATACTTGGTGATATTTCACTATCATGGCATGGTTAGAGCAGAGGACATTTATATAAATAAACAGTTGCTGAGAAAAAGTACATTTAGTGAAACAGTATCTTTGAGTTTTAATCGTGTTTGCTTATGTATTTTCTAATCTACAAAATGTAATTGTCAATGTTCCCTATCATCATTAGTGCAAATTAGCAAGTGAGTTTCTCTAATCTGTGATTTATTAATGGGAAAAAGTTGAGATTACATTGCTTACTGGGAAATAGGCAGAATACTGCAACCACAGGAACCTAGAATAATAGAGAATACAATACTGTGATTCAAGAAGTTCAGAACAAACCAATGTACTAGGAGCAGTAATAAGGGTAATGGAAAAACAGTTCCCTATAACAAGATGCAGTAGCTTCTTTATGCCAGTAGGGTATTAATAATGCCCTAGAAGAAGTAACTGGAATTCTAAAGGAATTGTTAATTCCAGGAGAGCATCAGGTGAAGCCAGCCATTTTACCATCTCTCCTTTTCTTCCATCAAGTTTTGGTGACGTTGGAACAGACTGCTATTTTTGTTTTTAAAAAAACTCTTGAGGGGGTTGCCTGGGTGACTCAGTTGGTTAAGCATCTGCCTTCAGCTCGGGTCATGGTCCCAGGGTCCTGGGATCCAGCGGAATTGGGCTCCCTGCTCAGCGGGAGGCCTGCTTCTCCCTCTCCCACTCCCCTTGCTTGTATTCCCTTTCTTGCTGTCTCTCTCTCTGTCAAATAAATAAAAGCTTAAAAAAAAACTCTTGAGAGGGAGATATTTTATTTAGGATGTCATAATTTCTCCCAGTGTCTAACTTTGTTCCCTCTTGTTTCTTTAGCAGAAATAGAGCAATAAAATGCTCAATATTTTATATCCTTTCTTGCTGAGAAAACTGAGTCTGAGGCAGACAAAGTAATTTTCCCCAGCCTACTCTGAAGTTGAATCAACTATTGATAAACCTGAAATAGGAAGTTTTATTTTCTTAATATTTTGTTCTTTTTTTTGTCACTATAGAGAATTTAAAAGATTATTAGCCAAGTGCATGGAAGAGATGGGTTATTATTTCCAAATCTTATAGTCTGAGCACCTGGGCGGCTCAGTTGGTTAAGCGTTTGCCTTCGGCTCAGGTCATGATCCCAGGGTCCTGGGATGGAGCCCCTTGTTGGGCTCCCTGCTCAGCAGTGAGTCTGCTTCTCCCTCTGCCTGGAGCTTTGCCTGCTTATGCCCTTTCTCTATCTCAAATAAATAAGTAAAATCTTTTTTAAAAGGCTCTTTGTTAACCCAAGAGCCTTGGGCTCCACCTACTTGTACTACTTTTTTAAAATAGAGTAATTCATATGTAACATTCAAATAGATTTGGAGATAAAATGAATTTATATTGCTGAAAATGTCTACACTGTACTTACTGGCTGGTTTGATCTCTGTGGAGGCAGCATGGTGAAGAGGGAAAAACCTAGTTTGGGGTCAGAAACTTGGGTTTAAAACTTGAATCCAGCATTTATCACCTTTGTGGATTTGGAAAAATTATTCCACTTCTCTTATGCTTTTTTCCTTATTTGTAATATAGGGATAATAAGATTTAACTAAGCTGTTGAAAGATTTAATGAGAAGGTTCATGTGTTCCTCTTAATGTTCTCTTCTCCTACCTTTTGTCATACTCAACTAACTGAACATTTATTGTGAGTTTCTATTCCTCCACAATATTTCTCAATAATCCAGCCTAATTAATCATTTTATCCTGAGACAATTAGAGTTAACCAATGTGAGAAATTTGACGTGGAAATTTACTCAAGAACCCTATTGCTTTGGCTTTTAAAGTCAAGTAACTGTTAGCTGATTTTTTTCATCAAATTGGCTGCTTTTTCCACTATTTAATCAAAATGACAAATAGGCACTTTGGTTATTGAGTAGACTTAGGTGTTAGGAATATTGCTTCTGTAACCTGGAGTCACATCTGCAAATTAGTTTACTAAATAGAAATAATCAACTAAGAGTTTGTTTATGGAACTAAATTGTTCATCCCAGAAAATGAATTTAAACACAGCGTCCCATATCTTCCAGATAAAAATATTCCACTTAATATTTCTGCTCTTGGAAAATGTGTTGTAAATATACTGTTTCAAATATTTTTTATATTTGTCACAAAAATCCCTTTTATTAATCTATCAAGATGAAACCTGAGATTGATTTAAAGATAATTATATAACTACAAACTTTCAAAGACTAAACATTATTTATGTAGCAGACAGTGCTGTTTTTACTAACTGTTGTGTTTGAGGAGGTAAATATATGTTTGGAACATAAAAATATTTTACACTGCTAGACATAGAACATTTATTTAAAAGATGCACTTGGTTGGCTGATGGGTTAGATTTCATAGAATTGTATATAGGTTAATATACACTGTGTTAAGTGTACTCCTTTTTGTATGAAAAATGTGCATACCTTTTTGTTATGTTAGTAAAATTTTATTATAAATGAAAATGTTACAGTAGTTTCATAATGTTTGAGCAGACTAATAAAATATAGTCACTTGGCATACACATGCCCTCCCTCCCTTCTTTCCTTCCTTCCTTCATTCCTTCCTTCCAAGTTTAAGTAATCTCTACTCTCGATATGGGGCTTGCACCCATGACCCCAAGATCAAGAGTTGCACACTCTTCCAACTGAGCTAGTCAGGCCCCCCTTTACATATGTTCTTTCCATTAAAACTAATGTGTGTCTTTGACAGAAAGAACAAATCCAGCGCTTTTGATCAATCTAATGAAAATTCACATTCCTTTGATCTTGTAAATTACCTCCATGTGTAGCTAGAAAATGTAAATGAGCAAATGAGTAGGTATGCCCAAACTAGTTGAAAAGCCTGTAACATTAAACTCAGTCATTGTTATCTATAACATATTAAGTCACTGATTGTATCTTCTGCTGATTTTTGTTCAATATTAATCATCAAATCCATCAAAAACATAAACTTGATTATTTTTTCCTGTTGTATGTAGAGTTTCTTTGTTAAGAATTTCAGATACCTTGGAGCTATAATGTTTACTTTGTTAGAAGTTTTTTTTTAAAACCATCAAAACTCGGGCGCCTGGGTGGCTCAGTTGGTTAAGCGACTGCCTTCGGCTCAGGTCATGATCCTGGAGTCCCGGGATCGAGTCCCGCATCAGGCTCCCTGCTCGGCAGGGAGTCTGCTTCTCCCTCTGACCCTCCTCCCTCTCATGCTCTCTGTCTCTCATTCTCTCTCTCTCAAATAAATAAATAAAATCTTAAAAAAACAAAAAACAAAAAACATCAAAACTCAGCTTTATTGTGGCTCCAGTATTAAAAATTTATTTTGCTTT
Organism: Leptonychotes weddellii; assembly: GCF_054177405.1. Classification (NCBI taxonomy): domain Eukaryota; kingdom Metazoa; phylum Chordata; class Mammalia; order Carnivora; family Phocidae; genus Leptonychotes; species Leptonychotes weddellii. The sequence continues at coordinate 129,816,344 of NC_138372.1, forward strand.
AAATCACAATTTCTGGAACAAATAATACATTATATATTTAAAAAAAAGAAGATAGTAGGAAGGGTAAAATTACGGGGTAGGGGGGAATCTGAGGGGGAGACAAACCATGAGAGACTATGGACTCTGAGAAACTGAGGGTTCTAGAGGGGAGAGGGGTGGGGAGATGGGTTAGCCTGGTGATGGGTATTAAAGAGGGTATTGAATGGAGCAATGGGTGTTATATGCAAACAATGAATCATGGAACACTACATCAAAAACTAATGATGTAATGTATGGTGATTAACATAATAAAATTTTTAAAAAATCACAATTTTATTCACAAGCTCTAAAAAGTCCCCTATTACTGCTGCTCATAGATGATATAAATATTTATTTAGGTCAGTGATTTCATTGGAAAGACAGGGATAAAAATGTGAGTCAAATGACTCCAAAATACTAAAATTTGATAATTCTTATTCATTTTTGTTTCAAAATGAAGATATTTTCCTGATAATACAAACCATGGTAAAAATTATGAAAAATTTGAAGTTCCCTTGTAATCTCCCCTTATAAAGCTATTTACTATTAATGTTTTAGTATATTTCCTTCCATCCTTTAAAATTATACATGTATATTTACATATAATCATAACTATACATAATATATATATATATAAGAATGCATGTGCTTATTTAACTTAAATGTATTTTGTGGACCCTGTTTCAAGTTAATACAAAAGCGATTGTTTTGAGAAGTTATTTAATATTATTTCCACGATGAACATTCCATTTTTTCTTTACGATTGTAACATTTCAATAAACATCTTTGTATTTATACCTTTGTTCTATTATTTGACTATTTTCTCATATATTACTGAACCAAATAGTATGTAATTTTGAAAGATAATGAGGTGGCTATCCTAAAAGATGTTTTCAAACTGCATATCCATCACAACTATTTCTGTGTCTATTGTCTCACACCATGTGTCTTAAAACTGCCAATCTGGTAGGTTAAAAGACAATATGATCTTATTATTTTTATTTGAATTTTTAAAATTAAGGAATTTTTCATATTTTTTCTTTTCTTTTTTCATATTTCATTTGTATATTGCAATATGATTCACCACCATGGTATTAGCTAACATCTCTATCACATAACATAATTATTTCTTTTCTGTGGTGGGAAACATTTAAGATCTGGTCTCAGGATCTTTGAAGTATATAGTTAGAGTACTTTTGACTCTAATCACCATGTGGTGCATTAGAACTCCAGAACTTCTTTGTCTTTTAGCTGTAAGTTTGCCCTTTTTAGCAACATCTCCCCAACTCTCCTGCTCCCCCGTCCCTGGTAACCATCATTGCAACTCTGTTTTCTACGAGTTTGGCTTTTTTAGATTCTACATATAAGTGATATTATTCAGTATTTGTCTTCTTTGTCTGGATTATTTCATTTAGCGTGATGCCCCAAGTTCCATCCATGTCTCAAATGGCTGGATTTCCTTTTTCCTTATAGCTGCATAATATTCCATTGTGTGTATGTGTGTGTGCGCGTGTGCGCATGTGAGTGTGTGTGTGTGAGAGAGAGAGAGATCGATCAGTGACATCTTTATCCATTCATCTGTTGATGGACGCATAGATTGTTTCCATGTCTTGGAATAATGCTGCAGTAAACACAGGAGTGCAGATATGTCTTCTAACAGGTATGATGTGATAATCTCATTGTGCTTTTGATTTGCATTTCCCTGATGATTAGTGATGTTGAGCATCTCTTCAGGTATCTATTGGCTATTTGTATGTCTTTGGAAAAATATCTATTCAGGTTTTGTGCCCATTTTTTAATCAGATTTTTTTGTTATTTAGTTGTATGAGTGCTTTACATATTTTGGATATTAACCCTTTATTGGATATATGGTTACAAATATTTTCTCTCACTCTGTAAGTTAGTTTTTCATCATATTGTTTTTTGGGGTTTTTTTTGCTATGCAGAAGCCTTTTCTTTTATTTCTTTTCTTTTTTTATTGAGGTAAAATTAATGTTATACACTTTCATATGCATAGCATAATGATTCAATATCTGTATATATATTGTGAAATGATCACAATATGTCTAGTTAATACCTGTCACTATACATAGTTACACATTTTTTTCTTGTGATGAGAACTTTTAAGATTTATTCTCTTAGCAGCCTTCAGATATGCAAACATTATTATTAACTATAGTTATGCTGTGTATTACATTTCTCTTATTTATTTTATATCTGGAAGTTTATACGTTTTGACCCTCTTTACTCATTTTGCTTACCCCCCATCTACTGCCTTTGGCAGCCACCAATCTGTTCTGTATTATTATAACATAATAATATGGTACATAATATTAGAATCTTATATACTAGGGATATTGCCTGTCTACACTGTGATGTATTTCTGCTATCTTTTAATTTTGTTCATAATGGTTTTGCCTTAAAAAGCTTTTAAATTAATGTATAGTTATATAACTTTATAGTTTTGGATTTCTTATACCTAAGAAAGATCTCCTCTTTTTTCTTAAATATTAAAATAATATACTCCTCTGTTTGACTATAATAATTTTATGTATAAAATAACTTAAATATTAATACATCTGGATTTTGTCTGAGGCAGAGACTCAGTATTTTTCCAAGTGTTTACCCAGCTGTGCAAAATTATTTATTATATTTATTCATCATTTTTCCATCCGATTTGAAATGTCACATTTATAATATGAAAGTTTTCATATATTTATGGATTTGGATCTTATTTAGTCTTTTTCATTTCTATGTTTATTCCTATGCCAATGATATATTGTTTTAATAATTATAGCTTTTAATAAATTTTGCCCAGTAGAACAGATCCTCCTTATTTTTCTCTTTCGAAAATTTCTTATCTTTGGGGTGGCTGGGTGGCTCATTTGGTTAAGCATCTGACTCTTGATTTCAGCTCAGGTCATGATCTCAGGGTTGTGAGATTGAGACCCACGTCGGGCTCCATGCCCAGCATCTTAAGCAGGCTCCATGCCCAGCATGGAGATTCTCTCTCCCCCATTTTCTCTGCCCCTACTGCCTTTCTCCTGTCCTGCTCTCTCTCCCCCCAAAAATTTCTTGTCCTCATAAATTTACCCTTCTTCATGAAATTAACCATAGTTTTGGTATATTCCATACCATTACTACATTCCATTTCTATTAGTTCTTTAGGAATTTAATTAAAAGTGCATTGAATTTATAAATTGTACTGGAGAAAACTGAAACCTTTACAGTATTGAGTTCTCCCATCTAAGAATCTTTTATGTGTATCAGTAAAGTTTTATAGTTTTCTTCACAGGGGTTTTATATGGTTCTTTTTAGGTTTATTTCTATGAATAATATAGCTTATATTTCAATAGGACTGTGAATACAATGATTGAATTCAAACATCTAAAAATTATTACTAATGTTTAGGATTTACTAATTTTGTGTATTAATATTGTAATTTAGTCACTAAATTTTGTTACGGATTTCAGAATTTTTACTCTTGCCTTTTTTTTGGCTAGAAAATTATATCATTTGCAAATCAGGATAATTTGCTTGCTTTCTTATCTATATGTACCTGTCTTCTCTTTGTTGTTTCATTGTATTGACTAGAAACTTCAGAGCATATCAAATAATGGAAATGATAACAAATATCCTTGTTTATCCCTGACTTTTGTAGAAGTGCTTTTAATTTTTTTCACTATTAAGTATGATGATGCTAATTTTTTCCTGTTAGACTGAATCACATTAAGGAAGTTTTATTCATAATATAGGAATAGGTAAATTATGTGTAATGCTTTTTATCAGTTTTAGAAATAAATGTTTTTCTATAGATCTGTCAACATAATGAACTACAGAATTGAATTCTTAAGTTCAGTTATCTTTGTTTTTCTGGAATAAAGTCAACTTGGTCATGTTGCAATGTGCTTTTGATTTAATGGTGGATTTGATTTGCTAATATTTTAATTAGGATTTTTTTTTCCATTATACTCCCAAAAGATTTCTTTGTAGTTATTGAGTATGTGGGTGGGTGTGAGCTCACAGGTGGGTATACAAAGTCAATTAGTTTTTTATTAAAGTTATACTAGCTTCATAAAATCAACAGTGAAAACCTCTATTTTCTATAACAATTTAAATGACTTAGAATTAGGGCACCTGGGTGGCTCAGTTGGTTAAGCGACTGCCTTTGGCTCAGGTCATGATCCTGGAGTCCCTGGATCGAGTCCCGCATCGGGCTCCCTGCTCGGCAGGGAGTCTGCTTCTCCCTCTGACCCTAACCCCTCTCATGTGCTCTCTCTCATTCTCTCTCTCTCAAATAAATAAAAAATCTTAAAAAAAAAAATAAATGACTTAGAATTAGTCTGTTCTTTAAATTTGTCTGGGATATTATCTTGATCTGTTGCTCTAGGGGAAAGGTAGATGTTTGATAATCTCATCTTTATAATTCATTATATCAAACCTGCAGTTTGTTATTCAAGTCTCCTGGTTTGTTATTTTATGCCTACTTGGCCTATCAACTTCTGAGGAAGTTTTCAGTTTCCAGTTATGCATGTGATCTTCTTTCATGTATTTATGATGTTTTTCTTTATAAATTTGGAGCAGAAGTGTTATTTTAGCTTGGATTCAAGGGCAAGCAATTTCCAGAAAGTATAGGTAAGAGAGTGGGGAGTTGGGACAGAGAAACTAGGGAGGCTACTAAAGGGTGCGTTAGCAAGCAATTTATCATTGTGAGCAACTGTAGCTTACTGCCTCTGGGAACTCCCAGGAGCCAGTGTAGAAAATTAACTTCAGAGTTATCTTTGCCAAGTTGGTGAGAGAGCTGGGATATTTATGCATCCGCTGTAGTCAATTGGTTGAGACCTACTCCAGGGTTGTCAGGTATTAATTCTCCAGAATTTCTGGCCTGTTTTGTCTGCAATCAGTGTGGGCTCTGGTAAACAGAGAAAACCAGCATTAAGAAAAGAAACAAATAAACATAATTCAGGTGTCTGGCAGTTGGAAGACAGCCCTGAGTAAGAATGAAACAGCATTTGCTACAAGTGTTCACAATTGTTATAGGTTTGTGATACTTTGTACCTTTTAATGAATTCATTCATCTTATATTAATTCATTCTTTTATTGAACAAATGTTTACTTTCACACAAAAATAATAGTTCACTGGTACATAATTCTAGAATCATAATCCTTTTCTCAAAAGAATTTCTCAACATCTGATTCATAGGCTTGGTTTTCAGAGCAATACTCGTCTGAAAAATCATTACTTCTATTGATTTATCTATTTAGCCAGTCATTTTTTTTGAGATTACTGAAATGTCTGCCCTTCTCTTGTGCTCTTTTTAAAAAATAGATGTTTACTCAAAAAAACCAAATACAATCCAATCAATATTCTCACATCTCATTGAGACTTCTTAGAATTTTTAAAAAGTTCTCTCCTGTTTCCAGAATTACATATTCACTGGTAGTAATTTGTTCTAATCCCCCAGTTTGGTACCTTCTTTTTTGGCTTCTGATTTTCTTTTCATTTTTAAGTATCTGCTGTTGTCATGTTGATAATGATGAAAATGACTAACTTAGATTCATAATTAATGTTAGCAGGTAGATTAGTAGTTCCAGACCTTTCCACGGAAGATCCAGTTTTAAAAAGTGGGGAAAGACATAGTATTGTTAATTTTTATATTTAATATATAAGTTAATTGAAAACCTATTATCTACTATTACAGTTTTATGAAAGAAAGGATATTTTAATTCCTCTGAAGTAGGAAAGATACAGTCTCTTAAAATAGTGCAAATTTGGCCATATACATTCTTATAACGTTGATCTTTATTTTCTCTCTTCATAGTTTAATGGGAGTTTTCTCTTTCGAGGGGTAGGGACTAGGTGCTACTGTGGTCACAGTTTCATCCTCAGGCCTCACTTATAGTTGTCTATTCCATGAGTAGTGGAGGATATTTTCAGGTGGCTAAGCTCTATTTCATTCAGGTGCACATAATTAAGTGAAGCCTGGGTGCAAATGTGGTTACATTCTTTACCTGAGGGGCTTTGGTAGGTTTCCCAAAATCTATTAGTTTAGTCTCTTTAGTGATTCCTCAAACCTATTTTGGTCAGAAAAGATACTCTTGACTTCATGACTTTTTTTCAGCCCCACAAACTAGTACTAGGGGAAGTTAGTACTACCCTTCAGAATGTTCTCCATTTACCTTTGTGGCTCACTTTGTGCTTGTGAAGTGGAGTTTACACCCTAGGTTTGGTGAAGTTTTTATTCTTCTTTGCTACTATTTTTTAAAGTTGTCTTATGAAATTGGGGCCTTTCTTGGCTTAAGTATGGGTTAAAGTTTACTAGGTTATTTTTGGTGGATATTGTTGAGGTGTTTGTGTATCTTATGGATATTTTCAGGTTACTTACCTCGGGCCTTCATAGTTACCAGCAATGAATGGTCTGGATATTTTAGGCGATTAAGAAGAGCATGTATTCAATAGGAAAGAGAGGAGGAAGGAGACTTACTGTTAGTTCCTACTAGGTGCTAGGAAGTACTATGTTCTTCAGGTTTTTCTAAAACTCAAAAGGTAGTCATTTTTAGGTGGGGATTGTTATTATCTTTGACAGAGGAAGGAATAGGAGCTCAGTTTAAGCACCTTATTCTTTTTCATGTAACTAGTTAGTGGCAGGACTTAGATAGAACATAGATCTCTGACTCCTTAATCCTTATTTTTTTTCAACAGTGCACTATCTTTTCTTTTTTTAAAAGATTTTATTTATTTATTTGACAGAGAGCACAAGTAGGCAGAGAGAGAGGGAGAGGGAGAAGCAGGTTCTCCGCTGAGCAGGGAGCCCGATGTGGGACTCGATCCCAGGACCCTGGGATCAGGACCTGAGCCGAAGGCAGCTGCTTAACCGACTGAGCCACCCAGGCATCCTGCACTACATGCTCTTTTTTCTTTTCTTTTTTTTTTTTTTTTAAATGTTAACAGATTTCATGTTTATTATAGTATTCTACCTTTCCTAATGAATTTATTGAACTGCCATAATTCTTTACTGCGTGTTTAATGAGCACGTAGCCAAATAATTACTAATGACTTACCTGAAAGTTATTTTTTTTTTAAATAGGGTTTGTTTATTTTAGACTCAGAAATACTAATCAAATTCTTCCTTTGATTCTAGTTCCTAGCATAAAAATAAGTTTAAACTAATTGGTGTTATTAAGTACTTTGAACATTTATACATAATTTCAGGGACTTCATGAATCTGTTGTCCATCCATGAACCCAAGGATAAAGTCTTGTCTTAGAAAGAAAGGATTATCACATTGGTCAGTTCTTATTGTATAACACTATGTCTCCCTTGAGACTAAACATTTAATGATATAAGAGAAGATATTGTTAGATACTAGTAGTTAATGGGAAATGTAACTTTTCAAGACCTATATTTTATATACCACTTAATACGCTCCTTCTTTCTGAGACAAACAGTTAATATATATATATATGTAACATACACTATCAACTGTATTTTTTTTACTTCTTATCTTTTAGTTCTCTAAGCTTAATTACCTGGCCTTTCCTTAAGATTTTCTCTCCTGGACCACACTGGCCTAGATGTTTACATTTTAAATTATAGTTGAGTTTGATGACCTTACAGATAATAAATTATTGAATCATAATAAACTTGCTAGCTTAGCTTTTTATTTGGAGAAGAATTTCAGGTGGCCAAATCCTTGCACGCTGGTTTCTCATGGGATATAAAAGTCAGATATTCTTTGTGCTTGTATATGGATGTGTAAGAACTACTGCACAGACTTATGATGAAAACTCTTCAAGTTGTTTTTGACTGCATATGATGAAAGAAAAGTGCTATTAGTTTTAATGGGGGAAGAACAGTATGTTGATTTTCTATCCATTTGTGAGACAGGTTATACAGGCCATTACTGAAATACTGTTCCTTATTAAAATTCCTTTACACATTGAAATATTTCAGTGTCTGTTGATGGTGGTATATTCATATAATGTAGATAAGTTACTGGATGAATCCATTGTTTCACCATTTCTTTAAATGCTTAAAGATAAATAATTGATTTGCTTAAGAATTTATGAGATCAGGCTCTGCAGCCAAATGTAAGTTTAGGAAGATGTAGAGTAGTTGGACAAGGTTCTGAATTCATGTGATAAAAAGACCTGACTCAGCAGAGACCACAAACCAGCCATGGGCTAGATGCAGCCTTGGCTATTTTGTTGTTTGGACTGAACAATGTTTTAAAAACAATTTGAACTACTTCTCAACATGTAAAAATTGGGCAGTTTTACAGAAAATCCTTGGGTTTTGCCTTTCATTGAAAAATTAGAAGCACTGGCATCACTGGCCAGATTTCTTGAGCTAAGTATCAGCAGCAGAATGAAACATAGTTTCCTTTTTGTTTATGTGATAGAGTCATAATTTCAGTTGCCATAAATCATTGCAGTTCTATTATTTTGTAGAGAAGATGAATGATTTCTTGTATTTTTATCTTTATCAAAAGAGGGAAAATGAATGATAAGCTGAGAGGGTAGCATATGGGAGAGAGCATACTTCTTTGCAAAAGTGAAGATTATTCCTATGTGTTTAATGTGCAAAATGTGCTTTTGTCCAAAAATACAACTTAAAATGCCATTACGTAAGCAATCATGGTAAGAAATATGATCGATAAATGGAAAACTTATTTGATGAGGAACTTAATGATCTGGAAAAGATTCCAATTTTTTTTTTTTTTACTGGGCTTGCTTTTAGATTAAAAAAAAAATCTGAGTAATACTGCCATAAAATTGAGTTAAGTCGTACCTATGAAAATATAAATTGGCATCAAGATTTAATTCCAACAAGAAATGTTAGCTCCGATTGTCAAAGAAATAGCTGATATCTTAAAAGATAAGTTGGAGGAAGAAGTTAAAATATTTATGTCATGTTCTGTTGCAGCTGACAAAAGCCCAGATGTAACAAATATCATCTGGTTAGCAGTATTTGTACGTGTTATAAATGAAAATATACACGAGACTGAAGAAATTTTGAATATAAAGCCCATAAGAGGTATAACATCAAAAAACAAACTGTGTTGAGGAAGTCTTGAAATGCTTAATGGAGACTGGCTAAGAAATATTAGGGAGTGACTAATATAAGGTGGCACCTCCATGGAAATTCAGGTTAATATCAAACTTCTGAGATGAAAATCTCAGATGGTAAAATTTGGAGGGACACATTGTAATTTGCCAGGAATTACTTTGTACCGAATGGTTAAAAAAAAAAAAAAAATGGAGACTGTCTTTGTTGGAATAAGTGACACAAATTGGAAGTGCTTCTGTGGTGTGAAATGTAGAGAGCTCAATGCTGGATTTGATGCCCTGGAAGCACAATTGAGTAAGTTGTCTGTTGTATGCAGAGTCTAGTAACTTAGTTGTGACATTTTAATTGCATTGAAAAGTTTCTTATTTTCAAGAGTTGAAAGAGATTGGTTTGCTCATGTCGTCTTGGGAAAATTTCTACTTCAGCTCACCAGAGACTCAGGGATGAATCTTGGGCTTTTTGGTTAATGTTACAACCCATCTAAACCCTTTAAAAGGAACTTCACAAGTGGTTACCAATGAATTTATGTGTCCAAGTCAAGCAAAACTGTATGTTTGGGAAACTCATATGACAAGGAGTATTGTGGTTTATGTTCCTTTGATGAAAGTGGCTCCAGAAGTAATAGTTATGGCTTAAACTATATTCCCCCAAAAGGAACTGAATTCCAGAAGATATTCTCTGATTTCAAAGTTTATGAAGATATGCTAACATTTAGTTTTAATCAAATTAAGCTCTCTCAATTAACTTTAATCATGAGAACAGAGAGCTTCAAATGGAAGTTTCTGAATTGCATAAATGTTTTCTGAAAACTAAATAGAAGTTCTAGAATACTAGAATTCTACAAATGCCTTTGTATGGTAATTTTCTTAATTGTAAAAAACCATTGTGCAAAGATTTTATACATGTCCAGATGTGCTTATGTTTGTGAACAGCTATTTTCTCTTCTGAATAAAACTCCCTACTAGAGGCTGAATTCTGTAGCAATATAAAATACTCAACTAGGCATGGCCATCTTGGTGTAGAAGAGAGGATGAATTTTCCAGTTCTAAATCAAAGAAGCAATTCATTAGGAAAGACAAATTTAATACTTAATAGCTTCTCTTTATTAAATATATATATTTAAGGTTCAATTTAAAATATAATCCCAACTATAATACATGTTTGCATTATAATATATATTCAAACTGTAATTCAATAAAAATAAACAATATTTATTAACAGTTAATACTTTTTTTTTTTTTAAGTCAGTCTTACTTTACTCTTTTATTATCTTCCTGGAATCTAAAGGACTTGAATTTGACATCCTTCACTCAGTGTTTCATCTTAGCAAATGAAAAGCAGAAATCTGGTTTTGCCCTCTACACACCTTTCAAATAATGACTGGAAGCTGCTGCTGATTGACTTTTCTCAAGAGGCACAGGCTGATTACTATGCTTACCATGACAGTGGCCTTTGGTGAAGTAGTAGACTACTTACTTCTTCTTTACCTTTCCTCAAACCTGCTAAAATTGTTGGTGTTCCTTTCAAAATGCTGCACATTTTAAGTAACTTGAAGCAAGTCTTGAATCAACTGTAAATAAATTATGTATTCTCACTAAAGTGAACACATTCTAATTTTGAGATTTTAGAAAAAAACATATAATAATGCTATCCTTAATATTTTTATTACAGTATCTCCTGTATGTACCTCCTGTAACAACACAATGTTCTGTGTACTTAATGGTCACAATTACTGTTAGTAATTTTGATTTTCTTGATTAGAATATCAACTCCACAAGGACAGTACTTTACAAATGTTAACTAATAACATTCTAAATACCCAGTAGAGTTCCTGGCATACATTAGATACTCAATAAATGTATGATGAAATGTTTTTTAAAGATAGCTGAAAAAAATCCAATATTTGAGTAATATGTATTAACCAGACTAGGCTAAATTGCATTCTTGTTAACAAACAACCTCCAAATCTCAATGGTTTAACATACAGAAGTTTATTTCTTGCTTCTGCAACAGGTCACTGTAGTTGATAAAGGATTCTGCACCCAGGTTGATGGAGGCTCCAGTCTTGTAGCGGCACCATCTAGAATTGAGGTCTCCATTCAGACATCATGTCAGGGGAAGAGAGAGACTGGCGAATCATATACAGGCTTTTCCCACTTTTATCTTTGGCCAGAAGTGGTTGTATGTCTTCACTGAGGTGCAGAGAGCCTGGGAATATAATACATAGATATAGATAATTTATAATATATAAATAGAATATTTGGATATTTGGTGTTACTGTCTCTGCTACAACATGATAAATAAACCAGTGACTAATTGTTACCTGAAGTTGCTGCATGTCACTCCTAAGACTGTTGTTAAACCCTTTGGTACAAATTTCCAGACATGAAAAGAAAGTCATCCCCTAAGAGGACTGTAAGGCAGGCTGCTATTATCACTCATTAGGGACTCTGGAAATTTACAGTAATGTCACACTGTCTAAAGTGACGATTTAGAGTGCTCTTTGAACTATATTTGATTGACAGTACCACATGGGCAGATTGACCCAAGGTAGTGAATTCTGTTGGAGGCTAAAAGGGTGGGTCTCCAAAGTGGATCCAGAAGTGAATTCTGATAGATTATCTCCCCCTTTTCAAGGAAGGGTTTTCTTTCTTCCCTGAAGTAGGGAATCTCAAGTAAGTTCTATAGAAACTGTTTCTCGTTGTGGATCATTTTGCTGATTCTGCCAAGGATGCTGGAATTATTCTCCATACTGATGATTGTTTTGGGCCCTGATCAGTGTTTTTTGAAAGGTAGTCAGAATCTCATTCCTGGAAATGCTATATCTTGCATTGACTTATCAAGAGATTTCCTTCTCTAAGGAGAAATGTGGTTCTAACTCCTAAGTCAATATCGTCACTTTACAGGTTTACAAGAAGGAATGTAAAGTTCTAAGACCTCTTTCAGGTCTCTGTTTCTGAGTAAAATCTGTTTAATATGTATAATTTCTTTTTAGGCTATTTCTGTAATAACACGAAGACTCTACGGAATGATTTATAACCCTTTGCATATAGGTTAGGAACAGAATCATTCACCCAATAAATGTTTATTGAGAAAGTGTGCATAAAGAATGAAGATAACTGATGATAATTGTTGAATAACACAAAGATGAATGGGATACAATGACTACCTTTGAGGTGCTCAAATTCTTGCTAGAGAAAGACATGTCAGTGGATAATTCTGGCACATTGAGATTATTATTGTAATTTATGAATAAAGTGAAAGAAAGGAAGGAGAGCTTTTTCCTTCTGTATGGATTTCAGGAAAGGCTTCTCAAACATTGCAGCTGACTTGTCAAAGTAGGTACTTTCTATTTGAGGCAGAGAATATCCCAAGGCAGAGGGGAGCACTGTAAGAGGAGAAGCCTGGCCCAAGTTAAGAAGGCATAAAAGTTGGTTACATGTATGGGAACCTGGGAGAAAAATAATGGGCTATGCGATTGGGTTCTTGTGAGGGGGGGAGTGATGTAAAATAGATGTGTGGTTGCTACAATAATGGCTTCCAAGGAATCATGCTTCCTGGAAGACTCATCTTGTATAATCTCTTCTCAGATTGACTAGGTTTGACCATGTGATATATACAGAGGCATGATAAATATTCATGCAGGAGACATGCCTGCTTGGAGCTCTGAGACTGTCATGGTTGAAGAAGCCCAGATTATCCTCCTTGAGGATGGGCGATCCCATTGAAAAGAAGTAACAACACGGAGAGAGATTCTAAGACAGTAGGCAGACCACATGTAGACAGATCCAAGAAACAGATCCAAGAGACAGGGAGAGAGAGATACTATAGAAAGAGACAGAGCCAGTGAGAGGGAGGGAGGCACCATGTATAGAGAGAACCCATGAAAAGAAAGGGACCATGTGAATATGTGAGTTTATGACAGGAATTCATCCCTAGTGGATAAGCAGGCTGAATTCAGTCATATGTGAACTTAGGCAAGATTAGCAGAAGCACCAACTAGCCAACCCACAGAATTGTGAGAGGTAAGAATCATTATAGTTTTAAGGTACTAAGTTTGGAAACAGTTTCTTATGAAGCAATAGATAAGAGATATATAAGGTAAATTAATTTATTCAACAAATATTTATTGAGTTTATTGAGTATCTACTATGTGCCAGGAACTCTGCTGAATTGAGACCGTATTTTGCAAGGCCTTATGTTTCATGGAAAGGAGTCCTATTCTTTCTGCCCTAACTCTAGCCATTATAAATGCCATGGCTATTGTTTTAAGTGAGGTCTTAATCATATCTTGCCTATTATATTAATGTTCCAGTTGTTCTTTTTCTCATTCCAGCCTTTTTTTCCCCCTAAAACACAAACCTGATCCATGTTATTCTCCTGCTTAAATCTTTAATGGCTTATTGTAGGCTTCAGGTCAAATTTTAGACTCCTTTGTATGCATTTTCTAGTATCATTTATACTCTTTTACCCAATGTTCAATAACTTGCGTTTCCCTAAGTATGCAGTGCTTACTCAGGTATTAGAAACTTTGGATGTGTTGTCTTGGCCTGGAAGGCTTTCTCTCATTTGTTTGTCTGGAAAAAGTTTTTAAGATTTCACTTATTTATTTGACAGACAGTAAGAGAGGGAACACAAGCAGGGGGAGTGGGAGAGGGATCAGCAGGCTTCCTGCTGAGCAGGGAGCCCTATATGGGGCTTGATCCTGGGACCCCCTCATGACCTGAGCTGAAGGCAGACACTTAATGACTGAGCCACTCTGGCGCCCGTGTCTGGAGAAAGTTTACATATACTTTAAGACACAGGCAAATCTATACATCTTTTTCAATACTTCCAGGTGGAATTGATCACTCTCTTGCATTTTATACTACCACTGACCATTAACATTACTCTAATATCTCAGTACTTGTCACACTATGTTGATATGCTATTTTCCCTTCTAGATTGTGAGTTCCTTGAGGATATGGGATTCTATCTTTCTTATCTTTGTATAGGAAGAAGTTAATGCCTAGTACACAGTAGGTATTCAATAAACATTTCTTGAATAATGCCGTTAACTTATAGGCTGTAGGAAATTACTATTTTATGGGAAGAAATTTTAGAAAATTGATTCAGGCATCAGTGTGGAAGAAGAAAAAACAAAGGCAAATGAACCCACTTATTAAACCATTTAAATACATTATGGTCAAGGTGAAACATGAGCATTGTCAAAAGTAAGGTAGTGGGAATATGAAGGAGATCTACTTAAAAGACCTATTGGAAGTAGAATGGCCATAGCATGGTGGAAACCTAAATGTGGAGGAAGAGGAAGAGTGAATATTTTGAAAAAGATTTTGTGTTGTCTAGCTTGGACAAATGGGTAGATGGAGATGCCTTTAACTGAGATAGAAAATACCAGAAGAGGAGCAGGTTTAGAGAAAAGGAAGGCATAAGAAGGAGATAAGTATCACCGTACTGCCTGCTCAGAGTGAATTTCAAGGATTTGTTAGCTCTCTCTGGTAAGGGAACTGCTAACTATAATGAGGAAGACTCTGTTAAGCAGAAGGCTGGAAATCATTGTGGTTCTAGGAAACCTTTGTGAAAGATGATCTGGTTGGACTAGTCCTCAGAAACTCAGATTAAAGGAAAATGAACCAGATCAGTAAATTATATGATAATCTTCAAATTTCTCCCAGACTGAGCTTGATATGTAGTCTAATAAAGAGTTGGGTTTTATGGCATAAGCTTTAATTGCAATTTCTTTAAGAAATTTATTCTTTAAGAAAACTGGTTGTCTATTTATACCTAAATACACAATAATAGTGCCATTTTAGTGATTGCTATGACTGAGGTACCTATTGTAACACAGAATCACAGTGGTCACTGACTTAATTGGAAATGAAGTTGGTCGCTCCTACCATTACAGTGGCATGATAGAAATGATTCTCCAGAGATTTTATCCATATATTACAATATTGCAACATAGAGTTCTCTCTCTCTCTCTTTTTAAAGATTTTATTTATTTGACAGAGAGAGAGAGACAGTGAGAGAGGGAACACAAGCAGGCGGAGTGTGAGAGGGAGAAGCAGGGAGCCTGATGTGGGGCTCGGTCCCAGGACCCTGGGATCATGACCTGAGCTGAAGGCAGATGCTTAATGACTGAGCAACTCAGGCACCCCCATAGAGTTCTCTTTGATTCTTTAATCATTTATTGTTCAACAATTGTCCAATTGTTAGAATACCAAACTGGAGTCCTTTCCCTCTGATTAGAGTCTTAAATTTTCTAACAAGACTTTAGTTCTGTGTTTCTTACATCATCAGGGTCATAGATGAAGAGCTTTAGATAAAACATTGCCTAGGACAACCTCCCATCATGTTAGTTGCTCTGGGAAAACTGGCTTTCCTTTTTTGATTTTTCTCATAGATAAATTTGGGTAATAATAGATTCATGAGAAATAAGCTTACTGGAGAAAGGAGTAAAGAAAGGAAGCCATATGTTATTTCTTTTTTTTTTTTTTTCTCAGATTTTTTTTTTTATTCTTATGTTAATCCCCATACATTACATCATTAGTTCTAGATGAAGT
>NC_138372.1:129832494-129867781 GCF_054177405.1 Leptonychotes weddellii
TCAGAGAGTTGTTGCTATTCCTTTCTTCGATCTCCTGTTGAGTTTGTAGGTGTTCAGAATGGTTTGATCCCTATCCAGCTGAATTCCTGAGAGGAGAC
This sequence comes from Leptonychotes weddellii, assembly GCF_054177405.1. Lineage (NCBI taxonomy): Eukaryota > Metazoa > Chordata > Mammalia > Carnivora > Phocidae > Leptonychotes > Leptonychotes weddellii. The sequence goes on from NC_138372.1 coordinate 129,832,593, forward strand.
GAAATCCAGGTCTCCTACTCCTCCGCCATCTTGCTCCGCCCCCCATATGTTATTTCTTTAGATTATTCCTTAATTTAAAGAAGAGACAAAATCAAATGAGGGCTTGTGGGATATCAAAAAATAACATGAAACCAACACTTCAAAGCCTTGAGTTTGTGATAATTAGTGCAGCAAAGAAACACTTGATGTATCTGCAAAGCAAAAAATAGGGCAAATAGTGGGGATCAAAACAAAAATTAAAAACGCTGAAGACCAAACTTGGAGCCTGTTTTTTATTTTTTGGTTTTTTTTAACCAAAACTCTGATTGTATTGCTGTATGAACAAAAAGAGATAGGAGGTAGACTCTAATGATAAAATATATCAAGAAGCAGTAACATGTTGGTAACTGCTATTGTGTCTCTCATTGTTTTGCTTTAAGTTTAAGAAGTTGAGTAGCAGCGGAGCCTCACAATAGATTTATTCCCCTTCTCCTAGTCACTACTGCAGAAGAAAGACAGCTCATGACATTCTTCTGATTCCTACAATGGTATCATATACAGTGGGCTCTGGAGGCCAACTGAGTTAGCTCTCAGAGGACACAAATGTCATCACCCAAATAAAGTACTTACACAGCACCAACATATAATCCTGATGTACCTGGAAGCCTGTGTCTTGCCAGGAGGATGCCTCTGCCCCATCCCTCCTGCAGAGACTGCCCTTGGGATACTGTACACCACAATCTCCTTATACTGTATCAGCAAGTTGGAGCAGATCCTGTAACTGGATCCTCAGCTGATGCTTTGGTGACACAGGAACATATAACATCCACTCTTTGTAATTTGGGTAGCAGTATCTTGGAGGCTAGTGATAAGTTAGGTGGTAGTGAAATGTAGTCCCTTTGGTGGTGCATGTGCTGTGTCAGTTTGTTGTGAAGCTGAATTTAGTTGCAAGGAGAGTAGTCCTGCCTGTGCAATTACCAGTAAGTTAAATTGAGACAGAAATATTCCTTAAAAGAGTTGCTTTTATTAAGTGCAGCTTGTCACTGGCTGTGACGGATATGGACACTCTATTTCCAGAGCATGGCAAAGAGTGCGAAACCCTTAGCATAGCCAATACTTGTGGAACGTTTTTTGATTTTAGCCACTTTCACATTTTTGCTGCTACATTTTTTTTTAAGATTTTTTATTTATTTATTTGAGAGAGAGAATGAGATAGAGCATGAGAGGGGGGAGGGTCAGAGGGAGAAGCAGACTCCCTGCCGAGCAGGGAGCCCGATGCGGGACTCGATCCCGGGACTCCAGGACCATGACCTGAGCCGAAGGCAGTCGCTTAACCAACTGAGCCACCCAGGCGCCCTACATTTTGTTTTTAAAAGAGTTGCCTAAGTTTAAAAATGTCTTTTCAGAGAGTAGCCAGGAGTTGGTTATTATAATAGTTTGATGATGGGTTCATTTTTCCATTTTATTTTTGTGAATGTTTATTTTTTTTTTTATGAATAAGGTACTGAGAACAAAATGTCTTCTAGTCAGATTTTTCAATAGCCACTGGCCTTATACTGCTGCACATTCAAATTTGCAAATTTGAAACTACAACTTTTATACATAATGAAATCTCTGGGTAGGTACACACTTTTCATTATATTTCCACTTGCCTATTTGTCACTGATTTGGTCCTTTAAGTCAGTCTTTATCATACTTAAGGAAAAAGGAGAATACATTTAATGGTGCTAATTTGAAAATTTAAGATCAAGATAAGTAAAATATTGTTCTTACTTTCCAGGAGATTACAGTCAATTTTTGAAGACAGATATATGCCACAAGTCAGACTTTTTTTAAAAAAAGATTTTATTTATTTATTAGAGAGAGCAGAAGCAGGGGGAGCAGCAGGGAGAAGCAGACTCCCTGCTGAGCAGAGAGCCCGATGTGGAACTAGATCCCAGGACCCTGGCATCATGACCTGAGCCAAAGGCAGACGCTTAACGGATTTGCCACCCAGGCGCCCCACAAATCAGACTTTTGATAAGTATTTTAGTAAAGGTGGTTCTGTGAGGGTTAATTCTAGTAGGCCTGGAATTAGCCTGAGCTGTTCTACTTGAGTCTGTGTGGCCCTGACCCCTAGTTAGTAAAAGCATTGTTCTGTAACCATGTGTCTGAAGAGTTTGGGGTGGTTTGTATCATTATTTATTGATAACAGTGAGATTGAGAAGTTATACCTGGACTTGGTGACATCTCTGAAGACATCCCTATTTGGGCCAACTACACAGAATGAATATATCTACATGACCAGCAAAATGCAAAACAAAAATCCTAGTGATAACTTCCATTTTGGGATCTCTGGTTCTAGAGTGCTCAGTGTCATGTTGGTGGTTTATGATTCAAGAAAGTAAATACATACTGCCATGGTCCTTACAAAGGGAGGACAGTTGGATTTTGTACTTGGCCTCTCCAAATCTCCTACTGTGAGATAGCCTTTGGCTGTGATGCATATTCTCTCTTTAATGCTGTGGCTATATTGTATCATTTTTCTGCAATCCATTTTAAATGTGTAAGCACCTGCCATTTTGGGTCATTAATGAGAAGGTCCAATATGGACAGAGCTGATGGAAAAGACAGTGATTTTGTGGGGGCATGCTACATGTGTGTGTAGGCCCATAACTGCTTCACATAGAAAGTTGGGTTGGAGAGATTAATATACATATATTTTTAAAAGGAAGATGATTAAGATACTAGGGCCCAGTAAGCCAGAAATAGCTTGGGTGAAGGCATGGCACATTCTAGGAATAAGTCCATGTGAATAGTATAAATCTGGAACTCAGGTCTGAGCTCAAGTCTAGACATAGTGTTGGGAGTCACTAGCTAAGGAAGTAGATGCTAGTGTACAAAGAAAGTAGGAGACAATTTGTATTTATCCTTGGTAGAGAAATATCAAAGAAAAAAGTTTCAGAAACCAAGGAGGGAGGCAGTTCATCAAAATATTAAATCATCCATGCTACCCAAAGCAATCTCCAGATTTAATGCAATCTCTATCAAAATACCAATAGCCTTTTTCACAGAACTAAAACAATACTAAATCTGCATGGAACTGTGAAAGACCTCAAATAGCCAAAGCAATCTTGAGAATCCCAGATTTCAAGATATACTACAAAGCTATAGTAATCAAAACAGTATGGTACTGGAACAAAAATACACATATCAACAGAACAGAATAGAGAGCCCAGAAATAAATCCACGCTTGAATGCTCAATTAACCTACAACAAAGGAGGAAAAAATATACAATGGAAAAAGACAGTCTCTTCAACAAATGGTACTGGGAGTATGGGATAGCTATGTGCAAAAGAATGAAAAAATACAACTTTCTTATACCATAAGCAAAAATAAACTCAAAATGGATTAAAAACATAAATGTGAGACCTGAAACCATAAAATTCTTAGAAGAAAACATAAGCAGTAATGACTCTGACATTGGCCATAGCGACATTTTTCTAGATAGGTCTCCTCAGGCAACAGAAACAAAAACACAATAAACCATTGGGAAAATATTAAATTTGGTAGAGAGTTCAAGAAGAATGAATATAGTGAAGATATTTTTGATGTTTTTAAGTGAGAAGGTTGAAGACAACCTTCTGAAAAAGGTTTTAATTTAGAAAGGAATGGAATAGAAATTTGGTAGTAAAAGAGAAGGGAAGACATGAGGTTAGAGCTCAAAGAGATAAAAGGTTGAGAATTTGTTTAGGATTAGTATAAAAACAAACAAACAAAAAAAACCCTGAAATGCATGGAGACTGAGAGGAAAGATCTAGAGGAGGGGACAGGTTGAAATGCAAGAGATGGGAAGAATTGATGGGCAATGCCTTAGGCAAGGGGATGAGGAGGAAATCAAGAGGGTGCTGCTGCTTTTGTGAAGGAAGAGAAAGAAGAAAGTATTAGTTGTATAGGGGTACCTGGGTGGCTTATTTGGTTAATCGTCTGACTCTTGATTTTGGCTCAGGTCAGGATCTCAGGGTTGTGATAGAGCCCAAAGCTGGGCTCCATGCTGGGTGTGGAGCCTGCTTAAGATTCTCTCTCTCCCTTTCCCCCTACTCCCATCTTGCCCTCTCTTAAAAAAAAGAAAAAATATTAGTTGTATAAAAAATGAAATAGAACATATATTTTATGGGCCAAGCTGTTTGGGACCTTAGGACAAGTATTTTGCCATTTTAAATAGCAGATAGCATGTAGGTGTACTTTATCAAAGCATGAAATGTGAGAGGTGCTATGGGCTGTCCTGGAGTTTAAAACTCTCACCAGTGCTTACCAATCAATATTTATACCTTCATAAGTAATAATCATCTTCCCCTGGCCTCAGACTTTGACCATCTTGCTTTGCTCTCAAGCATTTTTTTAGCAATGGCTTTTCAGGACCTCAATACCTTCTGTTTCCATGTATAAATGTACTGAGATATAATACTAGGGCAGAGAGAGGCAGATTTTTTTTTTTTTTAACAAATGTTTCTATCAGAGTTGGTAGGTCTCCAAACTACTCAATCTGTGTTACAATATTTTTTTGCTCTTCAAATTCACTAATTCTTCTAAAATTAATCTTGACTATTACATTAATTTTCCATTTTTAATTTGTATCCTGTTATTTTGCACATAGAATTTTAATTAGCTTCACATATAATAATAGAAGACTTATGCTTTCACCAAAATGGAGTAATAGGGACTAGATTTACCTGCTTTCCAAAACAACCAAAAAATGGGCAAATTATAAGGAGCAATAAATTTTAAGACATTGGACAAAGGAAATGAAGGATAGTCATCCATGAGAGATGAAAAAAAATGGGATGAATTCTGATTGCCCATTTTTTTTTTTTCTTGAAAGAGTTTCTAGGCCATGGTATAGGAACCCAGGTAGAGTAGGCAGACTACCTCAGTTAAAGATCCAGAACTAAAGGCCAGGGAGATCAAGGAGGCTAGAATTCACAAGACAGTACCATAAATGAGAGATCTGTACAAAAAGAGAATTACTGAGATCTTCAGATGATCTTCTTTGAGTAGTCAGGTGATTATTAATCAGCATATGTATGAAGAGAAACTACCTGACTCTGGTGAAAGAACTGCCTGAAAGTATTAGAGGTAACAGTGCTTATATAAGCCAGAATTAAAAACCTCATGATTCATGGAATATTGGGAGACTACTCAGAGGGGCCTTGGTAATGGGGAATAATTAACCCCAGACTGCACTCCAGTCTTACCTAACAAATCTTTTTTTTAAAGATTTATTTATTTGACAGAGAGAGAAAGAGCACAAATGGGGGGTTGTGGAGGAGCAGAGGGAGAGGTAGAGAATTGCTGAGTGCGGAGCCTGATGTGGGGCTCAGCCTCAGGACCCTGAAATCATGACCTAAGCTGAAAGCAAGAGACAGAGGCTTAACAAACTGAGCCACCCAGGTGCCCCTTGCCTAACAAATCTTAAAAGCAAGTTATGAAGGGCACCTGGGTGGCTAAGTCTGTTAAGCATCTGCCTTTAGCTCAGTTTGTGATCCCGGGGATCATGGGATTGAGCCCTGTGTCAGGTTCCCTGCTCAAGGGCGAGTCTGCTTCTCCCTTTCCCCTTACCCTCCTTCCCTTCCGCTTGTGTGTGTACTCTCTCTCTCAAATAAATCTTTTTTTTTTTTAAATACAAGTTATGAAAGGATCAAATTACTTCCAACAATAGGTACAAAAATACAAAAATATCCAGGAACTAGCAAGGCAATATTTGCAATGTGCAAGTTTGTGTCCAATAAAAAATTACCACTTATATAAGAAAGCAGGAAAATATCTACCATAATGAGGAGATAATCAAACCTAACCTGGAACTGACATAGATATTAGGATTAGCAGGAAGGGAAATTAAAGCATTTGTTATAACTGTATTCCATTTGTTCAAAAACTTATGTTGTGACATGAAAGCTATAAAAGACCCAAATTGAACTTCTAGAGATCAAAACTACAGTGTGTGAAGTGAAGAATACATGGGATAGGATTAGCATCCAATTAGATATTGCACAAGAAAAGATTAATGAACTTGAAGGCAGAACAATAGAAATAATCCAAAATAAAGAACACAGAGGAAAGAGAGTTAAATATTAAGAGAACATCAGTGAACTACGGAGAAACTTCAAGTGGCCTAATATATGTGGAAATGGCATCCCTGAAGGAGAGAACAGAGGTGGGAACAGAAAAACATTTGAAAAAATAATGGCCAAAATTTTTCCAAATTTAATTAAAAGTATAAACTCACAGGATCCAAGAATCTCCACAAACCCCACATTCAAGAAGCATGAAAAATCTCTACCAAGGCATATCAGAATCAAATTGCTCAAAACCAGCAGTAAGGAGAAAATCTTAATAGGATCCAGAGAGAAAAAATGGCATGTATAGTGGAACAGAGATAAAGATGACATTGTATTTCTTATTAAAAATGGTGTAAGATGAAGGTGGAACAGCATCCTTAAAGTACTGAAAAAATAAAAGATCAAACTAGAATACTATACCCAGTGAAAATTTCTTTGGTTTTTAGTAGTTTGATCTGGACACTGCTTTCTTGGTATTTATTTTCCTATATAACTCATGGAGTTTCTTGTATATATAAATCCATTTTTTTTTAAGTTGAGGCTATGCAGCCATTATTTATTCAAATATTTTTTGGCCCATTTTTTCTCTTCTCTCTTTTTGGAACTTCAATTACACTATGTTAGACCATTTTCTATCGTCCCACAGACCTCTGAGCCTCTGTATAGTTTTTCTTAGCTCCTCTCTCTCTCATTTTCAGTTTGAATAATTTTATTGACCTATATTAAAGTTTGGTGATTCTTTTCCTATTTCCAATCTAATAATGTGCCCATCCAGTATATATTTCATTTAATAAATTGTACTTTGCAATTTTTTCATTTCCATTTGGTTCTTTTTTTATACTTTCCATTTCTTTGTTGAGATTCTCCATTTGTTTATTCATTATAACCATCTTTTCATTTAAATCCTGATCATATTTATTCTAGATGATTTAAAGTCCTTATCTGGAAATTCCACATGAGTCATCTCAAGTTTGACCAACTATTCTTTTTATTATTCCACGTCAAGCATCTTAATTTTTGGTTTCTTCACACACGGCTAATAATATGATTAATGGACATAGTAATTCCTATATTGCTTAGAGTCTGGGTTTTTCATTGCTTTGTCTTTCTTTAATGAGCATTGCTTTTTGTTCTGGTATATGGTAAAATTACTGGTGGATAAGTCTGCTCCTTTTGAGAGTTGTTTTTAAGCCCAGGTCAGGCAGCTCTGACGCATTCTCTATACTAGTAATAGAGTAGCCATACTTTTAGGGCATGTTCTTTCTGTGTCCTATGTATCCTAGCACTGGGAAACACCAGAATCTCTATTCAACTCATAGCTCACCAGCACACAATGAGAGTTTTATCTTAATAGCTTAATAACCAAAGACTGAAAGGAGACACCATGCAGATTTCCAGAGCCCCTTCTCTGTGCTATTCTCTGCTCTCTAGTACTCTGCTCTCCAAATTCTACTACCTCAGCAACCCCAAACTCCTTTTCTTTTTCAGGATATTTTTTTTTTTTTTTGCTTGGACACCATCTCTCCATTTTGTTGTATAGAAAATGCCCTCAGAAAGAAACTCGGGTTGATCTTGGGGCTTACTTCATGTATTTTCCTTCTCTTAGGGATCATAGACCTGTGCTATCTGTTGTTTAAAAATTGAAATAGTTTTTCAATTTTTTCAACTCCTATGCATATATATTTTCATTTCCAGTGTTTGTATATTACACTGGTATAAAATAATCCATTATGGTTTGAGATGGAAGTCACACCAGATTGTTTTAACTTTCAAATTTAGGTCTATGATCTATTTTACTGTTTTTTGTATGTTAGGAGATGGACAAGTTTTATTTTTTCCCCATACATATTCAATTAACCTAGAATCATTTATTTAAAAGACAATCTTTCCCCCATTGAATTACAGTAGAGGCTTTGCACTCTACCTTTTGAAAAATCTTATACTAATACGAAATATTTAAAAATTTAGTATCATTTAGATACAACTCATTGATTTTTTTTTTTCCTCTTCTGATAGTATTTCTTTATACGTGAAGATAGAAACCATATTAGGTGATGACAGCCATTATAGGTCCAAAGCGTAAGAACTTCCAATTTTTTAAAGTCACAAAGCAGGTCAATAGCAAAATTGGACTTATCAGTGATTTCAGAATTAAATATTTCATTTCTCCTTTTTTTCCAGTTGCTGATTATGAAAATATAACATATTTAATTTGGTAATTAGTTCAGTTCTTTCTATAATAGCCCTTTCTAAAAGGATAAATTAATTGTTATGATACTAATAGTAATGATACTAACACTGATAATAAAAACAACAAATATTCGGGACGCCTGGGTGGCTCATTTGTTAAGCGTCTGCCTTCAGCTCAGGTCATGATCCCAGAGTCCTGGGATAGGGCCCCGCATCGGCTCCCTGCTCAGCGGGAAGCCTGCTTCTCCCTCTCCCACTCCCCCTGCCTGTGTTCCTTCTCTCACTGTCTCTCTCTCTGTCAGATAAATAAATAAAATCTTAAAAAAACAACAACAAATATTCATTGATCTTATTATTGATTTTTTTATGAGTTACTGTGGTGACTGGTCTCATCTCTACAAATGGCTTTCAACAAACCAGACCTCCTGGTATTCACACCCTTCGTAGTCATCTCCTATACTGAATATAGGCTTGCCACGTGTAACCAGCATAATGCAGTGAAAGTGACATTACAATGAGCTCTGAGGGTGGATTATAAGAGGATTTGCAACTTCCACAGTATCTTCAAGCTTGTATCTACCACATAAGAAGTCTACTACTTTGAGCCCATCATATTTGTGAGGATTCTCAGGCTGCCATGCAGAGAGGAGGGGAGAGAGAGGAAGAAAAAGGATGGGGAACTGGGAGGAGGGGAGATGCGTGGGCCTGGCCAGTCCCCAAATGTTCCAGGCATATCAGCTGGGGTGCCAGATATGTGAGTGAAGGAGGTGTATTGAACATTGACCCAGTTGAGACTTCAGCCCCATCTACCATCTGATTGCAACTGCATGAGAAACTCAGCAAGAACCATTATCTAAGCCTATTGAATTCATGGAACCATGAGATATAATAATAATTAAAAAAAAATGTTGGTTTAAGCTGTTAAGTTTATGGGTAATTTGTTGAGCAGCCATAGATAACCAGACAATTACGATAATGACTGCTGCTGAATGAAATAAGCTGTTTATGCACAATGATTATTGTTTACAGTGAACTTTGCCTTCAAAATGACAGATACTACCAATTATTTTACTATTAAAGAATTGTCATTATTTTAGAATTTTGAAGTGACATTTAATTGAACTCAATGCTTATCAGGATACACTCAGTTTGGGGGTTGAAATGACCTGTTGTTTCAGTTAAAATGTTGGCATAAATTTTTCATGATTTTATTGTAGAACTTAGAGATATATTTTATTGGACAGACATAAAAAAAAATTCCATGGGTTGACTTAGATTCAAAGATTGTTCCTTTTTTCTTGATGATTTCATTTCTACTTATATGCAGATTGTTTTAATCAATATTATGTTTTCTATGATTGATTGTGCCAGAGAAGACCAATGAAAGTGTTAGTGCTTTTCTAATTAAACCCATGAATATGGTTGAGTTGTGGATATGGCTACTATTTTAGGAATCTCTTTCAAATTGTTTCTTCCATGCCACATTGTTAGAACTGTTTCTCTGTTCAAACGGGACACTATTCTATTGATTTTAATGCCTACTGAGGGTATTTGTAAAATCTCTGAGCAGTTATACCTTCTGTTTTGACATTTCGATTTATATGTTTTTCACCAGTGTTTCCTACACTTCCTACCTTACTCTCTTCCATGCTGTCATCAAGTAGGAGTTGCACAGGTATTCTTTGGTTATCTGTGTACCAGATATGTTCTGAATAGATGAGTGGAATTATTTCTTTAATGCTGGTAAAATGACTTTGTTGTCTATTACTGATACTGGTAGTTATGGTACTAAAAAAAATTTGTACTAGTTATCAATTCAACTATAAAAAGATTGAAAATGTGATAAAACATAGGAATAGGAATTTTCCTTTAAGTAATAAATGTTCCTAGTAAGTATAAAAGTAGTATATAACATGTGAAACAAAGTTTTGACTTACGTAGTTTACAATTTCGACCATCTACATTTTTTTTTTTAAAGATTCATTTAACCATTTTAGAGAGAGAGAGAGCACATGCGCATGAGTGGAGGATGGGGCAGAAGGAGGGGGAGAGAAATCCTCAAGCAGACTCCCCACTGAACAGAGAGCCCAACGTAGGGCTGGTTCTTAGGACCCCGGATCCTGATCTGAGTGGAAATCAAGAGTCAGGTGCTTAACTGACTGAACCACTCAGGTGCCCCAACCACCATCTACTTTTAAATTATGGCAGATACTGGTTTAGAGGTTATAGTCCAGGAAACAGATGCACACTATTACTGTCAACTGGGTAGGTTGCTATTTACATAGTATGAACTCCTATGCTGTATTTCATTTGTGGTCATATATAATCAGAAACCTGAAGACATTACATTTACTTAGAAGCCTAAAGTGCTATTCTGTAGTGAGCAAGTGATCAATCATCCCACAAATAAGTCTCTTAAAAATTTTAAAGAGAAAAAAAGAGGCAGTTGACAATACTCTTACCTATTTTGTTGTGGAAAACATTCTCCTTTATTCAATATAGGAAATAATCGGAAAGCCTTGCAGGATGTGGGTGAAATGAGACAGGAAAGAGAATTCTGTGAGACTATTTTCAAATATATTTTTAAAACAATAGTATTGTTGTGGATCAAATACTAAACTTGGTGTCAAATAACCTGTGGTTTATTGCTGGCTTCTCTGCTCAGGCTTGCATTTATATGGAATCGTTCACCCAGAAAATCTTATGAATTATTAACTTGGAATCCTCTTCATTACATTCATCTGAGATAGATAGGATTTTTTATTCTCATCATTGTTTAGGTGTGGAAAGTTAAAGCAGGGAGGGAGGGTCACTTTTATAGTCACACAACAGTAACATAGCCAGGAAGAGTTTGCCAACTTGATTCAAACCCTGAGTTTCAGTAAATTCAGACAATGTTTAGACAATATTTAATAAATACTTGGAAGTCCATCAGTGAACACCCACAGTAAATATAGCGATCCAGTTGCCCTCTATTTTGACTTCCTCATTTTTGGTTGTTCATTAGAATCCCCAAAATGCATCTTTTGTTTGATGAGTGATTTCAGGAAGACGACTGTAAGAGATGGCCCAGCATTGCCATGTTCAACTCATGCTTGTGTATATCTCATTGTACCCCTGGGTATACACTGTCTTCCTATGCTTTTCTCTTTCTTATAATACATCATGGAGTTACCTACCACTTCTGGATTCACAAGGCACAGTAAAGCATTGCTCCTTCTGAATGACTTACCCTCAGAGCTTCTGAGGCCTTCGTCAAAAATTATTATGCTTCTTTGGTGGTAAAAGATAAGGTTTTTCAGTGGTTTTATATTTTTGTGTGTAAAATATTCCCAAGTGCAATGCTCTTATGCTGCTGCCAATAGGTAATATGAGCCAGGAGGCAGATTCCATCCTGGAAGCACTCAATGGAATGCATATATTGTAGTTGGCTGATACCAATCAATGAAGCTTTAGTTTCAAAGTGACACCGTTGTTTCAGAATTCACCTTGGGTTTAATGTTCCTGATAAGAGTTATTACATTATTTTAGAAAATTGAATGGGAAAAATGCCTAGTTCTATTTAATGAGGCTGCTTTGTCTTGAGATACATCTTTTTTGGGTTAAAAAAAAAAACAACAAAAGGAACATCAAGGTATTTAATGAATTACAACAACCTTAATGTAAGCAGGCAGCAGGGTTTCTAGTCAAGGACAACTTTACCTAATACAGAAGTTATTTTTTGATCTTTGCCTGGGTCATTGTGAGTAAGCACTATGAAATATAATATAAAATTCTTGAATGAAATACTTTAATTAAAATTCCTTATCTGTAATATTAAAGAGTTAAGATTTATTTAAAGAATTTTGTGAAGCATTTATATTTACTGTGATATGTAAAATAATTTAAATTATAATTTATAGTTTTCATATATTTGGTGCCAACTTCTCATCTTAGGAAGGAAACATTAAATGGCTTCCTGATGATCTGTGCTCCAGTTTGTAAACTTTTGGCAGTTACCTGACTCTGAATAGTCCATAGGTCAGACTTTTAATGCCTGAATTATTTACTTTGAATGACTAGCTAGAGTTGCTCATGGATTTTTCTCTCATTAGCGTGTGGTTCTAGTGTCCTTGGAGGAAGAATAAGGAGAACAAAAAAAGAAGGGCAACTTTGTTGAAATGTGCTCTTGGTTTTTTGTCATAGACTCTGTTCAGTTCCTAAATGTGAACTGGTTAGCAATAGAGGGTATTATTATTCATGTTTCTATTTATGATGTGAAATTTCTAAATGGAGTCTCCTAGATGTGTTTCAGGAAGAATAAGGCATGGTAGCAGGTTCTAAGACTACCCCTTTCTGCTGTGTGTCTGACGACTCACTTTGATGGCTTTGGGGACTGGCAAGGGGGGTAGGTAGTGATCAGTTCCTCTCTCTATTGCTGTCACAGTGGCCAGAGAGAGAGAGGTGCGTGATGTAGAGCCACAGTGTGAAGGACTGCCAGCTTATCCTTCCTAAAAAAAACCACTTTCGTTTTTTATATTCTCTTTCTTTTACACTTCTAATGGCCTCTTGAGTGCCTGCTGGATAAAACAAAAATTTTATCACCTGGCACTGAGACGATGTGTTCTAGTTAGATGAGAGTCTATAAATAGACTCTTTCTAATAAGAAATAAGACTTACTTTCTAATAAGAAAGTAAGTGAGGGGCATCTGGGTAGTCTATAATTTTGAAGTTCTCATTGTAGTCACATAAGTGGTTTATCACACATCTGAGTGACCATGAATAATTCCTTAACCCTTTCATCTCCGTTTGATCATGTTTAAAGTGGAAATTATGTTATCAAGCTAATAGTATTGTCATGAAGATTAAATGAGATAATATGTGCCAAGTATATAAGCTATCTGACATATATTAAGTCTTTAATAGATGATAGTTATTTTATTTGTCATTATTACAGCTATTAGTATTGTAGAAGGGATGTTGAGCAAGCCAAATTAATGGAATTTAATCAGAAAATATCTTTTTTTTTTTTTTAAGTAGGCTCCACACCCAGCATGGAGCCCAACACAGGGCTTGAACTCACAACCCTGAGATCAAGACCTGAGCTGAGATCAAGAGTCGGATGCTTGACTGACTGAACCATCCAGGCGCCCCAGAAAGTATCTTTATTCTTACTGTCCCTTTAAAAATTTACTTAGCGATGGAACTCCTCCAGCCCCTTTTTTGAAAACTTAGTACCATGAATTTCCTGGTCACTTTCAATAAATACAAAGTATGTTTACTCCAAGTCACAAAACACAGTATCAATTTGGTATTTCAAAATAGGTCCATGAAATAATTACATTTTAAACTTGATTTACATATTTTCTCCTTTTCCCAGCTAGGATGTGCTGCAAGACAGAAGTTTTCAGTTTAAGAAGGGGCAAGTGGAAGGATACTCCATTTAGAAATTTTACATCAGATATAAGCATACTAAAAGCATCCTTGTATTGCTAATCAGTCCACTTGTAGAATCTAAGCTAAGAAAGCATCTATTACAGAAAACCAAGAGTCCCTTCTCCTCCCTTTATTCCCCTGCTTTGCAGTAAAGGTTGTTTTTTTATCCCTCCTGACTGACGGGAGAAGAGCAGGCCTTACATGCTGGTATTACTTTCCACCTCCCACCTGAAAGATGTCTAACCTGACTTGTTTCTTGTGTACTCTTTCAAATATTCTCACTGAGAATATTTGAGTTTATGTCTAGTGATGAGGGCAATATATTTTTCTCCAGCTGCTTCTCCCCATACTGCTCTCATTTTCTTTTTTTTTTTTTTCTGTTTTTCCAGAGGTCTTCTAGGGAAGGATCAGAAGTGGCTTCAGGCTATTTCTCTTCTCTTCTCAGGAAAACATATCTTTGCCTTTAAAAAGTTTGGTATGATAAGCTGATCTCAATGAAGATGTTATTTCTCTTTCTCTGCTACCAAAGCAGCCAGCAGGGCCGTCTTGGACCTAAGAATTTCCATGCAAAATCAAATGCCAAATACCCCTGCCTTTTGGAGACATGTAAGACCCTCTCTGAGTGCTCCTATTGGAGCTCTTTTCACTAGGACTGTAGTGAGGGGTCTGCACCCCACCTCTCCCAGCATATGGCCAGCTCTCTCTAAAAAGAGCCTCCTCACAAAATCCTCTCCTCATGTCTACTGCCTGGACCCTGCTATATCCTCCGTGTGGCTGATGGACCTTTAGACTCACTAAACAAGTTTTTGGTGATTTCTCTGAAAATTTGCGTTTTGCTCCTTCAGTGAACATTCAATATTATGTCATTTTTCAGACCTATCTTTTACTGCTTTTAAAATCAGCTTTACTCAGTTTCCTATCTTTCCCTTAACTATACTTTGTGATTTCCTTCAACCTGTCCTTGTTTAGGCAGATCCTTCTGTCCTTCTTTCCGAACATCTTATCTCTGCCCCTTTTCCTGCCTCCAAATTATTACCTATCTTTGTTCAACCCATATCTTGTTGGATAATTTAGTTCAGAAAACTAGTTGATCAGAACTGTTATACTTCCTACATAACATTTGCATTTTAACCCCAAATAGTGAATCCTTTGGGAATTATAGGTGCTTTGGGAGAAATTGAGGAAGTCACTTTGAACCCTTCAAACCACAACAGTCAGCTGCCTGCTTAGCTTATGCTCAAGGATGGCTTCGTCAATTCCCCACCTACGTGCAGCTGCATCAAGAATAACTATTCTTTCTCTCTAACCCTTGCTGTAATACCACAAGAGAACTCCGTTAGGAGAAATGCTAGTTGGTCTGCCACCAGTCATTGTTACATTTGCTGAATTAGTTCTCATCTACCTGAATGTCACAATCTTAGAGTTAGAATTGGATTCAAGGTTAAATAATAAGTGATCTTACAATTCCTTTTGCCCCAGGGGGTGAGAAAGGAGACTTGGTAAATTGGTTGTCCTCAATCAGTAGGAGATGGAAATCTGCCTCCTTGGCTTAGAAATGAGAAAAGGAGAAAGAGAGTGAGCATTTTATATCTCTAATAAGAAAGTAAGTGAGGGGCATCTGGGTAGCTTATTCAGGTGAGTATCGAACTCTTGATTTTGGCTCAGGTCATGATCTCAGGGTCGTAGGATCGAGCCCCTCATCAGCCTCCTTGCTTAGTGGGGAGTCTGGTTCTCTTTCTCCACCTCTCTCTGCCCCTCCTCCCCCAGTTTCTCTCTCAAATAAATAAATAAATCTTTTTAAAAGGAAATGAGTGAAAGGAAAGTACATATCTGTGTTGTAATGAGAAATGAAGCCTGCAATAAACTTGAGGTCAAAGGTATTTCTTTAACTTTGAAATAGTTTGAATGATAAGATTTCATTTAATTTAATTTTTGTCAACATAAAGAAAATCAAAGTACAGAAGTGGTGCATAATAATTTTTAGTTCATATTTTGATAAAATGCAATTAAGCTTTTGAATATAATTGTTCTATAAATACATAGATTGCATTTATTTCTTAGTATACAGAAGCAAAATCACTGGGACATTAAGTTTTACAGTTACTTCAATACGTTTTAAGGAACAACATTTGTGTATACCCTGAATTTCAGTAAGGATGAAGCATTAAAAGTGATCAAGAGAGTTTAGCTACATTCAAAGTCTGTCTACTTAATAGCAAACAACTATTTTTGGAAGGTCATTAGTGTTGCTTTGGACATAAAAAGGAAGAAAATGTAATTAATATTTATCAGCTACCTAGAGAGACATAGCCACTTTCCAATTGCTATCTTCCTTTGCTTTCATTTAAAACTTTTTTTTTTCCTCTGACAAGAGACTTCCCCACTCAAGTTCATGATCATATCCTGGTGGATCAGGTTAATCTGTTTCATAATTAATAATTTCTGCTGTTCTAACATGTGATACCACAAACTAAGCACTAGCTATTGTGTGGAGCAAGAAAAAAAAAAAAACAGGTATAAGATAAATGAATTCCTGTTATGTAAGCAAAATGTATTAAGGTTTTAATTTTGTATCTGGAAATAAATCTGGATCACTGATATAAAATTCAGAACTATCAACTTCAAACATAGGAATCACGTAAGTTTGAAATGAAAAATTGTACATTTTAATCCTTTAGCTCAGGTAGCAATAATTCGGAAAGGACCAAAAAAAAAAAAAAAAACCCAAATCAAATGAATTTTTTTTTTTATAAAAGGAATATAACAAAAAGAATAAGAAAAAGGTAACTCTCAGTGGTATACCAACTGGTACAATGAGTAATTAAGGAAGGCTATAAAAGTTATCAGTAAGTCATTCAATCATAGACTCTGGGAAAAAGAAGGGTTCTCAAGAGGTCATATAATCTAGTTCTTTGGCTTAGAAATAGGATATCTCAGTCTCTTTCAATTCTGGTCCTCTGGCTACTCTGAAAGACTTCAAAATGGATTATTTGATTTTTCAGGTCAATAACAATTTGAGTTCCTACTATGTAGCAAAGACCAAGGTATGAGCAGGATCAAAAAGATTACTTAGATCTGTCTCCTTATCTGAAGGAATTTATGGTCAAATGGGACGACAAACACACAGACTTATAGTTATGATCCTACAATATTAAAAGTTTGGTCAAGTATGCAATAACGTCCGGGATTAAAAAAATATTTCTTTCATTGTCATTTAAGCTTGTGACTTCTTATTCTGTGTTCTACATAGAAAAAGTGAAAAAGTTCTATCAATGGCAAGAGGGGAGAGAATATAGTTGTGTCTGGTATGTCCCTAAAATATCCATTTGGGTATTTAAAAGATTTATAAGAAAAACAACAACAACAAATAGACCTAAAGGAAGAGGGAAGATAAGAAACAAAGGTCAGTAGGTAGGAAAGAGAAGAGCGGACTAGAAAACAATAAATAAAGCCCTTTTAATTTTTTGTTTCCTGTTTATATATATATATATCTATTTTTTTTTAATTTCTTTATTAAAGCACAGCACAAATACAGAAAAATGCCCAGTCAGCTCTCTGACCTTTTACAAAGTAAACACAAGCTTGTAACCACCACGTAGAATAG
The DNA here is from genome assembly GCF_054177405.1 of Leptonychotes weddellii. Lineage (NCBI taxonomy): Eukaryota > Metazoa > Chordata > Mammalia > Carnivora > Phocidae > Leptonychotes > Leptonychotes weddellii. The sequence goes on from NC_138372.1 coordinate 129,849,880, forward strand.
GAAAGAGAACATTCCCAGCACTCTAGAAGCTTTGTTTTTCCTCCTAGTTATTACCTACCGTCAAATGTAGCTAGGATTTGACCTACGTCTCCAAAGATGAGTTTTATCTGTTTTGGATGTTATGTGTGAGTCGTGTATTCTTTTGTGTCTGGTCTCTTTCATTTTACATTATATCTGTGATTCATCTACATTATTGTGGGTAACCACAGTCATTGTTATTCATTGCTGTGTAGTAGTCCATTTTGTGAATTCATTGCAAATTATTTTTCCATGTTGAATAATTTTGGGTTATTTCTGTCTTTAGGCTATTACAAAGAATGTTTCATGAACATTGATGTATGTCTTTTGGTGAACAATGTAAGCATTTATTTTGGTTTTAGATTTAGGAATGGAATAATGGGTCATAAGTAATGCTCTCAGTAAGTTTACTAAAGTGTACCAATTTACATTTCTACCAGCATTGTATGAGAATTTCAATTGCTCTACATTCTTAGTAACACTCAGTATTGTCTGTCCCTTTCATTTTAGTCACTCTTGTGGGTGTGTAGGGTAGTTCACTAGTGTTAGTTTGCACTTTGCTGAGAAGTAATTAAGTTGATCTCTTTTTCATCTGCATAATGGGAATTCACACATCTTTTGTGAAATACTTTTATGAGTCTTGTCTATTTTTATAGTTGTCTGTCTTTTCGTATCATATGAATACTTTATATATTGGATACAAGTCCTATCTTATATATGTATTGCAAATCCTTTCTTCTGCTACACCTTGCATTTTCATTTTCTATATTTTGAAATAAAAAAAAAATCTTAATTTTATTGCAGTTCAATTTATCAGCATTTTCCTTCAGGTTAGTACTTTTCATGGTTAGTATCCTATTTGAGAAATCTTTGCCTATGCCAAGGTCATGAAGATATTTTTGTATGTTATCTTTGAGATGAGTTATTTTTGGTCTTTCACATTTAGGTCTATGACTCATCTGATTTGTTTTTTTGCTTATCATGTGGGATACTGTTTAACATTCAGGTTTTTTTTTAAACAAATAACCTTAATTAATCATCATTTATTTTGCAGATTCTATTTCATTGCAGCAGTAATTTGCCTTAAATTGGATGATTATGGATGGATGGGTCTAAATCTGGACACTTTCTCCTGTTCTCCTGGAATCTTTGCCTATCCTCTACAAATCCTACATTGTTTTGATTATTGTAGCCCCATAATTAGTCTTGAATTTTGTAATATACATCCTTTAACTTAGTGCTTCATCAGTTGCCTTTGCTCTTCTTAGGTCTTTGAATTTCCACACACATTTTAGACTCTGCCTGTCAGTTTCTATTAAAAAAGCTGGGATTTTGACTGGAATTGCATTGAACCTAGAGATCAATTTAGGGAGAACTGATATCCTTAAAATATTGAGTCTTCTAATCCATGATATGGTTCATCTTTATTTATTTTTTGGTGTTATTATAAATGGCCTTTAAAAATTATTTTTCAAATACTTGTTGCTGGGTATATAGAAATAGATATTTATATATTGATTGGCCCTGTTATCCAACTAAATTGCTAAATTCACTTAGTTCTAGTACTGTGTCAGATTTTATTGTATCTTTTGTGTAAATAATTGTGTCATTCATAAATAATGAAGGTTTTGTTCATTACCTTTTTTTTTTTTAAGATTTTATTTATTTATCTGACAGAGAGATAGCGAGAGCCAGAACACAACCAGGGGTAGTGAGAGAGGGAGAAGCAGGCTTCTCGCTGAGCAGGGAGCCTGATGAGGGGCTTGATCCCAGGACCCTGGGATCATGACCTGAGCTGAAGACAGATGCTTAACAACTGAGCCACCCAGGCGCCCATGTTCATTACTTTTTAAGTTTTTTTTTAAAGATTTAATTTAGAGAGAGAAAGAGAGAGAACACAGGGACAGGGGGAGGGGCAGAGAGAGTCTCAAGCAGACTCCATGCTGAGTGGGGAGCCCCAATGCAGGGCTCCATCTCAAAACCCATAGATCATGACGTGAGCAGAAACCAAGAGTCGGAGGCTCAACCACTGTGCCACCCAGGTACCCCACTTTTTTTTTTTTTTTAAAGATTTAATTTGTTTGTTAGAATGAGCAGAGGGAGGGGCATAGGGAGAGAGAAGCAGACTCCTTGCTGAGTGGGAAGCTTGACCTGGGGCTTGATTCCAGGACCCCAGGATCATGACCTGAGCCAAAGGCAGATGCTTAACCAACTAAGCCACCCAGGCACCTCCTGACTTTTTAAGTTTTAAAACTTGCTACCTTTTCTTCCTTTATTGCTCTGGCTAGGTCCCGTATAGAGTAATGCTGAAGAGAAGTGGTGCTAGCAGCCATTTTTTTTTCTTGTTTAATGTGAGCAGAAAATCTTTTACCATTTCACAATTAAGGCTGATTTTTGTGAAGTTGTTTTATTTTGTTACTCCCAGTAGTTACCTTATATCAGTGAGAAGTTCTTTTCTATTTCTACCTTGCTTAAAGTTTAAAACATGGACATTGAATTTTATTAGATTTTATCTGCTTCTATGAGTTGATCATAAGTTTTCCCTTTTATTCTGCTAATGTTATAAATGGTATTGATTTTTAGTATTAAACCAACTTTGTATTCCTGGTATAAATCCAACTTGTTGTGATATGTTATTCTTTTAAATATGTTCTTGAATTCAGTGTCCTAGTATTTTATATAAAATTTTTTGTTTATAAGATATTGGCCTGTAGTTTTTTTCTTATATTTGTATAATGTTATAGTTTTCAAGTTTATGCTTGCCTTTTAAAACAAGTTGAGAAGTCTTTCCTGTTTAAGACTGGTATTATTTCTTTCTTAAATATTCGAAATAACTCATTAGTGAAGCCATTTAGGCCTAACGTTTTCTTTTGGAGAAGTTTTTTTAATTGCCAATACAATTTGTTCAATAGATAAAGCAGTCAGTGTGTTTGCTATTTCTTATTGAGTCAGTTGTGTTTTTCAAGGACTTATTCTTTTATCTAAATTAAAAAAAACAATTATCAGATGTTTTAATTCAATGAAGATTTTTATTTTGAAAAAAAAAAAAAAACTCATTAGACTTGGTCAAAAGAAAATGGGCCAGAATTGTTGAGAATATATGATGATTTCACAGAGTATACCAAAGAAGGACTCTTTGTTCTTTCTGGAATAAAGCAGTATGAATAAGAACAGTGTCAAATGGCTAACATTGTGTATAATAGTTAGCTTTTGCTACATACAGAACCACTTTAAAATTTCATGGCTCAAACCAGCAACCATTTATTTAGCTCTCAATTCTGAGGGTAGGAAATTTGGTGGGGCCTCAGCTAAGCACTTCTAGTCTGAGCTGGCTTTGGCTCATTCCGGCTAGACTAATTCAGAGTCTGTGGCTAGTTGATGGGTTGGCCGGGTTTGTCTGGTTAATGACAGCAACAGTAGGATGGCTAGGGTGTTAGTGGTGTTTTCCATCAGAGGTTAAGTTAACTCTGTGACCCTTCATCTTCTGGAAGACTTGCCTGGGCTTGTTCTCATAATAGTCACAGAATTCCAAAGAGGAGAACAAATTTCCAGTGCTCAAGCATTTTGAAATTCTCTGCTTGTATCACAGTTTCTACTAACTTATTGGCCAAAAGTCACACAGCTAAGATTAACCTCAGTATGGGAGTGTGCTACCAAATGGTAAGAATATAGGGAGGCATCAACAAAACAGGTGAATAAATCATTCAATATACCACAGTGTGTTTGTGATATATTTTTAGTTCCAGTCACAGTGAAAGACTTCTTTTGGATACATGTGAAATAAAACATGGGTAAGGAAATATTGTGGTATTTCCATTAGGAAAAGAACCCAATATCCATGTCTGAGGTAAAAGATGAATTTCATTCAATATATGTGGCAAGAGATGCATATTTATACAAACTTCCCAAGAGCTTGTTTTAATAAAGGGAAACAATGGACTTGGGCCTATTCTGGGGCCTGGAAAGGAAAAGGAAGTGACATTTCCTAGCAAAGACTATCTCCTCAGATGAAGGCAGGGAAGGCCGAGGAAGACTGAGGAGGCTTCATGATGGAAAAGGAGAAAAGGAAGTGGAACTTGATAGGGAAATAAATATGGTATCTAGGGAGAATAATATTAATAACATTTTGTTGAGAGCTAAGAGCTTTCTATTTATTGTTTTAATCCTCATAACAACCCTATGTTTACATAAAACTATCAGTCTAGAACATACGTATAGCAATAAATTATCAGGGAGAAGGTAGCTGAGGAAGGAAAACAGGAAGATTTCCCTTACCAAAGGCATGATGTGCAAAGTCTATGGAGAAGAAAAAATGAGAAGTTGGGGAGACCATCTAGGGGAAACCTAAAGGAAGAAGGGGATAGAGATAGATATGGGAAGTTCATTGCATCTGAAGTGAACAAAACATTCAGAGACAGGAATTAAAATGGGGAGATGAATGGAAGAAATTCAAAGGAAGCATTGAATAATAATTAAATTATATACAAGTGTAGAAGATATATAACCTCCAGTAGGACTAAGTAGTACAAAGAAAATAGAAGAAAGCCAGAAGACTTCTAGAGTCCCTCTCAGAGACAAGAAACTAGAAAGTTCTGATTATAGAGAAAGGGAAAATAGATAAGAGTTAAATGCAAATAAACTGGAAGAAGAGGTTATGATTTTTTTTTCCTTTTTAAGGAATGGGGACTATACCTACACACACCCACACCCACATCCACACACACACCCACACACACAATGTAGATGTTTAAATGTTGTGCACTGCTTGTTTTAGAAAACGTGACTGGAGTAGGGAAAAGATTTGATTTTTAAATGTTTTCATTCTTCCAAACTCCAAAAGAAAAAAGGAAAATATAAAAAAAGGATTTTAAGGGGGAATGGGGGAAGAGATATCCTATTTTTCTGCATTAAAAAAAATGTGACATTAAGAGATTTCAACTCCCCTTATGAGGTCTTAAAAGTTACTGAAAAGTTGTTGCCAGTCTTGTGAATGTGCTGGATGGATGAAGAAAGAGTCTGTGGCCCCTTCCTCTTTCCAACAAGCAGAATGAAAACCAGGTTATAAGAGTGGCAGGGTCAAGGAGCTGTGGCCCCATATAGAAGTAGAGTGTTCTCTTAAGGAGAATGGGGGAAGCTTCCAGAGGGGCAGAGTGAACTGCCTCATTCCTTGAGTGCAGTCCATTGACCAGCAGCACCAGCATCAACAGGGAGTTTGTTAGAACAGTGGCCTCTCAGTCCTCATCTCAGATCTAATGAATCAGAAACTCTGGAGTTGGTATCTAAGAATCTGTGTTTTTAAAGCCCTCCAGGTAATTCTATTGCACATTGAAGTTTGAGAAGCACTGGGTTAGAGGACACAGGGGATAATAACAGAGAAAATAAAGTGAAGCTGAGAGGGAAGAAAATGGTTTTCTTCCCTAAATATAGGAGTTCGTGTATTCAATTAAAAATTAGAGTGTTTACTGTACCGTGGTGGAATAAGATTGATGGCTATCAACATTTTCACCACAAAGAATGCTTTTTGGTATTCCCATTAACCTATAAACCACGTTTAGAGCAGGATTTCTCAACACTGGTACTACTGACCTTTAGGGCCAGATAATTCATTGTTGGGAGAGCTTGTCTTGCCACTGTAGGATGTTTCACGGTGTTGCCGGCCTCACCTACTCAATGCTAATAGCATCCCCAGTTCTAAGAACCAAAAATGTCTCCAGGCACTGTCAAATGTCCCCCATGAGGCAAAATCATCCACATTTGAGAACCATTGGTTTAAGGGAAAACAAAACCCGAGCAAGATACATTTGTTAAGTAGTATTTTTCTATTTTTATTAATCCAAATACATATAACTGACAACCAGAGCATGAAGCAAGCAGGATTCCCTCACTCCACAGCCATCAGCTGCACACACTTTAGAGTCAGACCATTTGGGTTCAAATCCTGGCTCTCTGATATGTTTGGCCATGGGCAACATTAGTGTTTCTTTAAAGCCTCAGTTTTATCATCCAAAAAACATGGATGGAAACATATACTATTCAAAGATTAAATGTAATAAAGATGGAAAATGCCTAGTACAAAACAAAGTAATAGAAATGTCCATTATATTACAGTCTTTCTGTTTTGCAGATAAAGATATAATTCCCATTGCACTTGAAATATTTGAAATAGCTAAGTACATCCATTGCTATCACCACACAATTCCAACTGCCCATGGACTTCATAATGGAGCAACAAACTAGATGCTCTTTAAAATCCTTTCTAGGTTCAACATTCTCTGGTTCTATTTATATCTACATCTTAGATTTCAGATTTTTGTTTGTTTATGGATTCCTCTATGATCCCATGAAACCATAAATGCTCTCATTAGAAAAGTGCACATACCCAAGTACAAGTAGCATTTTTCCAGGCTCAGGAGGCTTCCAGAGCCCTTGAAACTCATTTATAAGTCCTACTTTAAAACTTTCTGATAAGCATGTCAACAGCCTAGAATTTATTTATAGGCAGGGGGGTGGGCGGATAGGACTGACAGGATCTATGTGAAAGATGGAATTGAGGTTGACACAGGAAAGGGTAAAGATGCCACTCTTCTAACCCTGCAGTAGTAAAGGCTGGAATGAACATTTTGGCACTGGTTTGGTGTGGCAATAAACGAGAATGACTATGACAGAATCTTCTTAGACCAGCAAGGAATGGAAAATCTGCCAAGAGGGACAACCAGGCAGAAGGGACCTTGTTTAGCTGGGTACAAGCACAGACAAAAGTGGGTGGCAGTGGACTTGGGACATAAATATAAATTTTAAATGCGTGTGAGGAGACAGGAAGGCGATCAATACTGAGAATATACCAGAGGGAGAGGTGTTTTGCAAACAATGGTACAAGCAATGTGTGCTAACTGCCATAGAAAGACAACTGCTCTTCAACCAGTTGTTGATGATGATGGTGATGATGAGTGGAGATGCTAATAGAACTATTTCAAAATTCTTGTGCCTCTTGAGCATGTTCCCTAATACAGTAAGAAAAAGTGAGACAGTCCACAGAATGGAGCAAGTGATGTCACAGATATTCTTAAAAAGAAACAGGAGAGTTTCCTTGCTGCACAAAGGCTTTCTGTTATGATGTAGTCCTAATAGTTTATTTTTGGTTTTGTTTCCCTTGCCTTAGGAGACTTATCTAGAAAACTAGTGCGATGGATGGTATCAGAGAAATTACTGTCTCTGTTCTCTTCTCGGAGTTTTTATGGCTTCAGGTTTCACGTTTAGGAATCTAAAAACAACAGCAAGAAACCAAATGAATAAACAAAAAGCAGAATCAGACCTATAAACACAGAGAATGAACAGATGGTTGCCAGAGGGGAGGGGTGTGGGGGTTGGGCAAAATGAGCTAAGGGGAGTGGGAGATGCAGGCTTCCGGTTATAGAATAAGTTACGGGAATAAAAGGCACAACATAAGGAATGTAGTTAATGATATTGTAATAATGATGTATGGGGACAGATGGTAGCTACACATAATGTATAAACTGGTGGAATCACTATGTTGTACACCTGAAGCCGATACACATTGTATGCCAATTATACTCAAAAAAATAAATAAATGAAAGGGAACTGGAAAGGTTTAGAGCTGGGAGCCTCTACCATTACTAACACTAGATCACTAGGTAAGTAGTTTAGAAATTCTGATGCAAAACTGAATTTAAAAGCAGAGACCATGGCGTTAGACGTGTAGAACATGGCCAGCTGCATGAAGGAAGAGTGACCAGAGAGGATAAATAATGAACTGGTTAAATGTATGAGTCTGAAGTCAGGGATGAATTTAAATTATTGTTTGGCATAACCTTTGCAAACTACTTACTTTTCTAAGCCTTATGTTTCTCATCCATAAAATGGGCATGGGAATACACATCTCTAAGACTGTCATGAGCATTAGGTAACTTAGGACAAGATAATGTGCTACAAATATCTGGCATATAGAAAAGCCTCAACATATAGTAGTTATTGTTATTAGTTAATGTTTACTGTGTTCTAGGCATTTTTCACATATTTTTAGGTTTAATCCTGCAACCATATGTGAGGTAGATAGGATTGTAAACGCCACAAATATACACACTCCATATCTTATTTTTCTATAAAGATTATGATATAAAGAGGTAATGGTTGAACTGTTGAAATCACAGTAATAATTTTATAATTTCAGTATTCCTAACAGCTCTAAGACAAAGTGACTCTGTGGGGACATGGGGCATGGTTTACCTGTTTTTGTGTCCCTCACCACATGATACAGTGCCTTGCACCCTATGTGGATATATGCTGATGTGTTACTTAAAATGACATCTCTTAGACTCACATTTAAAGTAGGAGAAACTTTGGAAATCATATAGTTCTCCTTTCACGCACAGTGGAATTTTAGAATGTGTTTCTAAAGGTCACATGCTAATCAGTCGAAGAGTATAGACTAGAATGTCAGTTGTAGAGTTCAGTTTCCAGAATATGTTGAAAGCTTTTGCTTTGTGTGAAAAGTCTATTAGTTCCTGGACAGGGTGATGAGGGGCCTTGAGGAATATATAAATATGCTTATAGAGTGACTACCATAGGTTCCCAGAACCATTGTCCTCACATCATGGAAACCTGCTTTGTGGACTAGGATTTGGCAGAAGGTCCATGCTTGGCAGCTGCTTCAGTAATTGTTCACAATAAGACCAGCTTTTAAAGATAATTCCTTTGATGGAAATGATAAAGATAATCGCTTCCTGCAATTTAGTGTCCCAAATGTGCCTGCTGAATGAGTAGGGAAAGTTGGGCCTTTGCCTAGTATAAGTCTAATGTGCACTGGTCTTGGAATTGCTCAGGTGGAAAATTAAGTTGGATTTCAAACCTCTTCAAAGTTTGTGTGGTGTCTGTATCGGGGTTGGGGTGTGTATCTTTGTGTCAGGAAGGCCCTAATAGGATATGGGGAGGGTTCTTTCTCACCAGAATCCCCCCAAAAGATAGAATTTTATTGACCCCTTTCCTCTCCCATCCTTCTCTTTTCTTCAGTGTTCCCCCTTAGATCTACTTCTTCCTTTTATCCTTAGGAAATTTTTGGACATCAGTCATTTTTACCCCTTTTTTACTCATGCCACCTGGACCTGATTCCTCCGAAGATGAAGAGTCTTGGATTTGCATCCTGACTTAGGCTGACTTGAAGTTTCTCCACCCCTTTGATCCTCTGTTTTAGTTTCCTCAACTGTCAAGGGGGAGAATGCTGCTGCTTAGCTCATACTACTGTGGGGATTAAATGAATGATTACACAAAAGTATTTAGCATAGTGCCCACCATGGGATAGGCCCTCGTTCTAGATTTTTTTTTTTCCACTCGTACTTTCAAGAGGGCTTACATTTAAATTTTCTATCTCTGAGTGTGTACTGTAAGACATTTAAATGGGTCTCATGTTGTGAAATAAGGCTGCAGAGGGTTAGTGGAAGTAAGGGTTCTCTGAATTTATTCTTTGAGAGTCCTCTGTTTTGCCAGAACATACTGTCAGCCTGAAAGGGGACACCCATGAAGCTGATAGAGAAGAATCACCACCCAAGTATGTAGGTGTGAAATACAAAGTTATAGCATCTGTGAAGACTGTCTTTTCTTTCATGATCATTTTTGATTACAGGTGTCATTTTTCCAGCTATTGATGAATGCACTGCTCTATGGTAAAGTGTGGTTGCTATTTTAACTGTGTGCTGCAAAGATTCTGCTAAGAAGCCCTGAACCTACAAGTTGCTGTAAATGCCACTTCCTTGTGCTGGCAGAGCACTCCTGACCCTCTGTCTCATCTTTAAGACTGTTCTGCTGACACAGTGTCATGTGTAATGATCTCTATCATCAGACAACTCCTGGGCATAAAGCTCATTTATCTTTCTACCCCCAGCACCTAGCATAGTGAATGGCCCCGTAGTCCTCAATTAATGTTTGTTGAACTGGGTCAAGATACCCAACCTGTTATTTGGAAAAGTTTGGTGGGACAATCTCTGTATTTGTGAGAAGAATACAAAGCTGGTGGTCATTGTAAAAGCCAATTATATCTTTCACTTATAAATATGAGTTTCATGCTTAGTACGTCTAAAGAGGTACTATTTAAATCCTGGTGGTGATAATGGCAGGTTGTGTGGCAGCAAGCCAAGCACAATTGGGAGGACTGAGAAGAGTAACAAACCTCTAATCAGAGGAATTTGATGAGAGTCATTGAAAACCAAAGTTTGGTGTCAGAAGCTGAGCTTGAGAATAATTATACCTCTTTACAAGAAAATCAGGAGCAATAAGGGGTTGACAAGGACTTGTCTTCCCAAATGTCTGAATCTCACCTGGCTCAGGTATATTTATTTGAAAATGTCTCGGCCCATTAACAGACCATCATTTACCTTAACCAATGGTGGCACCCCATCATCCCATCACTGGGATGAAGATAAACATGGTATTTAGGTAGCAGTTACCAACTACACAGCATAATTATTGTCTAGTCTTTGCCCTGTAATAAATCATCACCCAACCCAAACCATCTTATGTATGTCTGTGTTTTTTGAATGGAGAGAGTTTGATATAATTGTCTTCAAGTTATAGGATGGGCCTCAAGGGGATAGTATTGTGTAATGGTTAGGATCATTAGATATGGAATCAGACAGGCCTTGATGAAAATTCCAGTGCTCATACTCCCTGGCCTTGGGCTAGTTACCTAACCTCTCTAAACCATAATATCCCTATAGAGTCATAGTGAGAATAAAATAATTTTTATAAAGGGTTTAATGCTGTGCCTAGCATCAGTGCTCTATAAATAGTAGCTTTTATTAGGTGCAGCTGGGTGGCTCAGTGGGTTAAGCATCTGCCTTCGGCTCAGGTCATGATCCCACGGTCCTGGGATCGAGCCCCGCATTGGGCTCCCTGCTCAGCGGGGAGCCTGCTTCTCCCTCTCCCTCTGCTGCTCCCCCACCTGTGTTCTCCTGCTCTCTCTCTGTCAAATAAATAAATAAAATCTTAAAAAAAATGAAATAGTAGCTTTTATTAGTAGTAGTAGTAATATCAGCAGTAACACTACAAGTAATAGTAATAGAAGTGACATTGGAAGAGTGGTAGGGTCCATCCTCAGTGAGGTGGGCATTATGTCAATTACTTGGGGAGGAGGCAAGACCCTCAGACAGGGAACCAGAATTTAGGAGTGTGGGTTTGAAACAGGAAAAGTAACTCCTGCCTATCATAGGGATCTGGACTTACAAGTGTCCAAATGAGGTTCAGGTGGGAGGGAAAAGGTAGTTGGTTAGCAACTAGATTGAGAGGTTGCCCTGTGGAGACTCAATGTGAAGATATATGTATATGAGATATGGCTGAGAGTTCCAGTTAACATTCATTCCCTTTTGTTCTTCCAGTCCCTTTTTTTTTCTTCAGTCTAGTTTAATTTTTCACCTCATTTCAGATTTGCCATGAGTCATGAAGGAAATGGGGATTTTCCTGATTTAAACTTGATCTTTATTGGGGCTATACACTGCTTAAACCCCACTACTTGGACCCTCTCCTTTCTAGTAGGCCATTAGCAATAAGTCCTAAAAAAGAAGGTAAAGCTAGGGACATACGGTCCCCATAAGGAGATTCTTCCTCATTGACAATCTTGAAGTTCCTGCTTTTAATTTTATCAAGAATGTTTGCAAGTATTCTGACTGGCACTTAATCATATGCTATGGTGTGCTCTTCAATGCTTTAGTATGTTTAATATAATCTTAGTTTTTCTATTAGATTGTAAACTCCCTGGAGGTATTTGGTTGTATTTTATAAAAATCATCTGTAACATTTGGCACAATGATCTGTAAGTGAATACTCAGTAAATATGTTTACTTTTCCTCTAAAATGTTATGTTAATTTAGACAACAGCATTGTACTTGTCTATCAGATCTTTTGGAGCTGCAGATATTGCGGTATGCAATCAAAATTGTCACTAAATTTATTTTTAGCAAAACTAAAGCATGCCTTAGAGGATAATTAAATGCCAGGGTTCTCAATTTTCCAAAAACCTATAGCTTGGGGGCTATCTCTATTATGCACCACTCAAAAATAGCTGACACAAAACTTAGCAAAAGGTGTCTTGCTACACAGAACATGGCATTTTAACCCACATTCTGAGAACCTAAATTTCTGGGAGTGATTACAGAAGCTGGATGTGGGAAATTAGATGGGCCTATAAATGAGAAGATCAAAGCACATGCATCTTAAACATCCAGGAAGTGGCACTTACACAGTCGGTCCTCCATAACTATTCCAATGCCTGAGAGTAGGGGCACAGAAAAAGTGTGATCTCATACTTATTTTCTGATGAATAATAAAGGTGCTGCAGCAGCATTTCCTTCCCCATTAGGTTGTAAGTTAGTATTAAAAAGTGTTTTCATTTCCTAAACCTGATGATGAGATCTTGGTACTTATAAACTCAAAAAGATAATCTTTCTGTTGGATCAATAAGAACTTCCACTATCTACATAAAGAATCTTCTGTCTACAAGGCTCAGGGCACATTTCTTTCCCTGTGAAGTAGAGAACAGCCACTCTGACTTGGCATGGAACCAGGGTATGCAGACCCAGAGCATCTGCCAGGTCCAGAGTGAAGAGTTAGGGTGATGAGGGATGACATCACAACACTTAATTTGAATTTGGGTCCAACTCAAAGGAACATTACAAGCAAAAAACAAAGGCACTCTGTATGTGTTAGAAGCTTTTTGACTGGGGCGCCTGGGTGGCTCAGTTGGTTAAGCGACTGCCTTCGGCTCAGGTCATGATCCTAGAGTCCCTGGATCGAGTCCCGCATCGGGCTCCCTGCTTGGCAGGGAGTCTGCTTCTCCCTCTGACCCTCCCCCCTCTCATGTGCTCTCTCTCTCTCTCATTCTCTCTCTCAAATAAATAAATAAAATCTTAAAAAAAAAAAAGTTTCTAAAAAAAAAAGAAGCTTTTTGACTGTTCAGGTGGGGCAAGTCTGGGCTATCGTCAATACTTTCTTCCAGAGTTCTCCATCAGAGTTGAGACTCAGTTGCCTACAGTGGTAAACTGCTTAATAATTGTAGTAGGCAGAAGGATGGTCCCCAAGATGTCCATACCCTGATCCCTGGCACCTGTGAAATTCTATTGGCAGAGACTTTGCAGATGCAATTAAGGTTATAAATCATATGGAGATTATCCTAGATTATCCAGGTGGGTCCAATTGAATCACATGTGCCCTAAAAGCAGAGAATTTTCTTCATTGGAGGCAGAAGAGAGAGAGAAGTCAGAGAGATTTGAAACTTGTGAAGCAATTGATGGATCATTGCTGGCTCTGAGACTCAAGGACCAGAAAAAGGCCTCAGAAGCTAAGGATGGCCCCGAGCTGACAGTCAGTAAAATGGGACCTGCAACCACGTGAAACTGGATTCTGCCAACAGCCCCAGAGCCTCTAGATAAAAGTCCACAACTGCTAGCACCTGTTTCAGTCCTATGTGACCCTCAGCAGGGAATCAGCTCAGCCCTGTTGTGCCAGGACTTCAGACCTATGGAAACTGGGAGATATTAAATTCGTGCTGATGAAAGCTGCTAAGTTTGTGGTAATTTGTCATGACAGCAATAGAAAACTAATATAGAAATGCTCACTCTCTTGGTGGGCTCTGTTCCCTGATTTCACCTTCCCACTCCCCTACTGATATTTCCTGGGATCCTCTCCCAAAGAAATCATTTAAACTCAAGCCCTAATTTGAACCATGAGGAGGCCATCCGGGAGGCATACCCCCCAATTCATTTTTTTTTTTTTTTTTTTTTTTTAAGAGAGAACCTGCCTTGAGATATACAGGCTGCCGACCAGTCCCCGGCCCTAGGGTTTATGATCTGCTATGTTTGAGCTGAGTACATGTTCTCCTTGAGTGCTCCTGGCCGATGAGCACGCTTGGTGGGGTAGCTGGGCCTATTTCTGCCCAGTGCAGGATGCTTCCACAGGCAGTCTTTACGCTGGTGTCCACTTGTGCTGTCTGAGGCTCTTTAGAGCTGTACCACAGTATGAGGCTTCTCCTACCTACTCATCCTTCTTTTCCCTTCTCTCTTCACAGGTGTCAGGCCTATATTGCTGGTCTGAAACACTGCCTTTCTTTCTCTTTATCTTTCATAGGCATTACCCTCACTATATCTCTTGCAATTTAAATTCTGTCTTTGCATCTGCTTCCCTAAGGACTGACCTGACACACTGGGCTTTGTACAAGAAGGCAGATCTCGCCTAGATCAACTTACCACATGGAAATAAAATCAGATATGTAAGAGACAAAGTGGAGAGTAGCTACATATCTGTTAAGGCATAAAAAAACTGCCCATTAAAAACTGTGGTCCAGTGAATGATGTTCTGGAATCTAACAACTCTGAACAATTCCACAGAAAGTAGGAAGGGAGAAGCTTGTGGTTGAGGGCACTCAGCTGGGATGCCCTCAAGAGACAAAGGTAAAATCTTCTACTTCCTGCATTTCTATATGGCTTAGTGGGGATCATGTAGGGCTGTAAAAAATGTAAAAGTTCAGGAAAAGGCAAAGGAGGCTGTAGCAGGATGATAGTCTAATTTATAGTGTCCACACAGATGATGCATGGCTGGCCAAAAATTCTTCCTAGGAAAATTAGCCATGTAGCCCTGTTTCTTTAGAGGGCAGGAGACTCAGCCGAAGACCATATTCAAAGGGCAAGTCTGAGCCAAAAGCTGATGCTACAAAAGGCAGAATCTCAAGCCAAGCAAATATAAATCCAGGTATGAGAATTCAAATTTCAAAGGCACTCTGTTATTTGAAAGCCACTTATATTATGTGCTTCAATGATGGTAATAAAATTTATAGCAAAATGAGCACCTGCCTTAATTAAAAATAGACAAATTTCAGTCTAAGTTGTAACTGGAGAGTGATTTAAAGGAATTAGTTATAGGTGTATCCATGTACAGATGTATCCACTGAGGAGGGCCTTGATTTTACCAAGTCCAGCAAATTCAAATACCTACCTTAATAACCTACATTCTAAGAGCATTATACAAGGATTCTCAAATACAGACCAGTTAGTGCCCCATTCAGAGCTCTTGTGTCCAGTGATTTATATCATTCTCTAAAGAGTGTCAAAAATGCAATATTTACTGAGAGAATTACTACTTATGAAAATACCTTCCATAATAGAAGTCAATTTTGAAAAAGCCTAATCCTGATTTCTGTTACAGGTTATTTAGTCTCTAAGTAACTTACCACTGGAAATCTTTCAAAAAAACTGCTCCTTTTACTTGCTTCCTATAGGTACCTATTGTGTGTTGTTTCCCCTCTAGGTCAGATTCTGTACTATTGACCTTCTTGTAGCCCCAACTCCTTCATCCATTACCCTGATGTGCACATTGTAGGCTTCAGAGCATTCAAATGAGTATGAAAGTATACCGTTGGGGCTAAAACGACAGAACATCATCATTTTAGTCATGGTGAAATGTACCTATTGGAAGTCACACTAATCAGAGTCTTTTGCACAATTTACTTTTTTTGACATTGTTCTTGATGTATCTATTGCACTTGGGTATATCCCTTGTATAGTATAGCTATAATACCTGGCTAAGGCAGCATTGCCTAGAGGTTAGTACAGTGGACTTTGTGTAACTTATGTTTGGTTCCTTCTCTAATACTTATTAGCTGTGGCCTTGGGCCAATTTTCTTTAACTTGTCCAAGCCTCAGTTTCTTCATCTGTAAAATGGGAAAACTAATTCCTATTTCATAAAGCTATTGTGAAGATAAATGAAGTCATAAACATAAAATGCTTAGCAGGACCCGATCCATTAGGGCTCAATAAATACTGGATTAAAAATATTCTATTTAATAGTGTCTTAGAAAGTTCATGGGAATCCCTCCCTAACACACTACCTAGCAGAGAGTAGGCACTCGATAAGTGCTACTTACATTAATTAGGATAGGCTAAGGTGCTGTTATAAATTGACTCAATACGTAGTGGCTTAAACACAAGAGTATTTCCTTTTCCCTTATATAACAGTTCAAAGTGGATGTTCCATGCCAGCTGAGGAGACTCTGCTCCACACAAGCATTCGGGGACCCAAGGTGAATGCGGTGGTGCCATCTTTAGCGTGTGGCGCTCTGGATGCCGCTCTCCCTGACAGCTGGAGTGCAGTGCAGGAAAGAGCATGGAGGCAGCCTTCTGGGAGAATTTTTGTGGGCCAGGTCTGAAAGTTGCACACGACTTCCCCTCTTATTCCTTCAGAGAGAACTTAGTTGCGTGGTTACACTCAACTGCAGTGGAGATTGAGAAATATAAGTATACTGGGGAGGGCAGATCTTGGTAGACAGCCAACAGTCTCCACCAACAATATATCCTTTTTGGAGCAACAAGCTCGATGTTGATTCATTTATAAAACAATACTATATTTTTCTTTAATTTTAAGACTTTAAAACCTTAACAAATTAGAGTCAAAGTGCTTCTATAAGTCTTTAGGTAAGCCTATACAGATCAGATAATGTTTTAAATTTATTAATTTAAGATTTATTTTATAAAGATTAGAAACTCTTAACAGGAAGCAGAGAAGGCATGCACATTATACGTCAGAACTTTAGGAATTTATTCAGACCTCCTTTATTTAAAAAATATTTATGGAATATTCAGTTTTCTCAAGCACTGCATTTCTGTGGGTGATATAGGAAAACAT
Organism: Leptonychotes weddellii; assembly: GCF_054177405.1. Classification (NCBI taxonomy): domain Eukaryota; kingdom Metazoa; phylum Chordata; class Mammalia; order Carnivora; family Phocidae; genus Leptonychotes; species Leptonychotes weddellii. The sequence goes on from NC_138372.1 coordinate 129,866,576, forward strand.
CTTGTTCTCAAAGAGCTTGCAATCTGGTAGCAAGGTGATGATATTCTGCCAGCAGTTATCATGGAGTTGGAAAAGGAAAGCATTCTGGAAGAATGCTAGAAACAGATGAAAAACCAGATTCCATTTGGTCAGCGCTGGTTTTCCGTTCCGTTTCCTTGGCACTTGGAAGTTTCTATGGAGCCGCTGCAATGTCAAGCCATAAGTTTCTGTCCAAGTCTTCAGTTGGTCATGCATCATGAAGGGCTGCAAACCTTCCCCTCCCTCAGCACTCAGACATACTTACAATTTTTGATGTTTTAATTCCAAGAGGGACAACTTTTAAGGGAAATTTCCTTGAACTAAAATGAAAGTCAGATATCTTTGGGGATATTCTTGGAAATCACCTCTAAGCAAATTACTAGAACTGCAAAAAACAATTTATATCATAGGCCTCACAGTCCTATCTTTTGTGATTTTTTTTTTTTTGCAAGAAAATTTGAGAATACCTATTTTACTAAGTATCTATTTAAAGATAGAGCTGAAAATAAAGTCAATTTAAAATCAATTACAAGGATATCACAGTAAAAGTTTTTTAGAAACTGAGGACAAGATAATTACCTTTTTCTGAAAGTGAAACATAAGCTTACTTTGATTATAATTATGCCACAACTGATTAGTAAAAGGATGCCACTAGTACCCAAATTAAACTTTCTGGAAAATTTTGCTTCCTATTTCAAACTAAAAAAAAGTTTGGGGGGGCGGAGCAAGATGGCGGAGGAGTAGGAGACCTGGATTTCGTCTCCTCTCAGGAATTCAGCTGGATAGGGATCAAACCATTCTGAACACCTACAAACCCAACAGGAGATCGAAGAAAGGAATAGCAACAACTCTCTGAACAGAAAAGCGACCACTTTCTGGAATGTAGGACGTGTGGAGAAGTGAATCCGAGGCGATATTCGGGAGGATAGACGGCGGGGGAGGGGCCTCCGTTGGCCGCTTCTGACAAGTGATAGAGCCGCGGAGCACAAAATTGGAACTTTTAGAAGTCAGCTCCGCTGAGAGATGTTACTCTGGTGGCTAAGCAGGGGGTGAAAACCTCGCAGGACAGTGTGGTCTCGGGACCCTCGGGGTCACAGACCGGGGGTGCCTGAGTGTGGCAGAGCTCCCAGGTATCGGAGCAGGGAAGCCGGCTGCAGAGGCGGAGCCCAGGCGCGGGCTCTCAGCTCG
>NC_138372.1:129868281-129879538 GCF_054177405.1 Leptonychotes weddellii
AAAAAAAAAAAAAAAGTTTGAGCACACTGTCTTTGTTCTTTTTTATAAGATGTTTTCTGTCCTGTAACTCTTTAAGCACAGCATGTGTGTTTTCTTCTTTGGACAAGTGGAGGATGACTTTTTAGTTTTTGTGGGTGCATCAGCTGCTCTTTGAAGGTCCCTTCTAGTATGCCACAATGCTGAATGATTTTCCCTTGCATTTCAATTCTATTTTCTTGATTACAGGCAATGAGGCAAAGTACATCTTTGTATACTTAGCTTTTTCTTTCTTTGAAATACTTCTTTCCATTTTCTCATGATAAAAGGATGCTTTTTAACTAGCATCCAAGTTGTATTACATAGTTGAAACATAATCAAAATAGGTTATACTCTCAGCATTTCATCTGATAACATGCCCACTCTATTCTTGGTAATAATTTGGGTTGCAGCACCAGCATGTGAAGAACATGGGATTCCTTCTGAATGCTGCCAATGCTACATTGCCAAGCTAACTTCCTTAGGCCATTTCCTCTTCCTAAGTCTTAGTTACTGGTCTTTCAGCTGGATCTTCTCAGCTCCAACAACAGTCACCTTCAGCTATCACATTCTAGACCAATGCCAATAATTATCACTTCCCAAAATCTGTCTCAGTCAGTCAACACTCTTATTCCTCTACTTCCCTTACTCTTAAATCTGTTCCACCATTTCTCCGATTTCATTGAGACTGATATTTTTTGCAGGGTTGAGGTCACCAATTATCTATACTTAGCCAGTGTCAAAGTCACATCTCTGCCTTTATTTCCCTGATCTCTCAGATGTAATTGACTTAGATGTTCTCTGGTCTTTTGAAATGATTTTTTATCTAGGCTTCTGTGACATGCTTCTGGACTTCTTTCTATCTTGCTTGCCCCTCCTTCTCAGTCTCCCTTTCTAATTCCTCCTCCCTCTTGATCCTGCCTCTAAATGCTGGAGAGTCTCAGCACTTGGGCTTTGGCCCTCTTCTTTCTGCTGTTGACATTTTTTTTTTTTTTTAGTTTCCAACTAATCCCACAGCTGAAAAATCCACATTTATACTTCTCTCCTGGGCTTTAGACTGTGTGTTTATTTTCATTTGGTTATCTAATAACCATTGGTTTCCTGGTCTTGCTCTACTCCCAGACTTTAGAGCACTACCGTTCACATTCTCAGAAAAAACAAAAACAACATGGACTCTCTCTCACACCGCTTTTATTCTGTTGGTAAGTCCTGTTGGCAAAGCATTCAAAATAGATCCAGAATCCAACACTTCTCTACTGCTACAACCATATCTAATCCTCTATCATGTGTCACCCCAGACTGTCACAAAAGTCTCCCAACTGGCTTCTCTGCTTTCACACTTGCCTATTACAGTCCCTCTTCCCAAGAGCAGTGAGAATGATTTCTCTAATAATGATAGCTAACATTTATTGAGAACTTACTATTTGCTAGGTCCTGTTCTGAGTTGCTTACGTCTTTGTTCCCTTAAATATTTTTTTATTTTTTATTTATTTAGAGTGAGTGAGTGAGCAAGTGAGCAGGGGAGGGGCAGAGGGAGAGGGAGAGAGTGAATCCCAAACAGACTCCATGCTGAGTGTGGAGACTGTTGCAGGGCTCAATTCTACAACCCTGAGATCATGACCTGAACTGAAATCAAGAGCCGGACATTCAACCGACTGAGCCACCCAAGCACCCCTGTATTTGTTACTTTACACCCTTTGAGATGGGTATTATATCAGTCTCCATTTTACAGATAAGGAAATTGAGGTACGGGGAAGATAGGAAACTTGTCCAAGGATTTATTGCTAATAATTGACAGAAGCAGGATGTGACTGTGGGCAGCCCAGCTCTGCTACATGAACTCTTAAACACTGTGCTTGATTATTTTCATGTCACCCATCTGCTTAAAATGTTCTAAAGGCTTCTTATTGAAACTAGACTAGATCTAACTCTTGGCCAGGGCTGCAAGACCCCACTTGCTTTGGCCCCTCCCTACCTCTTTGATTTAATTGCTCATCGTACTTTCCTCTCTCCTTGCCTCCTCATTCACTACCTCCCAGCCACACTGGCCTCCAGTCTAATGCTCAGAGCTGTCAGGATCATTCCTGTCTCAGGCCTTTGAAATATGCTGTTTCTTTTCAGAATGTACCTTACCTGATCTTTGTATGGTTGCCTCCTCTTGTCATTTAAATCTCACTTCAGTTGTCACCACCTCCAACAGCCCTTTCTATGCACTCTGCCCCCAGTTATTCTCCTTGTAGTACTTATAACTACCAGAGTGCATCCCATTACTTATTTGCATTTGTCATCTTATTTTTCTACATTATGATGTGAACTTCTTAAGGGCTTTTCCGTCTTACTCCTCTTTGTAACCCCAGGGCTTTGAAGAGTGGCTGGTACATGACCAACCTTATGTTTGAAATGGGGATGGTACCTCTCTTACAGGGTTACTGTGAAGGGTAAGTGAAATTGTGTCCAGGAAATTTCTTTTTAAAGTATAAAGTTATTAATATAAAGAGTATATCACTGCTTGAAGCTGGAAATCCTGATGGAGCAGTATTTGGGACTAATGCTTACACCTCTTCAGCTGCTAAGGTAAGGGTCTATTCTTTAAACAAAAAAATTCATTGAGAAAGGAGGGTAAATAGCCACCTCTCCTCCTCTCATCCCCCCCCCCCATACACACAAGTTGATATTGAAACAAGGAAAAAGATTTTTGTCAAAGATTTCTGGTGAATCAAGGAACTGTGAAATCAAATCCCTGCAAAGCAGTGGTGTTCTGCCATCTTGAGTCTGTGGGCACATGTGTGTCACTGCGTCCTGGTACTTATACATTATATTTGTCAGAGAGTTTGCTTTTTAACTGGAGAATATAGTGGACAGGGCTATTAGAGCTAATTATTTTCCAGAGACCCTGCTGCATAATCAGCAGGAATTTTTTTTACAGTTCTACTTTTTGAGCTCCTGGAGCCATAAACATCTCCATAGGTTTCAGAGCTCAGTTTGGGGGCAGTTGGCAGCTGGTCACAAGTGACTGTTAGTGACTGCACTGACAAATTTGATTACATAGAAACAATTTGGTGGCTTTTTTAGGGTACCATTGAATATGATGTAATCTCAAAAAACATTGATTCCTTGTCCATATTACTAAAGGAAAATAGCAGCATCTTTTGAAAAGAAAATTGAGCCGGATACTCAGGGGACCTAAGTTCTTGTATCCACATAGCTACTGTCATGTGGGCTTTTACATGGCTTCACCATCCTTCCTGTCAAGTGGGACTGATCACAGGAGAACTGTTTCTTCCAGAATATTATGGTCAACCTGATGTGAGAAAGTCAATTTAGTGTTCTGGAGGAAAATGTGTGTATGCGTGTGCATGTGTGTGTAGGCATGCACACACACCCTCATGTGTTCTGATACTTGAGTAGAGCTGGCTGTTGGGGATTTTTAATAGGCGTCTTGTGTTGTAATAAGCTACCATGATTTACACTTTGCTGATGGGACCACTTGACTTCCACACTCAAGCCAAGGCTCACTCCAGGCTCAAGTTCTGCCATGACCCTACAAATAAGGGATATAAAGAGTTGTGGATACATGCTCTTGAGATCAGCATTCTCTCCGTCATGCCCAGTCTGGCTCTGAGTTTGCCAACCAATTATAATACTGGGTTTCTTTTCTACTCCTCAGCCCTGCCATGCTCCATAATTTTAATAACTAGATCTTTACCTTGCTCCTGTGTCTGAGTCAGAATCTTGGGAACCACTCAGTTTCCAGAACTTCCTATGCTCTTTGCCTGCCTGGAGCTCTTTGCTATCTATGTCTTCTTCTCCAGGTGTTTCTGTCCTTTGCTTCCATGCATTGAACCTCCCTGAGGTTGACCACTTCCATGGGCAGTAGGATTCCCCACTAGAATCTGCAGCAGGGTCTAGTTCTAAGTCTGGATTCTTCACCATGTGTCTCACATTGTAGTTAATCATTTAGAGAGGTATTATTCTGATGCAGAAGAAGTAGTAAAGAAGAGATGGAGGAACTAAGGAGACACCCTGTCCCCACAGATGGAATGTACTAACACTGACATATTTCTTGGGCATCCATGACGTGCCAGGCACTGAGGATACAATGACCTGGAGACTGATACCGTCAGTGCCCGATGGAGTAGGCATTTCAGTGAGGGGTAAGTAAAACGTGTATGTGTAAACTGACAACCAAATGAAATGTATATTAAAACTGATACAGTGTCACAAAGTTAGCAAGGGACTCTAATAGAAGCTGAGAGAATTGAAAAACAAACCCGCTATTTTTGTGTGCTCATGCTTATAGCTGTCTTATGACAGAGAAAAGATGCTCATCTCCCTGTCCTCTGTGAATATTTCTCACTAGAACTAGAATCACTTTCAAAGAAATTGTAAACATTAAAAATTATCTTATGAAAACAGGATGTACTATACTATCACTCATGCTCTGGTATTCTAAAAATCAGCTTCATTTCTGAACAAATTTAACAACCTGACCTTAGTGCTTGCCATATGCTTTTTAGTGCCTATGCCATTAGGGCATAGGATGTTAATAGAAACAGATTTTATATTTTTATCCAGACTCAGGAAAATAAAAGAATGGAAAGAAACATGATTTCTTAAATTTCCAGTGACATGTCTGATAATACATAATAGAGATTACTTATTGGGTGTAACTGAGGCAAGATGGAAATACAGAGCCTTAGACAAGCCCTGCTTGGAATTTTTTTTTTTTTCCCGCAATTAAAAGAATTTCAGAGCAGAATGGATGCAGTGGAAGCACACACAGAACTGGGTCCATCTGTTTGCAGCCACAAATAGAAACCTTGTCACAATTGAGATAATATTAGTTAATCTTTGCCCAGGAAACCATGAAGTGGCAAGTATTGGAAGCATGATTTTAAAAGTAGAATGATGCTTACTTGTGGCAGAAAATCATACCAAGAAATAAAATAGACCTCCTTGAAATATGGTGTGCGAGGACTTCATTTATGAAATTCCCCTTGACCCTGTTGTTTTGGTTAATTTTATAGGATCTCTGTTCTAGGCAGAATTGTGAAGAAGTATAAAGCAATTATTTTCCTTATCTTTTTAGACACCCCCTCTTTCTCATAATGATAGACCAGGGGAGTGACCGCTCTGGATTTGGCAGTGTGATCTGTGGGAACAAAGAGGCAGCGGCTACCTGAGAGGGAATCTGCACCTACTCCTCAGAAACTTGTTTCACTACAGCTAGTGTGCGAGCCACTGAATGTGCATTGAAGTTATGGGGGCCAACAGGACGTATTCTCTTCCATGCCCTTTCTCCTACTTGCAAACTCACCTTTTTCTAAGGACCTCATCTGCCTCAAAGAAGACCTTGAGATAGAGAACCTGGGTGCTTTGTTATTTATATCCCTTCTCTTGTCATTGGTTGGGTGAGGCGTTGGACTAGATAACATCTAATATCCATTTCAGCTCTAATTCTGGAGAGAGAGGCAATTAGTTTACAGATAAGAATCAGTGGTGTGCTGGAGTCAGCTGATACTGGCCTGCAACTTTACATTCAGTGACATCTTACTGGTAGCGTGGCCATAGTGGGACTATTTACACCAAGGAAGTCAAATCAGGGTTGTTGTTCTTTCCTCCAGAGAACAATTTTAACTGCCCATCACTTGGTAAATCTCAGATATTTTGTAATATTCACAATAAATACTAACTTTCGTCTCACTTTGTCCATGTGAATGCATGAGAAATCTTACCATATGGATATGCACTTTTAGTATTTTTTCCTGAGAATAGCAGCAAATGCAATATTTGCTCTAAATGATAGCAGTCCCTGTCACTATAACTCTTCAGAGGAAATTTGGACAAACGCCTGGCATCATGAGTATAACTTGGGTAGGAAATTTTCTGGTGACAGCTATCATTTCAGTGATAAACCAGCATTTATCCTAGTAAACCAACGTTTTCTCCTGCATTATTCACTTGCATGGTTAGTGTAAACTTTTCTAGGTATCTACATCTTCCCCCTCATTTTGACTAACTGGCTTTAAAGTGTCCTAGTTCTCTTCTCTAAAATTCTTGCCTTTATTAATATGGCTATTACATTTAATGATTTTTTTAAGCATCTTTGTTCAAAGGGAGTTCCTCAGATTTGGAATCAAAAGAGCCTTCTTCGGTGTACTCGTAACAAACTGACTTTGACAGAACAAAAGTGGGAATGGGTGGTATTTTACTTGGAATTATGGTAGTTTGTGGAAAAGAGAGAAGATAATAGGGACAGAAAAAAAATTTGGAGTTAAGATGTTTCTTATTCTGTCACTGCTATTTACCCTCAAACACCCTCTGGATGGAATTTTGACATGTTATTGGTAAATCATTCTAATGTCTCCTCTTCAGTCTAGGTGAATATTTATTTTGATCCAACTTGACAGCTAGCAAAAATTCTGTTATAAATGGCCAGGTTTTGAAAAGCAGGGCTGTTACAATGGGGATGGGAGGAAGAGTTCCCAGTCCATGCCAAGCCAAATCGTGGGGTAGGAAAGGTTGTAATTTCTTGCTTTTCTATTTCTCTTTCTGTAGGTATTATTTTCCTATGACTTCCCCTACCTGTGACAGTCAGGGCCTTCTTTACTCCCTCTGAGTAGCCCAGTTCTCCACCAAATATACCACTTTACCTGGTCCTGTTCAGTTCTGTTCAACAAATACAAGAGTCCATTCTGCATGCTAGAACTATCATAGGCCCAGGGAATCCAATACTGAATAAGACACGATTCATGCTTCAAGGGAGTCTCCATAATTTGGCTGGACACACACACACACACACACACTCCGCTGTAAAGTCTTTCAGAATGGGTATATATTATTCTGTTGATATAAACTAGGTTCTACATGGATACGAGGAGGAATAAGGAAATCTTCACAGATTGAGAGAGCCGGAAGAGGGGAAGTTTATACCACTATACGGAGTTAACATTTATTGAGCACTTATGGGTTCATAGCTTTTCTAAAGGGCTTTGCATATATTAAACTCATTTTATCCTTACAACAACTGTTAGTTATAGTAACTTTTTTTTTTTTTTGCCAATTTAGTAGTGTATCCATTGGGGCATGGTGATGTTAAGTTGTCAAACACTCATGATTAATAAGAGGTAGAGCCAGGTTTGTACCTAGCAGAACTATCATGGTTACCACTGTGCTATACGCAAAAATAGATTTTTATTCATCCATCCATAAATATATGTATGTATATTAATTAAAAATAATCCATGTCCTACCATTGTTCTAGCTCTAGTAATATAAAGAAAAATCGACAGTGGTGTCCTCAAGCATTTCAAAATCTAATGGAATAGACATCTCAGCAAACAGACTGTGACTAATACCATGTGAGTAATATCCAAGGGTTGATGAAGAAACACCTGAGGGATCCCTACTTGCAAATAGGAGTATAGTACCATGAATGTCATTTAATTAATTTTCTGTGCTGTGCCTTCTTAAATGTGCCTACATTTAAGAGGACTTTCAGAGATGCAAGGAATATGGCCTCTTTGAAATGCCAATAATCTTTTGCTTGGTACCTTCAGTCCATTTATTTTACCATCTTGTCATTGTCCCTCATCTCCCTTGGTGAATTCCTAAACTAGGTTTAATTCCATCCACTACTCTGCATCTGGACTTGCACAGTGGAAGACTACTGGAGAGAAACATTACCTTGCATGCGAGGTCACTAAGATCAAGTGAACATTTACTGCTAGTCAGCAAGTGTGCTGTGTTTCTCTGGTCCATTCATTCTCCCTCTATTTAAACCATATCATACCTTCTCCAGTCTTCTCAAACCTTTTAGACTGCCTTGCTCATTCTCACTTGTAACTCATGACCTTGCTTCCTATTTTGTTGAGAATAGCAGACAGAAGAGAACGTCCACAAATTCTCAACACTGCCTAATTCTCCCACTTGTTCCAGCCCCAAGTGCTGCTTTTTCTCTTGGGTTACTCTATGATCCATCTCTGCTCTGAGCTACAGCCATAACCTATACTTGTTCACTAGATTCCATGCTTTCTTGCTGGAAACCAGATTTCCCCTTCTCTAAAGGATAAAACTTGCTGTTATTTCTCTAATTTTTAAAAAAGTTTTATAATAGTTTTTTAAAATATCTTTCCCCTCCAGCTATTATCTCTTTCTTTTGGGGGCTAAATGCCTCAAAAATGTTGTCTGTACTCATTGTTTCCATATCCACTTCTCCCATTCTCTCCCATAAAATCCATCCCAGACCTCTCCTCCAAAGTGTATTTTATTGCCTACTTGACATCTTTACTTGGATACATAATAAATCTTCCAGCTAATATGAACAAAATTGAATTCCTGCTATTACCAGCACCCCTCCATCTCCTTCTTTCACAGTATTTTCCACCACAGTTAATGCAATTCCTTTTTTCCAGTTTTCACACCAAGAACATTAGCATCATTCTGGATTCCTCTCTTTATCTGACAACCAATGTGCAATATAATATAGGCTGACCTTGATAATATGTCCAGAATCTAGTGACTTCACTTCCACTACTGCCTTCCTGGTCCAAGCCATCATGACCACTTCCCTGGATTATGCAATTACTCTTAGCAGATCATTTTGCTTTCAACCTTATGTCTTAAGTCTGTTCTCAACAGGGAAGCCAGTGATCCTGTTAAAACATAAGTTAGATCACAACAATTTTTGGCTCAGAAATTTTTAGTGGCTTTCCAGCCCCTTCAGAGTAGAAGCCAACATCTTAAAAATAATCTTCAAGGCTTTGCATGCTCTGGCCCCCATTAGTTCTCTGAATTTTTATTTACCAGATATCCTCATGGATCACCCTCCCACCTGCTTCAAATCGTTAATCAAATTCCACTTTTTTAAGAAAGATTTTATTTATTTATTTATTTGATAGAGAGAGAGCGAGAGAGGGAACACAAGCAGGGGGATTGGGAGAGGGAGGAGCAGGCTTCCCGTGGAGCAGGGAGCCCATGCGGGGCTCGATCCCAGGACCCTAGGATCATGACCTGAGCCAAAGGCATATGCTTAACTAACTGAGCCACCCAGGCACCCCAATCAAATTCCACTTTTAAAAAAATATTTTGAGACCAAGAGAGCACATGTATGCATGCAAGCAGGGGGAAGGTCAGAGGGAGAGGGAGAGAGAATCTTAAGCAGACTCTGCACTGAGTGTAGAGCACAGTGTGGGGCTCCATCTTAGGCCCCTGAGATCATGAACTGAGCAGAAATCAAGGATTGGTCGCTTAACTGACTGAGCCACTCAGGAGCCCCTCAAATTCCATTTTCTTGATGAGTCTTTCTCTTCATACTATTCTTGTTCCTTGCCCTTGTAGCCCCTGAAGCTTCCTAGCCCCTGCTTTTAGGATAACTTTTCTTCTTTACAATTATTACTACCTACCATACTCAGTATTTTAATTATTTAGCTTATTTGTTGTCTCCTTCCCCAACTAGAATATAACCCTTGGATTTTATTATTTAGGGTTTGTTGGTTTGTTTTGTTCACTTCTGTATTATTCCCAGAACCTAGAATAGCTCTTGGTACAGAATATGTGAGCTACAATTATGTGTTGAATAAATGAACAAAAAATAAGAATAAAAAATAAACTCTACAAAAGTACTTAAGGCACATAGATGGTCTTATGCAAGATTTGTTGAATAATGAATGAATGGCACAACGTATAAAGGAATGTAGTTGAGAAAAATTACGGAACTTGTAAACAGAAGTAGAGTTGTAAGGTGAAGTCAAGATTTAGGCTACTGCATAAGTTATGTACCATGAACTTCAGTGGTTTTTTTTTAGGGTAGATCAGATATTTGACTCCAAGCCTTTAGTAAGATAATGTGAGAAGAAAAAAAAATAGTGGTGCTGTGATTTATAGAACCAAAATTAAGATACAACAATTATCTCAGGCAAAGCAAAATTATTGCTGAGAGCCATTTCTCCCAAGAATTCTAAAAAGGAAAAGCACAGTGAAACGTAATGAAGTGTCTTCACCCAACTCTTTAGACTGTCCCTCACCAGACCAATGGCATCGTCCCACACCATAATTCTATATTAGCAATTCTCAGTGGAGATAATATATTATCTAAGTACCTAGTACTCTTCCAGTGTTGCTTAGCTTGGTATATTTTAAGAATCTAGAGTAAAGGGTAGACTGATCAGAGAATTGATCTTCCATTTATTCACTCCACAAATATTTATTATCTACAACGAACCATTAACTGGGCTCAGCACTTGATATATGATAGTGTATTAAAAAGATATTATACCTTACATTATGAATATCACATTTCCAAAAATACTTCTTCTTTCAGCCAAATTTTGACAACTATGAGGCCAAGTGGTGAGTTTGAATTGTACTTCATTTCCAGAACCTAGAGTGCAGTTATACTGAGTTTACATTTTTAATGTGTTTCTTTGCATTTAGTAATCATTATGTCATGGTTAACAGACTGCATTTTGTTCTTAAGCAGACCTGAGTTGGAGGTTTAGATCTACCACCTACCACCAACTTGGGCAAGTTACTTAATCACTGAAAGCTTTAGTTTCCTTATACAAAAAAGATTTATCTATCTATCTATATATATATATCTATACATATCTATATATATCTTTTCCCCTTTACTTGAAATAATTAACAAAATATCTGGGTACTTGTGGGAGAGTAGATGTGACTTGAAAGATAGGCAAGAAACTGGCTGTTTCGTTTATATGCTAAGTAGTGTGGATTTCAGCTTTAGAGATGGGTAACTACAAATGAATTTTAAGTGTCATAATGACACAATCAGATTTATGTTTTACATTCATCACTGTGTTGGCAGTCTGGGGATGAATAGGAAGTTGAAATTTGAAGAGGCTAGAGGCAGAGAGCTAATTAATAGTTGAGATAAAAGATGATGAGAACTTACACCAGGATAGTGGGGCTGGGAATAGACAAATGAAAGGGACTATTTGTAATTTCCTCCTGCTTATAAACTTCCCTTTTTGTATCCCATTCTTTGAGAGTACTGCTCATGGCTGCTAACTGTTCTGATACCTTAATTTGACCCAAAGTTTCTTTTGCATACAATGCTTCTTGGTGATATTCTCACAAAAGACCATTGGAGTATTTCAAGCAACAAAGCAGGGACCATGGACATGAAATCCTTGTTTTTCTTATGCTCGAGTGAAGCCCTGAATAATTCTGTTCACTGAGGTCCTAGTTGATATTGTATCTGCTTTCATCACATAGCCCA
>NC_138372.1:129879638-129893006 GCF_054177405.1 Leptonychotes weddellii
GGCCAACCCATCCTCCCACCCCCCTCCCCTCTAGAACCCTCAGTTTGTTTTTCAGAGTCCATCGTCTCTCATGGTTCGTCCACCCCTCCGATTTCCCCCGCTTCATTCTTCCCCTCCCGCTACCTTCTTCTTCTTCTTTTTTTTTCTTAACATATATTGCATTATTTGTTTCAGAGGTACAGATCTGAGATTCAACAGTGACCTGGCTATTCTATACTGTCAAAATAAAGAGAAGTTCTTTTATTAAAACAATGCCAATGTTTTTGTAGAGGGTGTTAGATATTTTTGTCTGACTCTGCTTCTGATATTTTTACCAGAGTATTCCAAAGTCAAATGGAAAACTGTAAAAAAATCTGGTTTAAAAAAATATAGATAGGATTTAACCAAAGGTATATCCTACCAGCTCATGACACCAAAGGAGAGGGAGGGAGCATGCAAATCACAAGCCTGGCTTTATCAGATTTTTAAAGCAAGCCCTTCGTTGGTGCTTTTTTTCAAACTGGTATCCATAGGCCCTTTGTCATCAGTGGATCCATTTGTGGTAAGAGGGTAGGTATAATGGAGAGAAGAGAGTTTGGGCAGAGAGTGGGATGGAAGAAAGACATCCTCTATTTCCTCATTAAGTTCTTGTGAGGAACGCTGGTAGAAGCTTGAAAGGAGCCAGGAGACTTTTATTCTATCTTATGTCTTCCATATACTAACTAGTTTACTATGTTTAGGTCGCTTAACTCTTGTTTTCTTAAATGTAAAATTCATTAAATACTCATTCGACATACACGTAATGAAGGCTAACTGTGTGCTTAGCCCTGTTCTAACTAAGCATAGGCATATAAAAATATTTAAAACAGACAAACCCTCAGGAGTTTAATCCTAATGGGATAGGCAAATATTAAACAATTAAAATGCAAACATATGGTTTTGATTTACAATACATTATTTTTTAATATAATAAATGTGTGCTTTATATATCATTATTATTTGGTATATGTTGCTACATAATTTGGTAAATAAATATAAATCTTATGTAATAAGCGATATATTGCAGATAATAAATACATAATGAAATGAGAATAATAATGTCTTCTAACATCACAAATGACATACGAATCAAAATTTCTAAAAGACTTTTGAAAAATACAGGATGCTCTGTAAATGCAGATTGCATTTACTCATTCACAAGGTTATAAGGGTAGTACTGGATTTAATTCAAGGTTCTTCATGTCCAATATTTTAGGACTGGCTTTAGAATGGTACTGACTTCTTACACCCACATCCTCAAAGGATCTGGAAGACCACCCATACAACTGGATTGCCCCAAGCATGGGGGTTCTGGATGATATAAACACTGCGGTCTTAGGGCACTTTCCTGGCTTGATATGCTTTACACTGTTAGGCAATAGATGCCTTAGCAGCTGGTATATTAAAGCATTGTTATGCTTCCTATAATTATTTATGTTTCTATGAGGGCTGGAGAGATGTGGTGCATATCTTTATGTTCCTTCTGCCTAGGGCAAAGTCTGAGACCTGGTAGGTGCTCAGTAACTGTCAAAACAATGATACTTTGGCCACATGGTAACCCTTGGGGGGATTGCAGCATATTGTAGAACTACTGGAAGTGACTGGGAAGTGCTTATGCTCCCAGATGAGCTCCATGCTTACCTGCTGTCTTCAGTGTAGACCTCTTTTTCCTTTTCAAAGTAATCATGGAGGAAAGAAGGCAAAGGGTAGTGTGGCACCACTGGAAACTGTGTTCTCCCTATTAAACTCTTTTCTATTCTTTCTTGAAAACATCTTGCATCATTCAAAAGGTTTATTTACATTTTCTTTTTTGAATGACAATGAAACTAATGATGGTCTTATTTATTTTACAGTAGTTTGAAAAATTCTTTTTATTCTTCATGGAGAATATCACTCCATGGCTCATAAATTCATAGAAATGTTGGCGTTATTTTAGCTTATGAAGTATAACTTTTTTTTTAAGAACAGATGAATCAGGAGGTATTGTGTACTCCAGTTTTTAGAATTCCAGAGTAATGTTACCAAGATAAAAACAGCCTTAATTGAGACTGAAAGTTAACTGTCTTAATACCAAATTTATTTCTATAGTTTGACAATCTATGTTTTCCTTCATAGGAAGTTTGAAGCTTATGCTGCTCTGGCTCAGTGTGTAATTATACTTTTGTTTTTAAGGAATTGTTACTATGGGTCATCTATGAATAAATGCCAATTACTCCAAAATTGGACTTTTGCTATTTCTGTGTTCTGAGATCGCATAAAATTCAGCTGACATCAGCTGTGCAAATGTACATAACTGCCTGTCTTCCAAGATGATGACTCATTCACATGAGTAACTAAGATAAGTAAGATTATCTTGTCAAATTCCTGGTGAATACATTCTTTCTCCTCACCCTCTACTCCCATATGCATCTGAAGAAATAGCAAAAAGATACAATCTAAACCTAATGGTGATACCAACTAACTTTCCCCAAAGATGTTTTAGAAAGGAAAATGGTGGTCATAAGAGAACAAACAAAATCCTAAAGATTTGTGTAAAATGAGTTCATATGTAATATAGTCTCTAATCTTCTGGAAATAAGTTTTTTAAAAAAATGGACTGATAGTTGCTTAAATTCCTGCTATTTTTGGCCAGGCCAGTTTTATCTAATTTTGGTATAGGATAGGAGGTTAGAGTGGAAATGCAGCTGGTAGTCATTACCTTCACTTTTGTTTAAAGAAGCAAAAGGCAATCAGGAAACAAATGGGAAATGACCCAGAGACTGACGTAATGGATATGAATGATCCAAACAGAGGTGGAATGAACTTACTGACTTAAATGTAGAAGCAGGAAAGTCAGGGGATTCAAAATTCAAGCTGCATTTTAAGTACTTGAGCTATTGTATGGTCTAAGAATCATTGACAGAAAGGAGTTTTGAAATTTGAAGAAAACATTTTTAAAAAGAAGGCTTTTCTTGGAAAAGAAAAAGGAAATTCTGAAATTGGGATCCATGGAGTGTTCATAGATGGGCTTCATGTAGTTTTTGAGCCCTTGACATTCTAGTAAAAATTTGGGTGCTTTTTAGGTATGCATTTTTGGTGGGTGGGGCAGAGGAAATGGTACACAGCTTTTATAAAATTTTCAGAGGGTCTGTGACCTAACAAAGCTTATGAGCCAAGGGTATAAAGGACATAGCAACTAACACTCTTTGTGTGAACTTGGCCAGTGACTCAACCTCTGTGAATCTGTTTCCAGCATGAGTGTAGTTAGCTCTGCCCTGCTCTCTCCACTAGTGTAGTTACAGGGATCAGATGAGATAGTGTGTTTGAAAATATTAACAGGTAACGCTACTATAGAGAGCACTTCCTATGTGCCAGGCACATTCTTTTAAAGAACCTCATGCCCTTTATCTCATTTAATCTTCACAACTCTATGAAATGAGAATTATTACTTTCTCTGTCTTACATATGAGGAAACTGAAGTACAAGGAAATCAAGCAATTTGTTGAAAGTCACACCACTAGTAACACCACTGGGACTTGATGCAATCTGATTTCTGAGTATAGGCTCTTTGCTGCAATACCATAGTGCCTCCCTAAAGACCTTGTAAAACGTCATTCAAACACGAACTAGTTTAAGAATAATGGTTGATGGAAATATTCTGAAGATGGAGAGGTTAAAATTTGTAGTTTTTTTTTTGTTTCTTTTTAAGGTGTGATTACAGTGGGTGCTTGGGAACACCGGCTTGAAGAACCTTAGGTAGCACCAGAGGAGAGACAAGTTTTAAGCAGAAAGTCTGCGAGTTTCACTTGTTCTCAGACTTTGATGCTCTGTACTCAATTGTTAAGGCAAATTGGTCTCAAGCTAACCCATAACTGAAAAAAACACTTTAGCCAGGTCAACCTTAATGTGCTCGGCTAAGCTGATTTAGGAAGGGCCTAATGGTTCTCTCCCTAGTGCTGAAGTGTTTGTTCAGTTGTGGCTGCCCTGGCTGACTTCTGATGAGGGGCATATGGAGTGTGGGTGTGGACATGGTTCCCTGCTTTCCCAAGAGTGGGGGTCTTGAGACTTAGAGCATCAGAGAATCAGGTTTGGTGTGTGCTGGAAGAGTAAAGATCTATATTTGCTTTAACAAGAGTTTATTTTTGCCCACCCTTTTCCTGCAGTATGCTCTGTTGTTTCAGCTGTGGACTTCTAGTGTCTAGATGATATATAGAGAGCAGAAAGAATGACAGTTTAGGGATTCCAGCCTGACGCCAGAAGTCAGAGAAAATAGTGCGATACTCAGAACACAAAGTTCATTTCGTAAAAGCATCTCAGAGTATCCTGCTGAAACTCATAGCTGGAAGGAATCTCTGGTATCATCCTATCCAGGGGTTCTTAAAGAATTTCAAGATCTGTGTGAACATATGCATTTTTCTGAGATGATCTGTAGGTTTCATAAGATTCTCAAAGTGGTCCATGACTCTTTCAGAAAATAAGAATAATTTAGACTAAAACCCAGACTTAGAAAAAAATGAAATACAATCCATCTAGAAGAGAAGACTGCTTTAAACAGCACTTTGAAGGAAATACACTACTAACAGCAACTGTTGTTAGCTACTCTTGCTTCTTGAAAAAATCCTCCATTTGCTTATTTGAAATTTCTAAGGCACTTTAGTTTCATTCACTTCAGCTTCAGTCTCTATGGTGATGGATGGAAAATAGCTGGTCAGGAGCACCTTTACAGTAAGTCCTGAGGATAGTTACTAAGTTACTAAAGAGTTTTCTTTTTTTGGACTAATAGCCTTGGTTCCTTTTATCTTTCCCCTTAGTTCTATTTTTTCGACCCTTAAATCATTTATGTGGTAGGGGATGGGCTGCATCTTGCCTCATGATTCTCACCCTTGGCTGTTAGATCACCAGTTTTATGTTCACTATTTGAAATCACAGCATTGCATTGTGCACTTCACTAGTGCCATGAGGCTTTTCTGTATGATTCTTCACAACCTTATAGGGACAGTGGGTGTATATTATTGTTACTTTGATGATTAAGGGACACGGAGGTTAGGTCACTAAGCAAAGTGACTATAGAACTGAAATTATCTCCTAATTTCTTGAATCTCAAGAACTATATTTACATAAATATCTAAAAACTTCCAGTATATATTGAAGTTCTTGGGTGGAAATTCTCATTTGTCTTCTTGTAACCTGGAGATAATATACATTCCCCAGGACCACGTAACTCCTAAAATCAATGTGTTCAGGGAATGGTAAAGAAGACAGATGATTTTGAATTCTAGCCTTTATTCTACCAGGATTTTTTCTGTTTTTGTTTTTTTTTTTTTTTGCCCCTTATATGATGCAAAAATATTCAGGTACAAAACCTCTGGTAAATGTACCCATTTAAAAAGTGGACCAAAAAACAATAACAAATTTGAGTTATTATGAGAGTATTTGAACCTGAGACTTGTCACCACATTCATACATTTGATTTTTGCTGGCATAGAAGTATGCTTGCCAACAATGAAAAATTGAGAGACTGTAAGTAACAATTCAGATTTCTGCCTTTGTGCCTTCCTTCCCTTTGGGAAGCAGTCAGCTAGAGTTGGTAGCACTGTCCCCTAAAGTTGAGGCTTAAGGTCTCCAACTTGCCTCCATTCAGTCCCCCACTCATTGCAGTTTTGACTCCTAGTATCTAAGATTAAGACATTTAGAACCTGGAAGGATGAGTATAATGTATGATCAAAGAATACATAATAATTAGCTGAGCAGTTTTCATGCTGTGACTGGATAGTTTGAATGTGTTAGAGAAACTAAGTATCTTGGCCTCTGTTTGCTCACATAAAACAAAGACTCAAAGAATGACCTCAGTGTTGGCTTCAAGGAGGTTGTGGAGAATTGTTAGACCCCCTTGCATTCTGAATATCGTTAGAGAACTGCAAGATGAAATAAGGTTCTGGGACACACTTAACTGAAAAATTTCTGTGATCAGCTTACCTTGTGTGATTCCACACAGGACACGTGGTTCTAGAAATTCTTGAGAAGCACTGGCTGGCAATAGCTCTCTGCCAGAGAATGAGACCTTAAAACTGGAGCTTCTTTTACCTGATGCCTTATAAAAGTTAAAGAGACTGTTGAGCTAAGATAGCTGAATAGTTAATAATTCACTGGAGCATGCATGGATGTACTCAAGGGCAGTCTGTTAAAACTTGTGGGGCTTAAATGATTTCAGTGACTTTTTCATATTGACCAAGACAGCCTATAACCAAACCGTTTGACAAGTCTTATTGAAATGGCACTGGAGTTAAGTGTTCTTTTCAGGAACATAAATATTTACAGTTATGACCCACTGGGAATAATTCAGTCTCAAATGTTCTTAAAATATCAGATGGGGTTTAATCCTGACTCTTCCACTTGCTAGTTTCATGACTTGAGGCAAGTTACTTAAACTTCTATGTGTTTCAGTTTTCTCATCTGTAAAATGGGGAAAATAATGATAGTTATTTAAAAAGATTGTTTGGAATAAATGAGTCAGTACACATAAAGCACTTAGAACAGTTCTTGGCCTATATTAAGGATTCAATAAGTATCGGGTTTTATTATTTTTCATCATTTGGGGGATTTTCTAAATATTTGAAAGCAAGCACTTAATCATCATATTAATTATAAACAACTAGTCTGTTTAGTGTCAAAGTTTAGAAATATTAGATAAAATGACATTATATAACTTACTTATATAATAGCTTTTTATATCCAAGCTTCAATTTTAATTTGTAGATACACAAATGATCAGCATTATTTGTATATTGGTATTATTAATTTGTATATATACAAATACTCATATATATAATTATCATGATATCTTTATTTATTCAGTCTATACCATTAAGTATCATAGACAATGTCTTTAGCACTATAAGCATAGAAAGTAAACATCTTTGCCAGGAACACTTTTTATTTTATTTTATTTTTTATTTATTTTTTTAGAATGTTTATAGCAGCTTTATTTGTAAAAATCCCAAACTAGAAACAACCCAAATGTCCATTAATAGGTGAGCGCATAAACAGATTTTGGTATATCCATATGATGGAATACTACCCAGAAATAAAAAGGAAAAAACAACTGAGATATATATATATATATATATATATATATGACATGAATGAATCTCCAAATGAAAGAAGTCAGACAAAAAATTGTACATGTTGTACGGTTCCATTCATATAAAATACTAGAAAATGCAAACTAATTTATAGAGACAAAGTAGATCAATGGTTGCCCAGAAATATGGGTGCATTAGCTTTTTCATTTGTTTCTGTTTTTCATTATGACAACACTTAACATGAGTTCTGCCATCTTAACACATTTTTAAGTGCAGAACATGGTAGTGTTAACTGTAGGCACAATGCTAAACAACGGTTCTCTAAAACTTATCTTGCATCTTGCAAAACTTTATACCTGTTGAACAACAACTCTATATCTCTCCAGCCCCTTTTACTCACCTTTTTATTCTGTTTCTATTGTTTAACTATTTTAGATATCTTCTATAAGGAGAATCATGCTGTATTTGTCCTGTTGTGACTGGCTTATTTCATGAATTAAAACCTCTTCCAAGTTTATCTATGTTGGTGTACATTTCAGGATTTCCGTTTTTATTTTATTTTATGTTATGTTATGTTACCATACCATACATCATTGGTTTTTGATGTGGTGATCCACGATCCATTATTTTCGTATAACACCCAGTGCTCCATGCAGTATGTGCCCTCCTTAATACCCATCACCGGGCTAACCCATCCCCCCACCCCCCTCCCCTCTAAAACCCTGTTTGTTTCTCAGAGTCCATAGTCTCTCATGGTTCATCTCCCCCTCCGATTCCCCCGCTTCATTTTTCCCTTCCTTCTCCTAATGTCCTCCATGCTATTCCTTATGTTCCACAAATAAGTGAAACCATATGATAATTGACTTTTTCTGCTTGACTTATTTCACTTTGCATAATCTCCTCCACTTTAAGGTTTACTGAACAGTTATCCCTGACTGGAAGGGGAAATTCACATAGGAGGCATTGATTCTTTAGACTTTGTTTCACCAACCTGGTGAAAGATGGAGCTTTTATAGAGAGGTCACTGACACACTCAAGATCAGAACAGAGTGGCTGGGATAAGACTAACTTCTGGTTTTCCTGACTTCTAGTTTGTTCTTAAGAGGCAAAAAGAATTCTGTAACAAAAGTTGAAAAGAGGCATTTCACCAAATATGCTACTTTGTAGATTTTAAAAATAGCTATAACATAAATATATAGCTTTCTCGATTGCACTGCTTATTCAGAGTACATGGAAGGAAGGAAATGCAATAGTGAACTTACCTGCATATGTTCAGTGATTGGGCTCATTTCATACCAGAAGCTTGGGACTCTGGATTCTGTAAAGTTGTCTGAATTTCTGCTTGAAACTGGACACCCACCTGTCTTTCAGAGTAAAGATGATAGCCCTTTACCCTGGTCTTGGTTAAGGAACACTTTGTTCAAACTATATATTACAAGAAGATGGAGCATTCATTACTTGGTGGTCTGAAGTTCTCCTAATTCAGCAGGATCCCAAAAAGAAGAGCTCTCAGTAAGCATTAAAAATTCAAACAGCATGAGTGTCTAAGAGCCAAGTTTTCTAGCTTATTAGCTTTTTATTTATAGATCTGTAAAGGGCTTAAGTAGAAAGTGTAAGCCTGTGGGGAAATTCTACCTGTGAAGCTGCTTTCGAAATGTATAGGTATGTATAATAGTCTGTGATTATGCAAAATTGTACAAGGGTCGGTCCAGTCATTTTACTAAAGGCTTTATTAAACTTGTGTAGATGGCAAGCAGGCTAGCTTAATGTGGTCCCTGTGATTTGAGAGATGGACAGCTAACTTTAAAACATAGTAAGGAAGTTCCATTGACATATATTGAGTTTCCTGGAGTTTATAAGTATAATAGCATAAAAACCCCAACCTTCACATTTGGTCATTGAGACAATTTTCAAACACTTTCAGTTCTGTTGGTGTCTGTGAGGTAATCAGATTAGTTCCTACCCAGGGTGGATCAGGCCCCCATGAAGATGCTACATTCTTCCAAAGATGATTGCCCAGTTTGTGTCCACACACTTCAACCACTCTGATTAAATGACCTAATTGTTCAAACAACCAGATAGTTAACTTATCAGCTCATTCAAATGATTTTTGTGTGTAGATATGAATGAGAGCTACCAAGTCTTTCTCTGGTTCTTTAAGCAGATGACTAATCATCCCAGTTTTCTTTGATACTCTCCAGGTTTTAGTACTAAAAATCTTATGTCCTAGGAAACCCCTCCCAAGAAAGTGAAAAGTCCTGGTTTTTAGAGATGAATGAGGAAGGATGGTAAAAAGTATAAAATTCACATGATAGCCCCAAAATTAGGGGCTGGCAATATTTTTTTTAGTGTCAAATGAATATGGCTTAGATTATCTACCTTTTATGGTTGCTGTCATGTTTTTTTCTTCCTTTTTCTCTGATCAAATCTCTGATTTGTGGTTCACAGCAATGGATGCAATTAAAGTATGTAATTTAAATGTGTTGCAATTGTGAGCATGTTACTCTGTTTTTGACTTTGCCTATGGATTAACTGCTGGGCTTTGTATTGAGATAGTGCTACTTTAATTTTTAACATCATGAAATGTTATTGTTTTTCACAACCTAAGAGTGACCATATTTTCTTAGAGTTTAGAAAATGAAAATGGGAATGATTACACTACCAGTTCCAATATGACTAAGACATCATGAAAAAGTCTAAATTACTGTGTTATTTTAAGAATAGATGGAAGGGCACATACAACTGTATTAGGAAGGCAAATATACAAACCAAGAATGCACAATATGCAGAAATTAATTGGGATTAAGCAAGGGAATTTGAAAGATTATATGAGGAATGTATCTCACAAGTCGGGATAAGACCGGCAAGTACTCCTAAGTCAATCAAAAGCTTTCCATCTCCCAAAAAGAAACCAACACTCAGCAAAAAACCAGTAGCTCCTGAATTAGCTTTGGAATACCACAGGAAAGAATGCACACTATTGTATCATAACTTGAATGCCCTATGAATAGAAATAAAGTTAGTTTCTGAGGTTGCAACTAAACTCAAAATGTCCTATGGGTAAACAAAAAAGAAATTTTGATAACAGCTGTGTTCAGCTGATTCTGTTGGATCTTACCAATGTTCATGCTCTCCATATTATATTAAGTTTTGCCTCAAATTATAGCAACAGGAAAATATTCTTCCTGACTCTTAGGCACTTTGATTTGAAAATGGACTTTCAGGGCGCCTGGGTGGCTCAGTCGTTAAGCGTCTGCCTTCAGCTCAGGTCATGATCCCAGGGTCCTGAGATCGAGTCCCACATCAGGCTCCCTGCTCGGCGGGAAGCCTGCTTCTCCCTCTCCCACTCCCCCTGCTTGTGTTCCTGCTCTCGCTATCTCTCTCTCTGTCAAATAAATAAATAAAAAATCTTTAAAAAAAAAATGGACTTTCAAAACATTTTGATTTCTCTGAAGATTTTAGTAAAGCTTCAAAAAACATAAAACAAAAGACTGTTGAAATCTTGCCTAAATACAAAATAGACTTTGCTCATGTATCTCCATATTTCATAGGCAGTACAGTTATAAATTTTGACAAATTCCATTCAGTCTCTGAACTTCTTCCCAAGGATAATGAAAAAGATCATACCAACTAAATGTCCTGAGCACCTTGCACACCAGACTGCTGAAAAGGGGTTCATATTATATTATATATTACTCACCTGTGATAGTGAAACATTCATAATAAACGTTTATGTTACTTTTCAGTTTCCTCAAAATGTAGAGAAGCACTTAATGATATATTCAACTTCATAGAAATGAAAGGAGATAGCCTCATTAGACAAGTGCTTCCAAGAGAGGTATCATTGTTGCGGCCATAGAAAAGATTTAAAAATGCGGGCTTGCTGTAAAATCTGTTTTCAAAGTGTGAGGCAAAAAGAATGACTTGGATGGAGCTGTATGTTGTAATTACTGCCATTTTAAATAAAAATGTTACCTTGTTCTTTAAAACAAACAAACAAACAAAAAACACTAAAGAATGACTTTCTCAAATTAGAGAAAGGATTTCCAAATTAGGAAATACATCAAGGATGAAAATGGAGAAAAAGATTACAGTAAAAGAGAAATTTATAAGGAGTTTTCCAAAACTGTTGGATGATTCTAAAAGAAGCCATATGAAGTCCAGAAAAAGACAGACATTATTCTGTGTTATGTTTAGGTCACAGCGAATACTCATACAGCAAAAACTAACTAATTTTTGAGAAATGAACTTCAAATCTAAAAATAGAAAGGAAGAAGGGAAAGAAAGGAAAGAAAGGAAGGGAAGGAAGGAAGGAAGGAAGGAAGGAAGGAAGGAAGGAAGGAAGGAAGAAAGAAAAAATGTCACCAGAACAGGGAAGCCAGACTTCCTCAATTTATCAAAACTAACTTATTTGGAATCCAACTGCAATTTCTCAAGTACAAATTACCTGTGTCTTGAGAAAGAGAAGTAAAATGCATGATGACATCTATGTGCTTTGAAGAGTTTAAAAATGATGGCCATTTTATTTTACTTATTTTTTTAAAAGATTTTTTTATTTATTAGAGAGTGAGCATGACCAGGAGGAGCAGAAGGAGAGGGAGAGAATCTCAAGCAGACTCTCCACCGAGCATGGTGTTGATGCAGGGCTCAATCCCAGAACCCTGAGATCATGACCTGAGCCAAAATCAACAGTCAGCCACTCAACTGACTGAGCCACCAAGGTGCCCCATAAATGATGGCCATTTTAGACATGTATAATTATAACGAGTATATAGATGCAAAAAGATTGGATTGACTTTCAAATGCTCTACCAAAAGTCTATAGATACAAAGTGGTTGGACATTTTTGGAAAGCTGGAAACGAATTCCTATAAATCTAGTAAGTAAAATCCATTATTCCGTGATCAAACACTTGTGTTGCAAGGATATTGAACTTGATACCATCACATTGGATGAACACTAAGAATCAGTGTGATGTGTATTACATATTTTCTGTATTACAGAGAAGTATTAATGGAAAAGGAGATAGGAAGAATAAAATATTCTAGGAAAAAAAGGAGCATGTCAATATCATTTTTTTAAAAAATTAAATTTGGACAATTTATATGTTTAATTAGCTCTATTCACATTCTCCTTTTAAAGTCTTCCATTTATGTATCTTAAGAGTACATAATAGGGGGGCGGAGCAAGATGGCGGAGGAGTAGGAGACCTGGATTTCTTCTGGTCTCAGGAATTGAGCTAGATAGGGATCAAACCATTCTGAACACCTACAAACTCAATAGGAGATTGAAGAAAAGAATAGCAACAACTCTCTGAACAGAAAAGTGACCACTTTCTGGAAGGTAGGACCTGAGGAGAAGTGAATCCGAGACGATATTCGGGAGGATAGACGGCAGGGGAGGGGGCCTCTGTGGCCGATTCTGGCAAGTGATAGAGCCCCAGAGCACAAAATCGGAACTTTTAGAAGCCTGCTCCGCTGAGGGACGTCGCTCCAGTGGCTAAGTGGGGGGTGGAACCCTCATGGGACAGTGTGGTCTCAGGACCCTCGGGGTCACAGAAAGACCAGGGGTGCCTGAGTGTGGCAGAGCTCCCAGGTATCGGAGCGGGGAAGCCGGCTGCAGAGACGGAGCCGAGGCGCAGGCTCTCAGCTCGGGGTTGCCATAAACCATCATCTGCGGCACAGTCGGGCCACTGCTCCTCCAGCAGGGACCCAACAAGCGGCAGACCCAGGGAGACTCCCCTTCCTCCCCCAGGAGGAGCAGTGTGGGAGCACACCACAGGGATCTGCTGGGTTTGGAGACCCCACACCGAGTTGGGTGCCAGAGATAGAAACGCTCGGTCATGGGCCGGGTGAGCATGGAGTGGGGCCGGAGACCAGGGAGACGGGAGTGACTGACTGCTTTTCTCTGGGGGTGCACTGAGGAGCAGGGCCCTGAGTTCTCAGCTCCTCCAGGGCAGAGACTGGGAGACCGCCATTTCACTCTCAGCCTCCAAAGCTGCACAGAAAGCTAGCAGGGAACAAAAGCTCCGGAGAGCAAACCCGAGCAGATTACTTAGCCCTGACTGGACAAGGGCGGGGCAATTCCGCCTCTGACAAAGACATTTGGGAACCAAGGCAACAGGCCCCTCCCCCAGAAGATCAGCAAGAACAGCCAGCCAAGACCAAGTTTACCCATCAATGAGAACGGCAGAACTCCAGCGCTAGGGGAATACTGCATATAGAATCCATGGCTTTTTTTTACCATGATTCTTTAGTCTTCCAAAGTTAATTTTTTTTTTAACTGTCTTT
>NC_138372.1:129893506-129911200 GCF_054177405.1 Leptonychotes weddellii
CCTAGGATGTGATCTATTCTGGAGAATGTTCCATGGGCACTAGAGAAGAATGTGTATTCCGTTGCTTTGGGATGGAATGTTCTGAATATGTCTGTGAAGTCCATTTGGTCCAGTGTGTCATTTAAAGTCTTTATTTCCTTGTTGATCTTTTGCTTAGACGATCTGTCCATTTCAGTGAGGGGGGTGTTAAAGTCCCCCAGTATTATTGTA
The DNA here is from genome assembly GCF_054177405.1 of Leptonychotes weddellii. Taxonomy (NCBI): domain Eukaryota; kingdom Metazoa; phylum Chordata; class Mammalia; order Carnivora; family Phocidae; genus Leptonychotes; species Leptonychotes weddellii. The sequence goes on from NC_138372.1 coordinate 129,893,717, forward strand.
TTGTTGTCGATGTGTTTCTTTGCTTTTGTTATTAATTGGCTTATATACTTGGCTGCTCCCATGTTAGGGGCATAGATATTTACAATTGTTAGATCTTCTTGTTGGATAGACCCTTTAAGTAGGATATAGTGTCCTTCCTCATCTCTTATTACAGTCTTTGGTTTAAAATCTAATTTGTCTGATATAAGGATTGCCACTTTGGGGAAGTCTTTATCTCTTTTTCATTTAAGAAGAGTGTTGGCAAGTATAGTCTTCTTGGTTGGCAATTTCTTTCAACATTCTAAGTATATAATATCACTACTTTCTGGCCTGCAAGTTTTCTGCTGAAGAAGTAGCTTATGGTCTTATGAAGTTTCCCTTATACATGACAAGTTGCTTTTCTCAGTTACTGTATTATTTTGTTCCATGATTTTTGTTTGGTACTATTTAGTATTTTCTATCTCTGTTGAAATTCTCACTTGGTTCGTGTGTTGTTCTCTGGACCTTGGTGAGCATCTTTATGACTATTATTCTGAACTCTCTATCAGGTAAGTCATATAATTCTATTGCATTAGGGTCAGTTTCTGGAGATTTATCTTGTTTCTTTGTTTGGAACATCTTTGCATGATTCTTCATTTTACTTGACTCTCTATGTTGGTGTCTGCACATTCAACAAAGTGGCCACCTCTCCTGTTTCTCACAGATTGGCCTTGTACAGGAAAATACCCCCACCAATCAGTCTAGACAAAGATTCTGGGAGGTTCTCAAATCTTCATGCTAGTCCAACCTATTTTCTTTGTTCTTTACAGCCCTCGGCTATTTAAGATATGCTGGGTTCTGTCAGTGCACAAGAACACATGAGATGGAAGCCAGTTTTTTGGGGGGCATTTGCAGAAAAGTTGGATGATTGGATGCCCTGTTTAACTCTTTCTCCAGAAGAGGAGAGCTGTTTGTTGTTATTGTTGTTGTTGTTTGTTTGTTTGTTTTTCATCTGCTTACTGTGTGCTGACATTTGTCAGGCCAAAAGCCTGTCCCTATTCTTACTTGCCCCAGGTAGCTAAATTATGCCAGGTCCTCAGCACTCTGAGACACACAAGTAAGAAGTCTATCCTTTGTGTAGTGCCAGAAAAAGTTGTGGAATTGAATGACCAGACCAATTTTTTCTCTCCCCAGGGAGAAACAGACAGCTGTGGTTATTCACTCTTTGTGGAGTCAAAGGAAGAAGTTATGATGTCTATCAATTGAAACCATTGTCTTTGTTTTCCTCCAGGCAACCAGATTGCACTGGACCCATCTGTACTCCGAGATAGGCAAGCCATATGCCATTTCTTTGGGCAATCCCAGAAAAATTGGGTCTTCAGATGTACATGGCAACTCTTTTTTTTTTTTTTTTTCCCCAGGGGAAGCTGAGAGCTGGGATTTTTAGTTCTCTCATTCTTACTGAGCAGAAGGAGGAGTTATGCAATCTACCAACCCAAGTCACTGTCTTTCTGTTCTCCCTCAGGAAGCTAGACTATGTCAAGCCTATCAGAGGTCCAAGACTGGCAAGTTCCAAGAAACCAGTTCTGTGGGGAGCCCCCTTGAAAAAGTTGAGGTATTGGATTCAAAAATGAACTCTTTCCTTCCCCCTGGGAGAAGCTGGGAGCTAGGGGATCTCTTTCTGATGGTATGGCACTGTGCCAGAGGTAGGGATTCTGGTGAAAGGGTATCCTGGATCTCCCTTTCATGTTTGTTAAACCTGGTTCTGTGTTTGTCTGGGGTGCAGTAGCCTTTCAGTTAGAAATTCTGGACTTCTTATAAAGAGAATTTGTGAATTGTTAATGAATTAGTGTGTCTGTGGAGGTACGGAAGGTCCAGGGTTACCTTCTCTGCCATTTTGCTGTTGTCACTCTGTAGTATTTTAAAACTATGATTTCTTTTTGACTGATTTGTTGTTTGGACATTAAAGTTGAAAAATTTTTAACATGTAGATTCTTGATTTCCAACTTAAGTGCAAATTTATGGAGGTAATGGACTGAAAAATAACAATTTTTTGAAATTTTTTGAGATTTTCTCTATGGCCTGGTGTAAGGTAAATTTTTAAGAAAAAGTAATCTATGTATGTTAAAAAGTACAGGTTATTTAATTTTTGGTCACAGCGTTGTACACTGGAAGGACAAATACAATTTGGAAATAAGAGGCTTAATTTTCCCAGTTGAGAATAAGACCTTTATCTTGGGTCAACCTTTTTTTCTTAACCTTTTTTTTAAGTTAACTTACATTGGAAAACTTACATTAGAAAACATTAATCATAAGTATTTTTTCAAATCTTTGAAATGTTTATAAAACTTTTGAAAACTCAATAGGTCTTTGTCAGCTTTCAGATCCAGATTAATAAATTTTTAAATTTCCAGAAATAAGAAATATTAAAATAATTTTTCTACAAGATTTTTATTTATTTTTTCCCATTGATCTCTATAGGACTAATCTCCTGAAACTTTTAAGGAAGGATTAGCTAGATACTGCCTTTTCTCATTTCTAACGGTTTTAAACATACTTCTTTACTTCTGACTGACCTAGGGATATTGATTCAGCCTTCAGAGTTCTTTTCCCTCTGGATTTATCTTCTTCCCATAAGCTCATATCATTGTATATAGTTCTTATATCCATTTGCAGATTTTTCTCCTTTAAGCTCTTCTATTTATTTTTCTTAATTCCTTGCATAGCTCTTTTACCTTTACTTTTTCCTGGCATCTCTACATTCTGGATTGCAAAAGCCTAAATTTGTGTGTAAATTGAAGTCAGAGTTGATCCTGCAGCTGTTTTCTTATGCTTGTGTCCTCCCTAGGACTTTAAAAGATGAAAGGCTTGGTAGTTAATAGATAGTTTTAAAAGATGTCTATTTTTCAGAATCTATAAAATACAGTGGTCACTCTTAGAGGTCTAAATATCATATAAACTTTTTTGGTTAGTTTATAACTGACAGTAATAGAAAAATAAATACAGATTTTTATACCAAAGCCAATCTGGTTTGATTTCCTGTTCTACTGTTTACGAAAGTGTAACCCTTGATAGTTTTCTTAATCTCTTTGAACCTCAATTTATAGAATTGGTAAAGTAAGGATAATAATGCCTAGCTCATGTTGTTGTTTTCTTGAGAATTCAATGTTATATGTGTAATACACACATTATTAGGCTTTTGAATCCAGGACTTCTAAAAGTGAATTCACGGTAGAACTTTTTTTTTTTTTTTTATGTAAGTGTAATAGGTAATTTATCCATAATCCTTAGCCATTTTAGGTCATTGCTTAATCAAATCTTGATTTTTAGGTTTAGGCTAGAATTTACTATGCTTTGCTTGGAGGCAGATGGAGAGATTTTTACCATAGTGGTTAGGAACACATAATTTGGAGCAGACTACATAGGTTTGAATGCCCACTTCTACATTTGTAGATTTGTGATCTCAAGAGCTTCATTTAAACTCTATATGCCTGTTTCCTCATCTGAAAAATGGTGATATATAGTGCTTATCTCATAGCTTTGTTTTGAAACTTAAATGATTTAATATTTTAAAGTACTTATAATACTTTAGGAGGTTTTGTTGGGGAATATCTATCTACCTACCTATCTATCTATCTATCTATCTATCTATCTATCCATCTATCTCTACATATCTCCAAGGAAGAGTCAATGTTAGGGTAGTTTGATGTCAAAGTGCCTTTAATTTTTTTCAACTATGTAGTCACTTCACACTTGCTGTAATCCTTGTCTTAAAACCCCTTCTTTCCTGTCTCCACCCCTTGATTCTTATCCTTTAGATCTGAGCTTAAACATAATGTTCTTCTGCAAATCTGCTTGGATCTCACAAAGGAAGTTAGATGACAGTAGCATCCTTGGACTATCTTCCCTTCTAACCCGTAAGCCCCATGAAGCAAGGATTGGACAGTCTTGTTTACTGATGAAACCTTGGCTCCTGGCAGTGTGCCCTGGAATGTTTGTTGGAGAAGGCATTCCTTCTCCAATTCCTTACACTCCTCTTACTCAGTAGCATATGGACTCTTCATGGGAGGATGACAGATGCAAATAACAGTTTGGGGTTTCTCTTCTAGCCTTTTCATTTTCTGGTAAGCCCTGAACTTCCCTCTAAATCCGTGCTGATTTCTCCTTGCCACAGACAGGCAAAGAGATTACAGTCTCACTTGAGGTCAACAGCATGAATTCCCAGAAGGGTCTCTTACCAGCAAGAGGAGACCTTTTTTGCACTCTCAAAGGAAGGAGAAAGGGATCTTTTTCCCACAAGAGAAATTAGTTTGCTGCACCTTCTTTGAAATTTGTAGGTAGTTGAAATGCAATCTTTTCTTTTTTCAGTTGAGTTACCCCTGGCAACCAGCTCCCACATCTGAATCAGACTTCTACTTTCCCATAGAATGTCTTTCTGAAGAACTGGAATTCCTTCAGAACAAGGTTTTGAAATCAGAATTTTGGGTGCTTGTTAGATATAGTCCCACAGTGGTTTCCTGGAAGGATTCAAATGACCTGTGGTTTGTAGATATTATTGGCTTGTCGTTCAGAAATGCTGCTCAGCAGGAACTTCTCTCTAACTCTTTCCTGTCAATGAGGGAGGATGCTTGGAGAGGGAAGTGAAATAACATTGATGGCATTCAGATAATATGCAAATTAAGCATTCTTACACACTTGCTTTCAATCAACTATCTTATCATAACTGAATAAGAAAGACAAATGGGCATCAAGTCAGCATGATAATTTTAAAATGTAAATGGATATAAATATGATCAAATAAGACTCCATCATTATTATGCATAATCATGAATCATCCACAGAGTAAAAGATATAGAAATAGAAAAGAAATGGCCTTGATTGTCCTGATTATTAAATATACAAAGAAAATTATATTTGACCATAGCAATGCATGCATTTTCCTCTTCAATAATGCTAAAATGCCCAAGAGAAGATAAATCCACAGTAAGATTCCAGTTAACTCACGTGGGAAAGCAGAGGAAGGCATCTGCAAAAGACTCTGTGTAAAGTGTCTGCCTTTGAAATTTAAAAACAAATATCAAATATTTAATAACATTCAGATTCATCTATCTGATCTAAACTTGGCCACATATTATCCAGGTCAATTTAGTGCTTACGGGTCATGATAAAAGGATAAAAAAAAATTTTTTTTAATTCTATAACAAACTCAAAGTGTTATTTGGGATTTGTAGAGCCACTCTAAAGTTAGAAATTCTACTTCATCTGTGAATGGTGCAGTGTGGTATCAGCAATGTGAAATGTCAATTTTGTTTCCTTAATTCTTTTCTGTAAGGATGGTGTCAATTATTTTTGTTCCATGTTTGTGTGGTGTCAGATAGCCAGTCAGTCAACAGCATTTAATGAGTGTCCACTGTGTACTCTAGGGAGCTCTAAAAGGAAACAGCACCTGTCCTTGAGGATTTTACAATGAAGTGGGAGAGATAAGGTAAACACATGAAAAAATACACAACAGTTGCCATAGAGTCTAAGGCTAGCTTTCTAATTAAAACAAACAAAAAGCAAAAGACATTTAGGTTTTGTAACTTCTTTTGTTTGAAAGTTCCTAGGAAAATGTCACTTTTTCTCATGAGTATCTAGAGGATTGTCTGAACATTTTAAGCTTTTTAGGAAAATTCCTCAGATTTTTTTGAAGATTATTTATTTATTTGAAAGAGAGCCTGCAAGAGAGAGTTGGGGGGTGCATAGGGAGGAAGCTGAAAGAAAGGAATGAATCATTGCCCAGAAGCTGTTGTGGTGAATCCATGCAATACGTCCTTCTTGATCCTCGAAGCCCCTGGAGCATGGAGTATGGAGTAGAGGCTTATTTACACTAAATAACCCAAATGTGTGAGCAGAAACAAAAACTGGGGGCAGACATAGCAGAGAGGCTGTGGTAGCGAGATCTGGCTCCAGGTTAGCTGGTAGTTGATTAAGGCAGAGTCACAGGAAGAAAAAATGGTTCTATTTGCCATGATGATGACAAGTAGCCTCCCTGGATGGCAAGTAGCCTCCCAGTCAGACATCTTACTTTTCGTCACCTCTACAATAAGCAGTTTTCTCCCTACCAGCACTAGGTGCTGGTTATTTTGAAAGATATATGTGCTTCTATGGAGATGAAAACAGGAAAAGGAGAGAAATAGTAGGGTTTTTCTCATTTGCTTTAAGTCTTATTTTCTTTCTTTCTTTTTCTTTCCTCCCTTACCTCCCTCCCTTCTTCCTCTCTCCCTCTTTTTCTTTTTTCTTATCATTTTCTTTTTCTTTTTTCTTTTCCTTTCCTTTCCCTTTGCCCTTTCCTTTCCTTTCCTTTCCCTCTCTCTCTCTTTTTCTTAGAACTCTTGCCTCATCAAGTTTCCAATCTTTCTCAATTCATTTCTTCAACAATCTGTCTTGTAACCTTGTGTTCACTGAGTATCTTAACTTGGAGAAATCTTTGTCAACTTGAAAGTAAACAATGGTACCACATTAATTTGTATTTCTTTGATGATGCGTGAGCTGAACACATTTAGGTTTTTGACAATTTCTTTCTTCCCTGGAGTATTACCTATTCATAGCCTGTGTCTTACCACCCCCCCCCCTCCATTAGAGTGTTCCTGTTTTTCTTAATTGAGCTCAGTGCTTAAGATCTTAGGTTCTCTAGAGTGAATTTTCTGAGCCTCACGCTAGCTCTGCCACTTGCTTTGGGACACCGAGGTGTAAGTTGCAGAGTGACCATATGCATGAATTCTCATCTTTAAAATGGGAAATAATAATTATTGTTATGTCTCAGAATACTTCTGAGGAATAACTAGATAAAATATGTTAAGTGCTTATAACAGTGCCTAGCACATAGTTTATGATCCATAAATGTTATCTGTTATTATTAGCTATTTAAATATTAAGAATATTATTCCTTTATAGGTGATTTAACAAATGTTTTTCTTCATTTGACTTTTGCCTCTTTTCTTTCATCTGAAGTTTTGACTTTCAAATGTGTTAAATTTTAGGTGGTCAGATTTGTTGATCTTTATGTTTTTCTTGAAAGCCTTTGTGTTCAGAAAGTTTCCCTCAACCCCAATTGTAGAAAGAATAGGTTTTCACACAGTACTTATAATTTTCATATCCCCTTTACTATCCTCAATCTCCTGATGTCTAACTTCAGTCTTTTCCACTATTTTTAATTCTCACTTACTTTTACTTTTAATTGTGTTAAAGTATACATAATACGTACTTTACCATCTTAATTATTTTTAAGTGTACAGTTCCATAGTGTTAAGTATTTTTGTGCAATCTATATCCAAAATTCTTCATTGTGCAACACTTCTGTACTCATTAAATAACTCTTCTCTATTCCCCTGCAGACACTTAACTGACTGAGCCACCCAGGCACCACAAAGGTTCCTAAAACTTTAATCTACTGCTTAGTGTTGTTTTAAAAATTATGGTGTGGCCATAATTCAATTATTGATTGATTCATTAACTCAACAATGATTAATTGAATACTTAACAATAGGTCAGGCAATGTTCTGGGATAAAAAATTAACATGATTTTTGCCTCTGAGGACTTGACTAACTTCAGTGGAAACACGGACCTAGACAGTAAGAGTTACAATACAGTGTAATAGAGGCAAATAAAGTATAAAACATTAATCAAGTTCTGGTCTAGTTAATCTTAATATGTCAGGGCCTTTCAGTTGCCATTTTTCTTGTCATGAGAACAGTTTTCTCACATGTTCAAGGTTGATTTCTAATGGTAAGAGAATTCGGTTGGAATGAGATAGGAGCTGACTTCCTGCAAACACTACTATGGGCTTCGCATTTCACTTTACTTTAGTCCATTATCAGGGCTATTATCTAGTTCAGAAATTGATATGCTGAAAACACCCTAGTTTCTGTTCTTGCATCTTAAAGTAGAAAGATCAGATACTATTTCCTTTAGTTGTCTATCTGAGGACACCCTATAGGCTATTCCCTTGATAGATTTAATTTCACCACTGTACACTGAGTTTTTCTTAAGGAGGAAGCAGCTGGAATGAACAAAGAGTTGAATTCTGAGATTCTGAGAACAATGGCATTTGTTAGCAATTTGTAACAAGTGAAGGAGTATAATCCGTAAAGTACTTCCTCCTAAGATGTTCTTGTAGTTCTACTTTATTGTATCCTTCCCCTTACCTCCAACCAACACTGCTTCCTATCACGCAATGAATGACTAACTTGCACACATTCACCTACAGATTTTAAATACAAATAAAGAGAAGGGATTCCAGTGATTATTTGGTACTTCCCCTGCCCTTTAAATAGGTGTTAACTAAACCATTTCAGGTAGATGTTTATATATCTTATTAAATATCCCTAGTGAAGAAATTCTATAACTTGTTCCATTGTTCAGAAATCCTGAAGTCTATGATTTGCTGTGAAAAATAAACTAGAGAGCAGAATAATTTATGTAACTCATATTTAAAACACACTTGACTGAATTAGTTGCATGTTCCAGAGTACAATAGATATACATATGAAAATTTTAATGAAGGATGCCTTAAAATGATAATTTGTCCATTAAGTCTATCAGTTCACAAGTACTTGTTAGGTATGGGTAATGCATCAGGCAATATGGTAGTTACTGTGGGTACATAGATAAGAAAAAGATAATCTTCATCTTAAAGGAATAGACTCATTGGAGAGAAAGACCTGTAAACAAAGAATTCCACACAATATGATAAAAACATAGGAAAAAAGGTGAAGTAGTTATTAGGACAGGAATGAAGCAGTTTTAGGAAAGACTTCTAAAGGAGAAGGTGCTTAATTGAATTGTATCTGAAATACTGGCTGCTCAAAGTGTGGTTTGCAGACCAGGGAATTTGCATTGTCTGGGAGCCTGATAGAACTCTAGAATCTCGGGTCCTGCCCTAGACATACCAAATCAGAATCTGCATTTAAATAAGGTCTCCTGGTGATTTGTATGACATTAAAGTTTGAATAGTTTTGCCTTAAAGGACTCCCAGTAACTGCCAGGTGGATATGGAGGAAGGGAAGAATATTCTCTGGAAATGGAAACAGTATGTGTAAAGGGACAATCTTGAGAGGCACTCTCTCTAGTAGCAGATTCTGAGACAAGGATTTGAGTACAAGCAGCCTATTTGGGAGGAATATCTGGTAATGTAGTGGGAGGTGAGACAAGGAAGATGAGAACAACTGTTGAGCATTTTTCTAGAAAGTAATCTCTGTGAGCAAATCGGAATTAGTCTCTTAAGACTATGCTGGGAAAGAGTGTGACATATAACTTGGAGTTATAAATTCCAGTTACTCTATGGTCGAGAGATGCTGCCAAGTGATGCTAATTCTCCAGGGTTTTAGACTTTCCATGGGCATAGGCTCTTTGGACTCTGGCCACCGGAAAAGACTTCAGGCAGAGTTGTAGGTGAAAACCAGCAGATTGGTGTTCACTCACAGAAATGGGGAGTGGTGAGGAGGATATAGGTGGGCACCAATGGTGACTGCTATGGGAAACGAGGTATTAAGCAGCACTATAGGACATACTCAAGGAATTGCTGTTTATTCAGCATTCTGGGAAATGCAGAAAGTTAATGTATAAGCATCAGGATCCAAGGCTGTCTAGATACATAGAAGCCAAATCACAAAGGGCCTTGTGAGGATGATAGACTAAGAAAGTTGAGTTTCACCCTGTGGGCCATTATGTATTTTTTAAATTGAGTGTCATGATAGAAATTTCATTTTTAGACAGATTGTTTTGGAGGCAGTTGAGAGAATGGAAGGAAGTCCATGGGATTGAAGGTGGAGAGGCCAGTAGAAATTATACAACTTTAGATGCAGCTTCTGTAGTTATGGTATCCCATTAGCATACTGGATTAATCAATATTTCTACCAAGCTTCTATATTCAAGGTATTTTGCAATGGTGTATGTGAGGTATAAAGTATTGTCTGTTTCTTTTTCTTTGATTGATTAAAATAATCTATTCAAACTGAAGTCTAGTCCATCTATTAGTGCCATGGTTGTGTGTCAGTAAGGGTTGGTGTATTTGAATTCAGCATGGATTTGTGTATTGCATAGGTCTTGAATGCCCTAACCAATGCCTGGTGTCATCCATTTGTTTTTTTTTTAAAGATTTTATTTATTTATTTGACAGAGACAGTGAGAGAGGGAACACAGGCAGGGGGAGTGGGAGAGGGAGAAGCAGGCTTCCCGCCGAGCAGGAAGCCCAATGCAGGGCTCGATCCCAGGACCCTGGGATCGTGACCTGAGCCGAAGGCAGACGCTTAACAACTGAGCCACCCAGGTGCCCCATCCATTTGTTTTTAATAGAACAATAGTTCTGAGAGCACAGGACACTATTTAATAATTTTTCCTACCAAATGGAACTATAAATAAGCTCCCAATTAATGAATATATTAATAATTTACCCTGCTCATGGACCTTAGTCACATTTTATTTATGATCATTGCCACATTGCATATAAATGAGAATTTTTTGGTTATTACTATACTCATATCAAAGTGTTGCCTATCATTTCTCTTAGTTGAGATAGGTAGAACTTTGTTTTCAATCCTGAGGACTTCATAATCCTAATCTTAATTTTACTGTTGCCTGGAAGATGTGTGTGTCCAAAATATCATATTTTTCAGATTTTATTTCAGTCACTGAAGTGTATTGAAAAGTCTCATTCTATATACTCCATTACTGACATCATTATAAAGATTTGATGTTGCTTAAAGTAATTACTGACTTTATTAAACCAAACTTTTTTTTTTTTACCTTTGCATCAGTTGGGATTAACTTTTTCCCACTCATCCTTAATTTGCATCCTTTGATTATTTTCCCTATTGATGTTTTGGTCTTCTTAGAGCTATAAGTCTTCAATTCACAAAAGACTTGATTAATACAATGACTAGTATTGTATATGGTATTAAAGATAAGAATTTCTTAGCTTGTAGTTTATTCTTTATTTTAACACAGAGAAAATGTATTGGGGAGATTCAAAATGATAAAGTTATCTGTATTCAAAATGATAAAGACAATAAACAAGATATTGAAATTGAGTACAAATCTTCCAAAATCACCAAAGCTCTTTGATAAGAAATTTATCTTCTTTGAGCTGCTTCAATTTAAAATAAGCTAAGTGTTAATGAGTCATGACCCATTCTCTGTTCATTTGTCCTCTCATCTTGCTGTGGCAAATATTCAACAAATACTGATTAACATCAAAGAGAGTTTACTCTCTATTGGAAATTTTGCCACAGTAACATGTTATTTCTGTTTTACACTCATTTATGGCAACTTTTTCTATGGTGGGCACCAGAGGGGGCCAGTTGGATATATCTGTTGCCTTATCTTATCTTGGTCTGAAAAACGAAACTACCCAGAGATCGCACAAACTGATCTGATGCAATGGGAAAGTCCATAGGAGGACTTAAGCAATAGATCAAGTTTTATTTTTTATTTTTTAAAAAGATTTTATTTATTTATTTGACAGAGAGAGACAGCGAGAGAGGGAACACAGCAGGCGGCATGGGAGAGGGAGAAGCAGGCTTCCTGCCCAGGAGGGAGCTGGATGCGGGACTCGATCCCGGGATCCTGGGATCATGATCTGAACTGAAGGCAGATGCTTAGTGACTGAGCCACCCAGGCACCCCAATAGATCAAGTTTTAATTCAATTAATTGTTTAATTAAATGATCTTAAAATGCTTGACTCAATTTCTCTGAGTGGTCGTTTGTGTATATCATCTAGTGAGACATTAAAGTGAGCTGATAAAGAGTAGATTTTGGAATCTGGGTTCATATCTGTGATATAAATACAGATTTATTGCATAACCTTGACTAAGCTGCTTATACTCTCAAGAGTGAGACAGTGGACAAGAATGTTCACATTGTGAGGATTAAGTGCTATATAGTGATTGTCATAGTCATATTTTCATAGCTTCATAATTAGGGAAAAGGTAAGTATCTGTAGATAGCTTTACCATTTTGTAAAGAGAAAGAAATTCATTTGGGTTTTGATGCGAAGATCCTTTCTTCTCATAATTTCTAAGTTTCCTGTAAGTTTCCATTCTCTTTCACTCAAGCCTTCCTTTACTTTGGTTATGCAGAATTTATGCTGTGGGCATTATGGGTTAGCGTTACTGCTGTGCACACTTTTCCATTTAATTTTAAAGTTCCATTGTTCTGTGACATTAAGATTGCTATCAGTATTCAAAGGTCAATGAGTCAAAGACACTGGAGCATAACATATATTTCTCCCACCATTTTAGAACCTCATATTTATTTTGAAGACCAGGAAGCCCATCTTCCTTTCTCTCTCTTCCCAATGTTGATTGAACTTTGAAGTTTTTATTTTCCCAGTAAATTTGTAACATTGATGGCTAGCCTTAAACTTGGCAAAAAATGTTTTCCCTTCTTTTTTACTTTTGCTGAACTGAGACCTTTTGGACATCTGTAGGTCAGTTCTCGTTGGAGAGCTGGGAACAGTGGAAATACCTGCACCCTGGAAATAACTCAACTCTGTATCAAAAGAAGTCAAGCAGCAAAGGTCAGGCAAGAACATGAATCCTGATGCTCAGACAAGCCCCAGGCAGGCCTTCTATAGAATCTGAGAAGCCAGAGTCGGGGTGGGGGGGGAGTGGAGGGAGAACATTGTGTTCTTGCTCAGTCACCCTCTCCTGCTGCTCAGGACAACACAGACATACTGTAGTGAAAGTCAGCCAGTGCCCAGGTGAAAGAAGATAGGTAAAACACTTTAGGATGAAAATAGGAAAAATTATAAATGGAGATAATTGTGGAAATAAAGTGGTTTTTAATGTTAGTAGTTGTAAACTAAAGATGGCCCTTTGGGCTGGATATAAAATGTAGTTTTTTGGTAGTAATCCTTTTACAGTTGAATAACCTCTACCTAAATAGAAGCTTTATCGAGGCAGTTGTTTTTAAATTTCATTTTTCGAGTCATCGTTTTTCTTCTTAAATTAAAGCTCCTTAAAGTGATAGCCATAGAATGACAGGTGAGTAAAGAAGTCATAACAGAATGTTCTCACAGAATAAAAAAACACCTTTGATAATGTGGTATTAATGAAGGATCGATGAGAAAATCTTCAGTAGATTCAGGTTTTCTCTTACTTAGGTCATAAGGTTGGCGTTCAAGTGTTGAAGTGGTGGTATGACAGTAAGCTGAACACAAATATCTGAAGATTCATTCTTTCCTTCATTTACTACCAGCCAATTATCCCTTTACAAAATGGTGTTTACCTCATCAACATATATACGTCTTTGACATAATGGGAGGATATTATGATTCATGTCTGTGATAGGATTTTAGTCTCCTGGTTTTAGGATTGCCCATTAGTGCAGATATTGTTAGATCTCACACTCACAAGGCACCTGAGTTCTTGTTGAGACCCACTGTGAAAGCTTGCCATTGTTATTCCAACATTACCCAGAGTTCTTGTTCGCGTGAAGCCACATAAAGCAGAATTGAATTCCTAAAGAATAGACATAGTGTGCAAAGCCTGATTACTCTTTTTGAAAGCTGATCCAGACTGGTAGAAGCTTTTAAAAATTTTGTATTTAAGATTAATTTTAATGAAAAAATATATTAGGAGTACTTGTTTTGGCCATTTTCAACCACCTCATTCCTTTTAGGAACATTAATGCCTCCAAGGTAGAAGGAGAAAAATGAGGCACTTGCCTTGTGTGATTATGGAAGAAACATTATGTTTTGAGAATGAGAACCCAGAGGTAATTACTTCTCGGGAAGAGAAAAGGGAGTATGCTGCTTTGGCACACTCCACAAACCAATTAGATATCTTAGCAAAACAAGTTGCCTTAGAAATCCCACTTTATTTGGAATAGATAAGCTCAGAGTTCAGAGACAGACCTTACCTCAACCTTTTCTGCTTCCCTACTCTCTACCCTGATAACTTTCTCACCTGTAAATAAGAAAGTACTCCTTAGAATATCCAGTCAGCCAATAACAGAGTGTAATACTGTATGTATTAATACTCCCAGGACACACAGTGGTGCTACCTGGGAGTCAGATTCAATAGCACACCTGGCCTTGGGTGAGTCATCTAGTCATGCTTTGTTGGTTTCCTCATCCATAAAGTGGTGATGGTGATGCTATCTACCTTGCTGGCATTCTACAAATATTACCGAAATGGCAGTTGGTTAGCACTTTAGAGGAACATGCTATTAAAAAATGCCTTTATTGCCATCTCTTCAGGGCACAGAACTCTTCTCACAGTCAGGAGCTATTGTACCTGTACAACGTGTTCTTGAAGCTTGGAAAGGATAAGAATGTGGATCTTGAAGGAGAGCTCAAGTTCAGTTATTTAATTATGACAAGGCAATGCATGGATTTGTAGGTGGAGAAATGCCAACTTTATATCTGTTAACAGCCATCCACAAATGAAACTACATAAAACTAAGTTATATCCCCATCATACCCAAAGAAATAAAGTTAAAACTAGCCCAGAAAAGAGCCAATATGCATGTGTGTTGAGGGGAATGATTAATTATCCCCCTTACCCTTCAACATGTCTTGATCAAGAATGCCTAGGTTATTCTCACATAATCTGCTTATAGCCAACTCACATTCATGGCCATAAGATTCTCAAGAATTGTCATTAGAAACCTCCCACTGAAATCGATAGACTTAACAGTTTGAATGAGAAAAAGGAAAAAAAAAAAGCTAGAAATTACTGTTATTTCCACTTTAGTTTCTCTCCAAGATGTTGATGTGCTAAGTGTTACCTAGCAGAAGGCATTGTGGGCATGAAAAAACATTATCAATCTGTCTGAAATTCTGCATCAATGAAAATAGTAACTTCCTTAGAATCCTGTGGTTTGAAGACCCCCTTTCACAAAATGTCTGCTAATGGAAATAAAATCTTTCTTTTGAGGAATGTGCACTAAGATGGGAACAATAGGTCAACATATTTTAAAGTGCATTAAGATGACAAGAAATGATCAAAGGTAGTCACAAAATCCAACCCCCAGGTGCCATTAATGAGTGTACTTTCCAATTTGAATGCCACTAGTTGTCCATAATCCAGGCATATTAACCCTGTGGAAGGAAAGGATAGAGCCTTCTGCTTATGGTAGTTCTAAATAGAGCAATAACTAATTCTATCATTATCAAGTCTCAAAGGCAGTGATGCCTAATCATATAATTATTTGTCTATTTATGGATTCTCAGTAAATGGTATGCCTTAGTTTATTGCTGTACTTGTTTGGGTATTAACTGTCACTGTCAAAGCAATTAAATGACAATTCTTATCATTCAAGGGGCTTAAGAGAGTCTGCTAGGTCATTTTAAGGTTTGACTATAGACCAAATTGCCCAAGACATTTTTCCCTCTCCCTTTAAATATATAATATATATATATATTTATTACATATAATATAAAATAATATGATATAAAATAATATAACATAGTATAATATATGTTGCTCCTTTAGAATCCTCCACAGACAGCATAGTCTCTGTTTTTAGAAATTCTCTTTGGAGTTCAAAAATGCTCCCTTTAAGGAAAATTTTACAGTGGTTTTTTTTACATGCACTTTAAAATATGTTGACCTATTGTTCCTATCCTTCAAAGTGATGAAGAGTCAGTGGTTCAGCAATTCTTGTCACACCTCTTGTCCCCATCTTTTCTACCTTAACTTGCACATACATACTTAAATAAGTCAATAAAATGAGAAAAATATACACATTTCCTACTGAATTCCCCCAAATGAGAAACTCAGGCCATTGTCAGATCTGCAATCACCTAGCAAGTATACTCTCTGCTAAAAAGAGTGGAAAGGAAGAAGGCTCTAAAATTGCTCAGCTGTCTGGATAGACTCTAGTGCCATAGGATGGGAGTCTGTCTGCATACCCTAAAATCTATCTCTCTGTGTGTGTGGAGATTACCCCACCGGTTTAGAAAATAGTCAGTGCTTACAAGTAACTCTTAAGGACGGTTAACTAATGACTCAGTTTGCCTATGTATGTTTTCCCAATGGCAGAATTGTTGGCACCTGCTTGGCTTTTTAAGTAAACCCAGAAAATGGATGTTAAAGCCTTCTGGTGATTCAGCAGTGGGTGGAAATGTTACTGCTGTGCTAGAAGTATTTGTTTCTATAGGCAAAGAGCTTTTATGTGTTTTTCTGGGTTATTTAATAACTTAATATATGTGAGTTCATAGAGGCCATTTATTTATGCTTGTCTATAGCTGAAACACACTACCCTTTATATAAATATTGAAAGAATCTTGCATGTTATTATTTTATAGTTTTGCATCTTACACACTGAATTAAGAAAATCTTCATACTTAACATGTTTTCAGAGTTGACCTTCACATAATATTTAACTGCATACTTAAAAAAAATATTGTCCCCTTTCCACTCTTCTCACTTTTCTCCCAGATGTTTGAATCCTCTCCTCACAGTAAAATTACATTTGGTAGCAACAAATCCAGCTGGTAGGGCATCTAATTCAATTTAATCCACAGATACAATTTTGCATTTGAATAACTGAGGTAAACACAGTCTATTGCTAGCATAAGGTACTGTCATTGCAACTGTAGGCAGTCATTAAATCAAAGATAATTTGTGGTTCTTATCACCAAAACAAGGTGTATGAAACTTTTTGAACTTTGTAATCAAAAGGAACTAAAAACACTCATAAGTCTAAATGTTATCATCCTAAAAACTTTGAGAATCAAGCTGGTGTTGTCTCCTTTCCCAGTCATACTGCACTAGATAATTATTATGTAAAAAAAAAAAAGAAGATGTTTCACAAGACTTGTAGGCAGAAATTAATGTGAGAAAGTCTTAATATATACAAGTTTCATAAAATAGTCTATCCACCCATGGGACCCTGGGTCCTATGGCTATAATTGTCACAATGAAATAAAACCATTTAAAGCATCTATGTGTTTTGTTTGGTGTTTAACAGAGCAATTGAATTGGCATACTTCTCATTCTATAATAACAAAAATCAAAGACAGAATTAAAAATTAAAGTCATGATCTTATAAAGAGAAGTAGTCCTAAATCGGGAGTCAGAAAAATCATTTTTTCCATATATTCACTCCATACATCCTGAAAAGTAACTCTACCTTGTGGGCCCCATGGTCCCCAACAGTGCTGTGAACAGACTGGACTATATTATCACCTACGTGCTTTTTGGTTCTAACAGTCTTAAAAATCCTCTAGAGCCATACATTGTAGAAGAGAGTGTTTTTGCATTAAAATATAAA
Source organism: Leptonychotes weddellii (assembly GCF_054177405.1). Taxonomy (NCBI): domain Eukaryota; kingdom Metazoa; phylum Chordata; class Mammalia; order Carnivora; family Phocidae; genus Leptonychotes; species Leptonychotes weddellii. The sequence continues at coordinate 129,910,936 of NC_138372.1, forward strand.
AGTAGTTCTAGATTTTAGAGCAAGACATAGAAAAATAGTATAGTGGAAGGAGGGATAAAGAAGTGGAAAAAGAGAATTCCTCAGCAATGATTTTTAAAGATAAAGTTAATTAAGGTTGGCTTGTGGAACAATCAAAAAAAATTAAGAAAATTCCACTTACCATAACATTAAAAAGAATAAAATATTTAGGAACATATTTAACAAAAGAAACCCAAGACTTTAATACTGAAAACCATAAAATGTCATTGAAAGTAATTTAAAAAGA
>NC_138372.1:129911700-129926985 GCF_054177405.1 Leptonychotes weddellii
GGGTCAGCCACCGGGAAAGGTGTTGAACTGTAAATAAAGAACAAGTCAGACAGTGTGCCTTGTGAACCCGCCAGTTGTCACCATTATGCTGGACCAGTCCAGAATATAATACAATCAGAGTGCAGCTCTTATTTATATTTTTCCAAATACTACTTGTTTAAGAACAAATTAGTCTTATAGTATTTCTGCCCACACACAGGTAACAGACTTTGCTATGGTCATATTGTCATTTTACATTGCAAACATTTCAGTTCAGGAATTAGGCTCATCAGTGGAAAGTAGTAATCAAATTTCCAAATGCTCATTAAGGCCAAACTCCTCTCTCTCATCTGAAGCTTACTTTTGCCTGGAAGAGCCTAGTGAGAAAGTGAGAGTACAGCTGGTTTTGATGTCATTTCAAATGGAATTGTTTGCTTAATTTAATTTTTTGCATTATTCATTGCTAATGAATAGAAGTACAATTGGTCTTGTATATTGATTTTTGTATCCTGTAATGTTGCTGAATTCATTTATTAGTTCTAATGTGGATTTCTTAAGACTTTTTTTATATATAAAATCTCATAATCTGTAGATGTAGTTTTACTTGCCAATCTAGGTGACTTTTATTTCTTTTTTTTTTTTTGCCTAATTTCTGGCTAGAATCTTCAGTGCAAAGCTGAATGGAAGAGCAAGAGTAAATAATCCTTGTCTTGTTCTTCATCTTAAGGGGAAAACATTCCAGTTTTCAGTTTTAAGTATGATGCCAGCTGTTGATTTTTTCTAGAGATCTGTTCATGAGGATAAGGAAATTTCTTTTTGTTCTTAGTTTGTTGAGTGATTTTTATCATGAAAGTGTCAGATTTTTAGGGGCACCTGGGTGGCTCAGTCGCTAAGCATCTGCCTCCGGCTCAGGTCATGATCCCAGGGTCCTGGGATCGAGCCCCATATCAGGCTCCCTGCTCCGCGGGAAGCCTGCTTCTCCCTCTCCCACTCCCCCTGCTTGTGTTTCCTCTCTCGCTATGTCTCTCTCTGTCAAATAAATAAATAAAATCTTTAAAAATAAAAAAAGTGTCAGATTTTTGTCAGATGTTTTTCCTGTATCCACTGGAATGTTAGTATGTCCTTTTTTCCTATTATTCTGCTAATATGGTATATTACATTGAATGATCTGTATTTCAAATTAAAATTGCATTCCTTTTTATATGTTGCTGTGATTGGTTTGCTGGTATTTTGTTGAGGATTTTGGCATCTATATTAATCAGTGATTGGTTTGTGCCTTTCTTTTCTTGTGATGCCTTTGACTTATTTTGGTATCAGACTAATACTGGTCTCATAGAATGAATTTGGGAAATGTTGTCTTCATGTCTTTATTTTTCTTTTTGGAAATGTTTTGAAGGATTTGTACTAATTCCTCTTTAAACACCTAGAAGATTAATTAGTAAAGTCACCTGAGCCTAAAATTTTCTTTGTGGAAAGTTCTTTTGATTATTCCTTTTTTTTTTTTTCAGATCTATTCAGATTTTCTATTTCTTCTTGAGTCAAATTTGATAATTTGTGTATTTCTGAGAATTTGTCCATCCAGGTCATCTAACTTTTGGTATGTAATTATTCCTAGTATTTCATTATAGTTTTTTTTTAACTCTATAAGGTCAGTATTGTCCCCTATTTCATTCCTGATTTTAGCAATTTGAATCTTCATTTTTCTTGGCCAGTCTAATTAAAGTTTAGTGAATTTTATTGCCATTCAAAGGATGTTTCATGATGATGTCTTAATTCATCTTATCTATTGTTTTCTTATTATTTTTAAATTTATTTCCAGTTTAATCTTTATTATTTTTTCCTTCTGTGCTTTGGGTTTAGTTTGCTCTTCTTTTTCTTGTTTCTTAAGGTGGAAGTTTAGATTATTAATTTGAGATTTTTTAATATAGGCATTATAGCTATTAATTTCCTTCAAAGCACTGTTTCTGCATCCCATAAGATTTTTTATGTTTCCATTCACCTCAACATTTGCTAATTTCCCTTGTGACTTCTTTGACCTCTTGGATATCTAGGGGTGTGTTATTTAATTTCATATATTTGTTGATTTCCCATATTTCCTTTTGTTTTTGATACCTAATTTCGTTCCCTTGTAGTTGGAGATGATACTTTGTATGATTTAAAGCCTTTAAATTTACAACTGAATTTTATAAGGGGGTAAAAAGAAGTCTCTCCATTGAAGAAGTGGCTTTGATCTGAGCTCCTAGGAAGATAGAAAGACATGTTGACATCCCACAAGCAGGAAAAAGCTTGGTGTTTTCAAGGTTCAAAATAAGGCTGGTGGGGCAATAATCGTGGGCAAGAAGAGCCCTAGCAGTGGAATATGCAATGGAAGAAGCAGATGGGCTGTGGGGAGTGGGTAAAACCACAAATGTTGCAGATTTGAGGTTTGGTGAGAATAATGGCTCAAGTTGAAATTGGCTTATTTTCGTTCCAATTAGTAAGCATTGAAAGAGTTACAAATAAATTTTGGGAACCTTGATGGTGCAAGAGCATGTAACTTCTCAAAGCCTACTTAATTTCCAATATATGTGCCTGAAGGTGGGTGGTCTCAGAAGCGAGGGAAGAGTGGTAAGAATCCACAATCAAGGGTTCTCCATCTTCTCAGGACAAAGATGGTGCAAGGATAGCAACAACATAATGTGAAAAGTAGGCTCAAGGTCAGTATGTCTCGTGTCAGGAGAGATTGTGGAAGACTTTGGAATGGCCAAAATAATAAAAAGATTAGTAACATGTCCTGACTAGATTACTTATCCAGATTCTCTCAGCCTTTTATTGTCATTGAGCTATTTTTAAACTGTGTAAATTGTAGATAACAATGAAACTGACTACTTTCCACATGTAAATGAATTCTGTTGAGTGACAAAAAATTGATCCACTTATCCCCCCCCCAAAAAAATAATTTTGCATTTATTTGTAAATTCATTTCAGCATTCCTGATTAACCTATGTAAGTATGGTAGTTTGAAATCTTTGAACCAATTGTGACATCTTGTTTTCTCATTAGCAAATGAGTTAAAATCTTTTGCATGTGTTCATCTTATATTATTATGGATCATGATTTTACTTTTTAGAAAAATTATCCATTAAATTGGAAAAAAAAAAAAAAAAAGGGCGCCTGGGTGGCTCAGTTGGTTAAGCGACTGCCTTCAGCTCAGGTCATGATCCTGGAGTCCCAGGATCGAGTCCCGCATCGGGCTCCCTGCTCGGCGGGGAGCCTGCTTCTCCCTCTGACCCTCCCCCATCTCGTGCTCTCTCTCTGTCTCATTCTCTCTCTCAAGTAAATAAATAAAATCTTTAAAAAAATAAAAAAATAAAAAATAAATAAATTGGAAAAAAAACATCATTCTGTCCCATCGATATTTAGTTCTCAGGGACAATTTGTGGTAAATATCACATGCATCTTGTCAAGAGCAAACAATTCATTGTCATGATTTCTCTAACAGCCGTCTTGTCTCCTTGGACTGTTGGCATTTATCTCTGAGTTTGGAGGCACAATTATATTAAGCAGTCCATATAGCCCCAACCCCTATTTCCCTGGTTGGGGTTCTCTGGAGCTTTTCACCCTTCACCTTTATCCAGAGACTAATTGAGGTACTCCAACATTCCATCTTAAGGAGTACATTGCCCTGGTTTTGAGTAGAAGCTTAGCTGCTGATTTATTGTAGGCAAGGAGAATCTGCTGATCAGTGCCGTAACACAGGGCACTCTTGCAAAAGCTCCTTCACTTGCTGGTCTTAGCGAAGTCTTGTATATCTGGTTTTCCTTAAGGATCTTATGAGATTATTTCAGTTTTCAGTCTCTCAAGATTTATAGCAGCTGAGGTGTTTTGGTGGCAGCTATGCTTGTAAAATAAACATGTCCAGGTATAACTGTGATAAAGGCATGATGTTTGGAAAGGCCAGGTGTAAAAATAATTGATTTATGACTTGCTGGAGGAGTTCTTGACCTAGGATTGAAGTACATGAAAATAAATCTTTCTCTGTAATGAGTTCATTTTTCTTTATTTTAATTTTTTTCAATTGTAGAACCAAGTTAGTTGTTTTTACATCAAAATGCAGTTCTGCAATTCTTAATAAATCTAACACTTCTCTCTGTTTTGTTGGGATAAACCCAAGGGACAAAAATAAATGATGTGACCTGTAACAAATCATGAAATTACACTGAGTTTTTTTTTTCCAAAAAATACTCTTAGATGTTTATAAAATCTTCCATGATGAGTAGCTAATAGAAAGACAGTATCCTAAAAATATCATTTTTAATGATGTGGCAGCAATAAAATTGGGAAGATTTTTTTTCTTATTTAAGGGTTATAGTAAAACCTAAATGAGCAGAGTACTAGAAATCTCCATACTTTAGCAATCTGTTATCAGACTAATTTTATCTTCATTGATCTGGAAACCTAAATAAAGCATCAAACTATCTTATATGTCAATTTGGGGGAACATTCTATATGTGTTTTATTGTGTATAATCAAAAACTGAGTGTCAGAACAAATTTGTAGGGGCTGCATTAGATCCATTATGAAGGAATCTCCCATTACCATCATTACCATATGTATTGAACTTTTAAGTGATAAAGTGATATATATCTTCAACTGTTTTTTTTTTTTTTTTCCTTTTACTTCTTTAGCTTTTAGTTAGAGCCCTGGAAAGTAGAAGAAAGAAGAGAAAGAAGAGGTAGAATTGCTTGTCCCAATTAGCTCTCTAACTATTGGCTGTCATTACTGGAAAATTAATGAAGACTTTGCTTTCCTTTTTTCTATCCAGACACATACGTGGATATTAAAGCACAAAGTAACCACTTGGGACTTACAGAAGAAGGTGAGAAGGGTCATAATGCTGTTAAAGATGTTCGGGTCACCAAGATCTGAAGGAAACAAAGGGCTAAGATGATGACAAGAGGAAGAAGCAGATAAATGGCCAGGAATGGTCACCCCAGGCTTAGATTGATGTTGGTGGAAGCTGATATTCTTTGTAGACAGACATTAAAGAACAAGAAATCCTCCTCTGTTCTCAACATTCTGGGAATAAATCACTGTGCACAGGAAGATAAGACTAAACCAGATCAATCTGTTAATACTAAGATCAATTATTCTATTGCTTTTTAATATTCTAATGATCAGAAATCAATAAAATTCTAGTGTCAGTGATTGAGAGCTAGGAAGGGGCAGAGTGACTGTGAAATCTACATTTCAAAAAATCAATTGCCAAATTAAAAATTAGATTCTAGTTTCAAATGTCAGACTAAAGACATGTTTATCAAGATTTCCTCCCATGACCTAATTAACAGAAATAGTAATAACAGAAAAGAGGTATTACTCAACAAAAACAATGGACTGGAGAATGGATTATCAGTGAACATAAGTTCAGTGGGGAGTCTGCTTGGATTCTCTCCCTTTGCCCCTCCCCCTGCTCTCACTCTCTCTCCCAAATTAAGAAATCTTTTAAAAAATTAAAATAAAATAAAAATAATAAAATCTATGGAATTCAGAAAGTAGAAGAAGAGGTGATGACTAATGATTTGAGTAAAGGAAACCATAGTCTGGAATATCCTTGAAGGCAACAAGAGTCAAAAAGACATCTGATCTCTATTTGATAGGGTCCCAGAGGCACTGCAGATTCAGAGAAGGGGTCCCCTAACCTAATGGCCAGCTTTTTTCTGACTCAATTTAAAACAAAGTCTGTCAGTCAACATGCCCAGCAACTCACATTGGGCACGTAGTAAGCCTTTCCAATGCCACAATCTCATATATGAAAAAGCAACAAAGAATCACAGAAATTTGAGGAAAGCCTGCAACACAAGAGGGTAGATGAAACTTGCATCAGAGGAAGTAGGAAAATTCCTAAAAATGAAAAAAAAAAAAAACACCTTAAATTAGGCCTTAGAGATATCTATAAAGATACTGTGTGTGTAAAATAAGATTAGCATACTGTGAAAAGTGAACAGTGAATTCCATTCAAGATGGCAGACTTATGGGCACTTATCTCTTCTTCTTCCTGACTCAGCAAAAATGATAGTCAATGATAGAAAAAGATGTAAGCCTACATAAAGACAGTGGGATGTATCCACTAGAAAATAGAACACGTTTTTGGAATCTAGGGGGAAACACAGAGAATGCTGGGGAATAATGAAGCAGAGTTATAGGATCACAAGTTAGAGAAACTTGAGTTCTTATTATTAAGGTACCCCCAGTGAGGCCTAGGGAACATGAGTCTTAACAGATTATTGTGGAAGTCTAGGAGGAAGTCTATGAGAGCTATGACAGTCCATAATTCTATAAAAAACCATAATATATGTTGGTAAATTCAACAGAAGGAGCTAATGGAGACAAATGAGGCAATAATTAGAAATTAACCCTTGAGAATTTAGCCTTGGGAAGGAGAAGAATCACTTCTTCCAAATATTAGCTAAATAAATGAATAGAGGCTGAATAACATGATATGAGATCATGGACTAAGAATCAGGTAAGCTCAGATAAGTTAGGGACTTAAGAAGAGTGGTAAATGTTTAAAACAGCCATTGAGGGGGTGCGCCTGGGTGGCTCAGCTGTTGAGCGTCTGCCTTCGGCTCAGGTCATGATCCCAGGGTCCTGGCATCGAGCCCCGCATCGGCGCTCTGCTCAGCGGGAAGCCTGCTTCTCCCTCTCCCGCTCCCCCTGCTTGTGTTCCCTCTCTTGCTGTGTCTCTCTGTCAAATAAATAAATAAAATCTTAAAAACAAAACAAACAAACAAAAAAAACCAGCCATTGAGGGAAAAATATAAAGGAACTGAGAAGATGAGAAATTATTGTTCAGTCACAGTTAGGTTTCAGCTGGATCATAATGCAGCAAACTGCACAGCGTTTTTCTTCTATCATGCTCAGCTGCCATAGGAATTAGCACAGCATCAGTTCAGATGGCCACATCATACTAGAGTGCTTGTGTAGAAACCACTGAAATGGTTGATCCTGCAGGACAGGCAGAGAAAGGTTACTGTCAATAAAATCAGAAAAGGCTCATGAACTGGGAGAACATGAAGGAGAAATGAGGCTACAAAAACAATGAGAGTAAAGGGTAGGCTTAGTGGAAGTCTGTTCAGAGGTGAAAGACTTGGCCATGATTACAAAGAAAGTGCAAGGCCTTTTTTTTTGAAGAAAGTACAAGGTCTTAACTCATAAATTTAGTGTATTTCATGTGAATGAGAAGGTCTCAAGTATAACTTTAAAGGTCAGTGACTGACGTGGAGTATACATCCAGAGATTATTTTAAGCATTTGTTATGTAACTAAACATGTATTCTTTGAAGAGAATAGAAGTGTAAAAAAATTTTGAGAGAGAGAGTGTGTGTGTGTATCCAAAAATGAATCAAAATAATTAGGATGAAAATTGTGTGACGGTTCTTGGCAGGATATAGTGAAATAAACTTTTCTAAGAAGGCACATCTGAGTGAACTGTAAGTAGTTATTTTTATCTCTGAAAAGCAAGTTTTCCAATGTTGTTACACATGTGGTAGATCTGTTTCCAGAAAAGCAATAAATTATTTTGAAAAGAGACAAGACGTACACCTCATTAATGATTACTAGTAAGGGAGAATCATTTCTGTACAACCAATGAATAGCCAAAAGATATAAAAGTTAGAAATAAGATATTTGAGTAAATAGATAATCCAAGGGATACTATGTTAATCCAGACACTGATAATCCATTAAATGGATTAAATACATTAAATAGATTTTGTTTTGGTTATCCCTTGTTACATAATAAACCACTCCAAAACTTAGTAGCTTAAACAACAAAATTATTTATTATCTCTCAGGATTCTATAGATTGACTGGGTCCACTATACAGTACTTCTGTTCCATGAATAGTTGGTTTAGACTGAAGTCCACAGAACTCTGAACTGATCTGGAATGTGTACATCAACTCACTTGGCTGGCAGTTGGAACTGTATGTTGGCTGGGAGTACAGTTGGTGCTGTTGACCAAAATGCCTCTTCTCTCTCTCTCCCCATGTAGCCTTTCCATATGTCTTAATCTTTTCCAAAATAGTGTGTTTAGGTTTGAATATTAAGAGTTCTAAGTAGAAGCTGAAGATCTTTCAAGGTCCAGTTTTGAAAGTTATCCAGTGTTAACCTCTGTTGCATTTTATTTGTCTAAGCAAGTCTTGATTCAGGCCAGATTGGCTTTAGAGTGGTGATATATGGAAATGTCTTTTTAAAATCCAAGTTATAGGGGTGCCTGGGTGGCTCAGTCATTAAGTGTCTGCCTTCGGCTCAAGTCGTGATCCCACGGTCCTGGGATCGAGACCCACATTGGGCTCCCTGCTCGGCGGGAAGCCTGCTTCTCCCTCTCCCACTCCCTTTGTGTTCCCTTTCTCGTTGTGTCTCTCTGTCAAATAAATAAATAAAATCTTTAAAAAAATATAAAATCCAAGTTATAGGGGCACCTGGGTGGCTCAGTCATTAAGCATCTGCCTTTGGCTCAGGTCACAATCCCAGGGTCCTACGATGGAGCCCTCATCTGGCTCCCTGCTCAGCGAGGAGCCTGCTTCTCCCTCTCCCTCTGCTGCTCCCTCTGCTTGTGCTCTCTCTCTCTAATGAATAAATAAAAAATCTTTAAAAAAACAAAATAAAATCAAAGTAATATATGCATATAGCTTTTTAAAATAAAATAATAAGAAAATCTTGTATGAAAAGTAATGGTTTTCTACCTGCCTTCCACCCCTGTTCTCTAGGCCCATTGCACAACCAATTTTCTGGGATTCTTTTCATTAATATACTGCATTGGCTTTACTATTTCCTGAATCCCATGTCTTCTTTTTTGGTTTACTTGTTTGTCTTGCTGGAGCACATTTTCAAATATGGTACTAAAAGAGGGTACATGGAACATAAATTTTTCAGTTCTTAATTGTTTAAAAATATTTTTATTCTGTAATCAGAATTAAGTTTTTAGAGTATAAAATTCTAGATTGAAAATAGTTTTCTTTCAGAATTCTGAAGGCATTCTTCCATAATCTTTAGCACCTTAGCATTACTGATAATTGGTCTAATTCCAGTCTTGTTCTGGTTCTATTGTTTCTATTACTTAGGATATATATGGAATGGTTTGAACTTGCAGCTGGCTGATTTGCTTTGCAAAATTCTGTAGATGCCCGGGACTACCAAACTGCAATTATAGTAGAATGTGGGAATGAGACGGGACAAAGAGGAAGGTGTGGTAGGCAGAACGGCCCATTCAAAAATATCCATACCTAAATCCCTGGAATCTGTGAATATGTAATATCACATAGCAAAAGGGACTTTACAGTTATATTTAAGTTGTGGCCCTTAAGATAGGAAAATTATTCTGGATTATCTGAGTGGACCCAGTCTAATCACAGCAGCTTTTAAAAGCAAAGAACTTTCTCTGGCTGGAGTTAGAGAAATAGAGCAAAAGAAGAAGTCAAAGATGTGAAGTTTGCAAGATACTCAACCTATTGTGGCTGGAATGAGAAGGAATGCAGGCAGTTTCTAGGAGTGATGAATTTCCCCCAGCTGATAGCCTAGAAGTAAATGGGGACTTCATTCCTACTCTCACAAGGGATTGAATTTAGCCAACAAACTCTGTTAGGTTGAAAGCAGATTTCCTCCAAAGCATCCAATAAGGAATGTAGCACTGCTAACACCTTGATTTCAGCCTTGTGAGTAAACAGAGGAGCCAGCTGAGCTCACATGGACTTGTGATCTAAAGAAACTGTGAGATCATAAATTCGTCTTGTTTTAAGTCAATAGGCTTTGGCAATTTGCTAGAGCAGTAGAAAACTAACACAGAAGGTCATTAATTGAAATCTGCATGAAAAAATTAATGGCTTTATCCTTTCTTTCCAAATCACTACATTTAGAATACCTGTCATCAGGGTTATTCCCCAGTGCAAGCCAAAAAAATACACAAGTACCTTCTCTGAAGAAATATAAGTATCTGCATTGCTGAGAGGTAGGGCAGCTTTTAGAAGCTTTGATATTTCAGACCTTCATATTGATGTTTTATGGACCTCCGGTCCACAATGATGGCCAGTTTTCTACTCTCGTGTCTTAAGCCAAAATCTGCCAATTAACAACTCCAAAGAATAAAAATGGTCTTTTCTAGACTACACATATTCTAAAATGTGAAAGAGAGAGGCCGAGCTGTTTTTACTCATAACACATTGTTACCAAAAGTGTAGGGTTTTTTCCTTTTGACACCAAATTTGTGGTGTCTTTTCCAATACCACTCTTCAATTCTCTGGACACCAACTGGGTGTCTTACACTGCAATTCAATTCTGACAGTAGCTACTTGGAGTTAGCATCAGACTTCACAGGTTTAAGGGCTTAGTCCCACAGACTGCCCTCACTTCAGATGCCAGCCACAAATCAAGTTCCCAGGTTACCCACAACTTCTGTCTGACTTAGTTACAAAGTTGAGAGTTTCCTATAAGCCTTCCCTCCATGTTTGATAATTGGCTAGAACATATAATTGGCTGTTTTCTGAAATTCCAGAAAACAGCACTTACTCTTACTGGTTTATTATAAAGGATCCAAATGAAAGGTCAGATTAAGAGGTAGATAGGTACTGGAAGGAGTTCCAGAAGAGTCCCAAGTATAGGAGGTTTTGTCCCTGTGGCAATGGAGTGGGCCACCCTACTGGCATGTGGATGTGATTCCCAACTGGGAAGCTCTCTAAACCCTGCTGTTTAGGGGTTTGTTTTTTTTTTTTTAAAGATTTTATTTATTTATTTGAGAGAGAGAGAGAGAGCACATGAGAGGGGGGAGGGTCAGAGGGAGAAGCAGGCTCCCCGCCGAGCAGGGAGCCCGATGCGGGACTCGATCCAGGGACTCCAGGATCATGACCTGAGCCGAAGGCAGTCGCTTAACCACTGAGCCACCCAGGCGCCCCTGTTTAGGGGTTTTTATGGACATTCAATTACATAGGAAAGATTGATTAAATTACTGGCCATTGGTGATTGAACTTCATCTTTAGCCTCTCCCTCCTCTAGTAGTTGTTGAGGTTGGTGATGAAAGCTCCAACCTTCTAATCACATGGCAGTTTCCTTTAGCAACTAGCCCCCATCCTGAAGCTATCTAGAAACCCACCAAGAGTGACATCATTAGCATAAACTCAGGTATGTTTGAAAGAGACTTCATTTCAATAATAAAAGACACTCCTATCACTTCTATCACCTAGGAAATTCCAAGTGTTTTAGAAGTTCTTTGTTAGGAACAGGGACAGGGACTATATATATATATATATATATATATATATATATATATATATATATTAGTCTGTGTGTGTGTGTATATATATATATTAGTCTTTGTGTATATATATATATACACACACATATACATATATGTATGTATATATATAATATGTCACAGAGCAAATGCAGATGAGAGAGAGAGAGAAAAACAGGCACAGAGGAAACAGAAAATTCAGGAAACAGAAACGTTCTCTTTTTTTAAGATTTTATTTATTTGAGAGAGAGAACGAGCAGTGGGGAGGGGCAGAGGGGGAGAGAGAGAGAGAGAGAGAAGCAGACTCCCTGCTGAGCAGGAAGCCGGATGCAGGGCTCCATCCCAGGACCTGGAAATCATGACCTGAGTCAAAGGCAGACACTTAACTGACTGAGCCACCAGGCACCCTGGAAAGAAACTTTCTAAAAATTAAAAGAAAATATCCAATAATAGAATACTAATTCATATTCTAGAGATTTTAAAAGATTGCATTGATGATGTAAGAACAGGGTACTAAACAAAACCAAAAACAAAACTATTAGAAAACATAAAAAGAATGCTTACGAAAGCAAAATATGGTTGAAAGGAAAAGAAAATATAATTTAAGCATTGGGGGGAAAGTTAAAAAAATCTCCTAAAAAGTTGAAAAAAATGCACATCGTTGGAAAATATATGCAAAAATGTTGCAGACGTAGAAGACTAAGCCAGGAAGCTTAAAATCTAGTTAAAAAGAGTTTCAGAAAGTGAGCACAAAAAAGTGAAGGGAGGAAATTTTGAAAGAACATTAAATCTTTTTCAAAGTTTATAAAGGACACGTGTCTCCAGATTGAACAGATAAATGCAGGTGTAAAATTTACCCCTTTTCTCGGTCACCTGGGTAGAAAGAGAGAATTTCTCCTAGAGTTTCATATGTCCATGTTACCACACAGTTCTGCATCACTGGGGCTGACTTTGGGCTAAAGTTAAGAGAAAAGAGAGGAAAAGATTAGGTATTGCTTCATATTCAGGGATCCACAGGGCCTACCTCTCCTATTTCCTTTGGCCAGAAAACTAGTTTTAAGTATCTATACTATTGCTTTCACTGCTGCAATGCAGTTCTGTGACTAAGGCACCCTTACAGGCAGGACTGGGAGACAAAAAAAAAGGAAAGAAAAAAACAAAATAAAAACCCAAACATACACACTTTCCGGAACACTGATGCTAGTTTTCGAAGTCGAGAAGGACAAGATTCCTTTCTGCTTCCCATACCTGCTGCATACGTTTGCAGGTAAGATTTCTCTTGGGTTAAAGCCAAGATATTTTTAAAAAGGAAAAAAGTCCAGAATAATCATGCCTATTATAATTCCTCCTTCAGATTTTGTCATCCCTCTTTCCAAGTCATCTTTTCAGAGTCCTTAGATTTTGCTATTCATATTTTGACTAGGAGTTTTAGGTACAGTCAGTGGGCCAGATAAGCAGTAGTTTGCTTATCCCATGTTGGCCAAGTATGGAAGTCTAAATCAGGTTTTAAATATTTAAATAATTTAAGTATAAGAAGAAAAGTCTAGCAGAATGTAGGAAAATATGAGACTAAAGAGAAAGGCATAAGATTGTATGTGGAAATATTAAGTAACTGAGACAATGATGATGTAGGGTGCATCTGATACAAGGGTATGATCTTTTGGGGAGTAACAAACTCATATAAAAGAATATTAATAAGAAGATATAACTCTGACATTAGGATGAAGGTAGAGGCAGCAAAGGTGAGAGGGGTTTGAGAAAACTCAGAAAAAGTGTAGGCTTCTGAGCTTTAGACTTTAAAATGTTAAAGAGAATTGTCGAGCAAAGTTTACTATTTATATATCTTTGTCTCCTAAAGAGTGTTTACTACAGTGTCTTAGGCATAGGAGAAATGCCATTAATACTCAAGGTTCAACTGATGATAATGGCTGGGATGAAGTAACTGAGCTTGTATGAAAAAAGTCGTTAATTTATGAAAAAAAATCATGAATCATTAATCCTGTCATAGGCTATGTTAGATAAGGAGCATTTTGTACGGTATTGACTGGAATAGACAGAGGCCAAATGGACACATCTTGATGAGGATGTTAACTTTGTAAAAGGAGAGAGAATGAGGGAGACTAGCAAGAAAAAGTGACAGAACCAAAACACCAGAATTGTATTAAAAGAAAGTAATGCTATCAGAAGCTTGTGATATTGGTAACATTAGGCATTGGTTTCAGCAGCATTTCGAGAGATGACTAAAAATTCCTGTTTGCTATGACTCATAAAAGTTGAACATTAGTAGTCTGCATCTTTTCATGAATTGCCACTTACCAGTTATCAAGTTTTGCTCATTGTTTTATTGCATCAAATAACAACATAGAAACTACTTTAATGAATTCTTTAGCTTTTGGTACTGACGATTTTTTTAAATTAATATACACAAAGGGCTGCAGGCTGGAACACCTCCAACTGGCCTTTCCATATGGATGCTTGGCTTTCTTATAGCATGTTGGCTGGGTTCCAAGAGCAAGCATAATAGAACAAGGCAGATGTACATAACATTTTAATGACTTACTGATACAACATCACTTCTACCATATCCGGTGGTCACGGCAATTACAAATGTCTATCCAGATCCAAGAGATCCAAGAGAAGGGGCATAGGGTCTCTGGCGCAGTGGGAAGAATGCCAATGTCACTTGTAAGAAGAACATGTGTAATAAGAATATATTATTGTGGCTTTCTTTGGAAAATGCAATTTGTAGCAGTGTGTTACAGTTTTAAAAAGCATCATAGTAAAGACATGGCAAGTTAAAAAAATATAAAATAGCAACCTCTGGTGGTTATTTTAAAGCAGAGGGAGGCCATATGATAAGTGATGCATCAAAGGAAGAATGTAGTAACCTGGAGCTATCAACTCCCACAAATTAACTCATTTATTTAGTTGTTAATAACTCATTGAGCATTCAGTGTTTGCCAAGTCCTGGGGGATATTAAAATGAGTAAGACAAGATCCTTGCTCTTAAGGAACTCACATAGTAAGACAAATAACTTTACTGTCATTTTAATGCTATTGTTTAATTATGGGGCATGCAAGGTGCTGGCACAGTAGTTAACTCTTAAGAGAGTTGGTCTCTGATGGAAGGCACCTTTACAATATTTCCTATCTCATTGTTTCCCAGTATGTGTTGCCTACTTTTCATGTGGCCTATATAGTCAATGTGTGTTCATTGTCCCTTTGGATCTGGTGTGCGAATCTCCCAATCACTTGCTCCTGGTAAGCCTCATTATTGCTATTCACGTTATCATTGATTTAAAAACCACGGAGCTTGGCTTCTCAAGGATATTGCTCTGAAGGATACACAGATTTAGCTAGAATTAAAGTAAACTGGGGCAGTGTATTTGGTTACAGAATATAGCAATGTGTCCTACTAAGGGCAGCTTCTCTGTCAGGGGAAAGCTATATTTAACTCACTCCTTTTTAATTGCTTTGATGTAGTTCTATGAGCACTGAAATTTAATCTCATAGGAACCTTTCCCTTTTTATAGATCACAGGCCTTTCTCAGGTTTAAAAAAATACATTTACCTCATTTTAGCAGAGAACAAATACTCATGCAAAAGAATATTAATGGAAATATATTATTTTAAGATGATGTATGTTTCAACAACATCTAAGACATGAAGTAGATAGACGAATAAATGTTAATAAGGTTAGTGATATTTGCACATTCAATCCTCCTTTGATAAGCCCATAGGAAGATAGGGCCCAAAGCATATCTGTGTGAACTTGGAGCAGCAGCTACTATGGTGCCACAAATAAAGTGGGTCATGAAGACTTTCAGAATATATAGATAATATTTCTACTTCCATGTTTATATTCATGACATAGGCAATATGAATATGATGACCCATTCACAGAAATCTATTTGCACAGAGCCTCTTCAGCTGGAGGGCTAGTGTGACCATGCAGAATAACCCGCCAAGCACATAGTCATACAAAGTGAGATATCAGACCTTACTTAGCAAAGTATATGGTGCTTTCCCTCACCAAAGTAAAA
>NC_138372.1:129927485-129983112 GCF_054177405.1 Leptonychotes weddellii
TGTAGAGCAAACTAATTTCCTATTAAAAAAAAAAAAAAAACCCTAGTAAATATTTTAGGAAATGTTGGATTTGAAATAACTGACATTTAAAATGAAAAAAAAAAGTTCTTAATTTCAGAAAAAAAATTAAAAATGGAATAAAGGGAAAAATTCTAGCTGATTGACTACCCTCCCTTGGAATATCAATTGGGATGATTAAAACAAATGTTAGAGAGGGGGGCCTGGGTGGCTCAGTCGATTAAGCATCCAACTTTTGATTTCGTCTCAGGTCATGAACTCAGGGTCCAGGGATTGAGCCCCATGTTGGGCTCTGTGCTCAGCTGGGAGTCTGCTTGAGGGTTTTCTCTCTCCCTCTGCTCTTCTCTCTCTCTCAAAATAAATCTTTTTAAAAAAACAAATGCTAGAGAAAAGTTGACACTCTTCTCTTTTATGACACAATTCTATTACTATTTTTCTTTTATTCCTTTGACTACTCATTCTCAATTTTGTTTGCTGGGCATTTATTTATAAGTCACAAATCTTCCTTCTTTCGGCTTATTACCAAAGTCTCAGTTCTTGGTGTTCATTTCTTCCCTTTCTACAGTCTCCTTCAGAAAAAATCCTTTCCATGTGTACTTTTTTATGATTTTTACTCTTACCATTATATAGCTAATTCTAATGCATGATATCCAATTCTATTTGTCACCTCAGAGTCAATCCCACATTTCCAACTATCAACTTTATTCCACATGAGTGTATTGTCATTACCTCAAACTTATCATTTTTTTCAAATGGAATACATTGCATTTCTGTTTCAATCAGATATCCCTTCTAAATTCTTTGGCCACATCAAAAACTACCATATTCTTAATCACTTAAATTTTAACTTTTTATAACAACACGGAAATATTCTTTTTTTCATCCAAATCCTGTTAGTGTTTCTTTCAAATATTACTTTTTTTTTTTCTTTTCAATTCCCATGGCTATTGCCCAAATCCATGCTCTCCTTGCTGGACATTTCAGTCCTTGCTGCATTTTCCCCCTCGAGTTCAAACACTCTATACCCCAAATCTATGTAATGTCTCCTTTTACTTAACTGGATTGAAATCTTGTTTCTTGTGAACAAACATGTTTTTACTCAGATACCATCTTCAGTCACATGTGGACATTAGGTATAGCTTCTTAATTCATACACTTGCTAGATTAATATTCCTAAGTATGTCAGACGCCTGTTAAAAAATCTAACCCTCTAGAAGTGTGCCTCTAAAAGTTACAAAAATCAAAGCTCCTCTTCTTGGCTTTTATTAGTTAGAAAACATAGATTCTGATTCACATATCCAATCTAATTTCTCCCTTTTACCACTATATACTTCCACTTAGGCTGGCATGTCCTAGAAACGCCAATGTTTATTTCCTTATTCAATGCCTTAACTAATAATGTTGCTTTCATTTGCAGTGCTGTCCCATCATCTTCTCTACCTTCCAAGTGTCTTAGCTATTAATTCTGTATCTTTGGCCTGATAAGGCTACATGATCCCACAAATATATATCTGGTAAATGGCCACTCAGTCTTTAAAACTTAGCTCATGCATCATCAGATTTAGAAAGCTTTTCCTGACCTTTGTCCTTCAATCCTCTCTTATTTATATTATCACCCTAATAATGTATTAATATCATTTATTTATGTATTTACCTTTCCCAGAATAACTGTGTATGCCATGAAGTCAAGGCAAAAATCAAATCAGAAAATAACACAGTGCTTGGTAGAGAGTTGGTTCTTAGTAAATGAATGCTGAAGAAATGAATGAATGAATGTCTATCTTTTAAGACAGCTTAAGTCTAACCTCCCTATTGAAGCCTTCTTAGATTATCCTCAATGCTTGCTGATGTCTCTTCCATCAACAATTATAGGTTTTACTACACAATTTAGTTTTCAATTATTTACCCTCTTATTTTTAAATTTTAGATTTTAATCTTCTCTGCCTTAATCAGATCAGAAATTCTTGAATGTCTGGGAACATGCCATTTTCTTATTCTGTCTTTTCCACAGTGCTTAGCAGGGAAAACATGTTGTTTATATCTGTTGATTATAATTTTTCAAGAACTACATCTCTGAAAAAATTAGAGATGGTGTCTCATGTATTTTGGCTAGAAAGTTTTTCTGCAGATATATTTATACATCATCTCAACTAAAAGATGCTGTGTTAAAAAAATATTGCTCTTTATTGGGAAAACACAACAATGACATTTCCTCTCTGCATCTGATCTTTCTATTTTCTCCTTTGGCAGTGGTAATAAGTCCCTTCCCAAATGCCAGCCCAGTTGGTGAGCATGTTCCTCTGCTTTATTTCTCATAGTTACACCTCTGAGTTTGTTGAAACACTGTGGAAATGTAGAAAAGACTTGTCTTGATTTATTCCAATTTGAAAAGTGTTCATGTTTGTCCAAAATCTACCTTCTTTGTCAGATGCTCACTTTGATACTTGACAAGTTTGACTAGAAATGGATACTAATTTGAAAGTAGTTACCAAAGGTAGGAACTAATTAAAAAACAAAACTAAAATATAAAACCCCCAAATCAAGCAGAGCTCCTTCAGATTAATCAGTATTCTTCAAATGGTGATTTTGTGCTGTTAATTAGAAAGCTGTGAAAAATAAGAAAATATTTATTAACAAGAAAAGCTAATGTGATTTCTATTACTGAATTAAGATTGAGCATATTAATCTATTAGAAAAACAAAACATTCTTTATAATTTCAAATCAGAAACATTTTAAAAGTCAACAGAAATATCCCTTGCACAATTACCTAGTGAAATTGCAGCTAATTTTAAAGAAAACTTTCAGTTAAAACCTATCCATTAGGGAAAGAGTAATTTATCCTAATTCCTATGAGATATTGTTAGCATTACACTGACTCTTGAAAAAATTTTAGACAGTTTTAATAATCTTCCTCCCCCATGTTTATAAATTTAAAGGTTACTGGACAGTTAAAAATAATCTTCCTCCAGTTTTTCTAAATGAAAGGATGTCAAGGCATCACCATTTGGATTGCTGTTGCAGTGATTTTGTAACTGTAGCAACCGAATGCTGATGAACCAGCTTCTATCAGGAAAGTGTTTTAAAAATTCCTGTGAGACTTCAGCAGCTTGGTAAGCCAAAGGGGAACATATTTCAAATTAATTGTTCCCATTTTATGTGTTAAAAAAAATCAGCCAGTCTCCTCTGTGACAATCCTGCTTTATTGTGTCAGTAATGAAACCACACATTTAATTGACAAGTGACAGTTCCTTGCTGTTCTGTTTCCTTTGCTATTTATGATATTTTCAGTGGCTGTCTGTGGTGCTGAGAATGCCTATGGTGGCAGAAGCTCATGTCAATATGGTCAGTTCCATTAGCTTTCTGAACAGGGTCCTTTACTTTACCTGGTAATATGGTTCCTGATTGATTATATCTTGAATTTTAGTAAATGGAGTTACATTTTTTTTAAAGATTTTATTTATTTATTTATTTGACAGAGAGAGACATAGTGAGAGAGGGAACATAAGCAGGGGGAGTGGGAGAGGGAGAAGCAGGCTTCCCGCAGAGCAGCAAGCCTGATGCGGGGCTGGATCCTAGGACACTGAGATCATGACCTGAGCCAAATGCTTAACAACTGAGCCACCCAGGTGCCCCTGGAGTTACATTTTTTTATGTGCTAGGGAGTTTTATATCTATGTTAATCATGTTAATGACCTTTTTTTAAAGGGAAAGGATCCCTTTGTATTGCAAATAATTATTCAGGAGGGAAAGAAGAGCAGAATTGGGAACCAGTAAGGGTTACACTTGAGGAAAATAGAAATCTTGCTAGAGCTTGACCACTGTCAAAATGAATATGATAATCTCTAGAAGTCTTCCTTCTAATCTCTATGCAAGGGATCTAAATTCTTATTTTTATTTATTTTTGATTTTTAAAATTTTTTTTGAAAGAGTGCAAACAGGGATGAGGAGGGGCAGAGGGAGAGGGAGAAAGAGTGCCTTAAGCAGACTCCACACCTAGTGTGGAACCCAGTGCAGGGCTCCTTCTCAGGAGCCTGAGAGCATGACCTGAGCTGAAATTAAGAGCTGGATGCTTAACCAGCTGAGCTGCCCAGGCATCCTAAGGATCTAAATTTTTAAAAACTGAGATTTTTAGTTATCACATTTTTAAAGATATGTTTACTATAATAGACTATAATAAAAATATAAGGTAGGTTTTTGCATAGGATGTAGCTGTAAAGAGTATTTCTTTTTACTAACAATAAGAAAAGTTCAGGAAAACTACAAATTTCATTTTTTTAACCTTCAGAGAGCTGAGATATCAAGTGAACCACATAGCCTCAAGTCCAAGGAAGAAAGACCCATAGCCACCCCTCTCCAAGTTTAGATGGGACACTGGAACTATCTTACCTGTGGCAGGGAATGGTAGGAAGAAAAGGTCCGTTCACAGTTTGATGAACTGTTAAAGGCTGAGGTTTGGCAGTGAGCTAGTACAAAATCTCTGGGAACCTCAGATATAGAGGGGTTACAGCTGTCTCACAGGCTCTTTGCCATGGGCTACTACCAGGTGTTCATGAAAAGACTGGTTTCAGAAAACCTTGTTACACTCAGGGCATAGGTAAAGAACTAGTGTAGCTGGGAAAAGATAGGGGAAACAAAACAAAACAAAACAAAAAACCTTGAGGTCTTTG
The DNA here is from genome assembly GCF_054177405.1 of Leptonychotes weddellii. Taxonomy (NCBI): domain Eukaryota; kingdom Metazoa; phylum Chordata; class Mammalia; order Carnivora; family Phocidae; genus Leptonychotes; species Leptonychotes weddellii. Next base: position 129,932,172 of record NC_138372.1, read on the forward strand.
AGGCTGAGGGGCAGGAAAGAGGACTGAGCCTAAGTTGTTACCATTAGAGGTGTCCTGCCTCTGTGGGAGGGGTAGAAAACATACTTCAAGAACCACACAGAGATCCACCACAAATACAAAGCAGAATTTAACTGCCATCAGGAGGAGGGACAAGAACCTTGAGAAACCCCACCTTGAGGCTCAGGTACACAGGGCTTCCCTAAAACTGGAGCTCAAGCAGGACAACAAAGCCCCCTTTCTGTCAACCTAACACACAGTACCAAGCTACTGCAACCTACCACTGAAGGAAGGGCAAGGGAATGGAGAGATGCCTCCCACCCCCAACCCTGTGGTAAAGGTATGAAGGGATGGTTGAAAGATGAAGGTAGATTACAAACACTGAGGAAAAACTCTATAGCAATCCTGTCTCCCAGTCTACAGTCAGGGTATCTTGGAGAAATTTGATGCCTTGGTGCACTGACGATAACAAAATCCAAACTCCTCTAAATTCCTGGCTAGATTGATGCAATCCTCTTCATTACCTGCCTAAACATAGTTAAGGCAGTTTGATATAGAAAAATAATCTTTCCAATAAATGATGCTGAAATATCCATATGGGAAAAAAAAAAGAATTTAGATCTCTATCTCTTATTACACATGAAAATGAACCATAGATCAAAATTTAAAATCTAAAACTATAAAACTTCTATAAAAAAACAAAGAAGAAAATCTTTGAGCCCTTGGATTAGGCCAGAACTTATTTATTAGCTAGGATACAAAAAACATAGATCATAAAAGAAAAAAATTGATAAATCAGACTTTATCACAATCATACCCTTTTCTCTTTGAAAAACATGTTAATAAAATGAAAAGTCATATATTGGAAGAAAATATTTATTAAACACTTACCTGATGAAAGATTGGTATCTAGAGAATATAAATAACTCCCACAACTCAATAAGAAAAGAAACAACCCAATTTTAAAAATGGTCAGGGGCGCCTGGGTGGCTCAGTCAGTTGGGTGGCTGACTCTTGATTTTGGCTCAGGTCATGATCTTAGAGTCATGGGACTGAGCCCCACATCAGGGTCTGCACTCAGTGTGGAGTCTGCCTGAGACTTTCTCTTTCCCTCTTCCCCTCCAACCCCCCACCCCGCTCGTGCTCATGCATTCTCTCTCTAAAATAAATCTTTAAAAAAATTTTTTAAATAAAAATGGGCAAAAGATTTGAACCTAAACCTCACCAAAAAGATATACAGATAGAAAAAAAGAAAAAGCATGAAAATGTACTCAGCATCACTAGTCATTAGGGAAATGTAAATAATAAGCACAGCCCATCTATCCAAATGGCTAAAATAAAATTAAAAAAAAATCTGATCTGATAATCCTAAGCACTTACAATAATATGGAGCATGTGGAACTATCAAACATTATTGTCAGTGAGTATGCAGAATTTTACTGCCACTTTGGAAAATAGTTTTGCAGTTTCTTTTAACGTTATACATACGCTTACCATATGCTCCACCAATCTGACTGTTAGGACTTCACCCCAAAGAAATGAAGACCCATGTCCACACAAAAGATTGTATGTAAATGTTTATATTGGCTTTATTCATAATTACCAACATCTAAAAATAAGCTCTGAAAGTCCAGCAACTGAATAAATAAGTCAAGTGTAGTAAATCTATTTAATGTAATACTATTTAGCAATAAAAAGAACAAGGTACTGATGCCTACAACAACATCGATGAATCTCAAATGAGAAAGAAGCCTGTCTCAAATGGCTACATACTGTATAATTCTATTTAGAAGTCCTTCTGGAGAAAGGAAAACTATCAAGTCAGAGATTGGATTGGATCTCTGGTTGCCAGGCCCTGGCAGTGTAAGAAGGAAATTCATTACAAAGGGGTATGAAGAAACATCTTGGAATGGTGAAATGTTCTATCTCTTATCTGTTGTATTATAAACACAACTGGGTTTGTCAGAATTCATAGAACTGTACACCTAAAAATGTCCATTTCACAATATGTATATGTTAATAATCTTGACTAAAAATAAGCTAAAGATAGCTTATATCATGAAAGATCATTCCTATGGCTGAAAGCTCCTCGTTTCTGAAAATGAATCCTTGATATGTTCACAGGTATAACTTCTGTTTATCTTTATTATAAATTTCCAGGAGTTTTTATGGATTCCTCAGTGTTATACCCCTAAATACAGACTTAAAAGTGCGTATCTTCCTGGATTTATCTTCATTTTTCCTGTCTTCCTTTCCCCATCTTTTAAAGATCACTTAACCGGAAGGAAATATTGAAAATGTTAGTTGTGGTTATCTCTTGAGGTGGGATTATAGGACTGAAATATTTTATTCTTTATATATTTTTATATTTTCCAACTTATAATTATTATGTATTATTTTTATAATCAGAAAAACTCATTAAAATGTAATAGTACTCCAAATTACCTTAACATTACTATTTGGAGATACCTGACTTTCTAGAGCTACAGACACTGACTTGCAACCACTCATCTAATTTAGGTTGCTTCCTAAGGGACTAACAGATTTTGGTCACTGAGCAGCTTTGTTACAGATAACGGTTGCTTCAAACAGTCTGTGTTGAAAGTGGTGCCTGCTTATGACCTGCACAGAATATGTCTTTACTGGTAATGTACACAAGCTGTGTGAAACATGGTCACTTTTATGTTCAAATATATACACATACTTAAACACAAATAAAAAAATCCCACAAGATCTAGGTTGCATTTTGGGTAATATGTTTGGGCCATTCATAGTCCAACCTATTTTCATCTATCTTGCACACACGTAAATAGAATTCACAGAGATGGTAGGAATATTTTTAAAATAACACTAGTAATGAAAAACAAATGCATAGAATATTTCAAAGCTATCTTTCTGTTATGAATGTATCACAATAGAAATCTTAAAAAAATTGAAAAATGCAGATCTCTCTCACTCTGTCTCTCTCTCTCATTTATCCATCTATCTCTGAAATTCTTATTACTCAGGAACAAGCTGCTATTAACATTTAGGAGTATTTTCTTTCAGGTATTTTTTTCTCTGTTTGTAATTACTAACATTTGTATTTAAAATTATCCCATATTTGCTTGGTCTCTTGAGTACTTACATTGGTACAATAAAAGTCCAGCTACATCACACTGTTACTCTGCTACTCAGGGGTTTTGAAAGTTAAACATCTCTTCTTATCATGTGCCTTTCTTGCTAGAAATTGTCAATGAATTAGAAAACACAGTTTGGTAAGACCACGTACCCTTTCCTTTAATTTCTTTTATTTTCCCATCAGTTTGCTAATTGTCCTACATTTACTGAGCTCCTTTTCAATTTCCCTCCTCTTTAGTCTGTCATATCTAGGATTGGAAATAAGAGGGCATTAATGTTAACAATCTTCTAACAATGTGACTAATCCCATCCATAAGTGAAGTGTTTTCTATTTAAATCAGAATTCTTGGGATACAGTGCTTCCATTCCTTTCTTTCTTTTTTTTTTTTTATTATGTTAGTCACCATACAGTACATCATTAGTTTTTGATGTAGTGTTCCATGATTCATAATTTGCGTATAAGACCCAGTGCTCATTACAACACATGCCCTCCTTAATACTCGTCACCGGGCTACCCCCTTCCCCTCTGAAACCCTCAGATTGTTTCCCAGAGTCCATAGTCTCTCATGGTTCATCTCCCCCTCTGATTCCCCCTTTTCAGTTTTCCCTTCCTTCCCCTAACGTCCTCCATGCTATTCCTTACGTTCCACATATGAGTGAAACCATATGATAATTCTTTCTCTGCTTGACTTATTTGACTTAGCATAATCCATTCCTTTCTAATTTTATTTTGTTTTTTAAAAGAGCGCCCTCTCCTTGTTTTTTCCCTTTTGCCCTTCTATTTCTTGGACTCTCTTGATTCTCTTGCCTATCCCATATCTCTGGAAGTTTCTTTAAGGTTTCAGAACTACTGTGTAGAATAATTAAAAACTCCATTATTTCCTCTTCAAAAATATTAACTCCACATAAAAGGTAGGATTTCTAGATTTAATATATCTGGACATAGGTACAAAGAGATACAAACCTTTTCCTTTTCTTGTAAACTCCGAAGTTTTCCTTTATGAACATGTAATTTCTAACTTATCTCTTACGAGGAAAGATGCTCCAAAAGGGAAATCAGTGCACAGTAGTGAAAGAGTTCCATTTTCCTGCCAAATCAAAGCAACATTTACCTTTGCCTTTGAGGCTTGACAGAGACCTCATCTATACAGTGATTCATTTCATGACCTTCAAAAAGAAAAAGTCAGTTGCGTCACCTTGTAACAAAACGGGAGAACCAGAGAGACAGTCTTTCATAAGGTCAGCAATCACAACAAAATAAACATTTTTATTAATGTTGAAAAAAATTTGCAGGGACAAAATAGACGTAGAATTGACAGTATCAAGAACAGCCTAGAACAGGAATTACATTATATTAAAGAATATTCAATTTGAAAACAAATACATCTCTCATTTTGAAACCGAAATTCTGCTGCTGGTAGGAAAAGCTGTCACGTGGGATCCACAGCGCTCAGAACTTCCCTAGTCTAATGACTGTGTTTCAGTCAGGGTTAAAAGCCAGAGAAGACCATCGAAGTCATCTCTTGCTTCTCTGAATTGTTAGTCAATGCTTCCAGAACCAATGTAGATGGAGAACAGGTGTATTTAAACAGATTTTTTAAATACCACATTTTACTTTAAAATTCAGACTTCCAGCGACACAATAACCTTTCTCAGAAGTAACACTGGGGATCTGTTTTTGAGAAATGGTCTTGAGGTTTTGTTGTGAGTTCAGCTTTCAGTTACTTTAAGTTTTTTTAAAAATTATATTATGCCGTGACTTTACTACTATTAATGCTAGGATCAGTTTGAGTCTGTCTTTGTGGCCAAAGACGACAAAGTTGTCTGACCTGCATTCTACTTAGACAAAGGTTAGTCTACACATGCTGGAGAATCAAGGATAACTTAGGGATTGATAGTTCCTTAGATGAATATGGAGGGATCTGAAAGTCTCTTCTACCTGGAATGAGGACTGACAGAGAGCAGGGATTGGTCAGACCCAGAACAGTCAAAGGCTCTGTGTCCTCTAACGGCATTCACGATTAGTATCAGTAAGGAAGGGTTAGGGGATATCTGTCAGTCAACATCCAGTCAGGAACAGATGGCTCAAAAAGCAATTTAATATGAGGAATTAGTTACAAAGGCATTAAAAGAGCTAAAAGGCCGAGTAAGGTGAGGTAACCCAGTTATTACAAACTGCAGGAAGTCACTTTCTCTGGGCTGGAGGGCCAAGGGAGAAAATGGAGTTACCTGAGCCTGGGGTGGGGGTGGGGGGCTGTGCCAAGGAGTGGAAGATGAAGGCAGCAGAAATGGGAGAGGCTCATGTTTAGAAAGGCTCACTTATGATGGAGGGGACGGTTTCAAGGCCAGCGCAGGAAAAGCAACAGCACGTATCCCGGGCAGTCTGCGGAAAGGAAGCATGGCAGGATTCTTGGACCTGTTTACATAAAAATAGTAGTTAGAACTAGCCTTTGGGAAGTAGAGGATAGTCACTGAGACCTGGGGAAGTGAGGGCTCCATTATTAGAACACATGTCTATGGTTATAATAACAGAAGTAACAAATAATTGCGAGTGACTACTAGGCAATTGTGCACTGGGCACAGTGCTAGGTACGGTATCTTACTTAATCCTGCCAACCATCTGTGGAGTAGATGCCCTTCTTATCCTCACTTTTCAGACCAGGGGAGGAAGGCCTACCATCAGGTCACATGGCTTGGGCCTTCTGACTGCAGAGGGCTTCTTATTCAACCACCACGTTATGCTCTCCCACTATGCAATTTCATCAATCTTAATATTGGCTTTGCTTTTAGTTCTTGAAAGGGATACATTCAGAAGAATTTCTAGGTTATGCACATTATGGAAAGGTTTAGTTTCTCAAGAAGTATGCATTACCCCCAAAGGAAAAGATAGGCCTTTATCCACCGACACCCCCAGAGAGGGTATTTTGGCCCTAATTCAATCTGGCCACGTGCCGTCCATCTGGTTATGCATCCGGCTTGACTTATTCAGTAATTTGACTCATTGAAACAGCATACATACACAGCCTACTACTTGGAGCCCTCCTAAGAACAGAAATAAAAACTCTCTGCAGATGTGACTGAGTTGATGAAAAGCAAGGAAGTTTCTAGTTAAAAAGTACTGCCAATCCTTTCTCACACCATCTGAACTTATAATGCTGGGAAAGAAAACTTTCATGTTGGTTAATAGGATGAGCATTTCTTCCCGAGGAATCCAGTCATCTGTAAAATGACTGAGAGATCCCAGAGATAAGCCCACATGGCTCAAACTTCATCCCTTCCTTATCTTAATGAAGTGGCGATTTAGAATTTCAGTTTCTGAAGCAAGTCATAACATGGGCAGCCAAATTTCATCTGGTAGTAGAATGCTCTAGAACTGCTCTCCTTTTGGGGGGAAAAAGTACATAAAGGATTTTACTGTTCTTTATGCTAAAAACCTATATGAAAAATTATATGACACCTTAGTTCCTTATGAGAGTAGCAGAGCCCCTCATTTGTCTAAACCTTGATCTTTAAAACTAAGAATAAAGATTATCAGATAGGATATAAAAATATAAATAAAAAATAGTAAATTAGACTACATCACAATATCTTTTGCTGTCTGAAAAAAATCTTTAATAAAAAGCCACACATTGGAAGAAAATACTTGTTAAATACCTACTAATTAAAGGACTGATATCCGGAATATGTAAGGATTAAAAAAAAACTCTAAAATACAACAACAACAAAAAAACACGAAAGGATGTGTGACATCATTAATCATTAGGGAAATGGAAACCATAATCACAGTGAGGGATCATAGCACACCTATTAGAATGGCTAAAATTAAATATCTGATAATAACATGGAACAAGTGGAACTCGTGTGTGTTGCTCATAGGAATGCACGATTTTGCTGCCACTTTGGAAAATAGTCTGGAAGGTTTTTTTCAAAGTTATACATATGCTTACTGTATGCTTACTGAGAGGCCTATTTGGACTACAATAGGGCCCTTGAGCCCAATGAGACTTAGGGTAGGAGGTGGTGTGGCAGATGCATGGAGTGTGTGAATGCTTCACCACCACAGAAAGAACTCAAAGCTTGTATTTTATCAACAGAGAATCAGTGCCATCCCTATGAATCAGTAGCATTCTGTTTCTATCTTTTATATCACACTATGGATTAGGGATGAGAAGAATGTAGAGTTTTTGTTTCAAAGTCTTAAGCTAGCCAGAAGTTATCAGATCACCTTATTGCCATCACAGCCATGTATTATAATTTGCATTGGAGTTTGACATATGACTGGGTCCTTACTGAGCACATTTAGTGTGAGATCCTTTTATTGTGTACTTTAGGGAAGGAAATGAAAAATGACAACTTTAAACTTATCTGAACATCATAATAACTCTATTGCATGCTGACTCTGTGCTAAGAAAAAGAACTGAGTGCTATGCATGGAACATCTCATTTATTCTTAACAACATCCCTATTGTCTCCATTTGGTAAATAAGGAAACCGAGGCACAGAGCAGATGAACAGCTTTCCCAAAATCACAGTCAATAGGGGCAGAGAAGAAGAAGCCAAGATCTGTCCAACTCCAATTTTAAAATCCAATCTATTAGTCACCATGTTGTTGACCTTGCTGGCTGCAATCTTGACCTTACTGCTCATTGCCTCTCTATGTAGCCTTTTGGTTTTCTATTTGCTTAACAATTTGTCTTAGTAGTAAAATCTAAAAAGAGGAAAAGAGAATACTATAACATCCACAGAGATATGGGAGCCCAAAAGAATAATCATCTTATTAAAAATGGAAAATAAGAAAAAACCACATTTAAAAGATGTAATGATGAGAAGTTAAAATTATTTGCTTAGGCTGATTCTCAGACAGCCCTGTCTCCTAAAATGTCAACATTAGAACAAAGGCTGACATTTGTTTGGTGATGGTGCAAAATGATACAGCCTGAACTAGGAACCACCAATAGAAATCTCACCGCCACCCCTGTTCCTTCTGATCTAAATCTGAACAGACCTAAGAAAAATAAAAGCTAACTGAGCAAAGTTCTTGTTATTTTGACTCATTTTGGCAAGACAGTTAAAGCTAAAAATGTTTTAATTTAAAATCAAAATAATACAGATCAGCTTATTAAAACCTTTCTCACCTTCCACCCACCTGTTTTTATCAGTGAAAAAAATCTTGGTCTTATGAAGTTGGGGCAAGGGCCATATCTAATTCCTAGACACAACATGAGTCTGGAACACAGATATCATAAGAGGTTTCTAAAGGCATTGTAACTATTAAGTAACATAGGAAGGAAGGTGCTAGGGTTAGTTGTCGTAAGGCAGGCTAAAACTTGAAACCTCTTTTCCTCATTATGAAACACTGCTTCTAGTTTAATCATTTGACTTTATTTAGATGAATTTACTCTTAAGCACCGACATTCAGACAGCACTTGTCTTTTCTCCCTCTCTTCTGTTTTTTTTCTTTTTTTAAAATTTGTTGAGCACTTACTTTGTATTGTAGTATGGGCTATGCATTTTATATAAAATACCTCATCACAATGACCTTTTTGTAGATGAAGAAACTGACGTTCTGAGGTGTATTAAGGCTTGGCCCATAATTAGAGTTAATAAGGACTGGTTGGAAATTAAACTCAGGTCTGCTTTCTGCCCCTAAAAATCATGCTCATAGCCCCTTTTATCATGGGTTTCTGAGTTTTTTTTCCTAGATTCCAGCGTCCAACCATCTTATACTTCTGTTAATACTTTCTCTCTTCAGGCAAATCCATTTACATTTTAGAAGATTGAGTTGTACTTCCTGTTAGGTGTGGATACGTTAGCATGGCATATTAATTTTGAGTATGGCTTCTAGAGACCACCCAGATTCAGGTTCAGACTCCACCATACACTAGCTTGTATACGCTTGTGAGAACTTGTCCAGTTTGCCTGACCTTGTCAAGGGTTTAATTTCCTCAGTTATAATATAAGGGATGATTGTGACACTGGGTAGTTGTGAGGTGAAGGAGATGAAGCATGGAGAACATTTAGCATTTGCCTGACTGATAGTAAGTGTTCAATAATATTGTAGAGGGGGAACTCTTGAAGTAATTGGGGCACAAGACTTGAGGTATTCTGACAGTCTGAGCACAAACACTCTTGAATTCATGTATTTGTAAAGTTCAAAAAACTACTGCAACATCTTTAGTCTTCATACCTTCTCTCATCTATGTACTGTTGCTAGGTTAATCTGATCATGAGTCTCCCTTGCTAAAAACCTTCCCTGTCCTTGCAGAAGACCAAGGCAAAAGAGGTCCAAGACAAACCACCATAGTGTGACAATCAAACCTTTTCTAATTGAACCTCAACCTATTTTTCTCACTTTACTACTTCACTTCATATAACCAATGTTTAAGCCAAAGTGAACACCTTGATATTCTCAATATAAATTATTTCTTTATTCTTTGTTCCTTCCTGTATATCTGCATGTCCAAATCACACCTACTTCTGGCCTTGGGACAAATGTCATCCCCTCTGCATCCTTCCTGATCTCCTCAGCTGGGAGTGTTTTCTCCTGTAGTGCTACTTCTCAGTCTTTAAAAAAAAAAAAAAATCTTTTTTAATTGGAGTATATTTGACAATGTTATATTAGCTTTAAGCATACAACATAATAATTCAACATCTCTATTCATTATACTATGCTCACCACAACTGTAGCATAGTATAATGCCCACCATATAATGCTATTACAGTACCATTGACTATACTCCCTATGCTATGCCTTTTATTCCCATAACTTATTAATTCCATAAGTAGAAGCCTCTATCTCTCACTTCCCTTCACCAGTTTTGCCCATCCCTCCACCCCCTTTCCCTCGGGTAACCCTCAGTTCCCTGTATTAATAAGTCTGATTCTGCTTTGTTTATTCATTTGTTTTTTAGATTCCACATATGAGTGAAATCATACAGTATTTGTCTTTTTCAATCTGACTTATTTCACTTTAGCATAATATCCTCTAAGTCTCTCCGTGTTGTCACAAATGGCAAGATCCTATTCTTTTTTTATGGCTGCATAATATTCCTATGCATCAGCATTACCTGGAGGGCTTATTACAACACACATTACTGCACCCAACTCCAGAGTTTCTGATTTTGTAGAGAAAGGGTAAGGCTTGAGGATTTGCATCTCTGAGAACTTCCCAGGTAGGGCTGATGCGGTGAGTTCAGGAGCCCCACTTTCATACCACTGTCCTAGAACATGTTAGCTCGCAGCATTTACTACCATTTACTTTACATTTCAGTGGTATGCCTGTGTCATACCTCTTATTAGAGAGCAAACTGCTTGAAAACAAGATCTGAGGCCATCAGTTTTTGTGCCTTTCTCCCATGACATTAGCAAATAGGGGGCCTTAATATTGCTGTTTGGCTAAGTGAATGTTAGTGGTACGGGAAGACTTTTCTAGTGTTGGAGTCCAAAGAAAGTGAAACACCCTAAATTCACAGATGTGACCTATTCTAGCACTAAAGGAAAATGAATAATACCATAAGAGGATGTGTATTTATTGAGGACTTGCTATTTGCTAGATGTTGACTGAAGTACTTTATACACATTATCTTATTCAATTCTTATCACAACTCTTTGAGGGTAGACTCAAGTATTATTTCCATTTTATGGGTGAGCAGTGATCCTTTGATGATAAGTAATTCCCCCAAGGCCAGCTAGCTAGCAAGCAGTAGAACTGGGATCTAAACCAGTCACTGTTTCCAAATAGCTCTTAAAGGCCATGCCCTATGGCCTCTTGCTGAATGATAAAGACCTGACAAAGTAATAGATTTTCATTCTTGTAATCAGTTGGGTAATAGTGGTCTCTTTTTAAAAGTGGATAGTAAGTAGAGTGATTTCTGCCTGTTATGGTCTAAATTTAAAAATATATAGGGCTTAATTTGGAATCTTAGGCAGAAAATCAAATTATCAAACTATATATAGGGAATGGTTAACCTCAATATCTTAGTCTCATTAGTCAGCACTAGGGATTGTCATATACATTTTCATCAGTTCAAAAATGATGATGAAATTAAATTGCATGTAAGACACTGAAAAACCAGATTTGCCCAGCATAAATACATTGAGTGACAGAAAAATCAAAACAAAACAAACAAAAAGCAAATTGAGTGATTTGGGTTAGAAGAAGCATTCCACAAATAAACCTATTTGCTTCAAAATTATTTTAAGATTCTTGTTTGCTTTTCAGTTTTTATGACTTAGACTTAAAAATATAAATGGCCAGGTTCAAAATGACGCATAAGAAACATCTATAATAAAATGCAAGAATATCCAAATGAAGCTATTTTGAAGTATTATTGGTTGTAGTTTTCCAGGCATTTTGATGTGGTTTTAAAGCACCAGGTTTTCTGGCTGCTTGAGTTTTGGGCCATATAATTAAGAAAAATATGTGTTTTAAAGGAAGAAAGGGATGGACAGTCTCTCCTGTGGGATTGTTGGATGGGGGTGGGGGAGGGGCTGCGGACATTGTCCTCTGTGGTAAGAACCCAAGAAAGCCGAAGTAGCAGAAGGAAAGGTCTAGAAGAGTCCAGCAATCTGCAATCTGGTCTGAATATTCCTTAGTTAACTCCCTGAGCTGAAGGTCATTACTTGATTGTTATTAGGGAAATACCCTGCTGTTACATTATTTCAAACAACTGTGAGTTTGTACTCTTAAGAAGTAGATGAAAATTAGTATAGTACTTGGAGCTATATTTGATTATCCCTTCGAGTTCTTGCACCCAAGATTCCAGAAAATTGTATGGGATTCCGGGAGCCATGCTATTAAATTCCAGATTAATAAACCACTACTACTCCTGGTAGCTTGATTTTATCTAACAGTTTTATGAATACAATAAGAAAATTATTGTGGTAAAAGTAAAGTAATTAACTTTTTTTCTTTCTGGCTTATGCTTTTTTTTCTTTAAGGAGATAATTGATAATTAGCTATAAGGAGTAAGTTCAAATAAAACATGTTCAGTGAAATGTCAACTTGTGTAAGAGAAATAATCTTGGTTTAGAGTTATAAAAGTAGAATAATCAACATTAAAATAGTATCCATTTTATGACAACAAGATACATTATATTGAGACACACTGCAAATGTCACTACTTACTAAATAATGCCTATATTGACTTGAAGAGGCCCAGGGCATCAGAGATGTAATCCTCATAAGGAAAATACTCTGTGTCGTTTCTTGTTTCCCTACTCATAACTGGCAACACAAAATTTTCAGCAGTCTCCATTAGAAATCATGTATTTTGTGCTAGCCAATGAATATGAGGTAAAAAGAGTGTCTTTTTTTTTTTAGTGTTTGAAATCTTTTTTTTAAATTTTTTTATTATGTTAATCCCCATACATTACATCATTAGATTTAGATGTAGTGTTCCATGATTCATTGTTTGTGCATAACACCCAGTGCTCCATGCAGAACGTGCCCTCCTCAATACCCAATTGTTTACAAGAATCTGAACTTTTTTTTTCAAAACTCATAAAGTGAAAAATATCTTCTATAAAAAAATATGAATTCATAGATGTATTTTAATAGACAGGAGGATAGACCTCAGAATCTTTTAGATAGACATGAGAATCTTTTCCTTGACAACCGTGGATGAATGATAGTCAACTCCATATTGTTGGTTGATTTAAAGGAAATAGCACTCGGTAAAGGGGAAGTAAAAAGCAAGATTAAGAAGGATGTCCCCATGGAAGGTGGGAAGAGTGGCCTCAGGAAAAAAGGAGGATGCAGATCTTTCCAGATGTTCAGAGCTTTGAGAATATTTTTTTCAGTCCAATGGCTGGACTCTCCACATTTTGTGTTTTTCTTGGAGACCCCGAAGGTTTAGTTCTCTTTCCTTTATCTTCACAGTCTTACTCTGACCTCAATTTCCCATCAGCATCAGGGCTCCTGGAGAACATAAATGTGCTGCTTCCCATGAAAGATAAATGCGAAGTAAATCCTAAATGCATTTGGGCATTATTGAAGTTCCAGATCTGCTGAACATTTATTTGCCAGTTAAAAAAAAAAACAACCCCCCCTTCCCCCCCCCCCAAAAAAAACCTGTTTGAAGTTCAGGCTGGGATGGGCGATATGTTAAACAGATCTATGTATCTGTAGTCCACAAACACTGTGACATTTATTCCCCCATAGTCCTCTGGGGGTTTTAAGATACTATTCCATTCACTACAGGTTAAAAAGAATCTAACTAACCATTTAATGTTCAAATACCTATATTGGTCTGGAAAATTAGAAGTGATTTTAAAGGGACACTTATGCATGGAAAAAGAAATAAAAACATTGTTGCCTTTCTAAAACAGTAGCTCCTGTCCACCAAAAGGTGAGGTAATTAGTCAATTCAACCCACATCAAGGTGTTCAGAGGACATCCTAAAATTCTCGGCATTGGAAATCCAACCTGTGAGCTCTATGGTTTTGAGGTTTTTCAAAGTGCCAAGTACTTCATGTAATGTCTGTTAATTCTGAAAACAAATTACTATTCCTACTTTATATAAGCTGAATCTCAGTATAGTGAGCTGAGAACAGTAAGTTGAGTCTCAAGAGGCTGGACAGGTGAGACATGATGGCCCTGGGCATGGACCCAAGTCTGTCTGGTTCTAAATCCCCACTTTCTTCACACCCTGAGCATCACCTGCAAACTTTAAGTGGAAAAGGTTCACAGTTAGATGTATCTTTCAACCTCATCAGGTGAAACAGATTTTTAGGCCAATGGTTGCACTTTCCATTTTAGCATCTCTGTGTGTGGTGGACTGATAAATCTATACACTCTACATACAAATGCGCCAAGAAAATGTCACTTCTTTATTTCCCACAGATCATTGAACCTCCTAATAAACTATATTCCACTAGATAGCAGGGGGGTGACAGACATGGAGGGACACACTAAATTAATCCAGCTTGCTAAACTCAGCTGTCTAAATAAAGTAAACATTCCATTTAGGTAACCCAGTCATTTGTTTTAAAGCTCAGTTTTCAGATTTGCTCCTGTCTTCTGTCTCTCCCTAGGATGGCTTTTGGTCAAAAACTCAATGTGTGACCTCACAGCTTTGGAAAAGAGAGGATGGGAGACAGGGCATGCTCAGAGACACATTTGCACCCCTTATGCTTTTCTCTGTCTCATCTGGTTTCCTCACTGGGTCCATTGTCTGCCTGTTCTCAGACACCTCGGGTATCTGATGTTGGCTACAGGCCTGGTGACCATCCAGTTAAGTCTCCTGGCTCTATCAGGACCCCCTGGCACACTGTTTACTTTGTCCCATGCCTTCCCAGCAGAATGGTTCAGATCTGCTGTGGCTTCTATCTGGGCCCTGGCTAGAGGTGGACCACTTGGCTATGTGCTCACTTCATACTCACCACGGCAGTCCTCCTGTCAAGCTCTCTACTTAGACCCCAGTGATTTCTGTGTGTTTCTGAGGCCACTAGGGAAATCCAGGAATCCTTCTAACCTGCAAAGGAGGACAGGGTGGCCTGAGAGAGCTGCTGGCAGTGCTCCCTCTGCCTAAACCCCTTGTGTTGTCATCGTCCACTGCTTGCACCCACCCCAGGGGCTCACCCAGGTCCTCCAGAGCTTCTCTCTCCCGGCTGGAGCAGTGGGGCCATCAGTCTAAAACTTAAACTCCCTCTCTTTTCCTTCTGTAAGAATCAGGGTTAAGCATGAGTGGTAGTAGTGAATTTCTACCTCTTGCTTTGCTTTTATGGATCTTCCCAGACATCCTTTGATCTTCATCCAACTTCTCCATTTTATTGGGTTCTAATGGTAGAACAGCTCAGGAGAATCCAATATATGGGGGGAAAAACCCCACACTGGTTTAGTAGTTTGAAAATACTGGCCAAGTTTCATGTGTGCACAAAGTTTTATATAAGAAATGATAGCTACCCTGCTGAAACAGAGCTAAACCTTAATAAAAATAAATTTGAGAAAAAATAAATGAAGGTTCTTGCTCCCAGAATTCCTGTACAGTATTATCAAGTTTGCTTGCTGCCTTAGAGAAAGATAACCAATATTTAAAAATATTGTCAAGATTCTGGGCAGATTGATTCTAAAATTTCCCATCAATTTTGCCTTTCAGTCAGCAGGTTTCCAGCAGATACTGTGCCCTGGCATATTGCTTTACCAGTCTAATAGCCTCTATGCATATTTCACTATTCTTTGTATACTAAATGACACTGGTAAACATTATTAAAATGTATGTTTTAAGAATTTGTTGGTTTTTCTATTAGTTGTTTTACATTTGCACACCAATTAACATATATCTCCCTGGTTTCTTTAGAGCCTTTACTAATATGCACGAAAAGTTTCCAAGAAAGGGCTATAGTGTCAAAGTGTTTTGAAAACTTGGTTAACTATATAATCCTTTTCTTCTCTTTTCTTTTTTAAAGATTTATTTATTTGAGAGAGCACGGGGGGTAGGAGGGGCAAAGGGAGAGGGGGAGAGAGAGAGAGAGAATCCTCAAGCAGACCCCCCACTGAGCATGGAGCCCGATACAGGGCTCCATCCCAGGACCCTGAGGTCATGACCTGAGCCAAAGCCACCCAAGTGACCCAATAATCCTATTCTTTCTTTCTTTTTTTTTTTTTTTTTACAAGAATTAGAGGGATAGAAATGAGGTCTCATAAAGAAAGATCAAGTAAATATTTTTTCATGTATTCATTTTGTTTTATCCAGTTTTGTTTTTCAAAGAGAAGAAAGGGGTTAGAGGTTACTTTCTAATATATGAAGACTTCTAATTTAAAAACAACCATAGACATGTTATCTTGTCAGTGGCAAATAAAATAAAGATATTTAGACTTCAACAAGCAGGTGACTTTTCCTTAGAAATAAACTAGTTCTTTCTGACCACCAGACAGGGGAAAATATGATAATAGATCTCTAAGGAAGACCCATGGAATTTGAGTCCTTAGAGATCTTCCAGGTCTTTAGTAGGTTTGGACATTCACCTTGCTAAAAGTAGAGCACTATGCCAGATTGGATCAGAACTAGCTCATCCCTGCTCGGATTTCTGCAGTTGACCCTGATCCTTCAGGGAGTGGTACTGGAGGAGACCCAGCACCCATCTGAATCAGTGAGGCCTGCAGCCGTCTCACCAGGACCTGACTGGGCTTTGGAGTGGAAATTCCCCATTCCTGTTTAAGGCCTTGATTCTTCCAAGAAGTCACCTGGTTAAGCTAAGCCAAAACATCTGAGCATTTGCTCAGTGACCGAGGGTTCACCCAGCCAAGTGCCCTGGCTGGTTTTCAGGTGTGGGTGACTGCAGCAGTAGCTTCCTCACCTTGGGGCTTCCTCACTCCCTGAGACTTTGTCCCAGTCGCATTATGGAAATCATCCAGTGCTACACATTGTGCCCAAGTCACATGTTTTCCCAACAACAGGCTCATCCTTTTGATCATTTTCTGCTTCTCTGACTTTGGGACGTTCACCTTGCTGCCCTGCCAAGATCTTTGCACTTGAGGAAGGCTTTTAGGCTGGAGGGAATTTTACCTTGGTGCCTGCAGGGTGATAACTTTGGCCTACTTTAGGGTAGAGTGGCTTGGCAACAAGGGCACACAATGTCTGGATTATTGGCTCATGAGCATGCTTCAGAACTGAGTCAGGGTAACTTTTTCAAGGACGTGGAATGATTTTCATGGCCTATTAAAGGCAAGTAGTTTCTGAGATGGCTGAAAGTTTATTCATTGCTATCTTCCTGGCTTGCTTTTGAGTTTTCAACCTTGCCTGGTTTAAATGGGCTGAAGGAAATGGAGTTTTCTTTACCTTGCAATGATTAGAGATGGCAGCTCTCACCTGGGTGCTTCTTGCCTGTGACCTAGAGATATAAATTAACTTTTCTGGTAAATGAAATATATTTGGAATCAAATGTGGAACATCTTTAAACATGAATAAAATAAAATATGAAGACTAGGTTAAAATCATATTTGTTTAAATGAATGCTTTGAAAGTAGATTCATATACAACAGAATTTTTAAAAACACACTTATCTAATTTTGTATAATTTCTTAAACAGATATGTTGTGTAATTCAATTCTTAGATTTTGAAATTTTTTCTTTGTATACTTAAATTATTTCAGAGGCAGGAAAATGATTTAAATAGTACTAAACAATACGATCTTGTACATAGTACTTTTTAGCTTATAAAACATTTTTATGTAACTTGTTTATTTGATAATTCAACTCACACATTTAAATATTGTTCTGAAGCTTCTCTGATACACAAAATTAAATAAAAAGTGTTATCTCATTGACCAAAGGCCATTAATGCCCCTTGAAATAGGAGAGCTATTTGGTGCTTTACACAAGATAAACAGTAACTGCTAAATGATTGTAATCTTTTAACTGTAACTCAATTTACAACAATTAACTCTATTCATTCCTTGAATTCATGTAGCACACTTCCTTTTTATAAAAGATTTTATTTATTTGAGAGAGAGAGAGACAACATAGATAGGGAGAAGCAGACTTCCCGCTGAGCAAGGAGACTGATGAGGGACTCGATCCCAAGACCCTGGGATCATGACCTGAGCTGAAGGCAGATGCTTAACCGACTGAGCCACCCAGGCGTCCCCATGTAGCATACTTCCTGAAAAAGGCTCCAATTTTACAAGTTTATATTAATACATGCACAATGTGTAGCACTGGATGATTTCCATAATGCGACTGGGACAAAGTCTCAGGGAGTGAGGAAGCCCCAAGGTGAGGAAGCTACTGCTGCAGTCACCCACACCTGAAAACCAGCCAGGGCACTTGGCTGGGTGAACCCTCGGTCACTGAGCACTATGTTCCTCAGAACATAGGCAGATTTTACCACTTCCATTTTATGGATGGCAAAACAGTCCATGAGATCAGATAAGATGCCCAGAGTTGATTGGTCAATCAGGGTTGCCCCTCCTACAGGCATCTTGTGCTGCTACATCTCCCCAGTGGCCCAGGACCATTCTCTGGGGCTCTTCACCCAGGTGTGCCCTCTGTGGAACCATCTCTTCTCCCCAACTGTTCTTCATTCTAGAATCTTACATTAAAAGTCTACCCATTGTCTGGGCTTTCATGGGCTTTCTAAGCCCCAGGTTCAACCTGTGGAGCCAAGAGTTGTTAATAGCTTTGTGTTTGACTCTACCTTACGACAGGCTCACATTTGCCTGTAATAACCTCACGCCAGTGAGGAAAGATGGTGTCTAAGGCAAAAGAGGGATCTTTAAGAACTCCTGCCTCATGGAAACTTTGTGTAAGTCCAGATCTGAGTGATACCTTAGCTGGTCTTCCAACCCTTGCAAGTTCTGTGTTTATTACATATTCATTTTGTTGACAGGTGTAAAAACAAAAAAACAGAACACTCTAAATATGTGTGGCATTCACTATCAGTCAGGGAATTGTTGAAAGCCCCCTTTAAGCATTTTATGACTGAGGTTTTCAAAGTGACTTGGAGAGGACTTTGACAATGGCACATTTTTTCCCCCATCATAGAGGGGTTATTATTAGCTCAAGTCTCTGGCTCATGGAGAAATATAAGTAAATGAACACTTTAGATACACTTCCATGCCCAGTAGTCTCAGGAGAGCCTCACAATTAAAAAGTTCAATTTCCTTTATTCATTAAATGTCAATAAATACTGGAGAGACAGGTGTGTGTAATATTCATGCAAAACATCTTCCATTAATGGGCTCAGATGTGAAAAATATGTCATTTTAGTAATTCTGATTTTTGATGCACAGGTGGCCCAGAATTCCACTTTCTGCTGTTAAAATCTGTTCCATACCATGAAGATTGTACTATTAAATGTCATAGAATAAAATACATCTGTATGTCTGGATGGATAGATAGATAGATGGAGGTTTAAAAATGTGACAGAAGCTGCATCATAATCTGAAG
Source organism: Leptonychotes weddellii (assembly GCF_054177405.1). Lineage (NCBI taxonomy): Eukaryota > Metazoa > Chordata > Mammalia > Carnivora > Phocidae > Leptonychotes > Leptonychotes weddellii. The sequence goes on from NC_138372.1 coordinate 129,951,179, forward strand.
AAAATATAAAATTCGTAGTAGTATTGAGAGATCTAAGTATAAATGTCTTATCAGACTACTAAAGCCTATCTTCCCAAAGCATCCCAATTTCATGGAAGTAAATTGTCCAGGGGAGGAGCATTTAGAGAATATTTCTTATTAGCTACATTTTGGTTCCTCAAAAAGAGGTGTGTTTATGTGTGCAAGACACAGATTAATTTATGTCTTCCCTGTGAATTCTAGAACTTTGCTCACCCTGCTCTAAAAGTTGACTTTGTAATTTTTCTCTATTTCTTGAGCCTACCCCTTCCACCTTCTTCAGTCATGCCATTCTTGAAAACTCCTGCTCACTCTCCAAGACTCACTCAAATGGTATCTCATTCATTGGAACCTTTCCACCTTACCTAGGGGAAGTGGTGGTCTTATTCTATATTCCCTTGAATCTTGTCCGTGTCCTGGCTGTAATCATATTATCTAATATTTATTAAGAGCTCACTCTGTGCCATGTAATATCATAAGTGATTTACATGGATTCCCTTATTCAATTCTTACAACCTCCTCCAATAAGACAGGTATTATCTAATTGTGTCAGAATACAGTTAAAAATTTGCCCAAGGTTTTACAGGTAGGAAGGGACGTAGTCTGGATTTGAACTTGGGCGCTCTGACTCTAAGGCACTCTAAGCACCATATTATGTAGTAATGGCAGATATTAAATACATTTTATAGAGTAGGTTTATGTGAGCTCATCCAATGTCATAGCTTCAAATACTATCTGTAGGTTGATTACTCCCAAATTTATAACTTCTCCTGGAAACCCAGGCTTATATCATCCCTGGCATTTCTAATAGTTATCTTGGACACATTTTTCCCGCATCTGGCCCTTCCATAGTTTCCCCACATCTTGGATGATGACAACCATATCCGCTCACTCTCAAAATCATAACTGAGGTCTTATCATTGCCAATAACTGCAATTCCTCCACAATCTCCATTTCATGCACCCCACTCTCTGACCAGTCCTCCAACCTCTAGAGTTCACTCCATATATGGTGCCCCAATTATAACAGTCCTTCAGTCCACAATTTATTAACCACTTTTTACTGTTCTTCCTCCCTTTGGTATATTCTTCCACTCTTTTTCTGGCTTAAATCCCATGTTCAGTCATTATAAATAATTGCTCGCATGTATCCTTCTTTGCCCCTCTCCTTCTCTCTACTCACTTGTTAAAACTTTGACCTTGATGAAATCTAAATATCCACCACACAACCATGCTGACTCACCATAAATTCAAAAATGAACCCTAAGTGGACATAAATGCTAAGAGTTAATCATATGATCTCACATGACTTAGATGACTGTTTTCAACCTCATTCCTCTCTTCTCAAATTCCCAACATTTCCTCCCCTAGGCTCACTCTCACCTGGTGACCTTGCTTCACTATGAAAATTGAAACAATTTAAAAAGAACTTTCATAGACTCCTACCACCATCCTGACCACCTATCAGCATTTGTACCAACATCCTTTGCTTTATTACCAGTTACGTGAAATGGACTCTCCATACGTCTGTCTAAAGCAAACCCTCCCACTTGTGTCAGATCCTATCCCCTCTTGCCTAATTAAGGGCATTGCTTTGGGAATCCTATCTTTTCTTTCTTATATTAGCAGTGTTTCACTGTCTAGTGGGCCAATCATTCATATCAGCATACAAACATGATGCCATTTTCCCATCTAAAAAAGGGTTTATTTTCATTCCATTTCATTCACTCATCACTACAGCCCCTTTTCATTGCCCTACTTTGCCCCAGAACTCCTCCAATTCACGCTGTCTCTGACTCCTGTCCTCTCATTACCTCTTAAACTCTTTCCAACCAGATTTTTACCTTCACCACTCTACAGAAATTTCTCCTGTTAAAGTCACCAATGACTTTGCTAAACCTACTAGTTAATTGTCAGTTTCCATCTTACTACTTTATTTAACATTGTTGACTCTTCCTTTCTTATACTCTCTTTTTATTTAGCCTCTAAGATACCACACTCAGCTGGTTTTCACCTTACCTCCCTGGTTGAGACTTCTCAGTCTCTCTAGAGGGTAAATCCTTTCCTCTTCAACCTTTGTAATGTTGGAATATCCCACAACTCAGTCCAAGATCCTCTTTTCTATATACAGTATTCTCCTCTAGTCTCATGGCCTTAAATTATTACTTCTGTAAAAAGATAACTCTCAAATTTATAATGTCATCTTAAATCTCTCTCTCTACCTCCAGACTTATGTAGCCAGCTGCCCACTCAACATTTTCACATGGACATTTAACAAACATCTTAAATTAGTGTCACACTGGGCAGCCTTCTCCAGCTCAGGTAATGACAACTCCATTCTTCCAAGTGTTTAGACCAAAAAACAAAAAACTAGGAATCATCTTTAATGACTCTTTTTCTCATATCACAGATGCAATTCATCAGGAAATCCTAATGCGTTTACTTTCAAAATACATCCAGAATCTGAATATTTTGCACTAACTCATTACCCACATTCTTGGCTGAGCCGCTACTGCCAAACAACTGTTCTTAAATTGTCTCCCTACAGTCTACAACCTGGTTTTAATACAGCAACAAGAGTGATCCTAATGAATCTTAGGTCAGATCATATCAAGCCCATCTTCAAAACTTAGCATGTCCCCTATTTCAATCAGAGTAAAAACTAAAGTGCTTACAATGGCCTGTGTGGCTCACATGATCTAGACCTGCATTATCTTTGATACTCATATCCACTCTCCCCCTCATTCCCCTCACTCGAGTCACACTGGTTTCCTAACTATTCCTTGAACACATCAAACATGCTCCTGCCTTCAGGCCTTTGCACCTGATCTTCCCTCTGTTTGGAATATTCTTTCTCTTGATATCATATGGGTAATATCTCCTTGTTTCAATTTTTTGTTCGACTTTGAACTACTGAATGAAAACTGTCCTCACAACTCTATTTAAATTACGCCTCCCCACCACCCAGCACTCCTCATTCCCATTACTCCATTCTTCTATTTTTAAAATTTATTTTGAACTACTTAAAAAAATTTGACTATACTTGACACACAGTGTTACATTGGTTAGATGTACAAGATAGTGACTCAACTTCTCTAAGTGTTCTGTTCTGCTCACCACAAGTGTAGCTACTGTCTGTCACCGTGTAACACTATTAAAATATTGTTGAATGCATTTCCTGTGCTGTGCCTTTTTATTCATGACTTCCACTCTTCTTTTATTTTTTCCCATACAAAATATCACCTTCTAGGGGTGCCTGGGTGCTTAATCAGTCGATTAAGCATCTGCCTTTGGCTCAGGTCATGATCCCAGGGTCCTGGGATCCAGCCCCATGTCGGGCTCCTTGCTCAGTGGGGAGCCTGCTTCTCCCTCTTGCCCCTGCTCATGCTTTCTCTCTTGCTATCTCTCTATCTCAAATAAATAAATAAAATATTCAAAAAAAAATCACCTTCTAACATATCGGGTAATTTATATATTTAGTATGACTATAGTTTGTTTTCTATTTTCCCTGTTTTTAATGTAATTTCCTTGAGAGTAGGAATCTGGTTTATGCATTGATGTACTTCAAATGCCCAGACAGTGTTTAGCAGATAGCAAGAGCTCACTAAATATTTGCTGAGTGAATGAAAGAATGACTCCTTCCAGTTGCTTAGTACCAAACCTGGAGTCATTCTTTACTCCTGTACTTTTCTCATACTGTACAAATAAGTCAACATCAACTCTTGTCAGCTCAATCTTCAAGCTATATCCATAAATAGACCACTTTGTACCACCTTCATGCTATCACTCTGGTTAAACCACCGTCATATTTTGTTTGATTTCTCTGCTTCCACCTTTCCCTCTCTTCAATCTGTTCTCAACACAGAAGCCAAAGTGGGTCCCATGAAATGCAGTTTAAATCACATCACGCTTCTGATCAAATCCTTGCAGTAAATGTTAGTGATCACTTCAGCCTACGGAGCCTCACCTCCCGGCCCCCTGATACCTCTCTGACATCATGCTTCACTGCTTTCCTCCTTACTCATGCTGTCCAGCCACATAGTCTCCCTACTGGTCCTTGAAAATACAGCCAGGGAGGGTCCTGTCTCAGAGACTTCGCACTAGCTGTTCCCTTGTCTAGTAATGCTTTTTCCTTAGTAATCTTCATGGTTCACATCTTCATCCTTCTGATCTTTTCTCAAATATCTTTTTACTGAGACCTTCCTAACTATCCTAGCATGTTTTCAATCCCATCTCCAGAACTCTCTACAGCCTTTTCCTGCTTTATATTTCTTCATCCATTACCACCTAACATACTATCTGTTTTAGTTATTTATTTTATTATCTATCTCGTCTGACTGGAATATGTATTCCAGGAGGGTCGGGATTTTTGTTAACAGCTATATCCTGAGTATCTTGGACAGTGTCTGGCACAAAATAGATATGGCCATTTGTTAAGCAAATAAATGAAGGGTGGCCTGCCCTTGGCCATACCTGGTACATCAGAAATGCTCAAAGGTACTCTCTTTGAATAAGTGAATGAGTGAAAAGGATCAAATCTTAAGGGTATGAAAAATTATACTAGAAGAGTTCTCTGTCTCACATTAAGCTCCCCCAAATGAGGGAAAGACAAGCAGTGTGGTTAGCACATTTAAAACCATACCAGAATAAACATAAGGCAATGAAAACTGACCAGCTTCTTCTCTGTTCTATAGTTTACATGCAGATAGATTTTCATGACCGGACCATGCTTCCAGTTATCTTGCCCTCAGTGTGACTGTATGAAGAGCCACTGTGCCTGATGACAGCTCAGACTGCCTTCTAAGTGCGGGGAACAGGACGAGGGCAGCTGTGCTCTGGACAGTATGAGTAGTTAGCAACAGTTGGGACTACATGACCTCATTTTCTGTTCCTTCTTGTAAGAAAGATATTTTGAAGCAGAAAAATATTCTTTACGTGCATATAGAGTTGGAAATTTTCAATGACTAATGTTGGAAACCAATACCAGTGCTATGTTAGTATGTGGACAGTTGATATTGCTGTCTTTGGCATTGTCAGAAGCTGCAGTGAAACCACCCAGACACATGTTGACAGTACTGTGCTACCTGATGGTGCCACCTAGGGGTCATGCTGTGTTTTGGCCCCAGATGAACCTCTTGACTGAGTTGTTAGGCATTTATTGAAGTTCCCTTACTTTTATTTGCTAGGTGCTCAATGATATGCTTAACCATGAACCCATAGTAATTTCCTCCAGAAGAACAGCCTGAATTTAATAAGTAAACATGAAATCTAGCAAAAGCTTTTTCTAATATGTGAAGAATTAGAAAACTCCTCCCACTCCCCAAAGCACTTAGCTGTAGTTGGGCAGGTTCTTATTTTAGCACATCTAGATTTTTTCTAACCCTTTATGAAATAAGTAAATCCATCATTACATTTACAGAATGGAAGCACAGCCAAGGAGCATGACTTACCCTGTACCACCCAGCAGCTCCATGATGGTATCTGTGCAGGACCTCAGATGACCCAATTATATTTTAGCTGAGATGAGCCAAATCTCTCCAAATCAGTTTATAAGCTGAGAATTAGAATGTCTGCCTTAACACAAGCTACAAACATCATAAACATATACATAAACATTATAATCTTGAAATGTTACCTCAAGGTCATGTCTCCATAGAGAATAAGCTTGCACACAATACAAATACTAAAATAGAAGAAGGAAACTTTATAGACTCTGAAACGGAGGAAAGTTTACAACCACACTTTACTTCATCCTTTTTCCTTGTGGAAAACAGTCTTCTCTTCCCACTCTGAAGACCAGAAACCAGTGTTCACATCTTACTGAGGACATAGGAAGCTATTGGGCTCAGTGAGAAAGGAGCTGTGCATAGTCTTAGTCTCTAAGGCACTTTCCCACAGGCTCCCTCACTCACGTCTGTTATTCCCATGATGGGCTCTTCTGCACTTATCTCTGGCATATCTAGGTTCTTTGATGATTAACCCACTGGGTTCATTTTTAATTTCTTTGGAAATGAATAGAGTAAGCATCTTTCCTTTATTAATGTGTCCCAGGCCTTTCCCTCACTTCATGAAAATATTTTCATCTCTAAATTTCTGTTTCATTTTCAAAGAGTTGAGGACATATACAAATTGGAATATAGTGTGTGTGTGTGTGTGTGTGTGCGTACGCGCACGTGTATGTACGTGTGTCTGTGTGTATAGTCTCATACATGAATGTCTTTAGAGGGTATCTATGTATCTGTAAGGTGAAATTATTTAAAAGGAAATGTATTAAGTATATCTCAACTAGAGGATTGTAATGCATTAGTGGCTTTTGAGAAATAGTAACAAAATCGTCAATAAAAGAATAAATGGCTGCTTCCTAGTTTTTTGTTTTTTGGTCTAAACACTTGGAAGAATGGAGTTCTAATTGCCCTCTATTATCTTCTTCTAAATCCTAAAGCCTTCTAAGGCACTGACTTTCACTTTGTTCTGGCATGACATTCCCACAATAGTAGTTTCTCCTGTGGGGTAAGAATATTGGTGTTATTATTTTTAAGAACAGTGTTAACAACCATGACATCTGTACAGTTCGTTATAGTACTGTGACATTGCCCTACTATTCCACTCCTGAAGTGGATATATGTATCCTGAAAAATGAGGAGGAAGCCTCACGAGCCCACCTTTCTTAGTCCACAGCCGTATCTCATTTAATAAGTGAGGGAGGCGTTGGGCTCAATGCCAATGAGCAGAAGTAACAGTCTGACTCTGAAAGGGTGAATAGGGAAAGACAGAGAAATTTGATAGGTGGTTACAGCTAACCTGGAATGCCACATTAAGGAGTAAATCTACAGGAACTGAGCTCCAGGGCAAGAACAGGGATGAAAAGTGTTATGACAAGAAGGGAGAGGATGTCAATAAATATAAACTTCCTTTATGTCTCTCTTTTTTCCTCTCCTCCCCTTTCTCCCCTTTCTCCTCCTCCTTTTCCCTGGATGCTCTAGTATGTTTTAGGAAACTAGGACTTTTCCAATTACCAATTTCTTTATTTATGGATCCTTTCCCTAAACTTTTCCAGTAATAAAGTCCTCCATCCTTCTACATCAGAAGCTAACATGAAGGTAAACTTCAGTTATTGAACTGAGCAGCCATTAGTAGAGGCTACTGTCATAGTTACTCACCTTTCTTATTAACTCTATTTTTAAAGGATTTATTTATTTATTTGAGAGAGACAGAGAGAGAGAGAAAGAGACAGAGGAGGGGCAGAGGGAGAGAAGCAGACACCCCACTGAATGTGGATCCTGACACAGGGCTGTATCGCAAGACCCTGAGATTTTGATCTGAGTTGAAAATCTTAACTGACTGAGTCACCCAGGTGCCCCAACTCTATTTTTTGTTTTAGCATTTCTTTTCTTTTCACATTCCCCTCTTCCTCTAGGTAAGCCAAAATGTAACTGTTCCATGGAAAATGTAATAAAAGTTGGAAAGATTAGAAGCATAACACTAAAAAATCAAAGTAGAGAAAACTCAGCTTATTGGGTTAAATTTGCATATTGGTTTATTTGGGACAAAAGAAAAATACATGTACAGTGATCAAAGTGTACAATGGAGTTTTTATCAGAATTTTACTGAACCTGAAATTGATGATAATAACATTTAAGATGGCAGTAAGTTTAAAATGAGACCCTATCTAGTCAGCCATTTATGATTAATTCTGAATTTTTACAACTAAAATGAAGAAAGTCTTAAAGCATCAGTGGAAAAACTCAACCTTCTTCTTTTTTCTTGTATTTGTATACACCAGCCTTTCATTTCTGTCTTCAAATAGGAGCTCTAAAAATATTGAGATGCATGGCTAGGAATAAAAACTGGGCCCATGTATTGACTACCCTTACATGGTACTAGGTACTACTTGGGAGGCTTGTTTCCTATTTTACTTTCAACTGATGGTGGAGCTAGCTGGGAAACAGAAAAAAAAAGTATAAAGATAATTAAGGATTGAGCTTTTACTTTTAATGTTTCAATAAGAAAATAAAAACTTTTGAAATGAAAAATTGACCTATTTCTAATTGCACAAAAAGGACTTTCTTCTACTCATTGTGTGCAATGTATAAGAGGGTCAACTTTCAGCTACTAAAATAAATCTTTTATCTACTGTTATATTTGCTATAATTAACCACTAATATGGATGTAAAAGAAAAATTTTAAAGATTTTCATGATTTCTTTGAAAAAATGGGCTCTGTAGAGACACTGAAAAGAGAATCATAGACTATCTACAGTTTGCCTCAGTTGAGTGCACTCTCTAGAGCTTGCGTTTAAAAATAGTACCCACATGATCAGGAATGATGAAATCCATACAGAGCTATGTTCATCGATTTTTTAAAAAAATTTAATTGCTAAGAGGTTTCTGAAAATTCTGTTTCATCAAAATTGAACTCACAGTTAAACTCACAACTAAAAAGGAAACAGCACCAAAGAACATGCCAATAAAGAAATACTGTATTAACAGTGCTGAAAGAAAAGTCTTTTCAGATAATCTAGTTAAAGTAGAAATGCCAGAGGTTATCAGAGCTGTCAGGTTGTAAGTCAATCATGAGCTCCTGGGAGAAAGAAATTTCCCCTGATGCGAGATCAAGGTTGTTATTGCTGGCTCGCATTTCCTGTCTTAGTAATATGTTCAGCACCAGCGAAGAGGGAATAGAGATTCTTTCTGGTGAACTCATATTTGAAATGTAACAGACTGAGGCCTTAAGGAGAGTGAACTGAGGAAAGAGAGAAAGATGGGTAGTCTCTGGTTGGTCTCTATCTGCATTCACTGCCTCTCTGGCTAGGTTAGACAATAGTTTAAAGTTGTCTGTTTTGCTTCACAGTTATTGGACTCTTGGAGGGTGTTCTAGAATATTGCTTTTCTTTATGAACTTTCATCCTCCCTATAAATAGGTATTTCTAAGAGGAGATGGTTTATTTGTTTCCTCTAGGTTTCAGGACCTAGAGGCTGAGGTTCTCCCTTCCTGCCAGGGAGGGTACTAGTCTGGATAGAAAAAAAAAACAAAACGAAACATCAGGCTTGGGAGCCATATGACATCAAGATTGAATTTTCTTCTGGTTGGCAGTTAGGTTTGGATAAGTTTTTAACTTCTAGAATTAAGTTCTTCATCTAAAAATTTAGTATTACCTTCCTCGTAGGATATTATAAGAATGAAAGAAATAAAGTATATAAAATGACTGGCAATTGTCAATGTGTGATTCACGTTGTTTCCTCCCAGAGGGTAAACCTGTCACAAATCTAAATCTACTATGAAGGGTTCATAAAAACTTTCCAAATTTCAAGAGAAGGGCTTTGTATTTGGGCAGAGGAGGTAGTTACATTTGAAGATCTTTCAAAAATGTTACCATATTGAAAATGTTTCATTAGTCCTAAAATGTGTATGTTTCAGATTAATTTTTTATATTAAAATATTGCAAATATGGGGCACCTGGGTGGTTCAGTCAGCTGAGCTTCTGTCTTCGGCTCAGGTCATGATCCTCAGGTCCTGGGATGAAGTTCTGCATTGGGCTCCTTGCTCAGCAAGGAGCCTGCTTCTCCCTCTTCCTCTGCCCTCCCCCATACTTGTGCATGCATGTGCGTGCTCTCTCTCTCTTTCTCTCTCTCTCACTCACTATCTCAAATAAATAAAATCTTTAAAAAAAACTCCTCCATTTAAAAATAAATAAATAATAAAATACTATAAATACAATAGGTAATTGCTAAAAGTGCAAAATGTAAAGTGGAAGGGAAATCTATTGAGTTCCTGAAACAGTTAAAAAAACAACTTCAAGTTGCCTTAGAGAAAGAAAGGGTTATGAGATGTGATCCAGGACCAGCCATGTTGGGAGTGTCCTTTTGCAGCAGAGAGAGAGAGAGAGAGAATCAATCCTCATCCGTTCATACATATACACAATATTTACTGAGCATCTGCTCTGAGGCAGCTTCAGGAAGAACCCAATAAACACTCTTCCAACCCAAATGAGGCTTACAGTCAGTGGAGAAACCAAAACTAATGGAATGATCAAGGCACCATAAAATTCCAAGTTCAGGGTACCATAAGTGGTGGCCAGGCAGTTTTGTGCTGAAGATGTTAGAAAGGAGCTACATTGTGCAGCAGTACATTTGTATTAGCAACAGTTAGAGCTATAGAAAAATGGTTGAAGTGACTCAATTTATCCTTGGCCTTGAAGCAACTGCATTTGAGAGACTAAAAAATATCTATAATATATGGGCTGGTGCAGACCCTGTGATGTCTGGAGGAGCATGAGAGAAAGAGGAGGAGGAGAGAAGAAGAGGGGAAGAAAATGGAAAGAGTAGGGAAAGAAGGAAGAGAGGAAGAGGAGGAGGAGAAGGAAGGATCAGAACAAGATCAGAACTATGATTGCTTTCCCTGGCTTTGTAAGGATGTTTAGAGGAAATACCAAAACCCACACTATTTGCTATTTACGGACAGGGATAGCCAGTGTTCCACCAGGGTTGGGGAAATTGGGTAGTATTCTATCTTCCTTTCTTACCTCTGCTGCAACAGAATTGGTGGGCCTATGGTGACATCCAGTTATAAAAGTTTTCTGTCTCTCTTAGGATACAAGATTTCCCTTAAATATTTTAAAAGTAAAATCATTGAGAACCAAGTTTTCACGGTTCTCATTAAGGGATCATAAGCCGAGGATATGCAAATGTTCCATGATTTCTTTCTATGCTCAGTTACATTGCCTGACTCCGGGAGGGGATTCACACCATCTTTGATTTAAGAACAATAGACAGTAGTCACTGTGGATTCATTCTACCTGCTCTTCTGAGAAAGGGAAATCTTAACCTGGTGGCATATGAAGAACTGAGGCCCAAGAGGGAGTTTCCCAGTGTCTCTCACCATAGATACAACCTCAGCTAAATCTCTCCACAGTTATCATCAGCTTTGGTGTTCATCAATATCTACCAGCACCTAGCACAGTAGCTACATGAATAGATGAATTAAAATAACCCCTCTGGTGATGTATGGAAGTGTTGAATCACTATATTGTACACCTGAAACTAATACTATACCATTAACTAATTGGAATTTAAATAAAAATTTAAAAAAAATAGGTACCTGCTTAAATGGCTCTGAGTGGCTTTTTTTTAATATAATGCTTTGAGGATGCTGATATTCCAGAAGACCCCCTTTTACCAATTATGATATAAATATTTTTTCCTCACTCTTAGGAAAAAGGATGGGTATAAATTGCATTTATTAAATATTGTTTAAAGTAAATCTCCCCTAGACAGAGGTACAGTCTCCTCAAAGGATAAAATCTCCATCATTGCCACAAATGTTTCCAAAATTTGTAGGAGAAATCTTTATCTACAAACTGACCTGCTGGCTGCTTGTTATTTCATCTAAGGAAGGGAAAGGGCTTGCCTGTTAAGCGCACTTCAAATGAGGTGATGGAGCTACAATTGGATGTGATTGCCAACAGCCATTTCAGTTCTGAAAGAGGTGATAGAAGGGGTCAGAACTACTTCCCTCACTTCTAGAGAGAATATGTGGAGTCTTGCCCTGAGGAAGATGGACATCAGATGATCTCACACATGAGAGAAAAGAAATATTAACCACATGATAGGGCTGAAATCAATGTGTTAACCCATGAAAGTGGATTAGTCTTGTTTTGAAAAGGAGTTTTTTAAATGTCAGAATAAAGTCATTGAACTCTAGATCTCTTAGTGTTCTAGAAACTTCCACCTTATTTATATTTCAAGAGATCCCAAAAGGAGCCTAGTCTAGAGGAGGGACTTTTTCTGAATTGGCTGATGAAAGAAGAGTTCTGGATGGTGAGTCTGCTCCTTTCTGGATATTCCATGCTTGAAGGAAGGATGGCCAGTTACAAAATGAATCTCCTTAATTCCATATAAGGATTAAACTTGATTAGCTGTCTTGTCACTCTGCAGAGTATCAATCAGCCTCTACCTTTGTTAGGGTGGATGAGCTTATTAGATACTCTTCTGAGGACTGTTTTTTGGCATGAAAGGAGAGAAAATCATAAAAAGCTACATAGTGAAGAGGTTCTGTATCTTCAAACAAGAGAAATGACTTTGAGTCTCCTAATGTATTTTTGTGTCACATGATTCAGTCAAAACACAAAGCAAGTGTTTCTGGTTCTCAGTAGTTCCCTGCAGACATGTTCACAAAACATCTCCACTAGAATCCTTCAGGGCAGGCAGCAGCAGCACCAGGGCCCAACAAATGGTCCAAGACAGAAGAAACTAGGGTGTTTCTTTGGCTTCTCCCTTTTTCTTAGCTTCCCCACACCAACAACTGAGCTCAATCCATCCCTCAGGCCTGTTAACTCTGCCTCCTCATATTTCCTGAACACACTGCCATGTCTGCCTTTACCCTCTTTACAATTTTTTCAATCAGGCTACTGGATTTGTAGTTTGTGCCCCTCCAATTTATTCTTTACCTTGTACTCAAAGAGCTCCTTCAAATTGGAGGTCTCATTTTGCCACATTCTTATTCAAAACATTTCTATATCTTCCCATTGAGTAGAGGATAATACCCTAACTTTCTGGCACAACACTCAAGACCTTTCAGCACCTGCCCCTAAAGACCTCCTCAGTCCCTCTGGAACTATATGCAGACCACAAAGGCTTACCTTTCTGTCACCTTGGGTCTGCACAAGCCACATCCTCCATCTAGAATGCACTTCTCCCTTCTGATTTGCTCCCACCTACTCTTCAGGTATAGTTTAGATGTTGATCTTTCTGCAAAATCTTTTTTTTTTTTAAGATTTTATTTATTTATTTGAGAGAGAGGGAGAGAGAGAGCACACAAGCTGGAGGAGGGGCAGAGGGACAGGGGGAAGCAGGCTCCCCGCTGAGCAGAGAGCCCGATGTGGGGCTCTATCCGGGGCTCAATCCTATGACCCTGGGATCATGACCTGAGCTGAAGGCAGATGCTTAATCGACTGAGCCACCCAGGCACCCCGATCTTTCTGTAAAGTCTTAACTGACTCCAGGGAATGATCAGATGCCCCACAATGTGCACCTTGAAACTGGGTGCTATTACAATTTTCACCCCACATTTTAACTGCTTATTTACCTGGCAGTTTCTATCAGAGATATAAATTTATCGAGATCAAAGATTGACTTGCATATTCTATTGTATACAGAGCATTTAGGGACATTGTAGGACCTCAGTCAATATTCGTTGAACATAAAAATTTGCACTCCCACTGGATCAAGGCTGAGGTTATTGATTCCCTCTGTAGTCTCCAGAAAGGCAGAAGCAACAGATGGTCCCATAAAGACTTTTCCAGCTCTGAGATTTCAGGAGTATATGAGGACACTGGGTGCCTTAATCAGAGGACAGCTACCACTGAATTCAGAAAAAGAGAGGAAAGGGGAATTGACAAAAAAAATTCTTCCATTTGACAATTTTGCTTATACCAAAGTTTTATGTAGTTTAATTTCAATTTCTTTTATGCTATTGATAACTTTATGCTGACCTAACATGTTGAAATACTGGCATAAGAAATCCCTGGTTTGGATCTTTAACAAAATCCTTTAAAAAATACATTTTACCTATCCTTACCTGCCCACCATCTCAATCTAAAATCCCCTAACAGAAGGAGGCAGAGGAAACCTTTTCTGAGTTTGCCAAAGATAAGACTCAATTGATCTCTCCCAAGATAATTTTGATTCTTGAAGTTGATATAATATTTCTGTCCATTAAATGACCAAGATTTTTTTTTTTTTTTACTATTCAACTTAGAAAAGATGGCCCCATAAACATAAATGAATGTTAGATTTCCAAGTGGTATCTATATGGTAATTTGCTTATTGTTTTAAAAATTATATATATCTATAAGGTGGTTGCTTGTCAATTTCCCATAATTATGATATTTTTTTAAAGGAATGTTAAGTAGGAGTAGCAATAGTTCCCTTAATTTTGATGATGTTTTAAGCACATGATTTGTGCATCTTGAAACGAGGGGCATTCAGGTTCAATATCTGGAGAGTAATTTGATGTTCGTGGAAGCATTGTGGGAACCCAAGCTAGTGTGTTTCTGATGTCATTTGATGAATATTGGGTAAAATTTGAGCAAAAGAAAATTATAGATAATGGTAATAAACTTCATCATCATTTTTTAGAAAAAAAAATGCCTTATATGCTCTTTTTCTCAGACCAGCCCTTAATGGAAGAAAAAGTCTATAAGTACTATTTGGTTAATGACCAAAAGAAAGCTTAAATTTAGCAAGATTTCTTTAAATCTTTTCTATAAGGCTCTGTTTTTATGTGGAAACACAGGGAGAAGATCTGAATATGTGTCAACAATTAGAATTCAATGGAGCACTTAGAACCTCTCTGTATATATTTGAGCTCTCCCCATAGAAACAGTCCTACATTAGCTGACAGCAGGAGTGTGAAACTCCCAGAAATGGTATCTCTAGTTTATACATCAAAAATTCAAGAGAATTCAACAGCTAAGGTTGGATGCTGATGAGCCTAGAAGGACAGGCACCAGTAACAAAGGCACGAAGTCTGAGAGCCTGGACTTTGAACCTACTGACTCTATACTTGCATCTCAGCACTGCTATTTGTAAGTTCCATGACTGTGGTCTCATCCATTCACTTCTTGAGCCTTAGACTCCCTGATGGTAAAATGGGTGCCCATATGCCAGCCTTAAAGAGTTGTAGTTAAACAGCAAGAAAAAGTGCTGTTAAAGGTACTAGATATATAAAAAATTTTCCCTTTCTTTCTTGGTTTCTCTTTCTTCTGGTCACTGTGGATTTTACTTGCTATATGAGTTCTACTCTCTTGCATGGGGATTCACCCCTCCCAGGAAACTCCTTTCCTGTGGCCTCCTGCTCTAACTCAAAGTGGAGTGGATACCCCAAGGGATTGCAACCTGTGGGCCAAGACATGCTCAGAAGCTGGGTCACCAGTGGGAAAGGCTCAGGAGTCACCCATAGAAATGCACCATGGCACTAACAGCCTGGGGCAGGTAAGGCTGCTGCTATGTCCTGCCTGGAGACACCACAGGATGCGCGTCCGATCTTGTCCCTCTTTGCATGTGTTTGAAACATGTTGGCCTCTAGTTGCCTGGAAAGAGTCTAATCAGCCAGCACGAACTAGGGGGGTGGAGGGTTGCAGAAATGGCTGGAGATGGGCAGGGAGGGATGCTGGGCAGGGACCCAGTGCCCGCAGGAGGTGAGTGCATGGCTGAGAACCCATCCCAGAGAGGAAAAAGAGGTAGCTGGAGATGGAACCACACATGAGCTGAGGCTTCAAAGCCCCCACATTTGCTCCATTGACCCACAGACTTCACCTACAAAACAAATTCACAACTAAAATTATTAAGCTTTTCACAAAAACAATTGCAGAATATTTAAGCCCAGGGCTCTTCTTGTGTGTGACCACACTGGTTGCACATCCATAAACTTGACTCTGGAGTTGAATGAGACCATGCTCTAAAGCCGCTGACACACAAAAGACATTATAGAGCCATCCATGGTGGCTGCAGAATACTGCAGGTCAAGATGAC
Source organism: Leptonychotes weddellii (assembly GCF_054177405.1). Classification (NCBI taxonomy): domain Eukaryota; kingdom Metazoa; phylum Chordata; class Mammalia; order Carnivora; family Phocidae; genus Leptonychotes; species Leptonychotes weddellii. The sequence continues at coordinate 129,966,726 of NC_138372.1, forward strand.
ACATGGTATTATAATTAAATATTTTGTAGAGTTAAAAATAAACTTAAAAATTAAAATACTTTAAGCCTTATCTTCATCAAGACTCTTGTACTGATGATGCAGATTTCTTAGTGAAGCCTTAATGGCTGGACTACCTGAAATGAAAACACTCATTGGCCAGAGTACACAACAGGAAAAACATCTCCCAGCAATGTCTTAGGACTTTTCTAGGTACACAGATGGCTCCTGTAATATTAGAACTATGTTCAAATAACAATTTTTACATATGAGTCAGCATAAAAGCAGAGTAAAAGAGCTTAATTTGGTCTTGCAATGTGAATGAGACATAATTCGAAATTTCATTGAGGGGAGTGGGAGGCAGTGTGGGGATGGATTATAAAGTCCATTTGGGATTCTATCGAGACTGTAAAGGAGTAATTGGCACAAGTGTTTAAACAACCTGTCAAAATATCTCTGGGGATGGGGACACTCACCTAGTTAAGATGACAGTCATAGAAATCTGGGGAAGTGAGGACTGCTAGATGGTTAACAGCCAACTCTGCAATGATGTGTATATGCTCAGAACCAGAGGCGGAGTGGCGACCAGCTCCTAGGTGATGAAGCTCTTGGGGGAACATTTGGATTACCACACAACCTCCTAATGGTGTCTTGCAAGCAGGCTGATCTTTTTAAAACATAAATATCATGTCACTACCTTGTTTGGAATATACTGGCTTCCCGTTGCCTGAGAATAGTCTAAACTCCTTAAATTGCATACAAGACCCTTCACAATCTGATTTAGCTTACCTCCTCACTCCTCTCCACCCTCTATAATCCTCCAATGAACTTCCCTCTCTCCTCTTGGCTCCTACTTCTTACCTCAGGAACATTCTCTTCCCCACCATCCTCCCCTTGCTCCGTGACTTCTCACAGGTGCTTTAGTTTTGAACTTAAACACCACTTCCTCAGGGAGGGAGGTCTTCCATTATCCTGGGTAGATTGAGTGCTTCCTCTCTGTGCTCCAACAGCACCCTGGAAGTCTCTGAGCACCTATCTACATGTCTAGCACTGTACCAAGTAGGGTGACATACTAGAGAACTGTGTGACATGGGTGTGAGTACATTCCTTTTCTGGAGCTGGGCTGTCACCTGGGCTATAGATCTTGGGCTATTCTAGTTGTCAGATGTTGGGTCTTAGAATCACAGGTGCATTTTAAAAGACCTGCGTGAACTGAGCTCCAAATAAACAGTGCATATACAAAGCACAAGTCAAAAACCAGATTAAAGGAATAGCTCTAGATGTGCTCATTATGTTTGTTGAACGAATCTCCTTTTTCATGTCTCTCCAAGCTAGTGATAATTTCTGAGAGTTCTGCCCAAGTTTTCTGAGAAGGCGTTTTGGGAGAAGACTGTAGAGTTTAAAGAAACATCTCAGAGATGTGGCATTCATATTGACATGCCTAATTGGAATAGCATGCCCTTGTGGGAGTACAGTGACCACAGAGTGAAGAGTTTAGGTTGGCTCTGATTAGGCCGTAAGTTTCAATTGAGGTGAATGGTTTTCAAAAGGGCCAGAAAAATAACAAGCATAGAGCAGAAAAATAACAAGATGAAAATCTTTGCCCAGTGTCACACAGTTTTAACTGCAGCGTCTGTATGAAGAATTAAGAGTAGGGGTGATTTGGAAAACTACTATGCGAGATTTGAGTATTTCTCAGCATCCATTTGTGAAGGTGCCACTTCAGAATTCATGGCACAAGTTTAAAGAAACACACCTACATTATATCATGCCTTTTTGGGGAAATTCTGGAGACTTCCATCACAAGCCCCATTATGGGGGTGCCTGGGTGGCTCAGTCAGTTAAGCATCTGCCTTGGGCTCAGGTCATGATCCCAGGGTCCTGGAATTGAGCCCTGCATTGGACTCCCTACTCAGCAGGGAACCTGATTCTCTCTCTCCCTCCATCCCTCCCCCCACTTGTGCTCTGTCTCTCTCTTTCTGTCTCTCTCAAATAAATAAATAAATAAATAAATAAATAAATAAATAAAAATTTTAAAGGCCCATTACTGAGAAATGCTCTTGCATTCTGTGTGAAAGCAGACAATAGATAGCTCATATAATTGTCTGGCGTTGTGATCATCCATAATGTGCCAGACCCTGTGCTGAGTATTAGATATTGAGCTGTGAATAAGAGAGAGATTGATGTGATGTCTGGAACAGCACTGCCAGTAGAACTTTCTCCAATGACAGAAGTGTTCTATAGTCTGTCCAAGACTTTTTTGTATTGTATTGTATTGTACCTAATACAATAGCTAATAGCCATATGTGGTTATTGCATACTTGAAAAGTGTCTAGTGTGAGTAAGGAACTGAATTCAAAATCTCAAGTCCATTCAAAATTCCAAACTCTACAGGATGGCCATTTGGCCTCCTCTCACATCTCATCCCTGGTATTGTCAATGCAGAGACTTATATTGTATTTGTGGTTTCCCAACAAAAATGTCCTTAATTTTCCCTTGTGTCCCTTTGCCTACAATGAACAAATACCCATCAATACCTGCTCCCCCAGAGCTCCTTGCCTACTTCCAGTGGGGGCCATAGCCTTCCCCACATCCCTCAGTCAGTTCTCATGGAACACCATGCATATCTCCACCAAAGCACTTAACACCGCATATTATATCTAATCATTTTTAGATGTGAGAGACAGTGAAGCACAGTGAGTATGGCCACAAGTTCTGGAGCCTGATGTCCTGGGTTCATTCACACAAAGATTTAGTGATAATTTATTTTCTTACTTTATAAATATTATTCACCAAATTGGCATATATAATTGCCAATCACAGCATTAACCTGATTCCAGCCAAAAAGTACAGAAATTTAATACTTCTAGTAGTCTTTATTGCCTCCTCAGGCATGAGTGAGTGTTTTGAATGAGAACTTTTGAATTAGTGATTATAGGTCAGGACCCCATCACTGCTCTTGGGAGCCTTAGCTAATGTAAAAGAAAAAAAGACCATCACTTAAATTTGCTTTTATTCTAAACTTGTATGGTAATGGTTTCTAGTCCTTGTTAAGAAGAAACGTCCCAAAAGTAAATAGCACAAATGAAAGCATTCATGAGTAAATCAACCAGCCAGGAAAATTATTCCAAGGAGGGTACATGAGTAGCTTTTTCCTTGTTCATTGTAGACCAAATGGAACTCTAAATGTTGTCAGAAGTTTGTCAAGATGCACATTCAGATGGCTCTTGAAAAGATGGAAAATCAATGTTGTTCCCTATTACTTTTACCGTAAAAGTATAGCATTTGAATTGTAGGGTCTAAAGATAGGGAGGATGGTGAGAGTTCATTATAATCCAGCTCCTTCTCTGCTGCTGTCATGACGCCATCTCCATTACTACACACAGATAAGAAGAGCTCTTATTCAAAAGATTTCCAGGGCAGGAAATTCAATCTTCTGATACCCTCTCCACTGAAAAATTCTCCTTACTGTCCAATCTAAACTGACCCTTTTTGCTATAGATTATTAAGTCCATTAACTTTCATTCTGTCCACTGGGAGGCAGGGGACAGCTTTCATCTTCTTAATAAAAATTCTTCACATTGCTGACCATGTTATAAACTGGTTCATATGAAAAAGACAGGTTTGGGTAATGAACAAGTGTTTTCCTGTGTGCGTGTTGATACACTGGTTGACTCTGGGCATCATCTTTCCAATCTGTAAACTGTGGAAACAGACTTTTTGCCTATTTTTCTCACTGGAGTTTTGTGAGAAAATCATTCTATTGGAGGACCTCCTGCTGTATTTAGTAACCTACATTTTCCACCAATAAGTGCTTTGAATGTTAGCACAAACTTCTGGGTTTCAAAATGCCTTTTAGGTTGATGAAAGCCATCTTGAATTTTTAAAATTGAGATACAGTTGATATATAACATTATGCAAGTTTAAGGTATACAACATATTGATTTGATAAATTTATATATGGCAACATGGCCTTCACTGTCATGTTAGTTAACACCTCTATCACCCCACATAACTGTTATTTCTTTTTTCTGATGAGAACATTTAAGATGTAGTCTCTTAGCAACTTTGAAGTCTATAATACAGTATTGTTGACTATAGTAATTATGCTGTGCATTTGATCTCCAGAATTTTATCATCTCACTGCAAGTTTGTACCCTTTGACCAATATCTCTCCAATTCCCCCACCCCTCCAGGCCCTAGTAACCACCATTCTACTCTCCATTCTATGAGTTCAGCTTTTAAAATTCTATGTATAGAGGCACCTGGGTGGCTCAGTCGGTTAAGCATCTGCCTTCGGCTCAGGTCATGATCCCAGGGTCCTGGGATCAAGCCCCAAACCCTGCTGCCTGTTCAGCGGGGAGCCTACTTCTCCCTCTGCCTGCTGCTCTCTCTCTGTCTCTGACAAATAAATAAAATCTTTTAAAAAAATAAAATTCTATGTATAAGTGAGATCATACAGCATTTGTCTTTCTCTTTCTGACTTATCTTACTTAGCATAATGCCCTCAAAGTCCACCCATGTCACAAATGGCAGGATTTCCTTATTTCTCATGACTTTCTCATAATATTCCATTGTGTGTGTATGTGGGTGTGTATGTACATCTTCCTTACCCATTCATCTGTTGATGGACATCTTTCAAATCTTAAGCTTAAGAGTTATTTGGGTTTCTATTGGTAGAGGCCTAAAAAAGCTTTCTCAAATATACTAAGAAGTCGTAACTTGATAGAGAACAAAGGAGGAAAACTACGAATGGGAATTACTTTCAGAGCTCTGAAAGGAAAGGAAATAGTTTTTCCTACTAAGCTGATACATCATTCTATTGTTAGAGGATGAGAGTTAACTTGGTAGTTCCCATTTTGATCCTAGCTGCTCTGAAGCTAAGAGCCGAGGTATAGATTTCCTGAGTTAGAATATTTTAATGTAGTGGCTCCATTTCTGACCCCTTTTATTTGCTACCTTTGGTCTTTTATCTTGTATTTTGGAGTTAATTGTACTGGTGCTGTTATTGAAATGTTCCCACAACGTACTTTGTATATAGTTGGAGTATAGGTAAACAAATACTTAAATATTAACTCCTGTTCAAAGTTATTTCACTTCACCTTAGCTGAACTTTGTTTATTTTTAAAGAAACATGAAGCACACTTACTCTACTGTTTGTGCTATTACAGATAGGAGAACTCTTTTATTCGTCAACCTAAGTATTTCAGGTTGTGTCTTCAAATCACACCTCCATATTGCCACTACTGTCTCAGCTTTGCTGTTGCAATTTTCTGGTTTAGAAATTGGACTTTTGTTAATTTATCTTAACCTTTTATGAAAATTTTGTGAAGGAGCCAAAGAATCTTGTGACAAATGGGAATCCTTAAAAATAAATAAATAACCCTTGATTTTACAGGAGTACACAAAAAAGAAATATAAGAGTCTTGCTCTTTTTACTAGATGAGAATATGTGGGCTGACATTTAAAATATTGATCATAGCCTGGTGATTGGTATTGAGGAGGGCACATTCTGCATGGAGCACTGGGTGTTATGCACAAACAATGAATCATGGAACACTACATCTAAAACTAATGATGTAATGTATGGGGATTAACATAAGATTAAAAAAATTTAAAAAAATGTTGAATGACTGAAAAACAAAACAAAAAATAAAATAAAATATTGATCATATTTTGGCAGTAGTGGTCTTTTTAATTTTATTTTAATTCTAGTAAACATACAGTTATATTAATTTCAGTTGTACAATATAGTAATTCAACACTTCAATACATCACCCAGTGCTCATCACAAGTGCCCTCCTTAATCCCCATCTCCTATTTCACCCATCCTTCCACCCATTTCCCCTCTGGTAACCATCAGTTTGTTCTCTATGGTTAAGAGTGTTTCTTGGTTTGTCTCTCCCCCTCTCCTTTTCTCCTGTGCTCATGTGTTTTGTTTCTTAAATTCCACATATGAATGAAATCATATGGTCTTTGCCTTTCTCTGACTTATTTCACTTAGCATTATACTCTCTAGATGCATCCATGTCTTGCAAGTGGTAAGGTTTCATTCTTTTTTATGGCTGAATAATATTCCATTGTATATATCCATTCTTCTATTGATGGACACTTGGGCTGTTTCCATAATTTAGGTATTATAAATAATTCTGCAATAAACATAAGGGAGCATATCTCCTGCTGAATTAGTGTTCTTTTATTTTCTGGGTAAATACCCAGTGGTATAATTACTGGATCATAGAGTATTTCTATGTTCATTTTTTTGAGGAAACTCCATATTATTTTCCACAGTGGCTGTACTAATTCGCATTCCCACCAACAGTGCAAATGTGTTCCTTTTTCTCCATGTCCTCATCAACACTTGTTTCTTGTGGTTTTGATTTTAGCCATTCTGACAAATGTGAGATGATATCTCATTGTAGTTTTGATTTGCATTTCCCTGATGATGAATGATGTTGAGCATCTTTTTATGTGTCTTTTGGTCATCTGTATATCTTCTTTGGAGAAATGTCTATTCATGTCTTCTTCACATTTTTAATTGAATTATTTGTTTTGGGGGTGTTGAGTTATATCAGCTTTTTATATATTTTGGATACTAACCCTTTATCAGATATGTCATTTGCATATATCTTCTCCTATCCAGTAGGTTGTCTTTTAGTTTTGTTGATTGTTTCCTTCTCTGTGTAGAAGCTTTTCATTTTGATGTAATTCTAGTAGTTTGTTGGGGTTTTTTTGTTTTGTTTTTTGGTGGTTTTTTGTTTGTTTGTTTGTTTTTTGCTTTTATTTCCCTTGCCTCGGGAGACATACCTAGAAAAATGTTGCTATGGCCAATGTCAGAGAAATTACTGCCCATGCTATCTTCTAGGATTTTTATGGTTTCAGGTGTCATACTTAGGTCTTTAAACCATTTTGAATTTATTTGTGTGTGTGGTATAAGAAATTGGTCCAGTTTCATTCTTTTGCATGTAGCTATCCAGTTTTCCCAACATCATTTGTTGAGAAGACTTTTTCCCATTGTATGTTCTTTCCTGACTTGTTGAAAATTAATTGACCATATAATTGTGGGTTCATTTCTGGGTTTTCTGTTCTGTTCCATTGATCTATGTGTCTATTTTTGTGCCATTACCATACTATTTTGATTACTACAGCTTTGTAGTATATCTCAAAAGCTGGGATTATGATACCTCCAGTTTTGCTCTTCTTTTTCAAGATTGCTTTGGCTTTGGGATCTTTCATGGTTCCATACAAATTTTAGAATTATTTGCTCTATTTCTGTGAAAAATACTGTTGGTATTTTGATAGAGATTTCATTAAATCTGTAGATTGCTTTGGGTAATATGGACATTTTAACAATATTTGTTCTCCCAATCCATGAGCATGGAATGTCTTTCCATTTGTTTATGTCAGCTTCAATTTCTTTCATCAATGTCTTATAGTTTTCAGAATTCAGGTCTTCCACCTCCTTGGTTAAGTTTATTCCTAGATACTTTATTATTTGTGATGCAATTGTAAATGGGATTGTGTTCTTAATTTCTCCTTTTGCTACTTCATTATTAGTAAATAGAAATGCAATGGGTTTCTTTTTTTTATATAATGATTTTATTTATTTGAGAGAGAGAGCAGAGCGAGAAAGAACACAGAAGTGGGGTGGGGGGAAGGGGCAAAGGGAGAGGGAGAAGCAGCTCCCCAATGAACAGGGAGCCCAGTGCAGGCTCCATCCCAAGACCCTGGGATCATGACCTGAGCCAAAGGTAGATACTTAACCGACTGAGACACCCAGGTGTCCCTAAGAAACACAATGGATTTCTACATAATTTATTTGGTATCCTGTGACCTTACTGAATTCATTGATCAGTTTTAGAAGTTTTTTGATGGAGTCTTTAGGGTTTTCTGTACATACTATCATGTCATTTGTAAATAGTGAGAGTCTTATTTCTTCCTTACCAATTTGGATGTCTTCTGTTTCTTTTTCTTGTCTGGTTGCTGTGGCTAGGACTTCCAGTACTATGTTGAATAAAAGTGGTGAGAGAGTAGACATTCTTGTCTTGTTCCTGTTTTGGGGGAAAAGCTTTCAGTTTTTCCCCATTGAGTATGATGTTAGTTGTGGATTTTTCATATATAGCCTTTATTATGTTGAGGTATGTTCCCTCTAAATCTACTTTATTGAGGATTTTTATCATAAATGGATGTTATACTTTGTTAAGTGCTTTTTCTGTATCTGTTGAGATATTTATATAGATTTTCTTTTCTGTTATTGATGTGATGTATCACATTGATTGATTTGCAAATATTGAGCCACCTTTGCATCCTGGGAATAAATCCCACTTGATCATGGTGAGTGATATTTTTAATGTTTTGTTGGACTTGGTTTGCTAGTATTTTGTTGAGGGTTTTTGCATCATAGTCATCAGAGAAATTGGCCATAGTTCTCTTTTGTTGTGGTGTCTTTATCTGGTTTTGGTATCAGGATGATACTGGCCTCATAGAATGAATTGGAATCTTGACAGAGTTAATGGAAAGTAAATCTGACTGTATTTAGAACTTATGGTAGGGAAACTATGGCTCAAAGTCATACTGTTTTGATGGCAGCATCAGAATTAGATTTGAAGTCCTCTGACTTCCAGTCCAGAATGTAAGATTGGTAAGATTATACTGCCTAGATAAAGCTTGGTACACAATCAACAATAAAACCAGAACAAAATCTTGTCATTGCAACATGATGATACACAATTAAATAGATTCTGCAGGAAAGATTCGCAGACAAGCTTTAGAGAGATTTTGGTGGTATTTCCATAAAAAGTGATTTTCTACCAGTAACTAATAGGCTTGAAAAGAGTTTACTCCTACTAGAATAATAAAATAATCTAGGTGGATGATGGAAGCAATTGGGTTCTTCTACTTTTACCATTTCTTCCATTACTTGCTTTCTCTTTCATTTCCACTCTCATTTCCCCATCACTTTTCCTCTTCTTTGGTGTATAAAGTGGATTTTGCCTTCCTAAAACTACCTCTTAGGGCTTTTTCTTCCCTCCTGTTTCACCTCAGCCTCCAAGCTGAGATTGTGCATCCTCTTGGAAGCCTTCCTGTTGATTCTAAACCATTATGGTCTTTTCTACCTATGAAATGTCAAACCCTACTGTTTGCCCCAATTTTTATGTGTAAAAATTCACTGGCCACTCTTTTTCAACTTTTCACATTTTTATATGACTTTCTGTTGTTTGTAAGATGCTTAAGGATAAAATTCATGTATTTTTATAGTAGATAAATTGTGCTATGCACAAAAAAGGCAATTAATATATATTGACTAACTGTAAAATGTGACCTTTTTTTTAAAGAATATTTTTATTTTAATTGTGGGAAAATATACTCAACATAAAATTTGTCGTTAACCATTTTTAAGCATACAGTTCTCTGGCATTAAGTACATTCACACTGGCTCTTTTCCTAGTTTCTTTTTTTATTATTATTATGTTAATCACCATACATTACATCATTAGTTTTTGATGTAGTGTTCCATGATTCACTGTTTGCGTATAACACCCAGTGCTCCATTCAGTATGTGCCCCCTTTAAAACCCATCACCAGGCTAACCCATCCCCCCACCCCCTCCCCTCTAAAAATGTGACCATTTTTATATGCAATAATCCCTAAATACTTACAGTATAATAAACTATATTACAGCCTTTTCAGATTTCACTGAATTTACTTATCCATTCTGTTTGAATAATAGTTCCCAGAAACCATGATCATTTATTTATTCATGATCAATAGTAATTTATGAAGTTCCTACTGTCTAGGAGGGTTTGGTTCTTTCAATGACTCTACCACATATACCAACTCATAGCAATCACATTAACAAGAGGTATTTCTCTGGGACACCTGGGTGGCTCAGTCAGTTAAGTGTCCGGCTCTTGATTTCAGCTCAGGTCATGATCTCAGGGTTGTAGAATTGAGCCCATAGTGGAGCCTGAAGTGGAGCCCATAGTGGAGCCCTGTGTCAGGCCCTGTGTTGTACCCCCACAGCAGTCTCCATGCTGTGAGGTGTCTGCTTGAGATTCTCTCCCTCCCTCTCCCTCTATCCCTCCCCTCCAGTCACTCTCTTTCTGCCCTCCAAAAATATAAATCATTAAAAAAACTCAAGAAATATTAATTACCTGAACTCTGGCGTATTAGTTTTCTATGCTGCATAAAAAAAAAATTGCCTCAAGGGGCGCCTGGGTGGCTCAGTCGTTAAGCGTCTGCCTTTGGCTCAGGTCATGATCCCAGGGTCTTGGGATCGAGCCCTGCATCAGGCTCCCTGCTCAGAGGAAGCCTGCTTCTCCCTCTCCCACTCCCCCTGCTTGTGTTCCTGCTCTCACTATTTCTCTCTCTGTCAAATAAATAAATAAAATCTTTAAAAAAATTGCCACAAATTTAGTGGCTTAAAACAATATACAATTATTATCTCTAAGTTTCCATGGGTCACAATTCTGTGTATGACTTAACTGAGTTCTCTGTTCAGGGACCTATGAGGGTGTGATCAAATCATCAGTCAGGCTTCATTCTCATCTGGAAATCAGGGTTTTCTCCTAAGGTCAATTAAATTGTTGGCAGAATTCAGTTTTGTGATTTTAGGACTGAGGCTCTTAGCAACTATAGGCTGCCCCTCTCCATAGGCTGTTCAGAACATGGCTCTTTGTTTCTTTAAGACTAGCAGGAGAGAGCCTCTGATCTCTAGACCCTCTTAGTAGGCTCACCTAACTAGGTCAGCCCTCCCCTCCATAATCTTCCTTCTGATTATGTTAAAGCCACTGATTAGGGACTTCAACTATATCTGCAAAATTCCTTCATGTTTGGCATATAATTTACTCAAGGGAGTGACTACCCCATTACTTTTGTTATGTTCTATTGGTTATAAGCAAGTTATAGGTTTTGCTTATATTCAAGGGAAGGGGACTATACAAGAGAGTGATTCCTTAGAGGTCACCCTAGGATGTGTCTACCATATTTAGCTTTAGAAATACTTTAGATATCACTCTCCTACCAACATCTTGGACCTGCTCATGTATTCAGACAGCAATACTCTTCTTATTTTGTATAATTTGGACTGGATACCACAGCTCTATACTCTCTAAATTTTTACTGACCAGAAACCCTATAGGTTTCTTCTTCTGGTAAGTCATCCCTGGGATTCACATTCTAAAATTAAAGGCATTCACATTCTAAAACTAGAGGCACACCTAAACCTCTAGGATACTGTCAAACTGACCTCCCTGAATCTCCAAATCTCTCTGGGAATCTCATAAGGCATCTGCTATTGTGCAAGTACCATATCAGGTACCTTAGTGGACATTAAGGAGATAAGACTTGCTCTTATAGTGATCTCTCAATCTAATAAGGGAGGCAGATATGAAAACAGATAAATTCAATATACAATATAATAAGTGAAGGAATATTAGAGGAACCAACTGAGAACAAGAGAGAGCCGGGATGAAAGAGTCTCCCTCAATATCTACATTTATATATAAAGAGACTAAGGTTCAGAGGTTAAGTAACTTGCCCAAGGTCACATTACTACTAAGTAGCAGACTTGAATTTGAACCTAGATAGTCTCTATCCAAAGCCTGTAAACTGAAATATTATGCTAAGCATGAGTCGTGGTATTCCAACATGAGGTGAGAAAATTGGAGGATAGCTTGGGACCAGGTGGTAAAGGGCATCATATGCTAATGTAAGGAATTTAGACTTCGCCCCTGACAATGAGGATATATCAACCCTAACTAAGAGTCAGCAGATATATCAGTTCCTCATTAGCACTGGTCATTGGAGAAGGGCAGCAAGCAGGGACTAGACGACCGGGAATTTGAGAAACTAACTAGCTGTAAGGTTGGATCTTAATTGGGAACCAACAGTTCCATACAATGTATTCAAAGAAATGAGAGGATACTTCCTGTTTTGGTGTACACAGGGCTGAGCCTACAGGTTATAAAAATGACTGTCTATAGTTGAAAGGGGCTATGCTAGACTGGGACAGAAAATTGGTGGTTCTGAAATAAAAATAAGGCTCAATCATAACTATGTTTTAAAAAGTAGTTATAGAATGGTGAATTGAATTTAAACAAGGATGCAAGACAGCTCAGTGGGAGAAAGAATAATCTTTTTTTTTCCTGGGAAACTAGATTAGCCACATGCAAAAGAATGAAATTGCATGCCTACTCCATATTATAGATAAAAATTAACTGAAAATAGATTAAAGACCTAACTGTAAAAGCTAAAACTATGCAACTCTTAGATGAAAACATAGGCACATATCTTTGTGACCTTATATTAGGTAATGGATTCTTAGATATGATACTAAAGCTTAAGCCACAAAAGAAAAATATGGGTAATTTGAACTTCATCAAAATTAAAAACTTTTGTCCTTCAAATGACACCATCAAAGTGAAAAATAGAAAATTTTTACAAATCATATCTTGTAAGAGACTTGTATTTAGAATATTTAGTAGTTAGCCATAACTTAATAGAAAAGACAACCCAATTAAAAAGTAAATAAAGAATGTGAAGACATATTTCCCCAAAGAAGATACATAAATATTTAATAAGCATATAAAAAGATATTCAACATCATTGCATTAGGGAAATGCAAATGAAAACCACAATGAGATATTATTTTACATCTGTTAAGATGGCAATAAACAAAAAGATAAATAAGTGTTCACTAGGATGAACTAAGAATTCATCCTAAGAACACTAAGAATTTCTCATAGACTCCTGGTGGGAATTTAAAATGGTGCAGCCATTTTGGTGAATAATCTGGCAGCTCTTCCAGCAATTGAACAGAGTTACCATAAGGCCCAGAAATTCCACTCCTAGGTATGCACCCAAGAGAAATAAAAATACATGTCCACACAAAAGTTTGTAAATGGATGTTCAGAGCAGCATTATTCATAATAGCTGAAAATTGGGAACAATCCAAATGTTCATCAGCTGATGAATGGATAAATAATATATGGTGTATCTATACAAGGGAATATTATTCAACAATAAAAAGAAGGAATAAGTATGGATACATTCTATAACATGAATAAACTTTGAAAACATTAGACTAAGTGAAATAAGCCAGTCACAAAGGACCATATATGATATGATTCAATTTATATGAAATGTTCAGAATAGACAAATACATAGAAACAGAAAGTAGATTACTGGTTGCTTAGGGCTAAGGAGAATGAGGGGAAATGGAAGGGGGATGGCTGCTAAAGGACACAATATTTTTTTGGATGAAAATATTCTAAAATTGACAATAGTGCTGGTTGCACAACTCTGAATATATTAAAGATTATTTACATTTTAATGACTGAATTGTATAGTTTGTGAATTATATCTCAATAAAGATGTTGCCCCAAAAGGTAGCAACAGAGCCCAGAGAAGGGTGAAGGAAGAAGATGGGATATTTGGAGGTGGGTAAGTGATAATGAAGATGATAGAAATGGTGATGAAGAGTGAGATTAAGGAGAGATTTAGAGAATAGAATGAATGGGAAGTGATTGGAAATGAAAGGTAAGGGAGAGGAAAAGTTAAGGATGAGTCTGATCTTCTAGATTCAGTTACTGATAGCATCGCTATGCTCCAGCCTGAGTCACTGAAAAATGCTTACTTTTGATCAACACTTTTCCTTTCCCATTTAACATATATACTGTTCTACTGCATTTACCCTAAAAATAATAAAGTGGGAAATTTTCTCCTGGCATAAACAAGCCTTAGAAGAGGTTGATATTCAAAAATGACAGGTGAGGTGTTCCAGAGGAATATCAAAACCATGAACTCGTTGAGCAATCTCTCTTTCCCACATCACTACCAAAAAGAAACTATGGTGTTTCGATTTGTGATTTTAAATTTCATTCACATATTTTCTCTTTGCCTTTTTGTACAGTAGATGACGATGGGGAAATGTTTCTGATCATGGAATTTGGGGGTTTCTTGAGAATCCAAAGGAATGGACAATTTTTAATTACTTGATGTTTGAAATGCAAACTATTCATCTGAACAGCACACCCCCAGTAGGTTTATGAAGTAGCCTGTTGACATAAATGGTCATTGATAGATTTATGTGACTGCTCATATTTGGGTTCTATGCCATTTAGCAGAACTCTCTTTGTGATAACTTTATTTGAAGTCCTGTTAAACTTTCTCCTTCATATACACAAGAAACAAGAAATCCCATTGGAATTTGCCATCCCTAATCACTATTCCAAAGTAATGAAAGCTTTTATTAATTGTGCCTCTTAATATGCACTTACTGATAGGAAATTTCTCATCAAATGGATGACAAGATGTTTTTTAAAAAAAATCAACTAGAATAACAGTTACTCTGCCATGATATTATCAGCCTTTCAATTTACAGATGATATCTTACAGTCAAACCAGGGTAGAGAAAAAGGTTAATACACAGGGGGCATTGCATTCTCTGTGAATGCCAGGGCTACCCAAATGCACCAAGGGCCAAGACCTCAGATTTCAAGTTGTTTTCATTAACAAGAAAAGTCCTTGTCATGTTCATGTTCCCTAATTTTTTCTTGTGAGTCTCTTTTTAAAAATCATAAAAGTGCTTGGAACAGGGAACTCAAAAAGTGATCAAGAATATCCTTTAAACAAAAAACAAACTATAATTGATTTTTAGAAAAACAAATGACACTGCAAGTTAAGTAGGAGTCTAAATTCGTTTTATTTGCTTATATTCTTGTAATAGTGATTGTCTACAGCTCTCTCACCAGCTCCATGTGCCACAGCTGAGCCCAAGAGTATAGGCATGAAGTTCCTAGCATCTCTCTACCTCCTCTCTCTGTTACATATTCAGTGAGGTACATTATTTGTGGGATCTAATGGTGTTTACGGAATTGTCCTTCCTAAAAGACAACAACTTATGGGTAGGAATCCAATAGATTAGTACTAATTAATGTGGGTCAGAATCCACTGGTTGATGATAGACTCCTAGGAAAAGCAGTCTTCCCTTAGGATCCCTCCACTCTTAGACCTTAGACACAAAAGGTTGATTCAATCCTCTTTTCTGGACAATAAAAGTTGATTGTCTTCAGTGGGAACCAATAACTTCTAAATGCTGAAGACCTATTTATATATTGTCTTCAGGGAACCCATACACTCCACACATAAGAGATGTGTCCCCTGCATAAAAAAAGGAGGTAAACCTTCCATGTCATATCAGCATAATCCCCATTCAAGAGTGAGGAAAAAAATGCTTAATCTCCAACAGGATACACCTTCACCCCTGAGAAAACTTTTTATCGTAGAATTAAAATTATAGGCAATTGGTTTGGTTTCATCTAGGCTAATCAAATACATTAAATCTATGTTATAGTTGAAGTAGGACATAACGCACAGCCTTACAGAATTTAGCCACTAAGCATATGATATTTCTATGGGAAAGTATGGTCAGAATTCCAATTTGGGACTCCAAATATCTCCTTGAAAATGGTGTTAAGACTCCCCCCTGGTACCACAGCCTCTTCCGACCACTGGCTGGAACTTCCTCGGATCCAAGCACAGGATATGACATCCATGACTAAGTGCAGGTTCCAGAGAGGCAAAACTTGGGAAGAGTTGCAATAAAAATTGGACATATTGGCTCTTGAAATCTAGAAGACAAAGGCAACACATAAGGACAATTTTGTTGCCAGTGTTACCCATTTCTTAAATACTGGCCCTTCGATTTCTGCACTTGGGCTCCCTTCCCACACCACTCAGACTCCTTTAGGGAGCACATCTGCTCATGGCTCAAGGGCACTTTATATCAGTGTCTTTCGAAGTGGCTCATCTGACTCAGAATCACCTGGACATGGCCACATCTACTGAACTGGAATCTAATAGTGTTTATGTGGGTTTAGCATTTTAACTTTCTTATGTTTTAACAAGCTTCCAGGCTTGTGATTTTTATGAATTTTAGAATCTGAGAACCACTGTCTTAGAAGTACAAAAAGGAGAGTGGGTGACTTTATTGTCTTTGTCTGTAATGATGATCAGAAACAGTACTAATGGGGGATGCCTGGGTGGCTCAGTCGGTTAAGTGTCTGCCTTCAGCTCAGGTCCTAATCCCAGAGTCCTGGGATCGAGTCCTGCGTCGGGCTTCTTGCTCAGCAGGGGCCCTGCTTCTTCCTCTGTCTCCTGCTCCCCCTGGTTGTGCTTTCTCTCTCTCTCTCTGACCAATAAATTAATAAAATCTTAAAAAAAAAAAACAGTACTAATGGGTGTGGATCGCTTTTTAAAAAAATTTTATTTTATTATGTTAATCACCATACATTACATCATTAGTTTTTGATGTAGTGTTCCATGATTCACTGTTTGCGTATAACACCCAGTGATACATTCAATACGTGCCCTCTTTAATACCCATCAC
>NC_138372.1:129983212-130065273 GCF_054177405.1 Leptonychotes weddellii
CCCCCCTCCCCTCTAGAACCCTCAGTTTGTTTCTCAGTGTCCATAGTCTCTCATGGTTTGTCTCCCCCACCGATTTCCACCCCTTCATTTCTCCCTTCCTACTATCTTCTTCTTTTTTTTTTTTTTAACATATAATGTATTATTTGTTTCAGAGGTACAGGTCTGTGATTCAACAGTCTTATACAATTCACAGCACTCACCATAGCCCATACCCTCCCCAATGTCTATCACCCAGCCACCCCATCCCTCCCACACCCCACCACTCCAGCAACCCTCAGTTGGTGTGGATTGCTCTTATCATACCACATTGCAATTATGAGTTTATTATTCTCTCTATTCCTCACTTGACTGTAAGCCCCTTGAAGGCAGAAATTGAGTTATATTTATCTTCATATTTCATATGCCCAGTATAATACTTGATATAAAGAGATATTCAGTATTTACTTTGAGATATTAATTTATTGAGTAAATGAGTAAATAATGAGATAATCAAATATATCTAGAGATAAGGTAATTCTGGTATTTGCATTTTAGGAAGGAGTGAGTTTCAGATGGAAATGTTACTTTAATGATGTTCATTGTGATTTGGGATATTTTTGTATATTGCCATATTTATCTAATTTTATTTATTTGCATTCTTTTTTTTATTTACTTATATTCTTAAAGCTGCTTATTGGTATGCCATGAGCTTTTAATTTCTTCTCCAATACATATTAACGTTTGTGTGCCAGATACTTAGAAAGTGAAAACTAGATTATGTTTACTACCTGCACATAAGTAACAAGTAAAGAGGATGTGTTTGTAGAGTTCATATGAAGAAGGATGAATGAAATAGCCAACAGATTGTAATCAGTGATTTTCAGAATCTTTTCCTAAATATCATATAACCTTTGTCCTGGCATATATATTATCCATATTTTGTTTTGTTTACTGGTAACATGAAAATGATCACAATGACTTAGCTTATGGATTTTTTATTTTTATTTTTTTGAGCTTAAACAGGTGGTCTGCAGTCCCCTGAGATTTAGAATTGCAAGGTGCTAAGGCCTTGGTACTACTGTAACTCCATTTTCAAAAATCTTGTTTTAATATTATTTTACCCAGTTTAAGTTTCAGTCCATTCAGATATCCACATCTTTTATATCTCCTCATTTAAAGAAATCCTACCTTTGAAGTATACTGCTTTATCTGAGTTTCTCTGAGCATAGCTGGCTTTTCTTGCCTTCCCCCTCCTCTTCATTTAATTAAGGCAAACCTTTTTCCTGCCTTTTCGAAAAGCCTTCCATCACACCCAAATCAGTAGTCACATCGGGCTGATCATTTTTGTTTTGTTTTGTTTTCTTTTCTTTTCTTTTCCTTTCTTTCTTTCTTTTTCATTATGTTCTGTTAGCCAGCATACACCGGACTGATCGTTTTAAGCATGATGTTGTCATCTCTCTTCTTTTTCTCTTTCTTCTTCTCCTCCTTTTCTGTTTTTTCTTCTTCAAACAGGATTTGTTTAAAGAGTTGTTCTAGTCTAGTTCTTTATTCAAAAACCAGAAAAACCCAACAACAATGCCCAAGATGTTATCATAAAGCTAAAGTGGATTTTTGGTTGGACAAAGGAGCATAATGACATTCTCTGAGATCTTTGTTATTTTTATATTCTTGCAAGTCAGTGTTTTACTCATTTATTTTTCCTCCTTCCAATATATGTTTTGGTTTCTTTGTGTGTACTCCATCACAAGTCTTGCCAAAACATGTTGAGGAAACTGGGTGACGGCCAATCTGCAACAAAATATTTCCCCTGCTTTAACTTACAGATGGTTTTCTAACACTGAAATAAACAATGGGTGCCTCCCCCAAATAAAGGAGCTTGGATTCAGTAACATACATAGAAAACTATACCTTCTCAATTACCTATTTTTATAGATGTCTCACCAAAAATATTTTTGGATTTGCTTTGAGTCCCATAAGATCATGAGCAGTAAATTTGTATTGTGAAAATAAGGCTTAAAACTTGTGAATTTCCAAATACTTCATTTTGCTCCATCCACATACTCTCCTTCTTTTCTTCTCTCCTCTAACGTGTCAACTGTAAGATATAATTTCTTCCATAATTCCTCAAGTGATCACTGTGAAAATCCTGTCAAGTCTGTTCCTACCACAAATGAATATTTATAGATGATTTATAAAGTGCTGAAAACTAGAACTTATAATGGAGAATCTGACAAGACCTGAAATGTTTCTGCACTGGAAGGCATCAATAGAGCAGAAAAGCAGACATTACCAGAGTGAGCTACTCCTTTGCAGTGCTCCCATGGAAAGGAAGATAGCATATAGGCTCTTCAGAAAGGACCAGAAACACTGAAATAATCATGGACTTCTCAGGAACTTACAGTGTGCTTGTCTGTAGAGCCCTTACACTTAATGGATCTGAGAAAGCATTATAACAGCTTCCCTTTCAAGAGGATGACTTCTACTTAAAGTTTCCAGAGCCTAAAGTTTTATTCTGTTGTATGGATAGACCTAGTGGAGTGGTTTCTCTCAGACTCGTGCAATTAGAAGTTTCAGAAACATGTCTATGTTGTGGATGTCTTTGACTTATCCCTTTGAGTGGGAGGAAAGATAAAATCTCAAATTTCAATTCTCTTTTATAATTTGAGAACCACAAAAACACAGAAATATTAAATCTGTAGATAACTGCAAAACTTTCTGATGGCCAGTAGATTTAAACTTCTAACTATGTGGTTCCACAGAAACAGAAATAAGCTGATTTGGGTTTTTCCTCCTCTCTCCTCCCCCTTCAGCTCACTCTTGATTACAGCTGATAGTTGCAAAGCACTGCCTCAAAAGTTAGATGATAGTAGTAAGAAGGAATATAAAAGGGGCCAGATAATTCACAAAGAGAAACTGCAAATCTCTGGCAAATTATGAGCTGGAAAAAAATGTCAAATATTCTTCTAATCAAAAGACAAAATCCTCATGGCTTTTTCTTTAAAGGGCTATTATTGGGGCGCCTGGGTGGCTCAGTTGGTTAAACGACTGCCTTCAGCTCAGGTCATGATCCCAGGGTCCTGGGATCGAGTCCCACATTGGGCTCCCTGCTCTGCGGGGAGATGCTTCTCCCTCTCCCACTCCCCCTGCTTGTGTTCCCTCTCTCGCTGTGTCTCTCTCTGTCAAATAAATAAAATCTTTAAAAAAAATAAAAATAAATAAAAAAATAAAGGGCTATTATTGGAACACTATAAAAAAATAAATGTGAGATGAAGTCTTAGAAATACATAGGACTGGTATTAAGGGCCCAGAGAAGCTATTCAGCTTATAGGTAACTTTTACTGAGTACCTACTATATGCCAGACACTCTTACCAAGACTGTAGGAGTTCTACTTGTATTTCTTATATCCTCATAAAAGCCCATAAGTTATTGACAGTTACTATCCATATTTTATAGTTAAGGAAATGGAGGCATAAGGAGATTAAGCAAATAGACTGTGAATGCATAGCTACCAAGAGTAATATCTGAGACTTGAACCTAGGCGGTCTGGTACCAAAGACCCCCTTCCTATCCAGGCTCTACTTATTGTACTGGTCCTCTTGCCTGTGATGTCTGAAACACATACATGAGTTCATAGACCTTTGGTCTCTCAAAACCTCTTCTCTCATTCATTAATCTACACTTAATAACTGGCAGTCCTTAGTTATCTACAGAGTAAACTTTGTGTGCTAGAAGAACTTGATTACTAATGGGAGAGAAGAAGCAAATGTATGATGTAGGTTTAGTGCAATAATAAAGTAACCTGTGAACAAAAATATGATAATATGGATCAACCCATTTGCATAAATATTTATAAGGAAAAATCTCAGTGGAGTTGGGATTACTGGGGAAAGCTTAGATGGGTATTGATTTAGTAAGAATAATACCTAGTGTGGTAAACTGAATAAGGCTCCCCCACATGCCCACGAGGGATGATATCCATGTCCTAATCCCCAGGACCTGTGAATACATTATTTTACGTGGAAAAAGAGACTTTGCAGAAATGATTATGGTTAAGGAATTTGAGATGGGGAGATTATCCTGGATTACTGGGGTGGGGTCCAAACTAATCATATGAGTACTTAAAAGCAGAGAATTTTTCCCAGCTACAGTCAGACAGAGAGATGTGATGACTGAAGAAGAATCAGGGGAAAGTTCAATGTAATTGACTTTGAAGATGGAGGAAGCCATCTTTGGGAGCCAAGGAATGCTAGCAGCCTCTAGAAGCTAGAAAAGGCAAGGAGGTAGATTCTTCCCCATAGTCTCCAGAAAGGAACATAGTCTTTGTGTTGATTTTAGACTGGTGAGACTTGTGTCAGACTTCTGACCTACAGAATTGTAAAATAATAAAGTTTGTATTGTTTAAGCCACTAAGTTTCCAGTAATTTGTGATAGCAGCAATAGAAAACTAATACACCTAGCTTATATTTGTTTAACAGTTCAGAGTTTCAAAAAACTCTCACAGACATGATCTCATTTGGTCCCAGAGCAATCTGGTGTGTTAGGTTGGGCAAATGAGGAGACAGAAGCTCAGAGACGTTGAGTGACTTTTCCAAGGTTTTCTTCTTATTTCCCAAGATTTCACAGATAGCAGATGGCAGAACAAGCCTTCATATCCAGGGCATGCTCTGCTCTGCACTCTGTGCTATTCATGTATAGAATGGTCTAACATGTCAGCAAACCCCTATATTGGACATTTACACTAATTAATTAATTGATGGTTGGTAAAGCTGATCCAGTGCTATACCATAGAGGCTGAAGAAAAAAGAATTTGAGATAGTTAATAGATCTTCCAACCTTCTTGACTGTATAGCTATAAATTAAAAAAACCTGTTTCATACTTAGTGTCAGCTAAGAGGATCTGTATTATCCTCAAAGATTCTTGGTTTTTATAAACTATAAAATCATTTACACTATAAAATGAAAAATTGTTTTCTTCAAGATTCATCATGCAAAATTCACAGTGGTTATGATTATGTAATAAGCCAGAATGATAAAATGTCCCTGTGATCTGAATAAGGCAAATAATTAGAGTAACTTGTTTTGCAATCTTTTTTACATTGTGAACCTTATGGTTAAATCATCATACATTTAGAATTACAGACATTAATGTAAAAGGAGGGACTCCCTGTCCAGTTTAATCTATGCCACAGAGACCAAAGTGCCCATGTTACATAGCCACCAAACACAAATAATAAGTTTCAATAATTTATTATTTGTAATATACAAATCATCAGATGGAAAATGAGAACTTGAATATTGAAAATTATAATTTGCCTGAAGATATGGAGGCTTAGAAGAAAGGATGACTCATGTGTTCAATAAACTTTTGTAATTATCAAGACATCTAATAAAAATGGATGAGAATAGAAAGTCAATGTGAACTAAATTTCATTGAATCAGAATGTATTCTTTACAAAAATAAGCTTCAACAAAATCATATTAATATATTCTGTTCCAACTAGATACATTCACACACTGGGTTTGTTTTAGGTGTGGTTCCTGGAGTACGGCTAGGCTCCAACCTGTACAACAGTGTAGGTTACTGTAAACATTCCCATACTATACATCTAATTGGTTTTAACTTATTTATTTTATTTAGCCATTTGGTCATAGGGAATAATCTTCTTTAATCCCATTATTGATCAATTACCTTATAATTTATTACCCATTCTCTGTTTTTTCTTCTGACTCTTTCAGTGAATCCACAAAATATCTAAAGTATCTCAATCTCATCTAAATAACATTTTAAATATTTGAATATTTAAACATATCTAAATCACATATGTTACTTAGATGAGATTTAGATGTGTATCTAAAATAACCAAAATACTGAGTTTCTAACATGCAAGTCATTTTGGTAGTATTGGTTTAAGTATAATACTAAAAAACTAATGTTGGTGGGGAGATTCAAGAAATTCATGCTCTTTCAGTATTTCTTACCTTATCAGGGATGCAAAACATAAACACAGGTGAAAATACATGTTCTTTCAGACAGTCTCATGGTATTATCAATAACTTTTACTTATACTGTATAACTTTTAGTTATACACACATTCTCTGTGTACAGTATTTACATAGTATAGCGTCCTTCATTCACTGTTGACATGCTTTTCTTCTGATGCTTGTTGTTTCTGTAGGGCCATTGTACCTGCCTGTAGCACGTTAAAAAAAAAAAAAAGAAAGAAAGAAAGAAAAAACCATCTCTGATATGAGCCTATTGGTACACACTATTTGGTCAAGGTTTCCTTTGGGATAGTAGTCAGGTATGAGGGATGAAGCACAGCATGGCAGGATAGAAGACTGTGCTAAGTCAGGGAAAGAAAGTAGGAAGATAAAGAACAAGCAATGCAGAAACTCAGTCAAGCTGAAGGAGACTGAGCAACACAAGATCACTGTCTAGGCCACACATGTTTCTACTTTCAACTTAGTGATTTCAGAGGCAGGATGCATTTTCCAATTTAGTTAAAGCTGGGTTGGTAAAAGAGAAGATCTATTTTGATGCATAGAGAATTGGCAATTTTAAAACGTGTGGTAAAGTTAAGAGGATGTGGACAATGGAGACCTCAGAGATTTTTAAGCAAATGTCCCATGGACAGAACTCTAATTTAGGAAAACTAGATGGCCCATTAATTGAGGCAGAATTGGGATGGGATGCTAAACTTATCTGTTGTGGCAGGTCACAGAAAAGATGTGACAACTGGTTGACCGGTGAGCTGGACCTGGGTACTCAGAGACTCCTCACCTCCTCCCCTGTCCTTGGAATGTGTGTCCTGTTTGCCTTTCCTGATCCCAGGGGCTGCTCCAAGGACATAGCCATAGTGTACTTGACTGTACCCAGTTAAGAAATCCCTCTACATTTTAAAGTTTAAAGATCTGGCAGGTGGGTGCGAGGATCCATTTGCCTTGTGACTGCCCAAGACAAGCCTTTTATGTAAGTTCCCTTTGTTTATTAAAACTGCCACCTACCAACTGGGAGTGGCCTGCCTCTTTCTTCCTCTCCCTGCCCTCTGTGTATGGGGCCACTTTCAGGTTACCCCAGGGAAGCTCCTGAGAGGATTGTGAACTGACATTGTCTCAAGCTTGTATAAGCATTACCTATGGCAGCATGTAGGATGTTGCTTGAAAAATAGTAAAGATTTTTGAGAATAGACTGTTTTTTTCCACGCTTCCAAACATAAATAGCATAATTATTGTGTTATAGAGCTATAGAAAGCTATACTTCGATTATTTATTATTTATAATGAAACAAGTAGTATATTGATCTATTTTACAATAGTTCTATATAAAGGTGTATGTGTAAATGAACTCTAATACACATCTTGGGTATCGTTATTAGCATTTGAAGTCCATTTCATCAGGAATCAACATTTTCAAAATGGTTATTTAACACTTAAAATATATTTATTGAAATATACCCCAGAGTGTTTATTCATTATCATTGGAGAAGTGAGGGTTGTCTAGGATAGATGCATGGTTAAAATATTGTAGAACCCTCACTACCTTGAATAAATTTCCAATAAGCCCAGCGCTTTAATGCCATTTGTAGAATAGTAAAAATCTATAGTCCCATTAGTCCTATGTTTCTCTTCTTCCTGGAGAAATCAGAAACTGGATTCTACTCCAACGTTGACTTCACAAGCAGTCAGAACACTACTATATTCACCTTGGAGTGACCCTCTCATGCAATGTGGTAATCAGTGTATTTAGGCGGAGTTTGGATTTTTCCCCACGCTAGGTAACAGGTTGCATGATCATTTTGCTAATGCATGATTGTAAATTTGGTAGAATTTTGTTCTGAGACCTTTTCTTTTCATTGTAAGACAGCATCTATTAGTAAGGTTGTGAGAAAAGGGATGTAGAGTTCCCACAGAACTACTCACAGAATCTACTAGCATTACCTGAAAGAACCTAATATTTCTTAAATGATCTAATTGGTTTGGATCATTTTATAACCTATCTAAACATATCTAAGTAAATCCAAACCTAAATATAATTAATCTTCATATCCATATATATCTACATACATACACATATTTATGTTCATACCCATATCTCTATTTTTCTTTAAGAAGAAGCAATCAGAAAGGCAGTAAGGGAAAGAGGAGGAAGAGATACCCTAGAAATCCAGGTGGGAGATTGATTTAGGAGGGAGGAGGACAATAGTTTGGTGGTTTTGCATAGTTTCAACCTAAGTTGGAACTACATTTCCCAGAATTTCCTTTCCTGTATGGGTAGTTGTATCCCAAAAAGAAATGAGCACAGGATTTGGAAGATAGCAGCATGAATGAAACCCTTGCACTCTCTCTCTTTTTTCATTTTCTTTTCAATTTAAATTTTGTTAACATACAGTGCAATACTGGTTTCTGGAGTAGAATTCAGTGATTCATCACTTGCATACAACACACGGTGTTGTCACAACAAGCGCCCTCCTTAATACCCATCACCCATCTAGCCCATCCCCCACCCACCTCCCTCCATCAACCCTCAGTAGTCACTTACGGTTTGTTTCCCTCTCTCCCTTTTTTTTTTCTTTTCCGCCTTCCCATGT
Source organism: Leptonychotes weddellii (assembly GCF_054177405.1). Taxonomy (NCBI): domain Eukaryota; kingdom Metazoa; phylum Chordata; class Mammalia; order Carnivora; family Phocidae; genus Leptonychotes; species Leptonychotes weddellii. The sequence goes on from NC_138372.1 coordinate 129,991,780, forward strand.
GTTCATCTGTTTTCTTTCTTAAATTCCACATATGAGTGAAGTCATATGGTATTTGTCTTTCTCTGACTGACTTACTTCACTTAGCATAATAATACACTCTAGTTCCACCCACATCTCTGCAAATGACCATTGCTGTCTTTAAAGTTATAGTGGTTAAATATGTTGAGAGACAGGTACGGAGGTTCTAGCATGTTTCAGCTTGTCCTTGTTCTCCTGCTCTGTACCCAACACTTCTTTCTGACTTCCAGCTTTGTAGTGACTCCAACAGCAACCCTGATACTGATCCCAGAGCCACTACCAGACATAGGACAACAGCCTTCTATGGATCCATTAAGCAACTCTTCCTTTCTCAGTTGCCACTCCAGCAGCTAGGTGCGCCTGCAGTCCCAGATTCTCAGGCAAGCTCCAAACTGTCTACTTGTGCCAGTGTTGGTTAGAGAGTTTTCTCTGATTACTTCCACACCTTACTTCTGCAGCTCCTTCCACAGTTTTGTAAGATCTAATTCCTATAACAAATACTGCATTCCATATTCTCAAAGTCATTCTGTTTTCCTGACTAAACACTGACTGATGGAAATGTCAAATGTTGCAAAAAGAGCAAGTAAAATAAAGATGGGAAAGTTTTCCTTGAATAAAGTAACCAAGAGATTGTTGAATTTTTTTTTTTTTTTTTAAAGATTTTATTTATGTGAGAGAGAGAATGAGATAGAGCATGAGAGGGGAAGGGTCAGAGGGAGAAGCAGACTCCCCGCTGAGCAGGGAGCCCGACGCGGGACTCGATCCCGGGACTCCAGGATCATGACCCGAGCCGAAGGCAGTCGCTTAACCAACTGAGCCACCCAGGCGCCCGAGATTGTTGAATTTTTTATAGCATTTTATCTGTAGCAGCTGGACAGAAGAAATATCAAAGTCAGTTGAGAAATGGAAGTAAATGAGAAAGTAGAGACAGCAAAAAAATGCAGTATTACACACTTCCATTCCCCTATTTACTACACTATTTTGCTCCTATTAGTTTAAAATGGTTGTCCTTTTACTAGACTGAAAACTCATTGAGTAAAGAAATGGTTCTTTGACATTTGTAGAGACTAATACAATACTTGGCACCAACTAGACAATTTAAAACTTGTTTAATAAAAGAATGATTAATAAGCATAATTTTAATTAACATTGAAACTTCAGACTGAACTTGGAAGAACTAGCTCTTTCACCTTAAATTAGCAATAGTTTGTATTGCTACAATAGTTATATTGGAGTGCGTAGAAAATTTTTTGGGAAAAGAGCAGGAAAAGGAGAAAAAGAAAAAAATAAATAAAAGCAGGCCTAGTTGAGCCTGATAATTTCAGGCGAGTTATACCCTATTGAAAACAAGGAGATAAAATTACCCAGCCATTTCATTGCTAACTATTGATCCAATGAGGAATTGTTGGGGTTTTTTAAACTCTTTTCTTTGTTATGGACTCCACTGACAATGTGACAAATGTATGGATCTTCTCTCCAGATAAAGTCCCATGTATATGTAGATCATTGTGCTTTCATTTTAAGATGTTCATAAAATTTCTCTGGGATAAGGATCCCTACAATAAAGAAGATAACAGATAACAGATAACAGATATTGTCTATTAAGCTCCCATCTCAGTCTCTATCTGTCTTATTCTCTCTCTCTCTCCCTACCTCTGCAGGCCAAATACCTCTTTCAATTTTTTTTTTTTTTTTTTTTTGCTTTGTAACAGTAGCTTTGTACGATCTGCAGTTAGTCAGTTCGGATAATGACCACACGCCTATGGCATTTTTAGTGATCTCCATGTAAGAATATATGGAAGCTCTTTACAAGAAACTGATTTAAGCTTGTCCATATCAAAATCTATTTAGGAAAAATGATTAAAATTTATATTTTTCTATCATTTATACACATATATTTTTTTTCTTTTTTAAAATTAAAGTATAACATACAGTGTTCTATTCATTTCAGGTGTACAATGTAACGATTCAACAATTCTATATGTTACTCACTACTCAAGATAAGTGTACTTTTTTAAAGATTTTCTTTATTTGAGAGAGAGAGAGAGCAAGAGAGAACACAAGCAGGGTAAGGGGCAGAGGGAGAAGCAGACTCCCCACTAAGCAGGGAGCCCAATGCAGGGCTGGATGCGGGCTCGATCCTGGGACTCCAGGATCATGACCCGAGCCAAAGGCAGAATCTTAACCGACTGAGCCACCCAGGTGCCTAAGATAATTGTACTCTTGATCCCCTTTAACTATTTCATCCTTCCCCCCACTCCCACCTCTGGCAAACATCAATTTGTTTTCTGTATTTAAGAGTCTTTTTTTTTGTTTGTTTTTCTCTTTTTTCTTTGTTTTGTTTTTTAAATTCCACATATGAATGAAATCATACGGTATTTTTCTTTCTCTGCCTGACTTATTTCACTTAGCATTATACCCTCTAGGTCCATCCATGTCATTGCAAATGGCAAGATCTCATTCTTTTTATGGCTGAGTAATATTTCAGAGTGTGTGTGTGTGTGTGTGTCTGTGCATACACACAGCACATCTTCTTTACCCAAGTGTCCATCAATAAATGAATTGATAAAGATGTGGTATACATATACACACACAATGGGATTTTTTTACCTACATATATTTTAAAAGTATAATAAAATGGGTATACAGATTTCAAGTTTCAATTAGATAAAATTAGAGGTTATGCATATTATTCTCCATCTCTCATCTACTCTCTATATATCCTCTTGCCTAAAGAAACTCTTACTTACCTTCATAGTATATTATAAAAAGTTGCTTCTGTCTTAAGAACTCCTTTTTACAGCAAAAGAAATGAATCAGTGTTCTGGTAAACACATAATTCATTGGTATTACTATATACTAATTCACTCAAAGCAACTGACATAATAGAACAGTGAAATGACCTGGTAAAGACCCAAGACAGCACTGGCTTGGTGACAATAATTTGAGGTTGGAATATTGTCCTTCAAAAAATGCTGTTATCTCTGAGCAAGCATCCAAAATGTGATGGTGTTTCTCCAATAGCTCTGTGAACCACAGAGATCTCTACATTGGTCTGGGAAACAAAGGGTAGAAGTATGGGTGATTCCTTAGACTGATGATTAACTGACAAAAATTCTGCTTTTATTCCTATAACTTAGATCTATGCTAATTGGAGATCTTGGTTCTTCATGGAGGAATGTTTTAACATGGGTCACAAAAAGAGTCTTATGAATCTCAGTGAACTAGATGTTGAGAGTGCCCACCTAGCCATATTGTTCTCTTTATACCACTAAATCAACAGGTAAAAATAGAGTTCCTAGCTTGTGATTGATTTTGATGATTAGGGGGAAATAGGCTATACCAATGTGAGCAGAGGGCATTATATCTAGAATCCAGGAGATCATATGGGTATTTCTTACTACTCCTAGGTCCAGTGATAAAAGTTAATGGAAGACTGCAGCAGACAAATGCAGGCAGGACCAGTAAGGGTTTAGACCCTTCAAAAATTAAGGTAAACAGGCATGATATCTGGATGCTGACTGATGACAATGAAAGTGTGGATGGATGGGTAGTGTAAGAGGGGCATCAAAAATATAAACTGTGGTCTTGTAAGCAATAACAGACCAAAACTATTACAGTATGTCAGTTTTTTTCTTTAAACTGTCCCTTTTCCAACTATTTTATATAAAGTATATTGATGGTGGTTATCTTTTTAATTTTGTCTTCAGATGCCAAGATATGAAAGGGTTGTGGCTACACTAAGAGAGTAATGATCATTAACTCCAGATGAGTAAAGGTGGCTAGTGGGACTCTGGTCTTCATTCTTTGGAGAGAGGTTGTCAGTCTTTGTTAAATTGAAGGATAGTTGAGTCATGGTACATGTAAGCATACTCTTGTTGTTTATAAATTTCAATATCTATTTATTTTGTATGGATGGATCATAAGTAGCCAAAGGAGTGGCTTGTGGATAGACTTCTCCTTTTAATCAAACAGCATTTATTCATTTACCCTCCTATGTTCTTTCTTATACCTCAGGGCCTAGAAGCTTTCAAACTACCTTTAAAAAAATCTCTTGTAAACTTGGCTTTAGATTCCACCAATGAGAGACACATCTATGAAATTATTGCACCTTCAGCAAAAGTAAACAGACATAGAAGTTTAGCAAATGGTAGGCATGAGATTTTTGTAGCTCCTCAGAGTGTTTGCCTATGAACCATCTGACTCATGCTTCAGGCAGCTGTGATTATCAGCAGTGGTTTCTTGTGATTCTTGCAGCTTCCTGAAACCTGGCATCAAACCAGAGAACAAACAGTAGGGGAATTTTTTTGTTATTGTTTACTTCACCAGCTCTTCAAATGATTTGATGGGAATCAAATCCCCAATATTATGTCTCTTTCTGCTTTAAAAGTGCCTAGAGTGGATCGTGCTTTCTTGCTGGATTCAGTTTTCCTGCTGGAATTGTGACTGATACATCAAGTTCACAAATGACATTCCTTCCCCTTCCTATTTCCTAATGTTAATCTCTTATCACTAGGAAAAGAAAAACATATTCTTGCAAAAAGAATAACAGATTAAGGATTTCTTTTTTTCACATAATGCCAAGCTATGGCTTTGACTAGTCTTTTGATTTAGTTCTATGTGGTGATTTAGGAAGGGTCTTAGGATTCTCTTGAAAATATAGATGTCTAAAGGAAATAGAAGAAAAGCAGAACTGATGGATAATACAGAACAAGAGATTAAAGACTCCAAACTGATTTTCCACTATCTTGGTTCTGATTTCTCAGGCATGCAGATCATTGCATGTTTCTAGAGTTACAGTGAACATGCACATGCATGATGGGGCAGTTAATTCTGGAGAGTCAATGATAATCAACATTTTCATCATCACAATTAACATGAAACAAGTCCTTACTGTGTATTCATTAAGCGCCTTATGTGAATTTTCCATTTAATCTTTCTAACAATATTCTGAGGTAGCCATTAATTATCCTCTTTTCATGTATAAGAAACTGAAGCATCAAGAGTTTAAGTTACCTGTTCAAGGATACACATCTAGCCCATAGCAGAAATAAGATACTCAGAAACACATGCATAAATGGCATGGTCAACACTGTCTCATAATAGTCTGAAATTTATAAACTATAAAATGCAAAATAGCTCTCCTAACCTCACCTAGGGACTGTTATACCTGTCACAAGTGCTAATTCGGGAAAGCCATGGAGATTTCAGAGAGTTTGTAGGTTTAGGAGGAGGAAGGAAGAAACTGAAAAGGTTGGATGACTTTGATGTTATGACTCGAGTGTGGGACCCCATAGAATAAAATGTGTCAAAGGAGGATAATGGTGGCCCAATCTCCAGGTTCCCAAATGTTAATTCTTTTGCTCTTTCCAAGATTTATGGACCTATGGTATCAGGTACAAAAGGCAGCCTGGTAGAGAAAGTTATGGGTAAGGAGTTAAAAAGAGCATATTACCAGCTCTTCCTCAGTGTGTTTATATATTTAAACTTCCAAAATTTGAAATTCTACCAAAATGTATGGATATGGGAAGAGACTTCTATAATATAGTGTGTGGGGGAAATAATACATTTCAAGATGCTCATGTAAAAGATACTACCTCAATGCAAGGAATTATTTTCTTATCAACATAACAGTATTTTGTTCAGCTAGTAAATTTCCAGTTTATAAACATATATTTAGATTTATGTATGTATGTACCAATATGTTGTGTTTTGCCCCATAAATAAAATAACTTTAGAATAATGAAAGTAAAAAATATTAAGGTTTTAGAATTTTCAGTTGCTTAGCTCATTTGATAATGTTGGAACTTCATAATGATATGTTACAGGGAATTAATTCTGTGTAGGTTCTGCACTAACTAGAAAAGTGATCATTCTCTATCTGACTCAAAGTTTAGGAATATATTATTGGATGCTATGGAGAATACCATGGGGCAAAATATATAGTCTATGCCCCCAAAGACCAAAATCAGGTTGGGTAAGGAAGACACATATGTATTTAAAGTTAAAATACAATGCAAAGCAACATATGAATAAATACGTTAAATATTAAAATATTAGACTAATACTGGTGGTTTATATAGTCCATAGATAATTCTGGACCTGGTAATATGTAGCTAAGCAGAGAAGAGAAGGGAAGGAATTTCAGGTGGGTGAATAACTTGAGCAAATGTAAAGTGAAGTTTAATAAACACAACATACAATTTAGCCAAGGCATTCACAGAAAGGGAAGATGAAAGCATTCATCTTGGGTGTAGAAGAAAAAATTATCAAGCGATTTGTAAGCTGTCTGAGGGACATGGTAAACATTCTGCCCATGTTCACAGAAACAAATCCTGGTTTTTCTGAAGGAGTTTATAAAATATTTGATCCTCAACAAATTTTTCTCCTCTGTTCACTTGGTGGTAGATATCCAAAGATCAAAAACCTCTTCACAAGTGTTAGGCTGTTTCAGTTTGCTTCCAAATGCTGTGTTCTTGAGTATTTCAGTATTTCCCTTCTGGAAGGCAGTTGTGAAGGATGATTACAAAATGTCCTTTGAAACATGACTAGCAACACATTGAAAGAGGCTGTTTCGGTGGACCGAGTTCATGGCTGCCTCCCACATTTGGCATGTTCCTACCAATAGAACAGGAAATAGAAAGCATATTTGTTTAGTCAGGAAACTTGCATTCATTGTTTGTGCTGGCTGCACAGGAGGGTGAGTGGGTATTTATATTACTGTTCTGATTGCAGGGCACTTTTGATTCCTCATTAATGGTGTTTGGAGAGTTGTGAAAAGAAATATAACAGCACACAGTTATTTTCATAGACTTCCTTCAAAGTAATATAATTACTACAAATATTGCCTTAGTCTCCTACTGAGACAATCAGAACCTAATTTCAGATAGAATAAAATGCAAGTAAAAGAAAATGAAAGGCTTAAGCCAGCTAATGCTTTTAACCTATGATAGGATTTTTAAATATGTATTTAGTAGGACCCTAGTTATTTTCAAGTGATAATTTCCATTTATTTTGGAATTTAAGAATGTATCAGAAATATGTTTTTTCTTCTATTTCATACTTTTCTATTGGTTTCTGGCCTACATCCTTTTTGCTCATACTTGGATAATACACAGAAACTATTTAAACTCCCCAGCTTTCCTTCCTGAGCACAAAGACTCCTAGAGGACCAGATCTTCCACAACCTCTGCATTCCTTCATGAATATATCTGCAGAGCCAGGAATCCTTAAAACAAATCTGTTAAGACCAAGACATCAAATGCTGCCTTGCAGTGGAAAAATTTAATATTAATCAAATATATACTTAATTATGTTAAAAACATTATGTGTGTTTGTTTTTATTTTGTTTTCGAAAGTCCCTTCTCACTAGCAGAATTTCCCCCCCACACACACACAATTAGGCATCTGCTGTGTGAAAGTTTTCCTTGAACTCTTTGACAGTGTTATTATTGTTGTTTGCTTGTTTGTTTGTTTGTCCATTGTTCAAAAGTTCCTTTACCCTGAGAGGCTAAGAGGTAAAGTAAATGTGTGAGAAAAACCATCAGGAACATTCTAAGGCATTATAGTAACTTTGGCAAACTAAAGAATATAGCTAATCCCAAACTGATTGTTTCCCTTATAAAAATGTGGCCTACTATTGCCAAATATCCAGTTTTATAAAAAGAAGTTAAATACTGAAATTTGATATAAAATTTCCAATTAAAAAAGAGTCATATACTTCAAAGCATGACTGTAAGTTAGGCTTCAGGGCTTCCATTAACAGCTTGTAAACTTTTATATAGTAATAAATGTGGCAGATGTTTGACCTCCTGAAGAATGAAAACCAATGAACTATGTCCAAGATCCATGTTGACAACAGCTATTTTATTTAACACTAAAAGTGTTAGTTGCAAATTATTCATATAATTTTACATTATTTATAGTACTTAAACATTTTATATCCATATCTCCAATTATATACCCACCCAGCCACCTACCCAACCATCCCTCCCTTCCTCCCTCCATTTATCTATCAACACACATACATGTAATGAGATGTAGTCGTTCAAGTCTGAGCTCTGGAATCAACTGCTGAGGTCCAAATATTGAGTCTACCAACTATTAATGAAGTACCCTTGGGGATTCACTTAGCCTCCAGTGCCTTAGTTTTCTCATCTATAACATGTGGATAATGACAGTCGCTCAAGCATAGAGTTGTTCTGAGGACTGAGATTAGTTTTTGCCTGCATCTTCAGTAATGTTGAACTTTCTGGGCATTTTCATGACTGCTGCTAGGGAACAAAAAAGTGATCTCATTGATTCCCTTTCCACCCGCCAGTGTGAGATGCTCAGATAAAAGCCGAAATGAGAACAAGAGCCCTCTAGACATGCACTGTAGTGTAAAAACTTTACATGGTTTGAAGAAGATAATTTTGTCACAAAGCCCTTAGCCATTAGAGCTTCTTTGACTCTAATGCTAGGCTCCTTTAAAAATAAGTCTTATGTCTATTTTTTTTTTCAAATGGCGGCTTACAGACTGGTTATGTACGCATGTCTTTCTTTAAATCTTTCTTTCTCTCTCTCAGTTATCTATTTCACAAAATGAATTCTTCATGTTACAAGAGAATTTAGAGTAGTGCTGCTTTAAATAGCAAGCTTTTGATGCATTCAAAGTATGAATCAATTTATGAAAAATTGATTTACACACAACTTTACAGGAACAAATCTATTGCATAAAAGCTGTTGCAGGACTCAATCCAATGAGCTTTAACAAATGTGGAACCAATTGCTTGTCTAAAAACAAACTAACTTTTCATGACCCCCACCCCAATTTTCCCAACATCCACATGTTTTTTAGCCTTTTTAACTGGTGTCTGAACTGAATAAGCATTTAAGAAAATTCCATAATAGTAAATATACAGCCCAGATACAGAATTAAATTTTTGCAACAGAGACTATTATTCTACTTATCGATTGCCTGTCAGCAAAAATTGATGATTTTCCAAAGCAAAAAGCAAACATAAAATCCACATTACTAAGGGTAATTGCTCTACTCCACATGAACTGCATTGTTTTTGTTGTTGTTTTGCTAGTTATTTGTTAGTCCTAAGAGAAAACAAAACTCAACCCTAAAAACATTCATCAGCAGGAAATTCTAACAGACCTCTTTGACAGGCCATCGAAGTGCCATTTACAAACATGTGAATAATACCCTTATAGCCAGGTAAATACAAAAAAACAAAAACAAGAACACACTGAACTCTCCTCCCTGAGGTGGACCTTCATTTCTATTTGCCTGTTCATTCAGGACCTATTGTACCAATAATTACTCCTTGTGCTTCTGGTAGCAAATGTAAAATTATTTGGCTTATTTGGCATTGGCATACAATTAATACATGTAATTGATGATAAATGGTACCTTTCCTTTTCTCTCAGTGTTAGCTGAGGGCCCCAAAGTTAAGGAGAATAGGTGTTAAATGCCAAAAAGTTTTAAAGAGAGATGCTAGATCATCAGCATTTAGATTTAGATGTAAACTGCTTCTGTTATATTTCCTTCATCCTATATAAGAAAAGAAAGTTTAAAAATAATTGATAGGATCAATGAAAGGGAATTGGTGATCCCTTAGAGTTCTTGAGAAAACCATCCCTGTGTCCACCTGGGAGTGCGGTGGTGTGTCCCAAAGACTGTGATGTTGGCCTCTGACCTGGAAAGGCCTAAAGGCAAGGGGCAGGGTAAAACAACTGTAAGGGAAAGTGAGGGTCAAGAAGGAGGGCAGGAAGGAGTCAGAGTAGGGAAGGGCAAGGATATGGTTTGCTTTCCAATGGCCAGAGTGGTCAAGTAGCTAAGTAGCTGGGCTTGAGCTATTTGGGAGTTTGCTGTATGAGAGAACTATCTGCCATGTAACCACAGAAGCAAGAGCCTAAGTGGGTGTGCCTTTGGAGGATTTGCCAAGGGGTTGCCATAAAGCCAAAGGGTGAGGCAATGGCTTGGGGATTAGGAAGGAATAAATCACCTCCTTGTCACCTCCACTTCGGGGGACATCTTTATATTGGATGAGAGTTGATGTTCTGATTTAGATCTGAGTTGATATATTAATGCCTGAAAATGAGATTGTTCTATTGTTTAAAATTGGGATCTTCCAGAGATATTGTTCAAAGCAGGGAAGAGAAATTAGAAAGCAGATTAGCTAGGGTATGTTTAAAGGAGTTTCATGAGGAGAAAAATAAAGATTTTTCTGACTGGCATAATTGAGTTGACCAATTCAATAAACCGTTACTTATACAGTGGAATGAACTAAAAATAGCCTTTTAAAATTAGGAAATGGCAAGGCAGTGGGATTTGCACAGTTCTCCAAAATAAAATGCCATGATAAATAGAAACTCTGAGAATATTATTTAATATTTTATTGTAAAAGAATTCTCTGCCAAAGCTCAGGATGACAGGCTAATTACCATTCCTCAAAATGTCACTTACACCTTATCCGGGAATCACCTAGACTTCTGGCTCTCCTTCATATTCTGTTCAATTGATCACTCTTAAAAGTAGCTTTCAAACCAGTACTTTTTTTCTCCTGATCTAGTCCTATAGTTCAAGTCTTACCTGGGCACTCCTCTGGACCAGCAATATTTGTGAATGAGTGCCCACACACATTTCACCATCTGAAGCCAGTGCTGTACCTGGACCAGCCCTTGTGGTTCTCTTATTATGATTGTAAGACTACATCAGAAACAGCCATTGGGAAATTTTGAAAAAAAAAAATTTATTACAAGTTCTTGAGGGTACAAGGCAAACCAGGGCCACACAGTGAGGTTTTGGGGAAGAGAGGGAGAGGATGAGAGAGACTGAGAGAGACTGAACATGGACCTGGGTTCTGCCTTTATTGGGGTCATGGGTAGAGTACCTAGGGTTGCACAGGTTCACCCTTTATTGGTGAATTTAAAACACAAGAGTGGGAACAAAAGCATGGTAAGGGAAAAATAGGGTTATTCAAATGGTCAGTTGTCTAGGTCAACTACGACCTTCTAAAAGGGAAATTTCATGGGTGGGACAGGCTGGCTCTTCATCTAGTTATAGAGTTGGCAGTGTGTTTGAAGTGGATGCCTTAAGCAATAAAAAGCTTAATGTCAAGCACTTACATTACAATCAAAAAAGCTGATTATCAGGCCCTTTGCCCTATATCCTAGAATACCCTTTCCTTGCCTTCTCTGATTTGCCCACCAAAGGAGGTCTCCTAAGGTTCTACTACACATGCAGACTCCCAAGGCTAGCTCAGGCTACGGTTGGCACCAATTTACTTAGAAGATACTGCACAGGAACCACAGCTTGGCAAAAGAGCAACACTGAAAGAGTCCATACAGCAGCTGATACAGCAATCATACAGCTCTCCATGAGCTATCATCTCCCCAGGGGATGTCTCAGGGCTAAGGAAAGGAGACCCATGTGGGGCAAGTACAGGTGCTGCTCTGTCATAGAAGAAGCCACATGCTTCACAGGGTCAATTTTTCTTGTAAAAATTCCATAGGCATTGCTTCCAAGGGTCACTTGTAGTCAGGAAAGCTCAAAGCTATGGTTCCCCTATTTGGTATTTATAGCTCATTTATTATTTTCCCAGTCTAAATGCAATTTACCAATCAGGGTTATTTTTACCATAAGGTAAATATTGCCTAGTGATATAGCTATTATGTACCATCTTATCTGGCTTTCAAGTAACAGACTTAGGGGGTAACCCACGGTTGGATTCTTGTGCAGCAGGGAAAGGGTTTGATAACCCTTTTATCTACTTCTTCCTTTCCTGTGAGCCTTCCCTATCTTCACATTGCCATCCCAAATCATTGACTCCATTTTCTTTACTATTTCTATATCTTGTACATATTTCTGTTGTTGGCACATCCTAGCAAATGGTAATTATCTGTTATATTAAAGTACCTATTAGGTCTAGTGTTAGGGTGTGGCTGTTTGTGGGATGGGGAGTGAGGATTGTGATAACACAGCCCCTAACACTGAGGATTTTTAAACATATTTAGTTGTAACAAAATAACAATAGTTGACAGTTGATATCCTCAAACATATTTTGTTGGATTTGTCTTTTCTTACCCACTGAATATAAATGGCAAACAATTAGACTAGGTAATACAGGTATTTTTTAAAAATCAGATGTTTGAAAGACTACTAGCTAAAATGAAAATATGACCTAAGTGAAATTAATGCTTAAGAATTTTAATTGAGAAAATGACTTTTTAATTAGACCAGCTCATGAATTAAAGATCGTCATTAAACTATGGACCATGGAGTACTTGTAATAGCTCTACATCCAACTTCAAGTGATGTTCTCAATCTAGAGCAAATGATGACCTCTGGATTTAATGCACATGTTATTAGCAGTTTGATCCCTTAGATTCAGTCCATGAATTTTAATCCTCTCCAAAAGATGTTCAGAATGATTGGAAAAATGTAGCTGGACATAAATAAACAGGAGCAGCTATTTACCAGAAAAACTCTTTCTACCTGACCTCCTGCTAAGTTAACACAATGGTTTCTGAGAGAACATTATGACTCATTCCCCTTCTGGTATTTACCACAAACTCATATATCTTATTCTCTCTTCTACACTGCTTTAATCCGTCCCTGATCAGGAAACATCATTATCCACACTTGGAAACTGACTCAGACATTCAGTCGGAGGCCAGCAGGTTGCAGGCTTACTGATCCATATTCAGCCTTGTTTGTCTCATTCCATTATCCATGACTCTAGGGAAGGTTGAATGTCCTAAGAAAGTCAGCTACAGTTTGAAGCCTGGACTCTATTGATATCAGAGTTTGATAAGGTAAAAAGAAAGGAAATGGAATAGTATTACATAAAACACTAGTTGCTGACGTGGGGGGAGATGAAGAAGAGAACGAGGAAACAATAGCAGATATTGTCAAAGGGCTAGAACAGTAAGTTCCCATTGCAGAGAATATGAGGAAATAAACTGCCAACAGAAAACCAGATTCTTGCATTCCACAATAACACCATGGGCTGAAATGCTTAGGAGGGAAGAATGACAGCCAAGGCCAAATTTGGCCCCACTCTTACCCTCTATACCTCATGTCAATTATTTCCAACTCTCAGTGCTCTTGTCTCATATACAAAGAAGGGAAGAACACACATAAGCTCTTTGTTTTCTCTGAAATGTTTGTCGAGAAATGCTAAAAAATAAAGTAGAAAACCAAACCTTTCATAAACTGTGAAGGAGGTTGTAGTTAATGTAGAAGTGTGGATGTATCACAGAGGTGCTGCCTTGAATCCACTGTTTCTTTGTGGATTTTGATTCTTACCTGCTTATTGTATATGAGAGGAAAGTCCATGCAAAAATAAATATTCTATGCCTGATATACTGTGGGCACAATTAATTGGTGAATGATGAGAACATCTCATGATAATGTAGAACCAAATTTGCTTAACATAAGTATTCCTTCAGAAATGAAGCCATTCAAGTTGTCTAAACAGATACCTGGAAGAGTCCCTTTGCTCCTATTAGACTGTATGCAAGTAGGGATTTTTGTATTTGAATATCTTGCCTCAAATTTTTAATTTTGTTATTTTCTTACCCTGGCTTAATTGAGTGGAAGCAATGTGATAGATAATGCTGAGTAAAACTCCTGGGGCAGATTTCTTTCCAGAAAAGACAAAATTGGAAGGAAAAAGATGTATTTATTCCTTTATATACTAATTCAGTGGACTATTTCTGGGGTATCATTGTAAGGCATATTTTACGTTGAAACCATCTTATAATATGGTACCTTTGGTCCATATTAATAACAACCAACACTTACTGAGTGTTAAACTTTGTACATATAGCCTCTTATTTCCTATGAATGACTTCATATCACAGGTACTACTGTTACTTTCATTTTGTAAGTGAGACTGAAGCAAGAAGAGGTTATGTAATCAGTCCAAGGTCACATACCTAGTAAGTGGTAGAGCTGAATATTGAACTTCAATAGCCTGACTCCAGAGCCCACAGGGTTCACCACTACTGTAACTGCATCAAGAGCCTGAAGGAAAACAGGATTTGTACATACCTTGGTGTAGAGAATGAAGGACAATGAAGTGCAACCAAGTATATTGAGAATTCTTCTACTGACTACTGTAAACTGTTTTGTCTCCTGCCGTCCTTTTTCTTGCTACCACCTCCCTTTTTTCGAATGTTTCTTGGCTTGCTCACTGCCTTTATTTCATTCTAGATAACAATACCCATAACTGTGTTTTCTTCTCACTGTATCTCCTCTTCCTGGATGGTATCATTAATTCCAAGATTAGTAATCACTAGGTAATGGATTTCCAAATATATATCTCAATCTTGAGTTCCAAACACATGTCCAAGCTGACCTCTGTCAGCACCTGGTTGTCTCAAATCTCCTGAAACTCAACATGTCTAAAAATGATTCTATGGCCTTTGGATAGGGCTGTCCTGAGATTTACTTCTCTTCCTGTATTCACTGTCCTGGTTAATGACACCATTTCCTAATTTGCAATCTATGATTGGCAATTGCTACTTGTCACTCACTCAAATCCTCCCCATTTGAGGTCAGAGATCATCTCTCTCTTTTTTTGAAAATTGAGATATAATTGACATATAATATTATATTAGTTTCAGGTGTATAACATAATGATTGGATATTTATATATATTGTGAAATAGATCTAACACTATACATGATTACATTTTTTTTCTTGCTTTGAGAACTATTTTTAATTGAAGTATAGTTGACATAATGTTAGCTTCAGGTGTATAAGTCTGTACTGAGAACTTTTAAGATCTACTCTCACAGCAACTTTCAGACATATAATACAATATTATTAATTATTAAAGAGATCATCTCTTGAATCCAGCTGTTCCTCCTTCCTCCATGGCCTTTACTTTATTGAAGGTGTGAATCATGCCATGTACAGCCTCTCTGACATCAGTTTTTCTCTGCTCCGGTTAGAACCTCCTCCATTTTTTTCTAGTATTACAATTCTTAACAATAAGTTTAACCAAATTAATTTTTTACCTAGAGACATCTGTCAGTATTCTATCATTCACAAGATAAAATCTAAACTCAAGATGGTTGGCAAGTTCTTTCAAACACAGTTCTTGCCCTCTACAGTTAAGAGTTTGTTTCTTGGTGTATGTCTCTCTCTTTTTTCCCTCTGCTCATTTATTTTGTTTCTTAAATTCCACATAGGAGTGAAATCATGTGGTATTTGTCTTTCTCGGCCTGACTTAATTTGCTTAGCATGATACTTTCTAGATCCATCCACATCATTGTAAATGCAAGATTTCATTCTTTTTATGGCTGAGTAATATTCCATATGTGTGTACACACACACACATATATATATACACACTGTGGGCACGATATACATCTTCTTTATCCATATATCAGTTGAGGACCACTTGGGCTGTTTCCGTAGTTTGGCTATTGTAGATTATTGTAGATAATGCTGGGGTACATGGATCCCTCTGAATTAATATTTGTGTGTTCTTTGGGTAAATACCTAGTAGTGCAATTGCTGGATCATAGGGTAGTTCTATTTTTAACTTGAACCTCCATACTGTTTATGAACTGATGGTTACCAGAGGGGAGGTGGGTTTGGGAATAGGTGAAATAAATGATGCGGATTAAGGAGTGCACTTGTGATGAGCACCAGGTGTTGTATGGAAGTGTTGAATCACTAAATTGTACACCTGAAACTAATAAAAAAAAAGGAAAAAACAGTGTTCCTATCTATAGCAATATAAATACAAAACAACAACAACAAAAAGATAAAATGATTGTGGCTACCTGCTACCTATTCCTTATGCCCCAGCAATCCAAGAGCCCAATTTAGAGTCAAGATGAAGAAACTTTGGAAGTGCAAACTGAGCTGGAAAAGAGACTGCTTCCATTTGGGATCTCTCTCATACCCTCTCCAAGGTACCTTGGCTTACCCACTTCCTAAACTATTCTCTATCTTTCCACTCCCCATCTACTCTTTTTGTATTCAGCCTTGACATGTAAGCCACTAATAATGGAGGAGAGGTTGGTTGGAAGAGAGTTATCAAGACCTGAATTTAGGGTGGATTATTAAAAAGAAAACAAAATAAATCAAACCAGAACCAAAAAAAAAAAAATTAAACCTTTCATACTGCCAAAATACACACTCTGCTAGTATCTCTGCTCTGCTTGTTATGGTCTAAATTGTGTTTCCTCAAAAATTCTTATGTTGATGTCCTAACCTGCAGTCCTCCAGAAAGTGATGTGTTTGGAGATAGTCTTTAAAGAGGTAATTAACATAAAATGGGGTCATTAAGGTAGCTCTAACCTGATATAAGAGGAGATTAAGACAAAGACATTTACAGAGGGAACACCACATAAAGACAAAGAAAATGGCCATCTACAAATCAAGGAGAGAGGCCTCAGAAGAAACCAATCCTGTCAACATCTTGATCTCAGACTTTGGCCTCTGAACTGTGAGGAAATAAATTTCTGTTGTTTAAACCACTCTGCTTTGCTATGGAACCCCTAGCAAACTAACACAATACTTTATAAAAACAATAATAGCTAGTACAGTGTTTGAATGCTTACTATATGCCATGTTGTGCTCTATATGACTTACATATTTTTTAACTTATTTGGTCCTCACAACAACTATGAGGTAATATGACTTTATCTCGTTTATGTGAAGGACAAAGCTGCAGGATTAAACAGGTAGAAAAGCAGAGGAATTGGGATTTTAACCTAGAGAAGTTTTAATATACTCTGTGCTACCGCCCCTGCCCCTCATACATTCTGGGCTCTAGACATACCTGGCTTCCCGCATTCATGTTTTGACCATGATTCTGGAGGGTTTTTGTTTTTTAAGACTTTGCAGATGATACTTTCCCTTCTAGTAAATAGTATTAATCTTCCTCTGCTCTTGACCTAAATAAAATTTCACCTTCACTATGACCCAGATTAAGTCCCTCCTTCTCTGGGTGCCTATTGCACTGTGTATATCCCTTATCATAGCCCCTATATTGATTTTAACTGAGGCATCTCTCCCCCTCATTGAACTGTTAGCAATTTGGGGTCCAGTGGAGACTTAACATTATATTCTCCTGAAGCATTGATTACTATGCCTGAAACATAGTAGGTAGTATGGTTGAGGCACCCTACCTTCTGATTGTACTCTTTTATTTGGATATCTTTTAATGCTTATGATGGACTGCACCTATGATTTCAATTAATAGATTAAATGAAAACCTTGATGTTTTATAAATATAAATTCCTTAATAGATTCATTTGCCATTGTCTACTGACAGTGCTTACAGTTCAGCTTTCAGGAGTTTTATTCTCCACTTGCTATGAACTGACCTAAGCCAATTTGACTTTTATTATTGTCAAGTTATCTTTACATCAAAAACTAATGATGTAATGTATGGTGATTAACATAGCATAATAAAAAAAAGTTATCATTAGTAGATTTCAACAGCCTCAGAGGACTAGATGTAGGAGGGGACAATAGTTCTTGTCTCCCACAACCTTGCCATATGGGAGGTGGTATACTACAGTGAAGGCAGGTCTCCAATGGAACTCTGCCACACATACAAACACTTGCAGGCAAGTGAAACAGTTATCTAACCTGTAATGCTGCCTCCTGAAGTCCCTCTTCTCTGTCCTGTTGGAGACTCCACAAGCACCTTGGGTAAAAAATGCATGCTGAAGCAAATGACAATATTCTGATGGCAGGAAGAATTAACCTTCCAGCTGAGCAAGGTATATTTGCAACGATGCAAATCCTGTGCAGCATATCAAGTCAATCACGTCTCAAACACCACTCGTTTTACTAATGAAAAATTATTTCTGATAACCTTTTTGTTAGTTTGAAGCCCACTAGAAAGGATTTCATTTTCTGAAGTACTTGTTACCCTTTGGAGAGGAGACTTCTGGTTAGGATCTTTCAAATGCTATTTAAATACTTGAGTGTGAGTTCCTAGTTACAATCCTTCAAATGTTGGTTAACTGCATATAGGATGTAATTTGCTACACATACACACAGGTATTTGTAGTGAAGTACTTAAAATTAAAGCTATACAGGATAGTGTCAAAGAGTTTTCCAAAGTGACCGTCTAAATTTATACTCTCAGAAGGAAATGAGAGTTCTAGTTGCTCCACATCCTCACCATCACCTGACATTGTCAGTCAAATTTTTTAAATCTAGCCATTCTGTTGGATATATAGCCCTATTTCACTGTGCTTTTAATTGCATTTTCATCATGGCTAATGAGGTTTGGCAGCTTTTCACATATTTATGAGTCATATAGATGTGCTATTTGTGAAATGTCTTTTATTTTGCTTATTTTTCTGAGTTGTCTGTCTTTTCCATATTGATTTACAAGAACAGTATATTTTTAATATTTTCAGAACCTTTTCAAATATCTTCTCTCTGATTTCTTGGCTTCTCTTTTTTTATGCTGCTTAATTTTAGTGTAGTTTAATTTATCAATGAGAATTTTATGTGGAGTTGGACTATTCACCAGTCATATTATGTGATCTTCATACAAAGTCTGGGGAGAGGAGGAAAAATATTTTATTCTTTAAAATGAGTTTATACTAAGTCAGAAATTTTTATTAATACCAACCTAAAATATTGAACAATAGAAGTCCCACAAGGGGAAAAGTAGAAGGAAAACACATCTAAAGACAAAAGCACTTGCTTCTTACTAATCCATAGATGTTATGACCAAGGATTAATCTAACCAAATTTTGTAAGCCCATAATTAGGATGCTTCTTTCTGGCACATCTGTATTCTTAATTTGCTTTCACATCCTTGTTTTATGGATTTGGGCCATCAAAAGCTGTGAGTTCCCATAGCTTTTCCTCTGAGTATTTCTCCTCAAGGAATCATTTTCTGACAACTTTCTACTTGAAACTGCTTTTTAAGCTCCTTCTCCAAAGGTTCCAACATCACTAGAGCCTTATTTCTTTTATGAATCAGAGAAAGTAAGTATAAGAAACATTAATGTTGCATCATTATGCTGATGAGAGTGTGACTAATTTTTTGCAATCAGAAAAAGGGAAACTGCTCATTTCCTATTAAAGCATAGAACAAGCTTTTCCCTGACAGATTTTTTCAAGTAGTAACTGCTGCCTAGGCATTCCCTGAATTTTTTTGACAAGGTGGAGACTTAATGTCATTTCCAGCAATGGCTTGAGTGTACCAAAGTTTAAAAGATTGCTGGTGAACAAAGGATTTTATGGAAAGAATTTCTCAGTGGTTCTATACAGTGACAGTCAGACTACTAAAAGATCATTAACCCATATTAGGGAATATTTTATAATCAAATTTGAGTAATAATAATAAGCTGTCAATCTGCTTAATGGCAAATGGAATCCAAGACTGACTCTTATACTAAGTTCCATCCTATAGCCAAGATTATTTTTTCATTATTCATCCTTAAATTATTGACTTTATTTTCACATGTTGGATTGTGAAGAGATACAAGGTCTGTTTAGAAGTCCTATACAAAACAGTAAATACTATCTGTTTTTCTCAAGTGAGGAAAGTTTCCTAAAGGAAATAGACCTTTAGATGAGTTTGAAAGAGTGAATGAATTGACAAGGGGAAGCTAGAGTTAGGTGAGGAGTAGAAGATAGCCCAATGAAAGGCTTGCAAAAGGAAGTGAAGGGCAGTTTTCAAAGGACAGACATGGAATGAACGGTATTCAAACTACTCTGGAAAAGCTATAAATCAAACCTGTAGATGAGAGGTAGTAGAAGGCATATCATTGAAAGGTGTTAAAATAACAGTGTTTTGAGTACCATATAAGAGCTGAGCTGTGTTTTAATGAGCTCTACATTTAAGCTATCCCTCTTCCTTATATATGCCAGTTACATTTTCTTCATCTCAGTTGACACTGTAAATTACTTTAACTATATCTTACTTCCTTTTCTCAGCTGCAATATTATTTCTAACTATAGCATCATATTTGATGAATCTCAATTTTCTTGTATTTACATTTCTTTAATTACTCTTAGACATTTTTTTTTGCCACATGCTTTTTTCTTTTTTTTCTTTTTTTAGCCTTACTCTTTTCCACAAACTATCTTCATGTTATCTGAAGGAAATGTATAACTTTTATAATGTTATTATAACATCCTTTTGAAAGTCCTTTATATCTAGCCGCAGTCTTTCATGTTGTCCTATAATTGTCTTTCCTTCTCTCAAATATTAGTTAGACCATAAGGTTTGATCTTCAAAGTAGTCATGGTCATTGTGTCATGTGTCTTCCATGTCCTTTTCTATGAGTCCACATCTTGTACTTGTTCCACAGAGACTGTCCTCTCTAGCCCTTTAGTAACTGTGATCTATTTCTTGAACTGTTTGCCTGCACACTCCATTCCTCTTACTGTTACTGGTCATAACACAGAAAAATAAAAATCTATCTTCTTTCAACACTTCCTTCTGCTAAGAGCTTTACATAAATTATTTCCAGTGATCTGTATTAAGAAAAGTGATACCCAGAAAAGTTAAATGGTTTGTCTAAGTTTACATGGAAATAAGTAGCAGAGCCAGACTGAAATTTCATCTGACAAATTTCTAAGCTTACACTTTTAATTATTATACAAACCAAGATAAAATATTCAGTACGTTCTATATGTTTCTCTGGAAGAGGAAAAAAAATAATAAAACATGGTGCCTTCCCTCAGTGGATTCATAGCCTATTTGGTGAGCTAGGAATACTAAATAGGGAGAATAAGATAGTCTTTCTTTTTAAGATTTTATTATTTATTTATTTATTTATTTATTTAGGAGAGAGAGAGGCAGGGCAGGGAGGAGCAGAGGGAGAAGGACAAGCAAATTCTGTGCTGAGTGCGAGACTCATCATGGGGTCCTGAGATCATGACTTGAGCCAAATCAAGTGTTGGTCATTCAACCAATTACACCCCAAGAATAAGATATTCTTAATCATATTCTTAATATGATGTTAATCATTTTCTAAATATGAAAATTACTGTGTATAAAAGTAGTTGGGTCATACAGGAAGTTGGTAAGGTTTAACTGGATTTAATTCTGGCTTAGTAGTGCAGGAGGTATACTGAATGGTCAAACTGGAAGGCATAGCTAGATAAAGCTTCTTGGAGGAGATGCAACTTCAGTGAGGTTTGCATTCTTTCCCCATTACTGGATTCTCCTCGTACAGGGCAATTTCTTAAAGATCTGCTTATTGAGCCTCTTCACTGTCTTCTGGATCACTTATGAATCTACCTAGGTCATCTGGAATACTCAATCCTTTCCCCAAGGTACTGGCCACAACTCCCCAAACCAGAGCTTGCACTGAACATTCCATTAATGCTCTTTATCTATTACACAGACATTGAAAATACTATGCAGCCACTGAAAATACTAAACATTAAGCTGTCATCATTTTATTACACAACCATTCCATAGTCGTATATTCAGGAGTTATCACATGATTCAAAGTCTAACTCTTTATCAAAGTAAGGTAACTAATTGGGTGTACTTATACAATTCTGTGTTGCACTTTACAATTTCTGAAGCATTTACAGATCCATTAATTTCCATGAGTCCTGAAAGGTTTCACTTTTTGTGGACATTTATGACAAAATCCTCCCCACAAATGTTAAAAAATATTCCTTCACCTGACACATGTCAAAGGTGAAAAGTAGTGCAGAATATGACAGTAAACATGATGTAATTTCCAAGTGATGGAGCATGGAAATTCAAGTAAAATGAAGTTTCTTAGCTTGAATCATTTCTCTTAGTAAAATTGCAATCCAGCAGCCATACAGACTGGATTAATACTTAACCTTTTAGACTGAAATATATTAGTATCCTATGATAATCCATGGCTCAAAAGCCATAGGCATTTTTCTTTTTTTTTTTGGTTTAAACTTATTTCTATTAAAATTCATTCCATTTTTTTTCTATTGCTTGCTCTGTTAGGCTAATATTCAGGGAAATATTCATTATCAATGAAGGTACAAAAATGTCTTTAACATTCCTTTAAGTTTTTAAGGAAACATTTGCATATATAGTAGATACATGTGTAGGAATTCATTCAAATTTATTGCATTTTATTCCTGCATTAATTTTTACAGACACACTTGCTTTATCACATTACTAGATAAGAATTTATTCAAATCTATTTCATACTATGGCCTGCTTCTTAGTTACTAGTATTCACTGATTTGCCATATTTAACACAAAATTCAATTAGTTTTAGATAATCTCTTTCCTTTTTCTTCAATTCAAATTTCATCAGGAAGTTTATATCAGGATTTAATAGTTTTATTTCATTTCTAATTAGTTAGCATGTTCTTAGCTGCAAGGGACAGGAAAAAAACAAGATGTCTGGAGATAGAATTGTCCAGGGTTAGTAATTTAGAAATTCAATTGCAATTTTCAGGACCCAGTTTTGTTCCCTATCTTTCTCCTCTGTCATCATCTGCTTGTCATTCTTGTCCCTGCTGGTCAAGACATGAGTGACACAGTTGCCGACATCATGGGCAGTCACTACAACATACAATAAATGAAGAGGGGAAGTTTTTTCATGTATGTATTTATAGATACAAGGACCTTCTTCCAGCAACTTCCTAGTGGACTTCCTCTTATATCTCATTGCCCAAGACTGCACCACCTGTCTTTAATAGAGGATTCACTGAAAAAAGAATCAAATGGTCATGATTGACTTTGACAAATCACCCTCTACTGCCTTTGGGGCTGAGGATAGGACTGCCTCTCTCAGGCCCACATCCCTGCCAAGGAAGGTAAATAGCTGAAAAAAAAAAAAAAAGGCAAAAAAACTGAGTTTCTGCCAGCCAAAGAATAGAAAGTATTTGGAAAGTTAAAAAAAATTGCTTATACTCCCTAGTATTATCCCTTTTTCCTTTTAAGCACAATTCTGGCCCTACTTGATTCTTTTCCTATTGCTAAATAACCCTTTCCAATATTTCACAAAATTTAACTGTATTTAAATATTATTTAAGTGTAACTATATACTATTAAATAAGAATAATTTGTTTTGTAGTTGCAGACAGTAACATGGTTTTGGTTATAACAGGATACAGAATTGAAGGGTCCAAAGTTGAGATTTGTTTCTAGAACTATCTGTCATTTCTTTTCAAGGCTCAAGGCTGTCTCTTGGCTTCAACTTTATCGAGGTGATTATAAGTAAGTTCAGTCCAAATTCAGTGACTTCTTGGTCAAATCTATAATGATTATTTCAGCCCAGCTGAGTTCTTCTCCTGCTCTTGCTGGTACGAGTGAACTCACTGGGGATCTTACATAGCCACCTGATGCTGGAGTTGGTGGTAAAGGGAGGGTGCATGTACTTAGACCTCTTCCTCTGCCTCTGTTTCCCACACTGTCATCAATAAACAATATCCTTTTGGCCTGTGATCACAGAGTAAGTGATACCAGTGGTGGCTTTAGTGGGTATTGCATTTGGTTCTAGCAAAGGTTCAGAATATAGAAAATTCCATGTTGATGCAGCTTCTCCCCTCCTATCCCTGGTTGGGGGCCCAGGCCCTTCTCCCCATGCTAGCAGCACACCCACTGTGGAGCTGGCCATAATTTCCCCCCTCACTCCAGTTGCACAGAAAACATAAATCACGACAGCTTTCTCAGGTCCTCAATCACTACAGAGGCCATGTATCTTGGTTTTCTAGGGCTACCTTACCAAATTAACATACATTTGGTGGTTTAAAATAACTGGCATTTATTCTCAAATTTTTGGAGACTAGAAGTCTGAGATCTAGGGAGAATCCTTCCTTGCCTCTCCCAGATCCTGGCTGTATAACTCCTTTCTCACCCTCCATCTTCACACAGCCTTCTCTTCTCCCTGTATCTATCTACATCTTCTTCTCTTCTGTCTTACGAGGATAGCTACCATTGGGTCTATGACCCACTCATATAATCCAGAATGGTCTCATCTTGAGATCTTTAACTTAATTGCATCTGCGAAGACCCTTTTCCTAAATAAGGTCACATTCACAGGTCTCAGGGTTTAAGATGAGGACATATGTTTTGGGGGGCCACTATTCACCCTGCTACAGGGAGTGGAAGTCTGAGGCCTGTCTCATGCCATGTGGGTCATGCTGCCACTTCTCTTGCTTTCTCCTAAACCCAGTTGTACAGAACCCACTTACAGGACTGTTTCTCTCAAGTGGCAGATAGGAAACAAGTCTGACTCTTCTCTCAAATGCCCCCCAAATTTCATGA
This sequence comes from Leptonychotes weddellii, assembly GCF_054177405.1. Taxonomy (NCBI): domain Eukaryota; kingdom Metazoa; phylum Chordata; class Mammalia; order Carnivora; family Phocidae; genus Leptonychotes; species Leptonychotes weddellii. The sequence continues at coordinate 130,016,013 of NC_138372.1, forward strand.
GGGGCCTTCTTGCATTTTCTTCCCTCCCTTCCCATCCCACCTCCACCCCCTTAAGATTCTGCTTTAAGAGGTCAAGGGGCACAAACTCCATTCGATTTCTCACTCTGTACTTGTTTGTCCTTGTATTCTTCACTGCTCTCTCCCCTCCCCACAGCCACACCCCCCATCATAGTGTTTTCTCTGGAAGGGTGGGGGGTGAAGCACCAACCATCTCTGATCTTTTTGTTTCACATCAAAAACAGTACTTCTTTGGACTTAGCAATTTAGAGTTGAGATCTCTGCCACTGGGGTGAGCCCTCTTCACTCAAATGGACATCATTAGGTTTAGCCTTAGATGGAGGAAGAACTAACAGGAACAGAAAGGCGTCCACTCAACTGACATTTTACAAGTCATCCTGCCCCACTTACAAATTGAGAATTATCACTCAGGTCCACTCAAAAATGCTCTTCTTTTAGCTTCTCTAAGTACCTAGAAGTTGCTTGAAAACCTCAAGTCATTTAAGTTATTTTTCTTTTCCATTTGGGTAGTATTATCATCCACATAAACATTTTAGTGCAGCTCTTGCGAATACAAAATAATTTTGGGCTGATGGCAACTCTGGACCACCTCTATTCTTTTGAAATAAGTGAATCCTTATCTGTCCATTTTGAAGATTTTCATGGTTCACGTAAATTGCTACAAGATTGATTTTGCTGCGGTTGAGCAGAATTGGTTAAAATCAGACATACAATTGGTGCCTTTGTAAGGAAAGAGTGACTGGGTCTTTGTTCCGAGAGCCCCCAAATTTAGAATTTATAAACATTATAAAAATTGATTTAAAAAGTTGTATGCTCTCCATATCTCAGAAAATGACCTTTCCCAGCAGTGGAAATGGGTGCAGGAAGAAATAGCTATAGGCTATCAGAAAGAGAGAGCTTGGACAGTGAAGGGAGACAGCCCAGGAACCAAGAAGAGGCTGAAATTTGGAGGTAGAGGGTGGCTGGCAGGGAGCATTTAATGGGCTGAGCTCCTGGTAGGGGTAGGGGAGTGAGAAGACAACAGATGTTTCTGGAATAATACTCTGTCAGTGGAGGAAATGTGTCTACAGAGATACCCCCCACCCCCACCCCAAAGCCTGGCAGCACACCCATCCACTTGTCAAATTACCACACACTTAACAGCCTAAATATTAATTTAGTATCTTACAGTTCTAAAGTTCAGAAATCCAACATAAGTCTCACTGGGCTAAAATCAAGGTGAATAGTAACAACTTTTAATTTTTATTTATAAAGTATTCTGGTATCAAGATCCTCTATTAATAACATTAATTGAAGCTGAATTTTTAAAATAAGGATTACATTTAAATCCCACTGGCATGAGCTCTTTAATAGGTTGCAGAGAAAGATTTTATATCCTGAGATGTTTTTTAGACTTTAATGTGCTACCTCCATGACCTATGACCTACTAAGTTCTTTTGTCACAACTGTCATCATTAAGTCATATGTTTACAAGTTAACTTTAACCTCTTGTTTCACTATGAACATGCTTGGCAAAGCTTAAGCAATCTGTGTAGGTGGCATAACATCTTAGGGATTTTGAATGCCAGATGGATTCCCATTTTGAGTTGACCTATTAAAGTCCTATCCTGACCTAGGATTTGATAATCAAATAAATCAGTTATTAATTTATCATAGAAATTGAATTTACATAAAACGTATAAGAACAGGGCCAGTGGAAAATTATGTAGGAGTATTCAACTATTTTGAAAGGGGAATGCAAATCTTCCCTAACATCGTGGTCAGAGTGAAGTAACACAGGTAAAACAGGATGAAAGAAGTTAGACTTAAACCTCAACAAATGAAATTTTATATCTGGTGGATCCCATGCTTCCTGCTAGGGATATCTGAAGAAGGTAGCAGGGTGAGAGGGGCTTGACATATCTTTATAGGTTAGAGTGTACAAATCTCAGAAGGGAGATTTAGGTCCTGTGCAAAAGCTCCAACACCTATTGAAAAATTCATAAAGTCAAGTTTGTTCCAAGTGGACTACTAACAGCTAGACAACAATGTGCTCATTTACAATATAAAAGTAAATGGGTCATTTAAACTAGGTTACCAGCAGATCGAAATGGGAATAGGGAGGTTTATGTGAAAGAAGAAAGGGACAAAGGGAGCAGGGCACCTGTAAGCTCTGATATCTGTAAATTTCGGCAAGGCAGTGGGAGTCAGGACACGTTAGCTTGAGTACTTTTGAAAAGAACATAATTTGCAGTTTTGCATCTCTCCAAAGTTGTTTTGTGTCTCAGTGGGAGCACACTGTTTCGTCAAAATGGCAAATGGCCAGTAAGGAAATAAATGAAATAAAATTCTCATTGAGGGGGAGAGCTAGCCAGCAAGAAATCTGGGGCATAATCCTTTGAACAAACGGCAATAGGAAGGTAGAATGATATTTAAAGTACAAAAGAAGTGGCATGAAGGGAAGCTTTCAGACTTTCAAGAAAACCGTAAGAAAACTTGTGGTCCGTGATGTTATTTGTGACTACAAGAAGGAAGACCTCATGACTTTAGGAAACATTTCTAAAAATCAGATTCATATATATGCAAAGAGAAGCATTTCGTTCTATTAACACCAAGTAATATCATCTGCATTATTTGTATTACTAATGAAAGTCTAAATCTATGAGATACCTTAAAAATATCATGCTGTTATTAAAATAGAAATAATAATAGCCTGTGCATAACAACTTGGATTTATAGCAATTTATAGATATTGATTATGCTCATTCTATCTAATTAAATGAGTAATAAAAGGCCATTTGAGAAGCATAAAGTTTTCTACTGCTTTTTATAATAGGAAGAGATAACATATTTTTTTAAGTGGGAAAATATTCTTGCTGGGATGTTAGTAACAGTGAATACATGAAACCAAAAGACATGGAAACCAGAGAAAGAAGAGTTTGAGAAGAATATGAAGTGAAAGAGAACAATTGGGGCTGAAACTACTACTCAAAGCCCAGCCCTCGCAATTGGAACTTTGATGAAGATACATATGAAGGACAGTACCCACGCTATTGACATGGAGAGAGCATGGGCAGTCAGGAAAACACTATGTCTCATGGAACAGTATTTTATACAACCAAAGAGGTCCATTTTTCATCTTTTCTGCCCCTCTCAACCTTACCAAATAAATCCAAATACAGAATGCCTATTAACTCTGCTAGTCTAAAATAAGCATTGAGTCATCCTTTTTCTTTGGGTTCAATCAACACAGCTTCTTAGGCTTCTCTTGAGCCAGGAAGCTTTACAGGCTTTCATCATTTCTGATTCATTCATTCTTTTGTTCTGTATCTTAAAAGCCCGGCAGGTTTGGAATTGATAACAGAGTTGCAATCATTAGTCAACAAGTTTTTCATGAGTACCAGCAGGCTGAGAGTATACTGACCACAGGCGGTCCTAAGTGGCCACTGGGTACAGAGCCATCCTAGGAGGGAGGAAAGTAGTGGAAAACATGGCCCCACCACTGAGGCTCTCACAGTCTGATTCTAATAGAAATCACAAATTAAAGCTGTACCCACTAGTCCCTAAGAAGTGAAGAGGAGCATAAATGCTGACCGGGGTCCTCCTTGACTGGGCATTGCTTCTTTGCATGCTCTGGTCTCCTCTTGCAATTTCACTGGATCTCAAACCTCCAAACCTGGAAACTATCTTTGGTCAATCCCTTGTCAATGGAGAATATCCTGGTAAGCTCCCCTTTATTTATTTATTCATATATATATATATATATATATATATAGTATAAATATATATATAATATAAATATATAGTATAAATAAATATATATAATATAAATATATAGTATAACTATATTAAAAGTATAAATATATTAAAATATAAATAAATACATATATTTATTTATATACATTTACATATATATATTGAAAAAGTGATTCAGATATTTTATTTAAAAATTCGAATCGTGTAAAGGGGCTTACAGTGAAAAGTACATTCATGTCCTTCCCACTCCAGACTTCAGGTTCTCCCATCTCAAGGGATAATCACTATTTCTGCATTCTTGTACCTAGAAACAGTCTGTGGGATATGCAAATAGATATATATGCCCACCTCTCCCCTCTTAAAAATAATTAATAGATTTTATTTTTTTAATTCCATTTTAGATTTATAGACTAGCTGAACAGATAGTTCTTAGAGTTTCATATGTTCACCCCACATCCCTCACCCTTATACACAGTTCCCCTATTATTAATATCTTACATTAGTATGGTCCATTCATTAAAATTAATTAATATTGATACATTACTTTATTAGCTATCATCCATAGTTTACATTAAGGTTCACTCTGTTTTACAGCTCTAAGGACTTTTGACAAATGTATAGTTACGTGTACCCACCATTACAGTTTTTCTACAGAATAATTTCAATGCCCTAAAAATCCCATGCTTCACTCATCCATCTCCCCTCCTTCCCTCCAAATCCATAGCAACCACTGATCTTTCCACTGTCTCCAGAGTTCTACCTCTTCCAAAATATCACATAGCTGAAATCATACAGTACGTAGACATTTCAGCCTGGCTTAGCAATATGCATTTAAGCTTCTTCCACATCTTTTCATGGCTTGATGGCTCATTTCCTTTTCTCACTGAATCATATTCCACTGTATGGATGTACCACAGATTGTTTACCCACTCATCTATTAAAAATATCTCGGTGGCTTCTTATTTTTGGCACATATAAATAAAGCTGCCATACACATTTGTGTGCAGGTTTTTATGTGGATATAAGTTTTCGATTCATTTGGGTAAATACCTAGGAGTGCAGTTGCTGGATTGTATAGTATGTTTCGCTTTATAAGGAATTGCCAACCAACCAAGGCAACCATAAAATTTGTATTTCTAACAGCAGGGGATGGCTGTTCCTGTTGCTCCACCTCTTCACCAACATTTGGTGTTGTCAGATTTTTTTGTTGTTGTTCTGATTTTGCTATTCTAATAGGACTGTAATAGGATCTCATTGTTGCTTTAATTTACAACTCCTTAATAAGATATTACGATGAACATCTTTTCACATGCTTACTTGCCATCTGTTCATCTTCTCTAATGAGGTGTTTTCTCAGATCTTTTGGCCAATTTTTAAGTGGGTTGATTATTTTCTTATTGTTGAGTTTTAAGGATTCTTTGTATATTTTGGATACAAGTTCTTTATCAAATACATGTTTGCAAATATTTTTTCCCAATATGTGGCTTGTTCTTATTGTCTTAACAGTGTTTTTCACAGAGCAGAAGTTTCAAATTTTAATAAAGTACAACCAATCAACTTCTTTTTATGGATTGTATTTTTGGCATTATATCTAAAAACTCTTCATTGAAGACAAGGTCACCTAGGTTCCCCATATAAGTGAGATCATATGGTATTTGTCTTTCTCAGTTTCATATTTTTCACTTAGTATAATGCCCAAAGTCAATCCATATTGTCATAAAGGCAGGATTTCCTTCTTTTTATGCCTGAAAAGTATATATTGCCCTTAAACAACATGGGTTTGAACTGAGTGGGTCTACTTATGCATGGATTTTTTTTGATGCAGTACCATAAATGTATTTTGTCTTATGATTATCTTATCAGTTTCTTTTCTCCAGCGTTATTGTAAAAATACAGTATATAATACATATAACATATAAAATATGTATTAATTGACTGTTTATGATATCATTAAGGCTTTCATTCAACAATAGGCGAGTAGTAGTTAAGTTTTTGGGGAGTCAAAAGTTACACATGTACTTTCAACTACATGGGTTCTCTGCACCCATATATAACTGTATGCACATATATGTAATCACATTTTCTTTATCCATTCATCCATCAAACAACACTTAGATTTTTTCCATACCTGGCTTTTCCATACCTTGGCTACTGTGAATAATGCTATTATGAACATGGGAGTACAGATATCTCTTTGTGGTAATTATTTCATTTCCTTTGGATATACATTTAACCGGAAATGGGATTGCTGGATCATAGAGTAGTTCTAATTCCTGAGGAATGTTCATAGTGTTTTGTATAGTGGCTGTACCAATTTACATTCCACCAACAGTGTACAAGGGTTCCCTTTTCTCTATATCCTCACCAGCATTTGTTATGTCTTGCCGTTTTGATGACAGCCTTGTGAGGGGCTAGGTGGTATTTCATTGTGGTTTTCACTTGCATTTCTCTGATGATTAGTGATGTTGAGTGCTTTTCATGTGCCTGTTGGCCAGTTGTATGTCTTTTTTTAAAAAATGTCTTTTCAGATCCTTTGCGAATTTTTAAATTTTTTTTTTCCACTATGGAGTTTTACAAGTTTCTTGTATATTTTAGATATTAACCCCTTATCGGATATGTGGTTTACAAATATTTTCCCCATTCCATAGGTTGCCTTTTCATTTTATTGATAGTTTCCTTTACTGAGCTGAAGCTTTTTAGTTTGATGCAGTCTCACTTGTTTATTTTTGCCTTTGTTGCTTTGCTTTCGGGTTCAAATCCAAAAAAATCATTTCCAAGACTTATGACAGGGAGTGTACATGTTTTCTTCTAGGAGTTTTATGGTTTTGGGTTTACATTCAAGTCTATCTCCTTTTTGTTAAGATCTGTTTCTGGAGATTCTTCTTGTTCTTTTGTTTGGCACAATATTTATCTCTTTCTTTATTTTCCTTGACACTTAGTGTTGGTTTCTGTGCGCTAGATGAAACAGCTACCTTTCCCAGTCTTGACAAAGCAGTCTTGAGTAGGAGATGATCCTTATTGATCAGCCCAGCCCAAGCTTCTTGTTTTCTCTCAAACTTCTTTATTCTTAGTGGCTCCCAAAGTTAAGGCCTGTAAGGGTCCTAAAGGGGAGGATCGAAGTCAGTACCTACAGGCAGGCTGATTAGAAAGCTGGGACCTTAGGCAACAGTTGAGAAAGTATGCAGTTAATACCCTCCCGGTTAGAACCTGGAATATGGGCATTTTTACCTGCTCCCTTCGTGCTAGGCTCCAGAATATAGCTGCATCTGGCGGGGAATGCTCCTTAGGCCATTAAAAATTGTTTCTTTGTTTGTTACAGTCCTGTAAATGTAAGCCCCATTGGCTATTAGTGCCAGGTGACCCAGGGCCCAACCTTTGGGTGGCAGCCACAAAATCTGGGACTCCAGAATATGTACAAGCTCCTTTCAAGGAGATACTGGGGACTTGGATTTATTATTGGCATGGGCTAGAGGGAGAAGGCAGGGAAAGTGTCCACTGGCACTGGACACTGGAAAGGATTGTAGCCAGCCTCTAGGTGCCTGCTAAATTAGAAGCCTGGCCCTGAAGCCGCAGCTTTTAAAGCATGCAGATAAAGGGAAAGATTGGGAGAGGAGTGTTTATTTTTCCCTGCTTCCTCTGCACCAAGGTGAGCTCTGAAGAGATAGCTGGTTAAAAACTGATTCTTTGTTTGCTACAGTTTTGTGGGACTTGTGAAAGGAAACCCCATTGGCTCTCAGAGCCAGATGATATAGGGACCAGTCCCTTGGGGGACAGCCATAAAGGCTGGGGTGCAGTCATAGGCACAAGTTTCTCCCAGGAGGACAGTGACAACTTGGAGCAGGTTGGAAGGAGAAGGCCCCTAGGAGCCTGCTGAATTTAACCCTGGTCCTCCCGCAGCCGTTTTTAAAGTACGCTCATAAACCTCTTTCATGGAAAGACAAGGAGTTGGATGATTTTGCCTGCTTCCTCCAGGCTGAGCCCTGAGGGTGGGGAGGATAGTGCATTAAGTATTACTGCCTATTAAGAATTGCTTCTTTGTTTGCTATAGTGTTGAGGGTCTTAGACACAAGCCCATTGGCTTTTAGGGCTAGGTGCTTTGGGGGTCCATCCCTCAGGTTGTTGTCTTAAAGATAGGATGCTACATGTGGGATCTAGGCTCTTTGTTCCACAGGGAGAAGCTGAAAGTTCGGGATTCCCTCCTGATTGTATGGTGCTGTGCCAGAAGTGGGCTTTATTGCAAGAAAGTGTCCCAACCTTTCCACATCCATTTAGATGTGGTGTTTTCTTATTCACCAATGTGTAGGAGTTGTTGAGCTAGTCTAGATGTCTTTTAGAGGGAATTGTGTTGTGTGTAGTTACACATTAGGTACAACCATGGGAGAAGGGGTGCTCTGGAGCTTCCTGTCTCTATCTTCATCAACTCTTCATTCAAAACTACCCTTTGTTGTTGGTTTTGAGCAATTTGATTGTTATTCTGTGGTGTAGTTTTCTTCAGGTATTTTGTTTTTAATGCTTGGAGTTTATTAAGCTTCTCAGATATATGGGTTTATACTTTTCATCAAATGTTGAAAAATTTTGGTCATTATTTCTTCAAATTTCTCTGTCCTCTCCTTTCTCTCAAGGACTCAAATTGCATGTACATCCAGCTTCTTGAAATTTTTCCATAGCTCACTGATCTGTTTATTTTTTAAAAATTCACTTTTCTCTCTTTCATTTTGGCTAGTTTGTATTGCTATGTTTTCAAGTTCATATTTTTTTCCCTGCACTGTCTAATCTGAAGTCAGTATCTTTTAGTAATTTCTTTTTTAAATTTTTTAAAGACTTTATTTATTTATTTGACACAGTGAGAGAGGGAACACAAGCAGGGGGAGTGGGAGAGGGAGAAGCAGGCTTCCCTCCAAGCAGGGAGCCCAATGCAGCACTTGATCCCAGGACCCTGAGCCGAAGGCAGACACTCAACGACTGAGCCACCCAGGCGCCCCTCTTCTTTGTTTAATTTTAACCTCAGACATTGTAGTTTTAATCTGTAGAAGTTTAATTTGGGATTTTAAAATACTTTCTATGTCCATGTTTTGCCTTTGAACATAGGGATACAGTTATAATTACTGTTTTCATAATTTTTATGTTAATTCTAACATCTGTGTCATTTCTGGGTTGTTTTCAAGTGATTGATTTATCTACTCATTATGGGTCATATTTTCTAGCTTCTTTGCTATGTACTGACCATTTCCTCATGTGGATGCACTGTCCATTACTCAGCTGAATTCTTGAGGGAGAACTTTTGCAGAACTCTGAGTTCTCTCTCTGTCCATCTCTTTCCACTCCAGTACTTTGTCCTGTGAACTTTCATTGCTTTGGTCTTCCCAAATTCTTAGCAATATCTTCTTAATGAAAATGGTCTACCAGGCTCTGGTGGGTTCCTCCTCCATGAACTTTAGCCTGGAAACTCTCTCAAGGCAGTAAGCTGAAGGAATAGTAGGGTTCATTTCATTTGTTCTGTCTCTCAGGGATCACTGCTCTTTACTGCCTGGTGTACAGTGTCTTACAAATATATTATTTCACATATTTATTTGTTTTTTATTGTTTTAGGTGGGAGAGTAAATCTAGTCCCCATTACTCTATCTTGGCTAGAAGTAGAAGCTTACACTATTCATTTAAATTTTTACAAAGAATTTAATTTTATGGATAAATTGCAACTTATCTAATAAATTTTGAATTGATTGCTATTTGGATGATTTTTAATGAATTATTGCAGAAAAACAATACAATGAAAATCCTTACATTTTAGCTTTGCCTCATAAATAGAGCTATATTAGGGGCACCTGAGTGGCTCGGTCGATTGAGCATTGACTCTTGATTCCAGGTTGGGTCATGATCTCAGGGGTCATGGGATCAAGCCCTGTTTCAGGGCTCTGTGCTCAGCAGGGAGTCTGCTTCTCTCCTCCCTTTCCCTCTGCCCCTCTCCCTGCTTGATCTCTCTCTCTCTCTCAAATAAATAAATAAATAAATCTTTAAAAAATTAAATAGAGCTATATTATATTTTAGGTGTTAAATTCCTCAATCAAAAAGTGTATGCTTTCAAATTTTGATAAGCATTTTATTTTTTTAAAGATTTTATTTATTTATTTGACAGAGAGCGAGCACAAGCAGGGGGAGCAGCAGGCAGAGAGAGAAAGAGGCAGAGGGAGAGGGAGAAGCAGGCTCCCTGCTGAGCAAGGAGCCCAATGTGGGGCTTGATGTGGGGCTCGATCCCAGGACACTGGGGTGATGACCTGAGCCTTAGGTGGATGCTTAACCAACTGAGCCACCCAGGCGCCCCATTGATAAGCATTTTAAAATTGCACTTCAAAAGCTTCTGCCAACTTTCATACCATTAAAAATGTCTGAAAAAGCCTATTTTTTTTAAAGATTCCCATTTCTTCTGAGATCCCCATTTCTGCTAGTTCCATCTAAATAATTGATAAATGGGAAAGGATGTATGGAGAAATGTTTTAGAATTTCAAAGAATCTTAGTATTTGAATTTTCTCTCTCATACTTAAAACTGATTCTAAATCTTGTCACTTTTTTGTCTTACATATATATGTATTCTACTTGCTATATGTAACTTACATATTATTTGTCACAGCATTATGAGATAGGGGTTATTACTGTCCTGGTTTGGCAGATGACATACCGAGGTACACAGATATCTAGTAACATTTTAAGTTCATGAAGTTTTATCCAGAAGAGACTGAATTTAGTATCTATTGCCATCATTGCAAAGTCTGTAGCTAGTCTTGTCCTCAATACTGGTTTTATCGCCTCCACCCATGGCTAAGACATGGAAGTCTATGAGTGTGCATTAGCCTGGAGAGAGCAAGGTCTAACTAGATCCCCAACTTCACTCCTGGTATATCCTACCCTTGCCTTGTCCATACCACTATCAAGGTGTCTGGCATGGTCTCGTTTCCTCCATACATCAGTCCTTGCTGCTGCTTACACTCTGCCAGTCTGCCCTCTCTTGGAATATACTCTGTTTCCTGCAAGACTATGAATACAAGAAACTTTTTTCTCTGGCCCATGCATGTATCACTGCATTCAGGCCATCCTTTCCCAACCTGCAGGTGTCTCCTTCACCTGAAGCTGGCTTTCCTATTGTTTGGGGAAAGAGGAGAGTTTATTCTTGTCTCACTCTTTTTTTCAATACTGTAAATCTTGCATTTTTTTCTGAGAGAATCCAGACTTTTCTTCTCTAATGGAACTGTCTTACTTAAGCTCATATTGTTAGAATACTAAAACAATTTCTATCTTTGTATGAGGCCAATCTCTTTTATGTGATTAGATCCACCTGGATCTCTGACTCTATGACACTCTCATGTACTTTGGAACAAATATATCATTTTATCCATCTGCCCCACACTATCAGCACTTCTATTCTCTCACACAGCACCAGCTCCAGTTATCACCTGAAAGAGGATCAATGTCTCTCCTGCTTAAAATTCAAATCTGTTTATCTTTTCCCTTTCTTGGCAGCCGAACTACACTCTGTCTAGTTATAACATATGGCCTCTTCCATGTGGATAGGCAATTTTCTCAGTGTGCCACTCTCTTCCTAGATATCAACTGATGACCTTCCTGGCCCAGGGATCTCCAGAGAGGTACTCAGACTCAAATTAGTACACTTTTACAATTCGTTATCTTTAAACATTTGGAAATTGAAATGGAAATAATTTTCCAGAGTCTCTTGCTACAGTGAAACTGGTAATCTTATTTGAAAGGATAACATGACCAGGCAATTTTGTACAGAAAAAGAACTTAGGTTACTAAGCAATCATAGAAAGTGTTTCATTTAGACCTAAAAAAAGAATGACTTATGCATGAAGTTTAAAAAAAAATTGGATGAAACCTCTTTCAGTTTTCTGCCTTGAGGATCATGGGCAATTGCACTGTGGAGTAGACAGATTTGCAATGTCTGGCCATTTCACACATCCCTTCTATAAAAATCAAACTCCTCACGACTGGGAAGGGTTCCTGCTGGGTGTTTTCTTCTCTTGGTTATTGGCCATAGCAGATTGGTCACAGAGAAATAACTGACCCAAGCAAGGCCAGTTTTCATTCCAATGTCTTTGGATTCAGAGAGCCCAGTCTGTTATCTGACGTCCTGGGCTGGCAGGCAATCCAACTCTATGGGTGTGGGCACCATTTTTCATCATGTGCTATGAAAAGTAGCTAAAGCCATCATGGAATCTGAAAAAAATCAACTGATAGAATCAGAAATATACAAATAAATGACCATGATGCCATGGAGAGCAGAAAGTTAGCAATTCCTGTGAAACCTGACTATCCTTCCTGACCTCACATTTCAGGCAAAGCCCTGGTGTCCTCCCACTGCATTTCACTTATTGTGTTAACTATACTGAGTGTTTTTCTGTAGCTTGCAGTTAAAGTAAGTTTGATCAGGACAGAGGTAAACCATAATATCTGGGATGGTTTAGGAGCAATCCAACCTTAAAGCAGGGGGAGTGAATAACTTTAGAACTGTTCTGCTCCTTATCATTTGAACAAAAAATACTGTTCTTAGCCAAGAGTTAATAATGTGCATAGGTACTTGTGTTTTATGCAGGACTCCTATTCTATAAATTGATAAAAGTAAAAGTAACATTATAAGCAAAAGGTATGCGATTTTAATATGTGTCATATCCTACTAATAAAATCCCAAAAATAATAAATATCAACATTTATTGAATATTTACTGTGCTAAGCATGTAAACACTGTGCATGCATTTTCTATATTATGTCAACTTTATAACATAAAGACTATTTTTGTCCTAATATTGTTATAGGTTTAGGATTATGAGATGGCTACAGAATAAATGATATTATTCCTATTTCAGAGAACAATTGAAGGCCATATATGACATAGCCTCTATGCCATCTGTCCTCTTCTGATTATAATCTGATTATAATCTGGTTTGGTTGTATATCTCTTAAAATAAAACAGCCAAATCAAGCAAAATACTCTACCTGTAGCCTAACTAATATAAAGTATAGTGAGGCCATTATCTTCCACACTCATTAATTAATTAATGCATTAATAATTCAACAAAGATTTGAATATCTTCCATGTGGCATATATTTTACTGAGTGCCAGGGCAGTAAAGATGAATTAAAAGTGGTAGTATATGTTGAGCATCTTTTCATGTGTCTGTTAGCCATTTGTATGTCTTCTTTGGAAAAGTGTCTATTCATTTCTTCTGCCAATTTCTTAACTGGGTTGTTTCTTGCGTGTTGAGTTTGGAAAAGTTCTTTGTAGATTTTGGATACTAACCCTTTATCAGATATGCCATTTGCAAATATCTTCTCCCATTTTCTAGGTCACCTTTTAGTTTTGTTGCTTCCTTCACTGTGCAGAAGCTTTTTTTTTTTTAAGATTTTATTTATTTGACAGAGAGAGACACAGCAAAAGAGGGAACACAAGCAGGGGGGAGGGGGAGAGGGAGAAGCAGGCTTCCCGCTGAGCAGGGAGCCCGATGCGGGGCTCGATCCCAGGACCCTGGGATCATGACCTGAGCCGAAGGCAGACACTTGACGACTGAGCCACCCAGGTGCCCCCGGAAGCTTATATCTTGTTGAAGTCCCAATAGTTGATTTTTGCTTTTGTTTCCCCTGCCTCTGGAAATGTGTCTAGTAAGAAGTTGCTATGGCTGATGTCAAAGAAATTGCTGCCTATGTTCTCCTCTAGGATTTTGATGGTCTTCTGTCACACATTTAGGTCTTCTTGAATTTATTTTTGTGTATGGTATAAGAAAGTGATCCAGTTTCATTCTTCTGCATGTTGCTTTCCAGTTTTTCCAAGATCATTTATTGAAGAGACTGTCTTTTTTCCATTGGATATTCTTTCCTGCTTTGTCAAAGATTAGTTGACCATATAGTTGGGGTCCATTTCTGGGTTTTCTCCGATGTTCCACTGATCTATGTTTTTTGTGCCAGTACCATACTGTCTTGATGACTACAGCACTCATAATCAGGGAAATACAAATCAAAACTACAATGAGATACCCCCTCATACCTGTCAGATGGCTAAAATTAACAACACAGAAAACAACATATGTTGGTGAGGATGCCAAGAAAGGGGAACCCTCTTATACTGTTGGTGGGAATGCAAACTGGAATGCCACCATTCTGGAAAACAGTATGGAGGTTCCTCAAAAAGTTAAAAATAGAACTACCTTATGACCTAGCAATTGCACTACTAGGTATTTATCCAAAGGATACAAAAATTCTGATTCAAAGGGGTACATGCACCTCAATGTTTTAGCAGCATTATCAAGTACAGCCAAATTATGGAAAGAGCCCAAATGTCCATTGACTAATGAATGGATAAAGAAGATGTGGTATGCATATACACAATGGACTATTACTCAGCCATGAAAAAGAATGAAATCTCACCATTTGCAATGACATGGATGGAGCTAGAGTGTATTATGCTAAGCGAAATAAGTCAGTCAGAGAAAGACAAATATCATATGACTTCACTCATGTGGAGTTTAAGAAACAAAACAGATGAACATGGGGGAAGGGGAAAAAAAAGAGGGAAGCATACTATAAGAGCCTCTTAACTATAAAAGAACAAACTGAGGGTTTCAGGAGGGGAGGTGGGCAGGGGGATGGATTAAATGGGTGATGGGTACCAAGGAGGGCACTTGCTGTGATGAGCACTGAGTGTTATATGTAAGTGATGAATCACTAAATTCTACTATTGAAACTAACATTACATCATATGTTAACTAACTAAAATTTAAATAAAAACTTGAAACATGAAAAAAAAAGAAGTAGTGGTAGAAAGATACACACAAACAGAAAAACAGGTTGGCAAATGTTATTGCAGATGTTACAACAAAGAACTGTGGGTGTACTCTTTCTAAATAAATAAATAAAATCTTAAAAAATAAAAGATGAAGAGGCAATGGTAGAAGTCTAGAGACTGGAAACAGCAGAGCCTGAAAAAGGCAGGGAAAATGGAAAGGAAATAGGGTACACATGATGTTTGAGATAGAATCAGAATGATTTTTTGATGCATTAAATGGGGGATGGAAAGGAGAAACCAAAGATAATCCCAAGGCTTCTGGCTTGAAATATCCCATGGACAATATACTATCAACCAAAAAAAAAACAAAACACCAAAATCAAAAAACCCAGGAGTCCAAATAGTACTGGAGGGAGATGAGAAAGTAACCAGGTCAGGCTTTGGCAAGCTGAGACTGAGGTGTGTGGGACAAGCAGCTGGAGATGTCTGGCAGCTGGAAGTGCAACCTCAATTTGTGTTCATTTTGTAAGCAATCATGAGCCATCATCGATTGATATTGATGTCTTTTAGGACACTTTTAGCACTTTGCCCACCTCTTCCCATTCTTTTGCAAAAATTGTCATAAGTGGGAAACTTATCTAATTTTCCTGTTTAATTTCATTTTATTGGTTTCTGTCTGTCAAGATAATTGTGCATCTAGACTTGATTCATCACAGATTTCACTTTTTGCTATTCACAGATCCGATACGCTATTTCTTAACATGGTTAAAAATGGTGAGCAGGACCAAAAGCAAACGCTATGGCTTGCCAGTACTGAGGGGTTATGTGGCTATTTCACATTTCGTACCACCCCTCCTTGATCTGTCTGCCCTTCTCTGCCCCGTTCTTGGCTCCAAGAATTAGACTTTTATAAACTACATGAACTGAGCACTGTGTGCTCTGGCTTCTAGTTGGAACTACTAGTGGAAGACAGAGGGAGCATACCCAAAAGTGGGATCGGTGAGAGGTCAAGGGTTTTTTTCTTTCCCTGCTCTCTCTCTTCTTCAGTGGCTACCCTTGTCACGTGATGCTCCTTCCCAGGCTCCAACTCTCACTGGGCTCTAGTGACATCATGTTCTCTTTTTGCTCCCTCAGGTAATAGGATGGTCATAGGTTCTAAATTCCTGGGTGCTCCACTACCTGTTGATACCCTTCGTCCCACCCATACCTATGTACACAGACTATTAAATTCTCTTCACAACACCAGCTGAGCACTTTGTTGGCTGCCATGACCCTGACTGATGCACTGCCACTTCGTTTGACATTTTAGATGTCTCTCCTATGTGATTTAAAATGTATGATTCATAAAGGATCATAATATATGATTTATAAAGGGTTTATAACATTTCACTTAAGAGAAATAATTCTTTTCCCACTCCAACCCTAGTTGCAACTAAAAGAATGATGTGATATTAACAGTTTCAAAGAATATAAGAAAAAAATAACAACTGGGATCAGAAAGTGCACACACGCACCAAACTCCTGCTTCCTTAGCTGAGGTTATTTGGTTGACATTTCCACACTGTGAAAATCATGATATAAGTCAAGAGTACCTCTTTAAAGTAGAAATAATATATAACAATAATTTAGCCTATAAATGTCTCAACTGTAGTAATCATTTATAGTTTAATTAAAATAATTAGTTTAATTATATTAGGTCACTCCACAGCCCCAAGGTACCCTGAGCACCACTTAGTACATGATGATGAGCAACAGCACCCAGAACGAGGTGATCTTAACTAATCTTAACTACAACTATCTGTGGCTCAGTTAAATGAGAAAAGGCAGAGGTTGGGATGTTCATTGTCTCTGTTTTTCTTTAGACTAACATAGGTAGAAAGAAGAATGTATTTGGCATCAAAAGTTTAGGAGCAAGAGTCTCTTCCTCACCCTAGTAAGACTGGGCTAAGGCTCAGCTTCTCAGTTCACAGAAGCAATGTGCAAATATTCCAGGTTCTTGGAAGATTTTCTATCTTTGATATTTAAAACACATAAGTCCTTGTTGATGATATGGGGAATGGGTGAGTAGGGAGTGGGAGGTAGGGAGGGGACATCAATTATCCTGAACTCTTCTGGTTTAGATTTTTTCATCATATTCCATTGTTCCTTCCCCCACAGGATATTCTCATTCCAGCTTTCTGAGAATGTAAATTACTATTTGGTCATATCAAAAAATTCCAATCACAAAGCCAAAGGCATTGTTAACCCCCAATATAATGCTAGAAAGCTAAAACACAGAAAAGAAATAGGATGAATTGACTTTTACCAAGATTAAACAGAGACTCTTCAGTAGTGGAGCCCTGGTTAGAAGTATGGCTGTATCTGTCACTCAAATGATGGCATGGTAGAAAAGTTCCTAGAGATGATGCATTTATTTATTCTTAGAGTTGGGAAAACAAAACATAGTTTAAAATGATTTAACAATGGGGGTGCCTGGGTGGCTCAGTTGGTTAAGTATCTGCCTTTGGCTCAGGGTCCTGGGATCTAGCCCCACATAGAACCCCATATCAGGCTCCTTGCTCAGCAGGGAGCCTGCTTCTCCCTCTCCCTCTGCTGCTTCCCCTTCTTATGCTCTCTCTCTCTTACTCTCTTTCTCTGTCAAATAAATAAGTAAAATCTTTTAAAAAATGATTTAACAATGGCATGTTAAAAGCCTATATTATATGGATGATGTTCAGTGGCAATAGAAAAGCTTTCCCTATAAAATTAGATGTTATATTCTTCAAAATGGAAATTTGGGGTTTTCTCTGTTGGAAACTTAGAAAAAAAGTTTAATAAGGTCTTATGGTTCCATCATTTAACTAGTGACTGAAATACTATTATAATTCATTTTGGGGGAATGCTTTGCTCCCTTAGTGAGCTTTAGGTGCTATATTATTAAATGGATTAACTTTCTTTTTCTTAAAGTTTTGATAAACACCAAGATTATTTTTATATAAAAAGAAATCTTATTTTTCCTGTTGCTTTCTGTATTTTTCAAAGATCTCTTAAGATTAAAATTGCCTCTATCTCTTCCTCTGATGATATCTCCTCCACTTTCTTTTTCCTTCAGTTGACTTGCGCATTCATTGTCTGAAAGAGAATTGAAATAGAAAAAAGATTGCAAGTAACACTTATTGAGCATTGCTGTATGACATGCAATGTATTACTCTAGCTACATAGTATAATGTAATTTGATCATCCCAAGATTCTATGGAAAGTTATCCTACTTTATATGATGTATGTATATGTGTGTGTGTGTGTGTTTGTGTGTGTATGTATGTAACTATGTGAGGTGATGGATGTTAACCAAACTTAGTGATCATTTTGTAATATATACATATGTCAAAGCATTATTCTATATACCTTAAACTAATACAATGTTATATGTCAATTATACCTCAATAAAACTAGGAAAAGTTTTTTTGAAACTTAGGATTTAGTTAACTTGCACAAAGTAAGGTAGCTACTAAGTGTTAGAGTTAACATTTGACCTTAGCCCTAAATATGAGAGCAATATTTTCTACTTCCTATAAAATTTCTTACCATATGTCATAATTAAAAAAAAAAGAAAAAACTACACAAATAAAAATAAAGTTTGTGGCGTATTTCATATGTTGCTTTTTTAAAACCAAAATTAGTTTACATTTATTTCTATGTCTTTTGATGGATCATTTTCCCATCTGAAATATAAAGTTTTCATTTTTCTATGATAAGAGCTTAACCTTTCAAAGCTGATTAAAGAATGAATTTCAGAATCCATTTTTTCTGCTTTTTCTTTTCAAATGTGTTATGTTCTACATATACCTTCTATATGTTTTAATTGAAGAAAATTATTTTCTGTCAAAATTGCAAGGAATAAAGATCATCTTGAAATGACATTTTTTATTGAGTATCAGTAGAACAACCTATCCCTTAAATTGTCCAAGTTCTAATAAGCTTATCTTTGAAATTGGGCTCATTTTGCTTTTGTTGGGTATACATTCTAAACCAGGATTTGATGGACTCAATAAATCAGATTTTAGCAAGCAGCCTGCTTCTGAGGCATAAGGAACCAGTTGGTCAGTGACTATCTACTGCATGGTGGCCTCGATTTTCTGTAGTTGTCTCTTAGAAGAAAGTTTGATCCAAGGCTTTGAGGTTCTCCTGATTAAGGATAAATTCCCATGACTTAACCAAGGGGATATTACATTTTAGTTCTAGTATAGATGCTTTTGCTTGTTTCCAATTATTATAGTGTTAGACTATGGAGTATGGGCTAAAATTTATTTCTGCCCTCAGTAAAAGAGACAGTTTAGTGTAGAGATTAAAAGTGAGGGCTCCATTGGGGCGCCTGGGTGGCTCAGTCGTTAAGTGTCTGCCTTTGGCTCAGGTCATGATCCCAGCGTCCTGGGATCGAGCCTCGCATTGGGCTCCCTGCTCTGCGGGAAGCCTGCTTCTCCCTCTCCCACTCCCCCTGCTTGTGTTCCTTCTCTCGCTGTGTCTCTCTCTGTCAAATAAATAAATAAAATCTTAAAAAAAAAAAATTGAGGGCTCCATTAAGGAGGGCATGTGATGTGATGAGCACTGGGTGTTATACGCAACTGATGAATTATTGAACTCTACGTCTAAAATGAATTATGTACTCTAGGTTGGCTAATTGAATTTAAATATAAATAAATATATAAAAAGTATATATATAAAATAAATATATATAATATATATTTATATAAGATAAAAAATATATAATGTATATTTATATATAAAAAATATATATAAAATAAAATATATTGTATAAAAATAGAAGTATATATATTTATATATATAAAATAAATAAACAAACATATATATATAAATATATGAGGGCTCTATAATACATTGGATTTATATCCAAGTTCCACTACTCATTTTCACTGTGACTTGGACAAATTACCTAATCCCCTTAAGCCTCTATTTTCTCACTCCAAATCAAGATAATACTATCTCATCAGGTTGTTAGAGTTCAGAAAATAGTCTATGTCTGGTGCTTAGCACAGTGTCTGTTATGCTTTACAAAGGTCAACTTTGACTTGGGTAGGGAACATAACATCTGTAACGATTTACACTGCAGATTAATCCATGGTGCTAATGATTGCATGATCATGTGGTCTGTGGCCGGTGTCCCATGCAGGCTAATCAGCCTTACACTGATTCATGGCCTCAGCTTTCCCCAGCAAGGGCATAAGTATACCGGAACAAATCTATACCTAATACTGGACAAAAAAAAAATCAAAATATTTGCCCCATGGCTGGTCAGGCAGTTGAATCACCTTCATACACAAAGGACAATATTAAAATTAAGACCATCTTCTAAAAAATTAAATGTGCACCTGCAGTTCACTGTGATGATTGAGGGAAGTCAATAAATTAACAGAAACTTATGAAAGGGCAAAGTTAGTTTGGAAAGGTTATTAACAATGAGTATATTTAAGAAGCAGTCTTGTGACTACTGCCACAAGAGCTAGTTTGTAAAAAGAATTAAACATGATTGAAATAATTTAGATCTATGAGGTCAATTAAGCCATATTTTTACATGCAATTCCTTACATAATCGGAGACATGTAAATTGGTTCCCTCTCCAATAAAGAAGCACTCTTGAGTAAAAATTAAAACCAAAAGATAAACACTCTTTACTGGGGCCTATCCCACTCCTGCCAAATGTTGTATACATAATGAAGAGATATTAGTTTTAGATTATCAGCTTGCCAAGCACACAGCACAGCAGAAACAAACATCTCTGCTAGTGTGATTTTCTTGATGATGCATGAATATAGTAGAGAGGTGGTAATATGCAAAGAACTTATGAATAAAAGGGTTTGATTTTGTTCTGGTTCCTGCTGTTGGCATATCATTTGGCATAGGTAAGTATGAGAGGCCCCTTGACGGGAAGTGGGGATGATGCCTCACTATATTAGTCTGGTTGAAAACAGGTCAAAAATATCAGAACTTACCATTATTTGTGCCTTACTTTAATTAGAGAGCTCTTTACAACTACAAAAACTCATCAGATTAACTCAAAAATCAAATTATTATCTTTCTTGCCTAGAAGAAAAAGAACAACTACATTCATCATCCATTTAGCTTTTTTTTTTTTAAACACTAAAGAGTAACAGTAAAGTAGCATCTTACATTTTTAAGTATTTTGTACTCTATTTCATATTATCACTTAAAGTATCTCTCTGAAGAGCAGTAAGAGAAAGTCAGGATAACTATGAAAGATATCTTCCTAATTATGAAGATTAAAAAAAAAAACATAACAGAATGAGTTAATAGGAGAAACAGGGGAGGGTTGGTTCACAGAAAAGTGTCCAGCATCCCTGGCAAGGAGTTACAGTTAAAAACATTTGCTGCCTAAAAAGAAACTATTCAGCCTACCCATTCAGTTTGAACCAGAATTTCTCCCCATTCACAAAAGCTGTATTTTTCCTTTCTTATCCCTGTTCCCTCCCACCTTTTTTTGAACTCATCCAAGAGCACAGAGAACAGGAGCCTCTTTCTGCCACAGAAACACCAAAAGTGCTTCCACCAACACAGGCATTCAAAAACATCAAATGTAAAAAGAATAGGGAGGGAACAAGATGATTTTCTTTATCTCATGTGGCCTCTCACTGAATCTTTGGCCATCTTGGGTGCAGGAGATTACATATTAGTGCTACTTTCTACCTTGTTCCCCCAAAGTTTGCTTCCACGGCTCCTTCAAGTCTTTGCTCAGATCCTGCCTTTTCAATGACGTCTACCCTGCCTTCCCTTTTGAAACTTGCACACCTCCCTCAACAGTTTTTGGGGCTGTTGATCCCCTTGTCTCGCTCAAACTTTTCTGATTACCTTCTAAAATATTATATATTTTTCTTATTTATGTTTGTTTACTATCTGTCCCTCTCCTGTAAAATATAAGGTCCATTAGGGGAGGGATCTTTGTTTAGTCCATTCATGTCTGGCACAGAGTAGACCCTAAAGAAATATATATATACGTTGAGTGAAAGAATACATACATGGTTGCCTTTTGTCCCTTTAATAGGTAACTCAGATACTTATTAAACATCACAGCCAAGCCTAATTTTAAACTTCTAGAAAATAATGAGTGGAAAATGTTAACATACATGTGCTGAACACTCTCATTTTGCAGAGAGGGATAAAAGCACATTTCAATAGAGATGTGAAAAAGCTGCAGAAGGGCCAGTGCTGTGCTTACTAATAGCGTATAACAAATTACTGGGTTTTAGAAATTCAATTTAGTTCTCAACATGTGCCGTTTTGCCACCTGCATACACAAGAGTCACACCCACACCAACTCTCTTCGTCAGCTCTACCTTTTATCCCCCTCCTCATTAGCCAACACCTAATTACATACTAATTGGCTCAGAGAACGCAAGCTTGTTATTGCACTAGAAACACTCAAAGCTCCCCCACAGACAGATTCTCATGAAAACCAAATATAAAAGGAGTTGGCCCAGTGCCTGGTTTTCATTAGGAGGAAGCTAGATTCTTTTAGGTCCTGGCCATACAGATCAGTGTTTTCATGCTCCTGTTAAGTCAGTTGTTTGTTTTTTTGTTTTTTTGTTTTTTTTTTTGCGAGCACATTTTGATACTTGGTACCAGCCAAAGAAACCAGATTTGAGTCTCTCCTGTGGCAGTGAGCTCAGAAAGAAAGTACATTTACAAATGACCTTGGTAATTATATGAATGGTTCATTAGACAAAGAGACACCCATACTTCACCAGGAACATTTCTTCATTCAGTTTATTGTTGTTTGCTCTTTAGTGATCCCTGGACATCAAAATATTCAAACCATACTACCTTGGATTAGATAAACTGACCATATAAATATGTTAGGAACACAAACAGGTAACTCTCTTTGCTGAAAATCATTTTTCTTCAAATGGGGGACACACCAAAACATTCTTGCCATCACAATACAATCAAATGAGCTGTAACTAATGACACAGCATATAAGGAGTCCAATTTGGGATGTAGTTTTCTAAAGCTCTGGGTTTTTTTTAAATTAGATTCTGGTATTATAATTACCAATGAGGATGGGTTCAGCCACCTGGAGAAGATGAAACAGAACAGAGTGTCCAAATGAGGACCACTCATGGAACATCAAGTTGGCTGTTGACTGCTCTCCCACAGTCCCCTGGAATGGGGGAGGTGGGGAAGGCAGCAGTGAGAGAAGATGCTTGCCATGCAAGGAAGTGAAAAGCCATATTAGGGCAGGAATAACTAGGAACAAGACTGATAAAGGAACCATTCAAGTGACATCTGTGTACTGAAATGAGCCACACACTAACTCCAAATGCATATATAAAGGAGATTGAGAATCTTGGATAGAGTTCATGTGTACATTGTTGTTGATTTGATATGATGGTATGGTGGGGAACTGAAATATGGATTCCCTATGTGGACAAGCAGAGATTCTTGGATTATCATCTGATCAAATGACACTGTGATGCAGGAATCTCATGTGATATCCATGTTAGAGTATTATTTAATCTCTGAACAACTCCAGTGATGGCGAATCTACTTGATAACCCAGTCCTTTTAAGGAAAGTTGTCATTTTTTATGAACTCCTTTAAGTATTATAAATATTACAGCTAATAATTATATAAATGTAATTGTGTTTTATATTTAAAGTGTGTATGTATATGTGTTCATTTTCATTTGAACCTCATACAACATATTCTATAATCCAAGTATTGTTAATGGTATTATTATTAAATGGATAATGAAATTATGCAAGTACAAAGGATGCTATACAGTATTCAGCACATGATAAGGCCTCACTAACTTAGGTGAATGAATACAACCTTCTTCACAAATTTCATATGTACTAGGAACTTCTTTGGTGAGTATAGCCTAAAATTCCTAGTTGCAGACAATAGACTCTAAATCAGCATGTTTAAGCTGAGATGGTTTTATTCAGAGGCATACATAATGCAGAAAAACTGGGTATGCTGGAGGAACAGGCTCCAAACTAAGCTTACAGGAATACCTGACCACAGCACAAAATTGGGCTGATACATGAACTGCTGCCTCCCTCAAGATCAGACAGTTCAGGATTGGAATGTTCCTGTGGCCTGTTCTGGAACCATGCCAACTCTGCCAGGATGTGCATGAGCTAATTGGCTACACTGCACCTGTTTCTCTTCACACATAACTAAGTTTCAAATCAAAATCCTGCATGAGTACATCTGATTGGCAGATGAGTACATCTGATTGGCGTTGGGAACCTCCTGTAAGGGAACTTTAGAAATGGACATGTAAATTATTCATCCCTTTATGTACGTGAAGGAAGCTGGTAATTCACAGTCTGCCCCACAGTGGAGTGGTAGAAAAGGAAGCGCCCCAACTGGGACTTGAGCATTAGCAGTGAGAGCAGAGGACCTGGACAGACGGACACTTCTTGGGGCATCAGCAACATCTGCACAATTTGAGACGAATCATAGGAATTCAGGGGATTTACAAGTTATATGAGTTCTGCCATTCTCCTCTTTCTCCAATACACATATTCATCATGATCTGGCTCTGACCTTCTGTCCTGCCTTTTCCTATCTTAAAATTAATACTCACCAAGGCATTTCTGCTTGGAGTTCACTGAGCAAACACGTTGTCATTTCTTGCTTCTGCATATTTACCTTTGTTGCCTTTTTGCTGTAATGTCTTTCTTTCTGTGGGTTTTTCTGACTCAAGGTCAAGCTTGGGCATTATCTCTATTAAGAAACCTTCCTTAAGTCCCTGATACTGGGCTAGTTATCTTTATCATAGCATCAAGTGGATCATCTTTGTACTTATAACATTTAATAACGATTGTCTGTTTGTATATGTGCTCTCTCATTGCCTTGTGAGCTCCTTGAAGGACAAGTCCAAATATTATTCATCCTAATATCTAAATACAGTTTCCAACAGTGCTCTATTAGTAAGGGGTAGATAACTTGTCTAACAAACAATAACAAAATTTCAATGGTTTGACTCAATAAGCATTTATTGAATAACTATCTGCTGATCACTCATCTCAGAGTTAAATATGGGTCACTGGAGACTGTGCTCTGCATAGTCTTTCAGGGGCCACACTCCTTTCATCATTCAAGTGACATATTCTAGTCCTCTGTTTTCCTTGCTTATCCAGAGGATAGAAAAAGAAAGAAAACATGAAAAAATGTGGAAAAGGTATACTTTGTAGATGGCTGCAAACATTAAATGGAAGAGTTGTATATGACTTTCACCTATATTCCCTTATCTAGAACTCAGTCTCATGCCCCCACCTAACCACAAAGGAAGTGGAAAATAAAGTCTAGATGCAAGGTCAGGCACAGCAGGGAATGCTATTTCATTGATAGATGGCATTGCTTAATACTACAGTCTATATTTCTGACCACCAAATTACATTCTTCCTCTCACAAGGGAGACAAATCAAAGTCCCTTCCCATTACTGCATACAGTACAAAGTCCAGAATCTCTGAGTGATGCTCCCTCATATTACAACCAGTATGATCACTGGGATGTTCTGTTTTACTCAGTCATTAGGGATCCCAGGCTTGACATATCACATAACTCTGTCATTTTCTTTTCATGCTTCTCTGGTTTCAGAGGATGGAGGGAAAAGAATCTGGAGAACCAAAGGTTTGAAAATAGTGTATGCTATTCCTACCCATATTCTATTAACCATAACTGAGTTTCACATCCCTAGCTAGCTGTAGGAGAGTCTCAGGGATGTAGATATGCTCTATTCCAGGAGGGAACGAAGAGGAGTGCTCTCTTACCATAGTGGAATCAAACTAGAAATTGACAGAAAAACAATAGTAAAATCTCTCAACACATAAAATTAAATAAGATGCTTCTAAATAATTGATGGGTCAAAGGGGATGTCTCAAATGAAATTAAAAATACATAGAATTCAATAAAATGAAATGCAATATGTCAAAATATATGAGATGTATCTAAAGCAGTATTGAGGGGCAAATAAGAGCACTAAATATTTGCATTAGAAATGAGGAAATGTCTCAAATCCGTAATCTAAGTTCGCACCCAAGAAAAAAAGAGGAGGTAGAATAAAACAAACCCAATGCAAACAAAAATAAATAATAGAGATAAAAGCAGAAATCAATGAAATTGAAAATAGAAAAAAATCAATAGATTGAACCAAAGAAAGAAAATGTTGGTTCTATAACAAATCAGTAAATTGTAAACCTCTAGTACAATTGACAAAAATAAAAAGACAAAAGTCACAAGTCACCAATATCAGAAGTGAAGTAGGGGATATCACATCCTGCAAATATTAAAAAGATAATTTTTAAAAAGCCATTCTCTGCCATTCTTTGTCTTTTGATTGGAGTATTTAGTTCATTTACATTTAATGTAATTACTGATAAGATAAGACTTATGTTGAAACTTTGCTATTTGTTTTCTATATGTCTTATGTCTTTTTTGTTCATCTATTGCTTCATTTAATGCCTTCTTTGATGTTAATTAGATATTTTCTAGTGTACCATTAACTGACTTCTTGTTCTTTTTTACTATTTCTTTGTTGTTATTTTCTTAGTGGTTGAACAGGAAATTACAATGGATATTTTAAATTAAAATAATCTAGTTTAGATTAATATCAACTTAATTACAATACTATATGAGAACTTCATTCCAGTATAATTCCTTTACCTCTCCCCTCATTTGTGTTAAAATTTTCATATAAACCATATCTTCATACATTATAAGCCCATCAACAGTATTTTAATATTATTGCTTTATTCAGTTGCCTTTCAAATTAATGGTGAAGAAAAGAGTTTCTCACCAAAATACATGTATATGTTCTTTTATAGTTACTATTTAGTTACCTTTACTAGTGGTATTTATGTGGATCAGTGGGATGGTGAGTTGCCAGTCACCCACTCCAATTGTCTGAGTGCTTGTTGAAACCTTCAGATATTCAGTTGAAAGGCTCCTTGTAATTACTTTCCCATTAAATTCTCTAGGACTGAAAGTCCTATGTCTATTGCAGCTTTATATGTCTGAGGTGGAACTTTCTTCTACTGAAGTGATAGAATATATTGAAAAGTAAAACAAACACAAAAACTCCCTGCCATGTGCACCATACCTTGGGAAGCCCAGGGCTCTTTCTTGCAGAGTTCCACTTCCACTCCTCTTCCTCCCTCATTCTTAGACCTCTGCCCCTCATCCAAATAACATTAAGCCCTTTCTCTTTTTCTTTCTCCCTCTTTCTCTCTCTCTGGCTGTATAAGGATGAAGGTTGTGGGACACTGTTCTGACAAACCTAAAATATAGCACCTGCCCAGTAAGAAATGACTACTGAGGTTTACAGAGTCAGTAGTTTCTAGGTCTCTAAGCCAAAGAAGACAATAAAGAATGTATACACTGTTTTCTTATCTTCTTTAAGATAATTGTTCCTTTGGTTGTGTTTTCATTTGGATTTAAATAGGAAGTCATGTGATACTGCACCAGAGCCTGGTAAGAAGATGGTATTTTAGAGAGTCAAGTCAATGATTGATTTTTGTAATTCTCAAAATGCTAGAGTGCTTTCATCAAGTAGGGCTCAATAAATATTCATTCAATGAGTGAATGAATGACTGAATTTCCTCTTTTCCCTTTCTTCCTCTGTGTTGCCCCTCATCTAAAATAGTTGTCACATATTTAAATTCTTACATTTCTTAGAAAATATTTTTCTCTTCAGAATTATTTTTCCATTTTGTCTTGGAACCTCTAACCTCTCTAATGTGCAGGAGCACAGGAAAGCAGCGTTCAAGTCTTTCACGTTCCTCTCTGGGAGGGTTATCAGATTACTTTTGTAACATGGAAAGTTGATTACTCTCTAGGACAGGAAGACAAATATAGTTCATATACTGCAGGTCACTGATACCCATTGCCCAGTTTCCATGCCTCATAAGTTAGATTAGATTCCTTGCCTCCTTGGTGACCCAACTCTCGCAGGCGGAATTGATTATCTTTTTTTGTACTAACACTCTGCCTTGTATAAACCATGAGCATGGCTTTTACCCTCTACTGGATTATTTTATATCCATGACCCCTCAAATGCAGTTGCTTAAGGACATGAATTACCTTCTACTCATTTCTCTGTCTCCAGCACTTACTATGAGGCCTGAGAGTTGGTGTGCAATAAGTGTCTTCTTTAAATAAGTGGATGAGCTAAGGAATAAACTGCTGGAACATATTGAAACCTGTTTTTCATGTCCATTTGTTGCTGGGCTCTTGGTCATTCACACCCTTGGTAATGCTGCTTTTATTTGATCTGACTTCTTCTCCACAGCTGTGATTACTTTCTATCCTCAGTGTCAAGTTTAGCCCATAATAGAAGGTTCACAAAATTTGCTTCAAGACTTACATGGTGGGGAAAAAAAGTAGACCTTCAAGGATTTGCTGAGGTAGCTCCGAGGATAAGCTGAAAGTTCCACTACAAAGTTCAAAAGATCTGAGAAAAGCAAGCAAAGCACTAGAGTTTTAGGGAAATGGTTGCAGAGAGTAAGGACTGGCATCCACATGGATATACATGTAAAACATGAAGCAAATAGAAGATCCAAGTCAGTTCCCAGCTTAAAATTCTTCAGTGGTTCTCCAGCACTATAGTAGAAAGTCCAAACTGATGAACCTACTTTTCAAAATGGCACCTGCCCATTTCTCCTCCTACATCTTCTTGCAAACCCTGGCTGTGTTGAACAAGTTTAGAACACTTTGTATGCTATGCTATTTCTTTTAAAGCTTTTTTGGGGGGAAATAATTGTAGACTTCTAGAAGTTACAAAAATAGTACAGAGAAGTCCTGTGTATCCATCACCCCATTTCCCTGAATGGTGACATTATTGAAACCATATAACTATAGTGCATTATTGAAGCCAGGAAATTGACTATGCTATTTATCTCAGTACTTTTGCCCAAGATGTTCCTTCTGCTTGTAATAATATCCTTTACTTAGCTCAGATGCAACCTTTTTATCCCTTCATTTCTGTTCCCATGGCACTCTGCATATATTCATATAACAGTGCATTGTATTATAATAATCTGTGTCTTCTCCTGTGTGCATTGTGAGCTCCTTAATGGCAGAATCTATGTCTGATTCATCTTTATATCCTTACTGCCTAACCCAGAGATTGGCACATTATAGATAGTAAGTTCTGCTGGAAAAAAAAAAAACTAATAAATGAGTGTTGCAAGATAACTAAGGCAGCTGTAATAGAGATCTAAAGGAAGGGAAATATTTAAGAGGTAAAATCTGTAATACTTGATGGTTGATTAAATGAGGTCAGGGCTGAAGGAGGGGAGATGAGGGCAGGATTCTGAACTTTATTAGGTATAGTGGATACAGTTGCTTGCCTCCCAGCATCCACTCCAACTTTTTGGCCTCTTTGGTCTACATAGACCTATACTCTTGACTCCTGTGATAGAGCACTTGACAAAGGTCTAGATAATCAAAATACTTTCCAGAGATTATTGATCATTGTAGAGATGATAATCTGACTTAAGCCACCTCAAGCAGTATTCCATTCACAGAACCTACAAAAAACAAAAAGGCTCTTGATCTTTTCTTCTCAATTAAAACTGAGAAGTTATATATCAAAGGCTGCTATAGCTCTCCTTTTGCCCCAAGGGACGAATCTGGATCTTCTGGAAGACATCAAATGGCAGAATCAGGAGAAAGCAAGTCCAAATGATATTTTGTGTAACCCATGAATCCACGCATGCCTGAAGAAAAAACTCTTTATGTTGGATCGCTAAAGGAGATGGCACTTTGAAAGAATAAATTGTCTCTTAATAGAGCTATTTTGAGTTGGTGCTTCTTCAAAGAAAGGGTCCTAACTGACATCCAAAAGTTCTGCTTAAGAGTATTAGAATTCTGGATTTTGTTTCCTAATTCAGGGTTGCTCTTTCAACCAGATTTCTACTTTAAGTTAGGATATGGGCTTCTCTTGTTGAAAAATAAAACTAGGTGAAAATTCTCAGTTCAGATGATTCCTTTGGTGGTTCAACTTTTCAGGAGGGCTTATATACCACATTAGTTAAAGCATGCATTTTTACTTTCAGGCAGACTGGGTTTATAATCTTGGCTTTTTTTTTACTTACTTAACCTGCACGACTTGACATGTTCCTCACTTCTTGAAGTTCAGTTCTATCATCTGATAAATGAAAAGAAAAACACTTAATTCATTGCCATGAAAATTGAGATAATGTTTATAAAACATAGTTTCAAGTATTTAGTAAGTGCTACATAACTGATGAAGAAGTAG
This sequence comes from Leptonychotes weddellii, assembly GCF_054177405.1. Classification (NCBI taxonomy): domain Eukaryota; kingdom Metazoa; phylum Chordata; class Mammalia; order Carnivora; family Phocidae; genus Leptonychotes; species Leptonychotes weddellii. Next base: position 130,045,834 of record NC_138372.1, read on the forward strand.
AACAACAAGAAGCAGAAAAAGCAACAGAAAAAGCAGCAAAAACAGAAGCAGAAGCAGCAGCATGAGAAAGAAGGAGAGAAGGAGGAAGGGGAGGAGGAAAGGAAGAAAGAGAAGAAAAAGGAGAAAGAGAATAAGAAAAGGAAGGTAAAGAAATAAGGCTTTGTACTTGCCATTAAGTGGACCATAATTTTGATGATGGATAAAGAATACATAACATTGAACATGAACTGCATTGTCCCCACCAATGACATGTCTTCTGCTTCTACGAAATCCCAGGGTATTGTCAGTCCCACTGGCAAAGCAGAACATTATATGGTGGTAGTAGGTAAATTATTCTCCTGTTTTTACAATAGGAATCTCAATTCTGTATGTCTCACCCAAAGTTTTGAGTCTTTGTTTTATCAAGACTTTTACATTTTTTATTTTTCTTTATTTTTTGAAATTTTATTTTGCTTAAATTCAATTAATTAACATATAGTGCATTAGTTTCAGAGGTAGAGTTCAGTGATTCATCAGTTGCATATAACACCCAGTGCTCATTATATCACATGCCCTTCTTAATGCCCATCACCCAGTTACCCCATCCCCCCACCCACCTCCTCTCTAACAACCCTCAGTTTTTTTCCTAGAGTTAAGAGTCTCTTATGGTTTGTCTCCCTCTCTGATTTTGTCATATTTTATTTTTCCCTCCCCTCCCCTATAATCCTCTCTTTTGTTTCTTAAATTCCACATATGAGTGATACTATATAATTGTCTTTCTCTGATTGACTTATTTCACTTAGCATAATACCCTCTAATTCCATCCACATCTTTGCAAATGATAAGATTTCAATTTTTGATTGCTGAGTAATATTCCATTGTACATATATACACCACCTCTTCTTTATCCATTCATCTGTCGATGGACATCTAGGCTCTTTCCATAGTTTGGCTATTGTGGACATTGCTGCTATAAATATTGGGGTACAGGTGTCCCTTCAGATCACTGTTTGTATCCTTTGGGTAAATACCTAGTAGTGCAATTGCTGGGTCATAGGGTAGCTCTATTTTTAACTTTTTGAGGAACTTCCATACTGTTTTCCAGAGTGGCTGCACCACCTTGCATTCCCACCAGCAGTGTAGGAAGATCCCCTTTCTCTGCATCCTCACCAACATCTGTTGTTTCCTGATTTGTTAATTTTAGCCACTCTGACTGGTGAGAGGTGGTATCTCATTGTGGTTTTGATTTGTATTTCCCTGATGCCAAGTGAAGTTGAACACTTTTCCATGCGTCTGTTGGTCATCTGTATGTCTTCTTTGAAGAAATGTATATTGATGTCTTCTGCCCATTTCCTGACTGGATTATTTGTTTTTTGGGTGTTGAGTTTGATAAGTTCTTTATAGATCTTGGCTATTAGCCCTTTATCTGATAAGACATTTGTGAATATCTTCTCCCATTCTGTTGGTTGTCTTTTGGTTTTGTCAACCGTTTCCTTTGCTGTGCAAAGCTTTTAATCTTGATGACGTCCCAATAGTTCATTTTTGCCTTTGTTTCCATTGCCTTTGGAGATGTGTCTAGCAAGAAGTTGATGTGGCCAAGGTCACAGAGGTTGCTGTCTGTGTTTTCCTCTAGGATTTTGATGGATTCCTGTCTCACATTTAGGTCTTTCATCCATTTTGAGTTTATCTTTGTGTATGGTGTAAGAAATGGTCCAGTTTCATTCTTCTGCATGTGGCTGTCCAATTTTCCCAACACCATTTTTTGAAGAGACTGTCTTTTCTCCATTAGATATTCTTTCCTTCTTTCTCAAAGATTAGTTGACCATAGAGTTGTGGGTCCATTTCTGGGCTCTCTATTCTGTTCCATTGATCTATGTGTTTGTTTTCGTTTCAGTACCATACTGTCTTTTTTTTTCAGATGAACTATAATTTTTAATAAGTCTCCAATGAATACTTAACATAATAAAAGAAAAAGAAAAAAGTACAGAACCCCAGATAAATTCAAATTTCAGAAAATCAGTAACATACTGTCTTGATGATTACAGCTTTGTAATACAGCTTGAAGTCCAGAATAGTGATGCTACCAGCTTTGGTTTGCTTTCAACATTCCTCTGGCTATTCGGGGTCTTTTTCTGGTTCAAAACAAATTTTAAGAGTGCTGTGAATTGTGTAAGACTGTTGAATCACAGACCTGTACCTCTGAAACAAATAATACATTATATGTTAAAAAAAAAAAGAAGAAGAAGAAGATAGCAGGAAGGGAAAAATGAAGGGGGGGGAATCGGAGGGGGAGACAAATCATAAGAGACTATGGACTCTGAGAAACAAACTGAGGGTTCTAGAGGGGAGGGGGGTTGGGGGATGTGTTAGCCTGGTGATGGGTATTAAAGAGGGCACGTACTGAATGGAGCACTGGGTGTTATACACAAACAATGAATCATGGAACACTACATCAAAAACTAATGATGTAATGTATGGTGATTAACATAACATTAAAAAAAAGATTGTTACAGCTCTGAAAAATGTTGATGGTATTTTGATAAGGATTGCATTGAATGTGTAGATTGCTCTGGGTAGCATAGACATTTTAACAATATTTGTTCTTCTGATCCATGAGCATGGAATGTTTTTCCATTTCTTTGGTCTTCCTCAATTTCTTTCATAAGTGTTTTATAGTTTTCAGCCTACAGATCCTTTATATCTTTGTTTAGGTTAATTCCTAGGTATCTTATGGTTTTTGACACAATTGTAAATGGGATCCTACCCTCAGCAATCAGACTTTTACATTTAAAAGGAAATTTTTCTGTACATTTAAAAAGTTATAGATTTTTATATCTTCTATACAAAGGATGATGGTTTGACTTCCTAGAATAGCTACCAAGAGCACAGATTGATTGGTAAAAAAAAAATGATTATGCCATACTTGCATATTGATTTTTTTAAATGTACATGGTTTTTAAGATTAAGAATTCAAGACTATGCTGATCAGGGATACTTTGGAACTGTGAAATCTTTTTTTTTTTTTAAAGATTTTTTTATTTATTTATTTGAGAGAGAGAGAATGAGAGAGAGCAAGCACATGAGAGGGGGGAGGGTCAGAGGGAGAAGCAGACTCCCTGCCGAGCAGGGAGCCCGACGCGGGACTCAATCCAGGGACTCCAGGATCATGACCTGAGCCGAAGGCAGTCGCTTAACCAACTGAGCCACCCAGGCGCCCGGACCTGTGAAATCTGACCTCACTCTGCATAAAAGTTATGGGCTTACTGTCTTTGATTTATTCACACCTGTAGGCCCAGTAATATTTTTTGAGATGTTTTAAACTTATGGTAAGGCACAGAAAATAATATAATAAATACCATGTCCCCAGCACCCAGATCTAGGAGTTGTTAATATTTTGCCACATTTGCTTTTCTAACATAGAGGAAGAAGAAGAAGAAGAAGTAGGAGAAAAAAAAAAATACAGGTTAAAATCGCCAATCGTAATTGGAGATTTGTCAATGTTTCTTTGTAATTCTAACATTTTTTACTTACATATATTTTAATACTCTGTTAAGAGTCTATAGGTTCGGGGCACCTGGGTGGCTCAGTCATTAAGCGTCTGCCTTCGGCTCAGGTCATGATCCCAGGGTCCTGGGATCGAGTCCCACATCCAGCTCCCTGCTCAGCGGGAAGCCTGCTTCTCCCTCTCCCACTCCCCCTGCTTGTGTTCCTGCTCTCGCTGTGTCTCTCTCTGTCAAAAAAAAAAAAAAAAAAAAGAGTCTATAGGTTCAAGTTTATTTTCTTTTTTATGGTGAATTGTTTATTTTGAGGTTGTGTAATGGCTCTTTATCTCTAATAATGCTTTTGTTTGTTGTATCATTTAAGCTTTCAGGCTTTCTGTCATTTCTAGGATATAGCTGGCTTAAGTTTTTTAAATATGAGAAAGTCTTTTTTTGAGCTGCTATTTCTAGTCTGTTTATAGTAGTAAGGATTATTTATATGTTTAGATTTCTTTTTTATGATTTCTATCTATTTCTATTTATCATTATTTTTTTATCCTTTCTTACCTTCTATTAAATAGAACATGTTTTTTTTTTACATTTTGCCCTTTATGAACTTACACAGTGTATTTCTTTTTTCTTTTACTTTTTTTTTTACTCTTTACCTTTAAATACTTAAAATGAATATTTGACTTAACAATATCTGAAATTGATCAGACTCCATCCTCCTCACAAATAGTACAGGGACCTTAGGATTCTTTACCTCTGATCACCAATCGTCTCCATATTCCAAATTATTTTCAATACTTTGATTCTATTTTATTTACATCTACTCTGCTATATTAGTAATTCTTTTTCCTTTATTTAGTCAATTCTTTTTTTTCATTGTTTTAATTTGAATAGAGTTGACATACAATGTTACATTAGTTTCAAGTGTATAACATACATCATATTATGCTCACCACAAATATAGCTCCCATCTATCACCATACAATGTTATTACAATATCATTGACTATATTCCCTATGTTTTGCTTTTTATTCCCATGACATCTTCATTCCATAACTGGAAGCCTGTGTCCCCCACTCCCTTTCACCCATTTTGTCCCTACCCCTACCGCCTTCCCTCTGACAACCATCCAGTTTTTCTCTTTATTTATAGGTCTGATTCTGCTTTTTGTTTATTCATTTGTTTTGGTTTTTATATTCCACATGAATGAAATCATATGGTATTTGTCTTTCTCTGTCTGGCTTATTTCATATTTAGTCAATCCTTATTTAGATTGATCCATATATACACTATTTTATTATTTTTCAACATTTCCTCCTGCGTCCGCCTTCTTTCTTCTGAGTTCAACGTCCTACTTTCTGACTAATAGTTTTGTTAGTGGTCAATTCTTTCAGTAGTGGTTTGAAAAATGACTTTATTTCCTTCTCACTCTTGAATGATGGTTAAGCTGGGTTTATACTAACTTGAAATTTATTCTTACTGAATACTTAGAAGATATTCCTATAATGTTTTCTGGCTATTTTTATTGCTGCCAAAAAGTCTGTTCCAATCATAAATGTTTCTGTGTAATTTGTTTCTTATCTACAGTTGCTTTTGAGACTTCTTTTTTCCTAAAGGAAGTTCCAAAATTTTCCCAGGGAATCACTTGATTTGGATTTCTAAAAAATTCCTCTTGCTTGAAACTTTTTATGTTTTTTCAAACTTAAGATTTGTGAGTTTCATCAAATCTGGAAAATCCATAGGTACTATACCTTTAAATATTATTCTCTCCTTCTAGAACAAATGTTATGTAAATATTGACTTTTTCCTATATTATATCCTTCTGTTTCTTATTTATTTATTTTTTTAAGTAGGCTCCATGCCCAGTGTGGAGCTCAACACAGGACCTGAACTCAGGGCCCTGAGATCAATACCTAAGCTGAGATCAAGAGTCAGAGGTATAACTTACTGAGCCACCCTGGCACCCCTGTTTCTTAACTTCTATTTTTTTTTAAGATTTTTAAAAAATATTTTATTTATTTATTTGACAAAAAGAGACACAGTGAGAGAGGGAACACAGGCAGGGGGAGTGGGAGAGGGAGAAGCAGGCTTCCCATGGAGCAGGGAGCCTGACACAGGGCTTGATCCCAGGACCCTGGGATCATGACCTGAGCCAAAGGCAGATGCTTAACGGCTGAGCCACCCAGGTGCCCCTTTTTTTAAGATTTTATTTATTTATTTGACACAGAGGGAGACAGCAAGAGAGAGAGACCACAAGCAGGGGGAGTGGGAGAGGGAGAAGAAGACTCCCTGCCGAGCAGGGAGCTCGATGCAGGAATTGATCCCAGGACACCGGGCTCATGACCAGAGCCGAAAGCACTGAAGCCTGAGCCACCCAGGTGCCCCGTCTTAACTTCTCATTCATTTTTTCAATCTTTTACTTTCTGTCCTGCATCATGGGTAATTTCCTCAGAACCCTCCCTCAGTTTACTAACTGCTCTGTAGCTATATTGCTTGTATGCTATTTAAACCATCATTACGGTTTAAATTTCTTTTTTTAAAAAAGATTTTATTTATTTATTTGAGAGAGAGAATGAAAGAGAGAGAGCACAAGAGGGGGGAGGGTCAGAGGGAGAAGCAGACTCCCTGCCGAGCGGGGAACCCGATGCGGGACTCGATCCCGGGACTCCAGGATCATGACCTGAGCCGAACGCAGTCGCTTAACCAACTGAGCCATCCAGGCGCCCCCACGGTTTAAATTTCAACCACATTCTTTCCTTTTAAACTTCTACCTGGTTTCACTCTCTAAAGTGTTCTCTCTTCTTAATCCTTTAATCACTTAAAACTTACTTTGTATTTTATGTATGATTGTCATTCTATTATCTCAAGTTCCTAGGTGCTTAATCTCATGTGTTTCATCTTCTGAGTTTTTTTTTAATTTTTTTGTTTCTTTGTTTTATTTATTTATTCATGAGAGTCAGAGAGAGAGATAGAGAGAGGCAGCAGCAGAGGGAGAAGCAGGCTCCCTGCCTAGCAGGGAGCCCGATGTGGGACTCAATCCCAGGACCCTGGGATCGTGACCTGAGCCGAAGGCAGACGCTTAACCATCTGAGCCACCCAGGCGCCCCTCATCTTCTGAGTTTTAATTCATGATTGATTATTGCTCATGTATTATGTAAATTTTGGTTGTAATCTTGTGTTTATTGGTGCTTGTTTTTTACTTTAGGAAATTTTTATGTCTTGAATGAGGCAAGGGTTCCTCCTGAGTGATTTTGTGTTTTCTTCTGCCAGTCATCCATACTCTTTTATTCATTTTTTGGCTTGAGAACTCCAGAATTACATGAATAATACAAAATGAGATCCCAAACCCATAAGACTCACAGCCCTGGCTATCAATTTTTCATGAGACATTTTTTTACCCAGTGTGTGGGTAGGGACAGTATTCCTAGTCATTTTCCTGAGTCAGTGGATTACTAAAAATCCTGCTTTATTCAAGGTCTCAGCTCCAACTTATGGCCTCACATAGGAAATGCCTATATGTTACCCTTTCCTCCCAGAGCTGGAGCATTATCAGACTACTTGCTTATTACTTTACCTTTTTCTTTTGTCTCTATTTCTAGCAACAGTGGATTTCTATTAATTTTCTGGCAAAGTCAGCTACACATTAAAATTTATTGTATTTTATCTATCATTTATAGGTTTAGGTATTTGAAGTATTTCCATCATAATCTTGTAGATCAGGTTGTCAGAGCTCCAAATACCCAGTTGTTCTTCAATCCAATTCTCAAGAGTAAGATCAGAAGGCCCACTGTCCATCTAGAGATGGACTAGGATATTTTCCACTATCCACTGCAGTCCATAAGCTTGGCTTTAGTAGTTTGGAGCAATTAGAATCCTGCCTCTGAAGTTTAAATTTAGAGTGTAGAGCAATGTTTCTTAACCTATGGACCCTATGTCATCATCTCTCACAATTATCAGAGCGTTTGTTTAAAGTACATATTTCTAGTCTGAAACACAGATCTACTAAATGAAAAGTTTTGCAGATGGAACCTGGACACTTTAAACATTTTTTAGGCTGGGGCGCCTGGGTGGCTCAGTCGTTGAGCGTCTGCCTTCGGCTCGGGTCGTGATCCCAGGGTTCTGGGATCGAGCCCCACATCGGGCTCCCTGCTCGGCGGGAAGCCTGCTTCTCCCTCTCCCACTCCCCCTGCTTGTGTTCCCGCTCTCGCTATGTCTCTCTCTGTCAAATAAATAAATAAAATCTTTAAAAAAAAAATAAAATAAAATAAACATTTTTTAGGCCATTTCTATGAAACCAAAGTTTGATAACTACTTATTTATAGGTATCATTCACCTGGATTAACATTCCTGATTAGCATTCCTTTAAATCCTGAAGAACACACCTTATTTTCTTGTATGCTCACTAACATCTAATACAATGTATTGCATATATTATGTAGTCGAAAAACATATTCTGGGCTGTCAAGATGGATGAATCAGGGCCAAAATCACACTAGAATCAAAAGAGCTTGAAGCTTACTACATATAATCCATGGCTCCAAACCTCTCTCCTCCAGCAGTGAACTGAACCCTACTCAAGGTTTAAATAATAAAAATGAGTTATTCAATTATTTATCCAACTAAAATCATATCAGTAAAGTAATATAGTGAATATAATTATATATTTAATATATGATTGTATTCATTAACTCAATATCATTAACTCATGATGCTCTATGTGACAGGGAAATCATATATGCCATAAGACCCAGTGTCCTCCCTAAGGGAAATTACCTTGGTAGCATGTTGAACATGAACATAAAGCTTGATCTGCCATTCTTAAGTTAGAGCAGAAGTAAATGCAATGGCTCTAGGATGAAACTTTGGCAAGGCAAATTACAAAGCCCCCTCCTTTGTTCTTACCAAAGGTTAAGAGTACTAATTAGAAGTTAGGAGTATCATAATCTCAAAGGCAGCTGGGGAGTGTGACTTTTAATTACCTGAAAATTGAAATCAAGACTTTAATGTCTAATGTCACTGACAGCCAGAATGAAGGGAAGGAGAACCAATTTGATTCAGTCACTGTCCATAGCAGACACACCAATATTTTAGGGATCATCTTTATTTCCAGTATTGATTTTCTCCAGCTGAGTCAGGGGAGGCCATTGGAATTAAGGTGACAAAATCACATGTCTTCATATTGAAGATAGGTATGTAAATCATCTATTCAGATGGGAATAACCAGAACTGCATGGTGAAATCTAGATAATAGCAAATAAAGAGAGTCTATGAGATTATGCACTAAGACAGGCAAGTTCTAACAAATGTTAAATGTAGTATTCAGAGATCCTGGATCTCTCTTTAAATGGGTAACTTAGTTAAGCAACACAACCTATTTAAGTTACATGGCCTGTGGCAGAACTTTCTGATTCTGTTTCCTCATCTGCCCTGTTCTTTTTTTAAAAAAAAAAATAGGGTTGTCAAAGAAACACAATTGGATAAAAGATGAAAAGGATTTTCCTAGATTCATGAAGTTCTCTAGTAATGGGCTATAGTAGAACATTCTCTCTCCAACCTCCTTCACTACCTGCCTGAAAGCTCTTTGGCAAGCCCCTCAAAATGGATAACCATCCCTAAGCTTTTGATTTCCTATAAATTGTCCAGCAAATGAGGAATGTTGCCTGTTAGGAATTACAAGAACAGAAGAGAGGGATCTCCAAGTTGTTTGGGGCTCCATCTCTGGGTACATCCTCTTCATGTGCCGTGTACCAGGGTTGCATTTAAATACCCTGTCTTCACACAGCAGGGCTTTTCAGATGCTAGGACTGTGCTTGAGAGTCATTCCCTCAGGGAATGCATGAAACAACTGGCCAGATAATCTGTGACTCACCCATGGAATTAAATGAGAGACTAAATAAATAACCGTGTCCCTGGAAGAAATTAAGGCATTCCTCTACCAAATATTAATTTTAAATATCTTCCCATACTGCTGCAGGATCACACACTTACATCTGATGTTCTTCTGTGTAAGATAGATAGGGTCAAAGCTGGAGGGCACTGAGATGTAGCCCCAGTGTCTGAAGTTGTGCCAGGACAAGGTAGTGGATCCCACAGGGATCTGGGAGGTGGGCAGAGTGAACCCCAAGGACCACATTAACAAAATCTGAATTATACAAAGCCAAGCACAAGCAAAGGACTAAAATAAGATTGGGGAAAAAATAAGTGGCTTAGATATCTGTGCCCTTATCCAAGTGAGAAATAAATTATTGAACAAAGTGCAAGACCTCACACTATGTGACATACTGCAGCTTACAGTATCTATTTGCCTTTGATTCAGGTTAATCATTTCTACATCACCTTCTGTATCAACCTCATACAGCTCTCCAGCCTGTTTTCATATCCTGGACTCTTGCTCCCGTTGCAAATGCAGTTTCCCTAACCCTGCCCAATCCATTCTTTGCTTTTACTGTTCTGGTTTTCTCTGACCCCCCCCCAATAGTGAAAAATCTCTATTAAGTGCCTCTGGAAGGAGGTAACATTGCAGACAAAGTCACTCTATACTCGGGCAGTAAGAATGAGCTGTCAGAACCACTGTACAGTATTGCCTCTGAAAGGACAATGTAAAAAAATATAGTGCTACATTAAAAAAAAAAAAGAACTCTTAAGTTTTTAAATTATATTAAAGTACTGCTTATTCTCAAACCTTTTAGTCCCCTATTTGATGCTGATTGGGAAACTTCCAAAAGCAGCATATCAAGGGGAATGAGAAGGAAATATTTGTTCTACCCTAGAAAATACATGCGTAAGGTAAAGTATTGCCATTAAGGCCTAAGACATCACCCAACATTTCTTAAATCCAAAGCAGTGAGTTGGGGTTTTCCCTGCTACACCTGCATTCCTTTCTCCCTTTGCAGTCATTTTTGGTGTTCTCTCTTCTATCTCTGCTCTCAATTGTCCACTCATTCCACTTTTTCCAGAAAACATTTGAGAGTGAAAATGAATCCTATTGATAATTCTGTTGGAACAATAAGTATAAGGCAGTACCATCTTGGAACAACCAGGATGGTGTTCATTATATTGCATGTCTGAATATCTAGGGCCTCATAAATCTAGAGAATTGTCCAGAACCACAGAGTTGGCATCATAAAAGTAGTTCCTGAAACCCTCCAAATATTCTCAGTTCCTATCTTGACCAAGACTTTAACCTATCTTGTGTTTGCTCTCTAATTTATTCCTGATACCAGCTCCAGCCTCTTGGGAAGTTTTCCTCTGTATAAACTGGCCTCAGTTATTGTCCTTAAACTTGAAGCACCTTCCATGAACCTTAGCTTTGGCTGCCATCTCTGACAATTATTAGTACCCTTTTGTGAATTACCAACTACCCATTCAAGATAAATTGTCCAGACCAGCTGATTTAGTTCCTCCTCACTTTTCCTTACCATTTCACCAAAAGGACATTCCACAATATCTACTTCTGTATCTATTACATACAAAAATCATTATAATAACCTACCTCTAGATAATAAGGTCTTCCATAGACATGGGTTTTATTTGATGCTTATAACAAACTTGTGAAGATGTATTGAACACTTCACAGAAGAGAAGCTGAAGCTCCAGGAAAAATAACACTAATAACTTTGAATGTTTTCCAATATGATCCCAATATTCCCAATCAAATGTCATATATTTATCCAAAGATTTCTAGATTAGGACTATTATAAACTATCTGAGTCAAGTACTCAACTAGTTTTTTGGATTTGCATCCCTATGCTTGTCTTTATAGGACTTACTTTTATATAATTATTAGAGAAAGACATTTTGTAGGCCAAATCTTTGTAGCTGGGTCATTCAAATCTCCCCATGGGTTTTGCCCCACACTCCAATTTAGGATCAAACAGGCCCTTCAAGGGGGTATGCGGTGTTCCATCTTATCTGTCCTGTTGCCTTTACCACGTGAACCTTGCTATCTATACTCCCTATAGCTGAGCCCCTGCTTCATTCCCCTGAATTCTACTCACTGTGATGTTTTTGTCCTTGGGCTTCAAGATCCTTAAGGCAACACCCCTGATATCTGATGCTAGAGCTTCCTGACATTATCCTTCTTGATCCTGTCAATTACCACCAAGGAACAGGCCTCTCTGGCCTAGGGGACACTCTGCCACTTGACCTCAGTTTGGACATTTAGCTAATAATGCTGGTATCTTGCTGCCGTTTCTCCTCATGAGCTGACTTTCATGTTTTGGCTCTGTGTTCAAACTCACATTTCTCCCTAGTCATCTCTTAAAAAAAAAAAAAAATTCTCTTTTGCTATACTACTCTAACGCATTACTACTTTTATCATAAGTTCCTGATTTGCTTAAATTCCCTTTTTCTGCCTTTTCCAATCTAATCCATTTCACCTGAGGTCTGGTTCTGACATTTCTTTGTCAATACCTCTAAGCTTTCCCTTATTAAATGAAAATTTGATCCTCTGCTTGACTTAACCAGAATTTCTATGGAATCCCTGTGGCTTGGTCTACTGTGAAGAAGAGGAAGCCAGAAACAGGTAAAACTAGGTTTGGAAAGAACAGATGTTGCTGTTGAGCAGATGCTATGGGGCAGTTTGCCTGGGAACCAGATAATATACCACAAATAACACAGTGATCTTACTCTTCACTTGAGGCTATGGCTGTGTCAATATCCAGAGGTTTCCACTGTGGGCCATGGAATTTCCAGGTCCCATTCATCCATCAGGTCAAGTATTATTATGGCTGAAGCAGCCAATATCTTTAATGCAAGACCTCAGTTAGAAACTGGTTATTCAGAGAGACAGGTCACATAAATTGACCAACATAATGGGGGAGATCAAAGGAAGACTGTGAGCAGAGAGAAACTGGCCTTTGGAAACAGATTGGACATAAAACCATACCAGGCTGGGGAGTGGGGACTCCATTATCCTCCCCCTAATCAGAGTTGCTTAGTAAGCAGTTAGGATAGATGAAGAGTCTTAGGAATTGCTGAGGAGGAACAAAAAAGAAAGAAAAAGCAGAAAAATCAAGGTGCCTGGCTGACTCAGTCAGTAGAGCATGTGACTCTTGATTTCAGGGTTGCGAGTTAAAGCCCTACATTTGGTGTAGAGTTTACATAAATGAATGAATGAATGAATACATACATACATACATACCCCATCAGCCCTCCCACCCCTATAAACTTCTCATATTTGTATCTTCTCAGATGAAGGGCTTTTTGTTTGTTTGCTTGGTTATAGCTGTATATCCTTAGATGCTGTCATTTATATGAATAAGCATGTAAACTATGGTATCTGTTTCTCCAGAGTGGTATACAGACCTATGATGAGTTCAGGCTTGGGTGATTATTTTGTGGTGAGGAAATCGGATGAGCCCTGAGAAATCTTTGTTTCTGATAGCCCTGGCCTGTATCATTGTGCGACAATTTAGCCATAATATCTGAAGAGTGATTAATCAAAACTCAACATTCTCAAACATTAATGTACTTAGTAGTAACTGAAGGAGTTTTTTACATATACATACAGGATCTACCCCTTCAGAGTCCCATTCAGTAGATTGTAAAGAACTGGAATCTGAATTTTTCAATACACATCAGGTGATCCTGATAGAGTCCATTCTGGAAACCCATGTTGAGAAATCTAGCTTTGTGAAGAGTGAGGGATGGTCCTCAGATCAGTGGGTCAAAAATGAAAGGTTAAAGGGAAGATGTTAAAAGAAGACAGAGTTCAAACATTTTATTTGGGCTGAGTTGAGGGATAATCCTCGGCCTGTTCTCATTCATTTGAAACATATTTATTCTCTAAGGACTTCCCTTCCCATAAATCTTTTGAAGGAAAATGACTCAAGATAATAACAACATTGAATATTTACTGAACTCATACTATGTTTCAGGTCCTATGGTGAACACTTTAAAGAGGTCGCCATTCAATCTTCCCAACAATCTCAGCAAGTAGGTGCTATGTTTATTTTAATTATACAAATTTGTCAGTAGATGAAGAATGTCAAAACTAGTAGTGGCAAAGCTGAAGTTCTGACATAAATCTGTTCCCAACTCAGTGCTATCAACCAACACACTTAATTGCTTCTGAGCATGCAGTGCTGCTCCCTACAAATCATTTTTTTCATGCATGCATGCTTTCAATAGCCATGAATTTGTTAATTAAACAATTATTTGTTTCAATTAGCAATAATCGCACCTCGGATAAACCTCATTGGCTACAATACTGCCACTGAACACCTACTGTATGTGCCAGGTTATGTATGGGCTCTGGGACACAGAACAAAGAACCTTTTAACTCATTCAATAAGGCTAGTATAATACCAATATATAAACTGTACAAGAATGGCATTAAAAGAAAACCAGAGGCCAAAACTCATTTATGAAGAGTCCTAAATAAATTATTAGTAAATTAAATATAGCAACATAATGAGAGTATAAAACATTAAGAAGAGATAGAATTTCCCCAAGAATGAAATAATTATTTAACATTAGAAAAATTCTAAAAGCAATTCCCAAGAAAAACTCTAAATGTAACCCTCTAGATTTATTAGCACATTAAAAAAAAAAAACAACAACCTCATAATTGCCTTAATTCAGCAACTACTTACTAAATCCAATACCTATGCCTAAATTTTTGGAATTACATTCTAGTTGAAGGGGACAGATATTAAGTAACATAAATAAAGAAAATATACATTGTGTCAGAGGGTGATAGGTGCTATGGAGAAAAATAGAACAGGGAAGGGATAAAGAGGAATGGCCAGGGGAGGGAAGAAGTTTGTTGATACCATTTTAAGTAAGAGTAGTTGGGGAAGGTCTCAGTGAGGAGGTGCCAGTGAGATATGAAGGGAGTGAGGAAGAGAGTATTGTAGAAGTATGGCTGACAGGTGGGCCATAAATAGGTAGGAAGCCACAGAGGTAGAACAGAGTGAGCAAGCATAAAAGGAGGAGATTGTGGAGGTTGGGGGTAGGGGAGAGGGTTGCTGATGATCATATAGTGTATGGACCAGTACAATGACCTTGGCTTTTATTCTGGAATGAGGACCCATTAAGGATTTTGAGTGGAGGAGTGAAGAGGTCTGATTTAAGATTTAAAAGTATTACTCTGGCTGATGTGCTGAAAGCAGATTTTGGAACAGCAAAATATCTGTGTGTTTGTTAGCATCAGGTTGTAGTCATTAAGAGGTCCCACGTGCCAGTGGCTTGAACAAGATAAGAGATCGTTTCTTTCACAAAGTAGTTCAGGTCATAATCAGGATAGACAAAATGATTTGATAGTGTTTTGGGCTCTGTTATCCCCAGGACACTGCATCTTTTCAGAGTCAAAAACCAATCACCATCATGGCTGCATTCCAGCCGGTTGGAAGGAGGAAGTGGAAAGGGAAGGCTTGCTCTTTTTAAGGACATGTTCCAGATATTGCACAAACATCTGTTTCACTTGCAACCCACAGGCTAGAGCCCAGGCACGTGGTTACAATGAACTTCAAGGGACACTGGGTGAGGAAGTCTTTGGTGACTATTTACCCCATCAAACTCCTATGACTTTAGAACAGTGGCTCTCAAAGTGTGGTCTGGACCAGCAGCATCAGGATTACCTGGAAGCTTGTCAGAAATGCAAATTCTCGGGGCACCTGGGTGTCTCAGATGGTTAAGTGTGTGCCTTCAGCTCAAGTCATGATCCCAGGGTCCTGGGATCGAGCCCCACATCAGGCTCCTGGCTCAGCGGGGAGTCCGCTTCTCCCTCTCCCTCTGCTTCTCCCACTGCTCATGCTCTCTCTCTATATATATCTCTGTGTCTCAAATGAATAAATAAAATCTTAAAAAAAAAAAAAGAAACGCAAATTCTCAGGCCCCATCCCAAACTCACTGCTCAGAAACTCTAGGGATGAGAGCCAATAATCTTTTTTAAAAAATGAGCTCTCCAGGTAATTCTGAGGTATGCTACCAGGAACACTAGGGAGAAGGAGCCATGTTAGGAACCACACATTTGAACTATTAATTCTTTCTTGCCTAATTTATTATCTAAAGGTTTCATGGAATTCCAGTGTAGATATTAATTAAAAGAATTTGAATCTGACTATTAATCATAGAATGCAGTATTACTAGTTTCATTTTAGGCCTTGCAGTAAGTGTGGTTAATTTCTTTAATGTTGTGATGGCTTTACATGCAAAGGATTAAAAAAAAGTGCACTGACAAAACATTATTCCTGTTACCTTCTTAGGCTATATTTACTCTCCTGCTCTGTTTTCTTTGGTTTCCATTCTATCTTGTCAGAAAATTACTGGGTGTTGTCAGAGTTAATTGATATTTATAGGACATCTTCAATATCAACCCACCAGAATGAACAAATAAAAATTGCCATGTCTGCCTAGAGAGAAAAATGTTTTTTGGGAAAGTCTTTCCTTTATCTATAAAAAGAGGCTGGATATACCAGAGAGCATATATTAACATAAGAACTTAAAAGAATTGATTGAAATACAGAATGAACAGAAAATTTTCTAAGAATATGTAGATTATCAAATTTGAATCAAAACAAATAGAAAATTCAAATATGTGAATGACAGTTGAAAAATTGAAAAGGCAGTAAATCTGGTTCTTTGGAAATGTAGATCTGCTCTTTAAAAAGGCAACAGGTCTAGTTAGACTTCAAAAAATGATAAATTTCAATGTTTTATAAACTGTACAAAGAAGACAAAAGCAACAAAGAAGAACCTTTTAACCCATTCAGTAAGGCTAGTATAATACCAATATATAAACTGTACAAGAATGGCATTAAAAGAAAACCAGAGGCCAAAACTCATTTATGAAGAGTCCTAAATAAATTATTAGTAAATTAAATATAGCAACATATTAAGAGTATAAAACATTAAGAAGAGAGAGAATTTCCCCAAGAATGAAATAATTATTTAACATTAGAAAGATTCTAAAAGGAATTCCCAAGAAAAACTCTAAATGTAACCCTCTAGATTTATTAGCACATTAAAAAAAAACCTCATAATTGCCTTAATTCAGCAGCTACTTACTAAAATCCAATACCTATGCCTGAATTTTTAAAAATCCAAATCTATTAGTAATCTAAGGGGGGAAAAACACCGCTTTCTTGGCTTGATAAAGAGTATTTACTGTAAGTTTACAGCAAGTATCATATTGTTGCAACATGGAAACATTCCCAGTGATATCAGAATAGGACAAGAATTTCTACTTTAACCACTACTACCTAAGCAGAGGTCCTAAAAATGCAGTTAAATAAGAAAATAAAATAAAGTTTCTAAATATTGTTTTTACTTGCAGACAGCACAATCACTGTCAGATATTCAAAGATAATCAAATGAGAAGCTATTACAACCAACAGGAGAGTTCAATAAGAAACCAGTTACAAATAAGAATTTTAAAATTCCAATATATCAGCAATAGTTAAAACATATGTAATAACAGGGGCACCTGGGTGGCTCAGTCGGTTAAGCGTCTGCCTTCGGCTCAGGTCATGATCCCAGGGTCCTGGGATCGAGCCCCACATCGGGCTCCCTGCTCAGCAGGGAGCCTGCCACTCCCACTGCTTGTGCTCTCTCTCTCTGTCAAATAAATAAATAAAATCTTAAAAAAAAAAAACATATATAATAACAATACAAAATACTTAGAAAGGAACTTAATAAGAAATTTATAAAACCTTTATGAGTAAAGGCTATAAAACTTCACTGAATGAAGAGAATACCATGTTCATTAAAAGATTTACTATTTACATGTTATAAATTTCCACCAAATTATCTACTAACTTAGTAGGTTCTAATAAAAATTCCAAGAGGATTTTTCAAACGAATGTAAGATAATTCGAAGTTTCATCTGAAAGATATTATGCAAGCATAGACAACTTCGGGAAAAAAATGAGCGATTTCTACCCAATATGAAAACATACTACAGGGGTGGCTGGGTGGCTCAGTCACTAAGCGTCTGCCTTCAGCTCAGGTGATGATCCCAGTGTCCTGGGATCAATCCCCACATCCTGCTCCCTACTTGGCGTGAAGCCTGCTTCTCCCTCTCCCACTTCCCCTGCTTTTGTTTCCTCTCTCGCTGTGTCTCTTTCTATCAAATAAATTAATAAAGTTTTTTAAAAAAAAACTACAAAGCTGGAAATATTAAATCATTAAGGTATCATTTTAGAAACAAATCTGTGAAATAGAAATCTAAAAAATATTCATTTGTATTTTGGTGTTTACTTTATGGTAAGGGACACTCATACTAATAATAGTGGGAAAAAGAGCCTTCAACAAATAGCGTAGAGATGATTGGTTATCCAAGTGAGGAGGGAGGACAAGTTTTAAAATTACCCCATGTACAAAAATAAATTCAAGATGCATTAAAGTTCTAAGTATTAGGAGGAAATGTAGGAAATGGTCTTATAATTTGGGAGAAGTTCCTACTGTATCAGATTTAAAAGACATAAAGGAAAAGACAAGCTTTGAACGCACTAAAATTAAAATCTGCTGGGCTATAAATGATACTATAAACAAAGTTAAAAAAAATACCATGGGAAATGCACTCAATAAGGCTTGCATTTAATGACATATCTGTATTTATTATTATTTATTTAAAAGATGAAAATTCACATCTACAGTGCATAATCTTTTATAAATCCTTAGGAAAAATTGAGGTATCATAATTTAAAAAATGGACAAAGATTATAAAAAGGCAAAGATTATATGCAGAAGAAATACAAATGTCCATAAAAGAAAATGAAGAGGATCTTACTAGTTTTCAGGAAAAAAAACAAATTAATACCCAACAATTTCCTCTCATCAGGTTGACAAAATTAAAAAGATTAATAAAAATTAAAAGAGAACATTTAGAGTTGAAGTCAGTATAGGTTAATTTCATAATCTCTCCATGGTTATATAAGTAGCATGCCATTTTTAGAAGACAAATTGCAGAAACTATGTTTAGAGGAAATTTATATACAGATATAGGTAGGTCTGAGGGAAGGGATGGAGAATGGCATTGGAGAAGGGAAGAGAAGAAAGATGAACACTTGTTCTGTATAGTTCTATATCATTGAATGTTTTAGAGTGAGAATATATTTACATATTACCTATGTATTTATTTTTTTTAATTATTAGTTTGAGTTAGAACCAACTACAGAAATAGGAAATATATCACAGCCTTGAAACACAAATGTATTCACTAGACTTCACTCTCATGTCAAATGAGGACCCATTCCTCTAGCATGTATAGCTTAGATTCCAAATAATCAAAATGTACTTTCATTTGTAAGAAGTCAACATGGAACATGGATTGCTCATAATCTCTCTGCTGCTACTGACACTTCTGTAAACTTGCTTTTCTTTCTTAATTTTATTTTATTACGTTAATCACCATACATTACATCATTAGTTTTTGATGTAGTGTACCATGATTCATTGTTTGCATATAACACCCAGTGTTCCATTCAGTACATGCCCTCTTTAATACCCATCACCAGGCTAACCCATCACCCCACCCCCCTCCCCTCTAGAACCCTCAGACTGTTTCTCAGAGTCCATAGTCTCTCATGGTTCATCACCACCTCCAATTTCCCCCCCTTCATTTTTCAATTCCTACTATCTTCTTTATTTTTTTTTTTAAGATATAATGTATTATTTGTTTCAGAGGTACAGGTCTGTGATTCAACAGTCTTACACAATTAACAGCGCTCACCATAGCACATACCCTCCCCAATGTCTATCACCCAGCCACCCCATCCCTCCCATCCCTCCCATCCCCCACCACTCCAGCAACCCTCAGGTTGTTTCCTGAGATTAAGAATTCCTCATATCAGTGAGACCATATGATCCATGTCTTTCTCTGATTGACTTATTTCGCTTAGCATAATACCCTCTAGTTCCATCCATGTCATTGCAAATGGCAAGATTTCAGGGGTTTTTTTTTGATGGTTGAATAATATTCCATTGTATATATATGCCACTTCTTCTTTATCCATTCATCGGTTGTTGG
>NC_138372.1:130065773-130127057 GCF_054177405.1 Leptonychotes weddellii
TAGCAGCAATGTCCGCAATAGCCAAACTGTGGAAAGAGCCGAGATGCCCTTCAACAGATGAATGGATAAAGAAGATGTGGCCCATATATACAATGGAATATTACTCAGCCATCAGAAAGGATGAATACCCAACTTTTACATCAACATGGGTGGGACTGGAGGAGATTATGCTAAGTGAAATAAGTCAAGTAGAGAAAGTCAATTATCATATGGTTTCATTTATTTGTGGAACATAAGGAATAGCATGGAGGACATTAGGAGAAGGAAGGGAAAAATGGGGGAGGGAATTGGAGGGGGAGATGAACCATGAGAGACTATGGACTCTGAGAAACAATCTGAGTGTTTTAGAGGGGAGGGGGGAGGGGGGATGGGTTAGCCTGGTGATGGGTACTGAGGAGGGCACGTACTGCATGGAGCACTGGGTGTTATACGAAAACAATGGATGGTGGATCACCACATCAAAAACCAATGATGTATTGTATGGTGACTAACATAACATAATAAAATTTTTTAAAAAATAAAATAAAATAAAATAAATAAATATTACTAACAAAAAAAAAAAAAAAAAGAATGGCCAAAATCTGGAACATGGATAATACCAAATGCTGGTGAGAATGTGGAGCAACAGGAACTCTCATACATTGTGGTAGGAATGCAAAATGGTATAGCCACCTTAGAAGATAGTTTGACAGTTTCTTAGAAAAATAAATATGATTGAGCAATTGTGCTCCTTGATATTTATCCAAAGGAGTTGAAAACTTATGCCCACAAAAAACCTGCACATAAATGTTTACAGCAGCTTTATTCATAATTGTCAAAACTTGGAAGCAACTAAGCTGTCCTTCATTAGATGAATGGATAAATAAACATCCAAACAATGGAAGAGTATTCAACTCTAAAAGGAAATGAGCTCTTAACCATGGGGGAACTTTAAATGTATATTGCTAAATGAAAGAAGTCAATCTGAAAAAGCTACATACTATATAATTCCAATTATGTGATATTCTGGAAAAGGCAAAACTATGAAGACAATCAAAAGATCAGTGGTTGCTAAGGGTCGCAGTGAGAGTAGGGTGGAGGGAGAGGGATGAGTGGGCAGAGAACAGAGGATATTTAGGGCAGTAAAAATCTTCTGTATTATATTATAATGATAAATATATCATTATGCATTTGTCCAAACCCATAGAACGTACAAGTCCAAGAATAACCCTTAGGTAAACTCAGGTCTTTCGGTGATTATGATGTGTCAATATAGATTCATCCTTGGTTTTCAAAAATGTACAGTTTTGGTGAGTGATAGTGGTAAAGGGAGAGGTTATGCATGTGTGGGGGGCAGAAGGTACATAGAAAATCTATGTTCCTCTGTATTGTAAACCTAAAACTGCTCTAAAAATTGTCTTTAATAAAAATATCATCATGTTGTATACCTTGAATATATACAGTTTTGTCAATTATATCTCAATAAACTGGGAAAAATAAGACTATTAGACTCCACAGAATTCTGGGTCCCAGCCTCTACTACTTTCATAGGGACCTTACTCTATTGATAAATCCCTCTTTCTAGCTATGTCTACTTCTCTCTTTCTCTGGGTCCTTCCCATTATTATTTAAATATGCTTGAGTAAAAATAAAACCCTATCTCAAACTGTCATCCGCTCTAACTTCCATATCCTTTCTTTTATGGTTACATTTCTGACAAAAAAAAATCCTCTTAAATGGTGGAAATATTTCTAAGTTATTAATGTCAACTAGTTTCTCATAATCTTTCCCATTTCTCTTTCTCTCTATTCAAGCAGGTAGTTGCCTCTGGCAATTTTCTCAAGAAGGTGATTGACTCTGGAGAAGAATGTGCCTTTGAGACCTCCCTTTAATTCCATTGTGGAAAAAGATGTTTGGGCTCTAGACAAAGTGAATGGAAAAGAGAAGAATTACTATGCTTATCCTGTCACCTGTTTCCTCTGTTGAAAGATGCCCTTGAATTGTGGAGGGGAGAGAAATAGTTTAAGTAATGAAGGCAAAGCCTCACAGATTAGACAGTTCCCTAGAGAGGTTTGTAACATTCGAGGGCAAACCTTTTGGGCACAACTTTGAGGGAGACCCAAGAAAGATAATGTCTCCCTGCTGTATTTAGCCAAAGAGACCAGAGATGCTCACGTCCAAAGTATGACACAGATGCCAGGTGGGAGCCTCAGGATTTAAGAGCCCCTGTAGGCATAAACAGGAGATGTCTAATGGGTATATCAATGGCTAAGAATCATCTCCTCTTGCACCCCCAAGCACTGACTCCTCAGAAACTTGACTGAATCTTGAAGATAGACTGAATCTCCAAAAGAACTGTGATTAAGTAGGTGCCACCATAATGAACTGTAGAATTGAAATAGCATAACTAAGTATCCAGAATGAGGTTTCTGCTAAAGTAAGCAACAACTTTTATTCCTGCTATGTTCAACTGATATACCTGGGACATTTTCTTATTTGACTTCTCTGTCACAGGTAACTCAATTGACCACTCTTTCCTTTAAACCCTCTCTTGCCCTGGAGTTCACGACACTGAAAAATTCTGGTATTTTTACCAACTTCCTAGCTGCTTTTTAATCCAATTTTGTGGGCTCTTTGTCTGCTTATTCTTTAACTGGTACTACTTATTTATTAAATTGATATTTGTTCAGCATTTACCATGGACCTGGCATTTTTTGAGGCACCACGCATAGGACAATAACAAGGCAGATTTGGCCTCTTCCACTATAGAGTTGACAACCTAGTGGATCTAAGAAACTGAGTCTGAACAACTTGAACCCATGTCAGGTTTGGATCACCCACTCCATCTGATTTCATCAGCAAGTATTGATTCAACAACCTGTGCTACAGGAATGACTTAGACATCTCTAAGGCTAGATGTCCGCCTAGAGTTTTGGACATTTTTATCCATCTGAATCCTGGATATGTCTTCTTGGATATCCTTTTGCATCTCAGACTCAAGATGTCAAAAACTGGTCTATTTTGCTTATTTTATGAATGTTATGCATGTCATCCTATTGCCCAGCCTAAAAACTTGGCCTTTATTCTTTATTTGTTTCTCTCCCTTATCATCCTCATCCTATCAGTTCTTAAGTTCTGTTATGATATATCCTATCTTTCTCTTAATTTTACCCACTGCTAGCCCTCCCCTAGATGACTGAAATAGATACCTAATTAGTTTCACGGCTTCTAATTTTGTCCCACCCAAATCATTCTTTATACTATAGTCAGAGTCATCTTTTCTAAAGCAACTCTTATCAGGACACTATCTTTCTTAACTCTCCAGTGATTTCCCCAATACTGTTGGGAAAAAGCTTAATAATCTATATGGTCCCTAAGTTCCTGCAAGATCTTATACTTACAAACCTTCCCATTCTTCTCTCCTGCCACCCCATCTTTGCCCTCTCCTACCATTCCTGTACCACATGCCACAATTTGGTCATCTCATTTTTTTTTAATTTTTCAGTCACCCCACGAAGTTTCTTGCATCCAGTTCTTTGCATACATTTCCCCTTGTCTCAGGAACCCACATTTTTGCCAAACTTCCTCCCCACTTTTATTTGGAAAACTTCTGATCATTCTTCAAGACTTGATTTGGAATTTATTTCTTCCCTCAGTAGGAATTGTATTCCTCCAAGCCACTTTCATAATATGTGGCACTTTTCATAACACTACTTAATCTCATGTATCATAATTGACTATCTACTTATTTGTGATCCTCCAACAGTAAGTTCTTTGAGTTCTTATTATTTTCACCATAGCTCACCCATAGCAGGAGCATGATATACATATACTTAAATATATATACATAAATACATATTTAAGTATATATGTATTTAAAATACATTACACATTATATTTATTATGGCACTTTAAATAAATAAAAGCATTTATACTGTAGAATTTCTAAATAGAACTAAAGTCACAAGATAAAGTCACTTTAAATAAATAAAAGCATTTATACTGTAGAATTTCTAAATAGAACTAAAGTCACAAGTTCTAAATAGAACTAAAGTCACTAAAAAGCCTATTGAGTTTTTCATTTGACAAGATGCTATTTGAAATTCTAGGACGTCCTGGGTAGTGACTTTAATCTTTAGGCAGATATAAAACTGTCACCCTGATTTTCCTCCCAGGCAGATTTACTATGAAGCTAATGGAGTTGAAGTTGCAGGGTTCCTCCATTGCACAGGCTCTTCCAAAGTCCCAGAGGGGCCCCAGCAACGTGGTCAGAATCATATGATCTCATAAACTTTGAAAAAGTAAGATACTTACCCACAATTGTCTCTTTTCATTCCAACTTCTTTTCTGTCATTATTTCTTCTTATGTCTGGTAATGTTGGAGTAGTTGTAGGCATTTTTGAAATCTGAATAAGGAGAAGCTGAATGCTAGGTACACTTAGTGGGATATATTTACTTAGTTTGCAGTTATTTCTATGCAAGTTACTAGCTAATGAATAAAAATGTTATTTTTCTGGATTGTCTGACATTTGTAATTTTTATGATTTTTTTCTTATCATTAATAAATAAATGCTTTTCTATTTGTTTTAAATTTATAATTTTGTATTATTTTTCTTAAAGAGCCCATTCACAAATTATATAAGCCTTAGGTCTTATCTAACCTGGATGTTTCCTTGATATGAACAAAGAAAACGGGAGGCATGAGGGAATGAACTATGGTTTCTACCCCAATCTATTTTTTACTTGTCTTCTTGGCAAGGTCCAGTTAAGAAGGTGATGTGAATCACAGAGTCACACAGTTGTCAGGCAAGGAGATATTACTTCATCTCTAGGTCCCAGTCTGAGACTGTCCTTAAGGTGACTCTTCCTTAATTCACTGATTACATTCTTTAGATTGGTTCCTTCACCATGGAACCACCACTAAGGAATGATAAAACATTCCCAGAAAACAGTGCAAATGTACAATACTATAGAAGTTACGCCATTTTTCCCCCACTGGTGTTTTGTAACTGCCTGCACTACACTAATCCTAGGGATGATTCCACCCAGCAAGGAACATCCAGTCTAATAAAAATACAAATAAGAAAATAGGCAACCACCACAATTACCCAGATGTATATCTTTACAGTGGTCTTGCATTTTTTACTTACTCAACAAATATTAATTGAATGCATATTCTGTGCACAGAATTTTATCTCTAAATGTGAGGTAAATGAAGAGAGCACTCACGTATGACCTCTGCCAGAATAGTGTCTGATTTAAATTGGAACCAAGAGATACCAGGGAACTGTCAGGTGACAGTCTTCAGGCAAATCTCATCATTGCTAATTGAAAGCAGAGAAATTTCAGCTTCCACCAAAGAGCCTTAGCGGTAGCAATATTTAAGCAAGTCAACATGTATAAAATGATCTGATGTTGAAAATATTCTGCTTCATAAAGAAAATCAAAAAAACATCTCAGAGGAAATTGAAAATTATGAGCTTTCTGCTGGCTCCACTAAGGCATAAATCTCTCAGCTTTTGATTAGACAATTGGCTATTTCATGTTATTAAATAGAAACACTGCTCTTCTCAACAGTGAATGACTAATTAGCTAGGGATATGAAATAATGTCATCTGTCTTCAGGAAATCTCAGGGAAGTAAAGAAAATATGCTTTATCCCCATTGCAATTAGCATGTGTAATGTGCTAAACTTTCTTCTCCCCTTTGCCTGATTCTCCCCTTAATAGAGGGGAATGCTTTATATGGTAAAGGAAAGAAAACTAAGCCTCTGCACCAGAGGTATGTACCATTTACTGAGGATCTATTATTTCTGCATATTATTTGTTTAATTCCCACAAGAGCCCTGCAACATAAATATCATTACCTCCATTTTACAAAAGAGAACCCAGTCTCAAGGAAGTTAAGTAACATGCCCAAGGCAGCTAATAAGTGGTTGAATCAGAGGTGAAATTCAAGTCTTACTGCACCAAATCACATTCCCTCCTACAATGCAAAAGTATTTCATTCCTCATGTATAGGCTTGAGCTTTTGTAGATTTTGCAGATGAGCTCAAGGGGTTAGGAATGCTGTAAGGCAGAGCTGACCAACATGGTTATGTAGCTGACTCTAATCTCCATGGAACATAAAATATGCATACATGTAGATTTGGCTCCTGCTTCTGCCAAACAGCAGTGTCTAGAAGGGATGACCCCTTGACTATGAGTTAGCTGCTCTGGAAAATATGGGAGAATTGGAATGAAAAGGCCTTTTCCCTTCCACATCTCAGATATACATTATGAACTAGTGGTTCTCCTGTCATAACCTATATATGCCCAAGTACCATGTAAGAAATCTGGCTGAACAGATAAAATCCATCCATATCCTTCATTGGATTAGAATCATGCCCTTCCATGTTGTAATTCTTTGCTCTCCTTTCACTTTGGGATAATTCCAAACTCCTGAGAATGACAAATCTTGTAATAATTACTCCTCACCCTAATCTATGCACCCTCCAGACCCGAGGAGCAAGTTAACATTTCTACACCTTCCTGTGTTTTCATATCTTTCTTTGTGCCTTTGACTCACTTTATTTCATGTGCCAGAAATGCCTTCTGCACCTTCTTCTCCATTTGATAAAACTCTTATGATTCTCCAAGATGCAGTTCGGTCAGTGTATTTCTGAAGAATCTCTTGACCCTTTTGGACAAAATTAATTTCTCCAGCCTCTGAGTGCCTATGATAATTTGATCATATCTTTATTTGAATATTAATCATATTATAGTATGATTATTTAATGGTTTATGTGTCTGAATCCTCTACTGAATTACATCTACTTCCTATTCATCTTTCTATCTAGGTTCAATTAATAAATGTATAATGTCCTGATTGTTCTCTCTTCTAATTTATTTAAATTGGGGTCACATGCTATCCTTGTCTTCTTTTCCTTTCTGGTGATATAGAATCAGAGACTTAATTTCAGGAAAATGTACAATTCTACCCCAGGAGCCAAAAGAAAAGATGCAAGAGTGGAAGTAGAAGGGGTGATGATAATCAGCGATTCCAGTCTGATGACAGTCTTCACCAGGCTTTCTGGAGAATCAATCTGTTTTTGAACCAGTGCTTTCTCTTACTTCCTTGTCAGAATGCAGTTAGACATGGAACATTTGAAATGTTACTGGGAGAGAATGAATACAGATCATGATGGAAAGGAGATCACGACCGTTTCCAAACTGCCCAATATTCTTCAGAGATACCTTGGTTCAACCGAGGTCAGGGGTGAATAGAGATTGATGTGTTGCTCATGGAACAGAATGCAGCATAGTATGGCTGAAAAGACATGAGGTTTGCAGCACGACAGCTCTGAAGTCACACACCAGGGCTGCCATGTAGTCACTGTGTGTCCTTAGACAGGTTATGTAACTTCTCTGTGCCTGGCTCTACTAACCCCCAATGTAAGAACAACAGTTCCAAACAGCATAAAATCTATCAATGTCTGGTTCACAGTAAGTGCTCATTAATGCTATTTCCCTCCCTTGAAAAGAAATAAATGGCATATATTTCCATGAAGAATGAGGTATATCCAGCAATTTTATCGAAACTGTAACAGATGCAGTTGGAAATTTTCTTGGTTTCTCGACTCCTTAGTTTGTGAAATACTATATCTGGTGGTAGCATATGTGAGATGGAATTAATTATCTCTGATGGGAAAGTTAGCAAAGCACTGAGCTAGAATTCCTTTTAATGATCTTCCCTGATCCAAAAGGAAAAATCATCCACTGCTTGGATCTTGGGCAGAAATATTTTCAAAGAGAAAATTGTACGTATTTCTCATGTTGATGGTGTGGATATGCTCAGCTTCTAAATGAAAATGTTCTTATTTAATCACAGGTCAGAATATGCACTTTTTCTTAAAATTTGCCTCATTGGAAGCTTTCAAACAGAATTTGCATAGTTCTCTCTTTTTACTTTCAAAATAAAGAGTACATAATTAGAACTGGGGTGTCTGTGGCAAAACACCCCAAATCATGAGCAAATAAATTTGTCCTGAACTTTTATATTTCTACATAGTAAATGTGACTACTAAGTGGCAAGAATGTCAGAATTTACCCTGGAAAATGCTAATGATAGTATATTTTGAGTACCATCTTTATGTATATAGTATTTTATTAAGGTAACACAAGCACAGTGTGACATTACTTGGTTTCCCCTGCAATTGTGAAAGGTTAATTGAATTGTTGAGCAATATTTTAATCTATTCTAATTTGCTTCATTGCGATTCATCTTTCTAATAGTTTTGAATATCTTTGCATGCATTAAGGTCTATTAAAGTAAAGCTTTTTTTTTTTTAACCAAATACTCATTTGTGGCCACTTTGTCCATTTTAAATTTGAACCCCATTGTTAGCCAAATGTCAAACACTCTAGAAATCATTGCATTAAAGGTAATTTTTCTGATAGCTGAAGTCATCTTATTCACATAACATCCTGGAAAAGAAAGTGCTTGGTTATTCAAAAGTCCCATTCCTATCTTTTAAATGGGGTGCAGATAAAGACCTTAGTTTTTTTATGGATGTGGAAATGTTGCCAAATCAATTCCTAGGATTTCATTTTTATAATGGCAAGTCAGGCCTCTTCCTGCATCCTAAGAAGAAAATTTGCTGAACCGCAAGTGTGGAATCAGAAGGCCATATGTTAAAGTAAATTGTTACTATACGAGCAAATGGCATGCTGCCACCACCAGAAGACATTTTCATTACTTCTCATTCACTACAGGCGCCATAGTTTTCCCACCAGTTGTAAAGATCATTTTAAGTAAAGAGATAGAGCAACACTTTCAGGATGAGATGTTTTAAGAATATTTTATGCAGTTATGCCAGAGCTTAGTGAACAAAATGAACATCCTAGTGATGAAAGGAGAGAAAAGAAGCTTCCACCCATGAATTCATGTCAACAGTCAGGGGATGTCTGTTTTCTTTCTTTTAGAATCACAGGTATGAGGAAATCGCAACCAAAATTTATTTTCAGATGTCAAAGTATAATTATAAGAAGCTAAAATCATAATTCTCAGGCAAATATAAATATTGTATGTGCAAATGATATTATTTTACTCATTAATTAATGGGAAAACCAATAGGATGTTAAGGATTGACTCAAAGAGCTTTTACAATGCTAGGATATTTATAGGAAGTTTAAAAAAGAACCTGCTGGGTTAAGATTGCTGATTTCCATTTACAAATACAACAGACTTATGATGGTCCCACAAGTCATTAAGTCTTTGGCAGCACTTATTTCAATGAATAGGAATTATTTTCATCTTTACTAAACAAAAATATATGAGTTAAGTAATTTCATTAAATCTGGGACCTCTAATCAATAATAAATAATGAGACAAACTAAGTACATTCTTCTGGACGATCATTGACTGGCCTTTGCCTCATATGATATTGAAAAGACATACCACAACTTTATGCCTTTTTTCCAAGTTTTACATAATTCTCTGACAAAGGTAATGAATTGTGCAGTAGATGCCTGCCACAAGTTTTAAAGTACCACTAGTAAATGAATTTATATTTTATTGGAACATTATGTGTACTCAATCCTGTTTTGGTCTTTTTTGCATATAAGGAATTTTAGGAATCCTGCTCAACATTATATTAGCATATATGAAAGTTGAGTTGCAAATGGATAGTGAGCATTAGAGTTACATTTTAAAGACATTTTATAATGTTTTTGTATTCTGAAGCTACTACATCTCTTAACACATGCATTTTCGTAGGCCTTTGTAAACTGTGATGGGCTTAGACACTGTATGTGTCAAACAGTTAAAATAGTGTTGCTCTAACACACATAGACCTACCAACAATGACATCTTCTCCAGGTTAAGGAATCACTTTTGTAATGCACAGGTCTACATGCTACTACCTACATATCAAGGTCTTCCATAATTCCTCTGAAATTGCTTCTCTGCTATTTCCCAACACACATGCCTGGTTCGGGCACAGATCAGGATAAATCAGTGGCCTGCTGCACACGTACATGGGCTCTTCTCACTGAATTCTGATTATTCAGAATGTTGCTCTGGGCAAATTATTCAACTTCTGTAAGCCTCTCTCCTAATTTCTAAAATGGGTAAATAAAACTACCTTCCACAAAGAGTTCCCATGAGAATTAAATGAATAAATTTTCATCATTTGCATAGAACATTGCCTCTGTCATCGTGAATGTACAGTAATTGTCTGCTCTTCTTGGTCAGATCAGCCTCTTCATCCTCCATTCTGTGCCTCCTGTCTTTTTTTTTCTTTTTTCCACTTTTATCTCTCCCCATACCTGGGAAGTTCTCTGTCTGAGCCATCCTTCAATGTTCTACCACAATCTCTAGTTTCTCTAACTCTTAATGAATCCTCATCTAAACAATCATCACATTTAAGTATATGCTCTCTTATACAGTTAGAGGCTGTTTCGTGTATCCTATTATTTCTGCAACTAGACATAAACACCTTCATGACAGTGTGACACCAAGAGGCATGTACTAATTTGATAATGTACCCTTCTACTTAGGAAAACAGGCTCTAGCTCAAAGGTTCAGGTTTGGAAGAAAGTAGGACGAGGTTAGTAAAAATCAGTTACAATGCCATTAAGTCAAACCTCTCCTTCCAACAACTCCCATTACATGTGTCAGTGTGTTTAATTTGCTTATTTAATTTGTCAGTTTATTTACATGGGAATCTATGCTTATGAGGCTGCTCTCTGAATTTGATTTTGCTCATGAACAAATGTCTTAGAGAGCAATCAAAGAAGGCACAGATTCGGAAGAGCCTGGCAAGAGATCAAGAAACAGGACATACATTTTTTATCTTCAAGAAAATCTTTTGCATATCTACTGTGCCCCAATAAACCTGTTGAGCCCCTTTCTCTCAAACTGCTCAGTCTTCTGAGCATAGCAGTAGTTAAACTAATTTGGATTTTTGTTGATCCAGAATTATTTTAATGATCTGTATAAATTTAAATATGAGGTCAGAAATATGTATAGTTGACCTTTGAACAACATCAGGATTAGGGGTGCTGACTCCCTGCACCATCAAAAATTCATGTATAACTTTTGACTCCCCCAAATTTTACTAACACCCAACTGTCAACAGTTGATTAGCACATATTTTGTATGTTATATGTATTAAATCCTAATGTTATTAAGAAAATCATAAGGAAGATAAAATACATTTATAGTATTGTAGTGTATTTATCAAAAAAAATCCATGTGTAAGTGGACTTGCACAGTTCAAATCTGTGTTCAAGGGTCAACTGTACATTCCATCTCAAATATGGATCATCTCCACTCTCTAGTCTTTCTGTTCCATGGGACACCCCTGTGGGGAGAGAGGAGTTCACATCAACTCACCTTACAGGCACCTTCTGTAGAGTTTGTACACAAAACACTTAGGCCCAAGAAGCATTTCTTCCATGTGCTGGGACTTTGTTCTCTAAGAGGTTCTGCTCCTGTTGCTGCTGGTATCACAACTGAAGCTGTGTCTGCCCCAGCATCATGAGTAAACTGTGTCATGCTTGCCCTTGCATCTTCGCCATGGTCCTCTGTGGAAGGTAGCCTTGTGAGTAGGCTGCCCAACCACCCCCATTTGCCTGGTTTTTGCACTGAAAGGCCTGTATGCCAGGAAATTCTGCATTCCTGAGCAAACTGGGAGCCTTTTTATGCATTGGCTGAATCTTCTTCAGGTAGCGCATCAGAGAATCTGTATCCACTCACTCCTACGCCAGCCTGTGAGTCCATTCTCTGCTTCTTTGCTTTACAGCTTTCTCAGGAGCTTGGGGGTCAATTCCTCCCTCCCGCTGAACTCTGCATCAGTTACCACCAGTTTCCTAGAGATGAGGTGTGTTCCCGTGAGGTGCACTGCAATGGCAGCTTTAGGTTCTGATGTTCTGTCCGCCTGCCTCTTCCCCTCAACAGCTTCACCCCCTCTTTCCTTTTCCTCTTCCTCCCCACCTCCCTATAGCTTCTGCCATTTTGGGAAGAATCACCCATTAGCTCTCCAAGCATTTGCATATGTAAATATAGCTCCTTAGTATCTCTTTGTCACCTCTGAACCAAGATCCTTGCCTCAATGTCTTTTTCTAACTTTCTGACTGCATAAGAAAAATACATCTGCCAAATCTGCTATATTTAAATATCTGAAGCTGGAATCAAGACCATTTTTCCCTTGGTCAGACAAACTGTGTTCTTCATTTGGTTTTACTAAATGCTAAATCTGAATATAAAAAAAATAAGGCTACTTTAATAGTCGTAAGAGTAAAAAGAGAAAAGCTGAAGAGCATCCCCAGCTGAAAAACAGTTATTTCTCATTTGATTAATACAAGAAGAAAAATAGTTACAAAGTTCCCTAAATATCTCTTTTTCAGAAAAAGAACCAAATATGTATTTGATTGCCCAAAACATATTTCTCAAAGTTCTAAACTACAGAACAAATGAGTTGGTAGGAACCCTGAAGAAGTCATAATTATAACTCTGTTATTGTGACACAACAATATGCTCAAAAGTAATATTTGGATATTCTTCCAACATAATTGATAGCTAAGCACATGCATTTTAACTATGGGTGGTAAGAATCACATGTAGAAGTTTATGTCTTAGTTTAGATTGGAGAGGGTATATGAGGAGATAAGAGGATTATTTTATGGGAGAAAGGAAATACCCTTCGCTTATATGCCATAGTACTTCATAGGCTACACAAAAAATACAAATCGGTCCCATAACTTTCCTATTCAAATCCTTCAGGAGCCTCCCACAAATTTTTATATGGCCTGGAGGGCCCTATGTGGTATAACTGGGTGGTTATCTGGCTCCCCTGTGTACCTACAGGGGCATTTGGCAATATCTGGAAACATTATGTGTTGTCATGACTGAAGGGAGAGAGGTGATCTTGGCATATAGTGGGTAGAGGCCAGAGGTACTGATAACATCTCACAAACAAGAGGTGCCCACAGCAAAGAGTCATCTGACTCTTGGCTTTTCTCTTGATAATCAGTGAATTAAATAGGCTTGTGTACAATTCACACTGGGGAGAGGATCTTGAAGGGAACATAAGCAAAACTGTGCCCACACTGAACTTTGCTGCTGAGCTTGGGCTTCCAATGGCTCTAAACGAATGCCCTGTTCAAGCTCTCAAAAATGACTTAGAAAAATGGGTTGCTGGGAGGGTTGTGTGGGGGATGAGGCACTTGGTGGAAAGAGTATGGGATGAGATCAGAAACTGTGGGTGGGGAGTGAGAGCTTCCTGAAAGTTCGTGAGACTTATGATAGCAGCTGGAAGAGTTCAGAGCTGGGACACAAAGGCAAAGGATAGAGGACATCATCACCCCCCATGAAGGATGTAAACCATGGATGCTTCCTTCTGAAATATGGGAAAAGTCATATTTAAGAGCACAGGTTTAACACTGTCCCTTTCACATTATAGTTGTTTTAAATGACCCAAAGTTTTCAGTTTATTCTGATGCTCCTATCCAGCCTCGTGTGTTATTGGGTGTGTAGAAAATAAATGGAGTTGGTAAAGAACTCCTTCTAATCCTTGGAATTCAGCCTCTCTCCTGACCCTTGGATTCTGGCAAAGAAAAGTTAGCTGTGGCACACAGGGAGCAGACAGCAGGAGCCGGAGGAGCCAGAGGCTGTGGGAAGGGACGCCGGAGGAATTCACTGATAAGACTTTTCTTCATTCTTCATGCGGGGCAGAGAA
Organism: Leptonychotes weddellii; assembly: GCF_054177405.1. NCBI lineage: Eukaryota > Metazoa > Chordata > Mammalia > Carnivora > Phocidae > Leptonychotes > Leptonychotes weddellii. The sequence goes on from NC_138372.1 coordinate 130,079,473, forward strand.
AACTGACCCTGGATGTGGGGGTGGGACAGCAGGAGGCAGAGGCAAGGAACTGTACCAGAGATGCAAATATTTGTGTTATGATCATAATGGGGTCTAAACTAGTCACAAATTACAGAGCCCTAACACCAAATATGGAAATAATTCCAGATGAACTGCATTCCTTTCATAGTCCATCCTTATTCTGAAGGCTGAGTTCCTACGCTTTTCTTGTTGTTCTTGCTTATTCTGGGAATAACTCATGAGCAGGTAATCTAGGTTTCCTTAAACTTCTGATTATAGCAAGTTCTGACTCCCAATGCACCTTGAAAGCCCCCTAATAAAGGCACTTCCCACTTGTCTCTAACAGGATTACCATAGATTGCATGAGACTCTTCAGTGATTTTTCAAAGCTGCAAACATTTGATCTAAGGGCAGTAGACAAAGTGATAGATGACCTGGCCTCAGGAAACAGATTTCCTCCAATAGATTTCCCTCTTCAGCATTTTTGTGCTGATTGAGAAAATGCTGTGCCACTTAATGAGAGAACCAAAAGATTAGGATTTAAGTCACAAAATAAATATGAACCAGTGTCCTCATGAAATCTTTACATGGGAAAAGTAAATGATAAGTAGAAGCTCTATAATATAAATCGTTGGTCCTCATTGAAATAATGCCATCATGCTCAAGGGACCTAAAATTAGTTCCTGAGTGACAGCCTTGACTGGGAGGGTAGTGGAAAACCTGAAATGATATGTCACAGTAAAACAAGATCAATAAACAGATTTAGAATTAAAATCTGACACGAGTCCATTTGGAACCAGGTCCTTCTTATGGCTGTGTCTGTTACAGTGTGAGGCACAGTATGGATGCTCACTTGGGAAAGGAAGTACAAAATATGACCCTTATTATAACTTCAAAAGTGTGAATCAGTAATGTGTAAAATCACTAGTGTATTATTCTGTAGCTCATGACACTGAACATTTTGATTAACCTTAAGATGTAAAGTGGGCCTCTATCAGAAGGGTCATAGTAACCCTCAATAACTGTCCTGAAAACTTAAAAAGAAGTCCAATCCCTGTAATCCATAGGAAGGAAGACAGGCTTGCATTAACCTCAGAAGGGAAGAAACCTCTCTCTTTGCTTCTTCATTCATGCAATGTGTATTTACTGAGCATTTATTATATGCCAAGCACTTTGGTAAACTCTGGGAATAATTCAGTGACTCAGTCATATGTGTCCCATGATATGAGGCTTGCGTCTAACAAGGCATATAGAAATCAGTAACATTATCAAAAAGTAATGGTCATTACTCATCCAAAGGATTTCTCAAAAAGGGTTGTGGGTTACTTTCTAGGAATTGTTTCTCCTCTATAACCAGAAGATATAATCAGTCATTTATTTAACATTTATTAATAAATAAATAACATTTATTTCATGTCTGCTAAGCACTAGGCACTCTGTTTTGTTTGGGATTTTGGGGGAGAAAGCAAGACAGATGTTGCCCCTGCCTTTTTAAATATGAAATCATGTTACTCCTAATCATCCCTGAATTGGCAGAGCTGCTGAGTTATTAATGACTATGTTAACCTTTCATTTCAATAAGAACTGCAATGGGCAGTTGCTAAGCATTATCTTTTTCTCAGTAAAATATTAATATAAAGAACAGTGACTCAAACATGAAATGCCAACGGCCTTCATTTCCCACAGGCATACTACATCCCTATGCACATGGTTTGTGCAGACATCGTGTCTGAGCTATGAACTCATAACGGGGGGATTTTCAAGTTTTATATGGAAGGGAGAGAGAATTTTTCCCTCACTTTGGCAACAAGTGGGCAGCCTCAAACCAAGCCTCTGAGACTCTCAGGGTGTTTTGTAACTGCCTGCAGTGCCCTAATACAACTGGGCTGGACAGGGCCACACTGTAGGGGCAAGACCACCTGTGCCCCAGCCCCTCCGTGGTGGTTTTGGTATACCCTTCATAGTAAGGCTGGAAATGTTAAAAATTTAGCATGGACACCATGGGATCCAGAGAAATTATCTCTTGTCAAAGTGTCTTGGCCTGGTTAAAGCAAGCAATGCACAAACTATGACTTTCTTGTTCCCTCTGTCCCTCTAGTCCTTCTATTAGCTCCTGTCGAGCAAATGAGTTCTTTGGCGACGCCCTGTAATCATCTTTCACATTATGTTTACATTTTCTGTTTGTCAGTCTATGCTCAAGTAAGATCAGATAGCGGAGACATTTTTTTTCTCTAGCCTCACCATACTTAAACAAAGGTATCCAAGATACATAGCCATTTTAATTTCTCTATCATAGCTTCATTTCCTTCTTGAGCCTTGGCTGAAAATGTAAACTTAGCTCCAGATGAATGAAATCCTTTCAAATTTAAACACAGGTAATTTGGAGTTTTTCCCTTGAACTGTTTCTCTTTGGGCTAGCACGTAAGTCCTGGAAATTGAAACAATTTGGGCTTGCAACCAGGCCTCAACACCATCTAGGCTGGAGCCCTTCTAAGCTCTAAGAACCACACTCTCCTATGGGATCCTTTAGTGTAGGTTGTATACGCATGCATATGTGCATGCATGCATATAAGGTAGTGTGGTGGGGTAAGAAGGTAGAGCGAGGGTGTAGGGGTCTGGAGAGAGGACCCTGCTTTGTGCTTCTTCAGTGATATTCCATGAACAGTTGCTTACAATGGGTCAGAAATATATATGTGGGTTCTGTGGTATTGAATTCTCAGTGCCATTTTAAAAAGCCCACCCATGGGTTTTAATTAATCAAAATGTCAGTGAAAGCTAAACAATCATGTTTATAGACCATCCTTTCAAGGTATTTATCAGTAAGGAACAGATTACTGGCATTTGACCTTTTATAACCACTTATGCATTATGCTAGCCTTTGGACAGACAGTGGTTTCTTTTAAGTCACAAATATTCAACATTTTCTGAATCCTGGGCATTACGTTCTGTTTAGGGAGCTACTTCTTTTTTTTTTTTTTTTTTTTTTAAAGATTTTATTTATTTATTTGAGAGAGAGAGAGAGCAAGTAGGAGCAGGGGGAGGGGCAGAGGGAACCCAATGCGGGGCTTGATCCCAGGACTCTAGGATCATGACCTGAGCCGAAGACAGATGTTTAACCAACTGAGCCACCCAGGCGCCCCTAGGGAGCTACTTCTTATGACTGGCACTATCATTGCCTTGCTTCGGTTTAGTACACTGTCGGTAAGCAGGAATCACTGAAGCTGTCACGTCAAATGCCTCCTGGATTTCCAGAATCCATCACGGGCATTCTGCTCCGGAAAGAGATGAATTGTTCTTTTGTTGTTGCATAATCTGACTGCCACGACCAACATGAATAGGGTCTCTTGCATCAAGGAAATTAGGCACCATTTCTCTTGTAATAATTCTTAAGAGCAATAGTAATAACTCTTAAAAGGCTTCCTGTCTGCCAATCCCAGAGAGGGTCACACTAGCCTAAGAGGCATCAGGTAGGGCTTAATAAGCATGTGTCAGCACACTGTGTTTTCTCGGGGGAAGGGGGGCATGACCCTGAAAAGGACAGTTGGGTGTATGTTATAACTCTGACACTGCCAGAGACCCTTCCTTCAGAGATGACATTTTCTGTTTTACCCTTCTTTCCCACTTTCCACCATTTCATGTTAAATAGCAAGGGATTTTTTTTAATGAATTACATTAAAAAATTGCATGATAAAGAAACAAATATAAGCCTTCATATTTTTCTGTCAGAACTATCAAAAATAAATGAGGCAGTTCTCAGAATTTGCTTATTTGTGTCACTAAGAAACAGTAACCAAGACCATGGCAAATCAGGTAACCTCTTCAAGCTACATTGTTTTTATCAGCAAAAGGGTTTTGAAATAGTAACTTTGCAGGGTGTCTGTGAGTAATAGATGATAAAGGGGGAGGAAAGATTGCACAAGGCAAAGAGCCTGGATTCTGGATTCAGATAACACTCTATTTGAGTTTGAGCATTGGAGCTAATGCATGATCTTGGACAAACTGCATGAATCCTGAGAATTTAATGAGAAAAATGCCAACAAAGTATAGAGCACATTATATGGCTCCAAATAAATTCCCAATACTCATGGCTTTTTTAAAATTACAATTATTATAAAAAGTATGTGAATATAGATAACACAGCACCTGCTACACAGAGTTATCTAAGCCATAAGAAAGCAGTGCTTTCTTCCTCACCTATTTCTATTTATTTTCCTTTCTTCTTAATATATATTAAAGGTTTCCACATTAGAAAACTGTGTCATAAACAAATGTTCTAACCCAGTACTTTGGCAAAAGTCAGACAGATTTTCAGTTACCCCAGGAGAAGGATAATATACTACTTTCTCATCGCAACCTTGGAATTGCAGATAATCAAAATGTGCATTTTAAGAAATGTTAGTTTGCTAGTTAATTCTTTCTCACTAAATGTTCCTGACATCATTCACATATATTTCCAATTTTAATGGATATATTTCAGGCTTTTTTAAAACTGAGGATTTTTCTTCCTAGAAATGGTTAATTTAAAGTAATCAGTGATTAGGGAAAGTATTAACAAGATTTACCCCAAATATGTTAAAACATATGTCCACAAAAAACAAGCCAACCAAGAAATAAAAACTTATAAAATAATCTTCAAAACATTTTTCTTCACAGTGGCTCCAAAATGGAAAAAAAATTCAAGTGGCCATCAACAAGAAAATGCAAAAATAAATTGTAGTATGGTATACAATGGTATATTACTCATTTGTAAAGAAGAATGAACTACTCAGACACACATTAACGTAGATGAACCTCAAAATAATTATGTTGAGCCAAAATTTAAAAAACAGAAATAAGAGGGTATATACTATATGATTCCAATTATATAACATTCCAGAATAGGCAGTCATCCATGGTGATAGAAATCAGGATACTGACTTGAGAAGTCTATGAAGAACTTTCAGGGGTTCATGGAATTGTTTTATATTTCTGTTTGGTGGCAGTTTCATGAGTGTATGTTATTGTAAAAATTCATTAAATTGTACTCTTAAGACCGGTTTATTTTATGCAAATATCTCAAAAAGACACACACACACCCCACAAAGTAACACAATGAAAAGTATGAGCTCTCTGGGGTATTTTAAATGATTACTGAAAAAACTGATGTTGTTAAGAATAAAAATACTATGAAATCCAATACCTCCTGAATGTTAAAGGGGAAAAAATATATATTGTCATCTGAGGAACCTAAGAACTAATTTTAGTTTACTAGATTTCAACAAAGTTGTAAAAATCAATGAATGAACTGTCAATCTTTGACCCACAACCTCCATCTTTATGTTTTCTGCTGCTCTTTGGATGAGCATTGATTCAATGAAGAAGAAATTTCCCAATTTTCCTTCTGTTTGAAATTCTGTTTCCTCTGGTTTATTTTGTAATTGATTCCTATTTCACAGACACAGAATCTTTTCCTTATAAATTAAAGAGAAGATTGAAATCTAAGTTTGACTTATAATTTGACTTTTCTTGAGGTGTTGGTTAAATAGACTGGCTTTAATTCTCTCACTAATGAATTCTTCAGTTTAGATTGTACATTTAAGAGAGAGAAAGAGACAGTGTTGATTTGGGAATGGATTTCATTCTACTTTCAAACGTGTTGGCTTTGTCACTCTTTTTTCTGTAGCTGCAAGGTTGCAAGGTTTGGTAGCTGTTATATGATCTATGAACTGCAGGAAATAGGGTCGAGGGTTCTCAGACCAGTCACTCCTGATTCTGACCTTTAGCTTAATCTTAGACATCAGTGTATAATTTCTGACATATTAAAATGAATCCAATATCAAAGACTAAATTTAAATGACTCTGGAAGTAAGTCAGCTATGTTTCCAAAATTGCACATGCTCCACCAATTGTTGTATTTTGGAAAAAGCTATGGACTTCGAAACAGGACTTGAAGTCAAGTTTGAATTTCACCATTTGCTGGCTGTGTGAATTTAGGCACATCCTACAAATTCTCTGAGCCATTTTCCCAATCTCCTCTTCCTCTCAGTGAATTAGGGTTGTAGTTGCAAACTTGAGCTTTAGGTCAGGTAGTCTGATCATAGAGAAGTTATGAACATTTATTAAGTGATAGTAGTGCAATAATACATATAAACCATTTAGCATACTCCTCAATAAAAATCGTGGCTATCATTGTTCTTCATAGCTATTCAATTATTATTCATAGCAACCAAAACACTATACAATTATTTAATTGGTGCCATCTAAGCCAACAAAGTTCACCTGTAGCAAAAATGACTGAATAAGAGAATCACTAACAACAAGGATGAATAGTAACAACAGAAGAGAATTTGTCAGGAGGCTCCTCAAGAGGCTGCTGTTTAGGGAGCTGAGAAGGAGCAAAATCGGATTCACCGTTGCATGGATACAGAGTAGGTACAGATAGATCCTGCTCACGAGCTTGATTTGCTGCAATCAGGAGTCAGTGGTAGCCTCTTGGCGCCAATGATCAGTGCCTGCTCCTTCCTGGAGTGGATTGGTTTTATGGGCAGTGAAAAAGGTCAGGAAAAATTTGGTGTAGACTCAGCACAGCACAGCAGTTAAGGCTATGGGCTTTGGAGGCAGACACCTGGGCGCTGCGTCTCTGGCATGCTCCTTTAGGGTTTTACACATCAGCTCCCCCTTTTTTAAAATGAAGGTGCTAAAAATAATATCTTCCGGGCGCCTGGGTGGCTCAGTTGGTTAAGCGACTGCCTTCGGCTCAGGTCATGATCCTGGAGTCCCGGGATCGAGTCCCGCATCGGGCTCCCTGCTCGGCGGGGAGTCTGCTTCTCCCTCTGACCCTCCCCACTCTCATGTGCTCTCTCTCTCTCTCTTTCTCTCTCTCAAATAAATAAATAAATAATCTTTAAAAAAAAATAATAATATCTTCCTCATTAGCATGTTGTAAAAATTAAATACGGTTATTCATTTGAGGGTTTAGCCCAGTGCCTGACACACAGTAAGTATCAATGAATATAAGTTCCTATTTTTCCTAATGCCTTCGTGCAGACGTTGTATCTAGGAAATAAGGGTCAAGGACTGTGTAATCTGCCACCTAGATAGTTGACACTTATTGAGTCTGAAAGAATGAAAGGTAAAGGCAGAATTTATGCGAAGACTTGATTGAGTTTGTGGCCTAGTAACCCATGACATAATTTTAATAGCTGATTATTAGTCAGTAACTGATTTGACTCTAGGAAAGGAATTCTTTCATTAACTCACCATTAAATTACAATTTTTAGCCAGCATTGAAATTTAAATTCTTCCTGCTAACAACAACAACCAAAAAAATCCTAACCATTTGGACCAAATTTATATAACATAGCGATAGCGACTTTGCTTCCTATATCCTGGCTTTAGGTCAGGATAGCTAAATACTGCTAAGGCAACCAATGATTTACTGGGTGTTTATAAAGTCTTTGTACAATTTAAAATCAAATAACTTTGTCCACAAGAGCAACAAACTGTAAACTTCATATAGAAGAATATTGTTACTATACTGATATTTTAAATGCTAATTTTAATGTTTCATCTTATTCACAAATCATACACAATGTCTGTGAATAGTTCTTTTTTGTAAGAGCAGCATTTGGTGAATATTTTCAAATAATGTTGCAGGATTTCTTTATATATGAATCATGAAAATAGAGCCTTTCCAACTGTAACTTCCTCAAGTACCAGTGTGCTTCCTTATAGGATGCTTAAAATACGTGACATTTAAAAGAATGATGGATTTTTAAGATAAGTGAATTTGTAGAGGGCTGAATTGCTTATCCATATAGTTTTACCTAAGCTTTCTCGTTTTAATAATTTCCATTTCAAAGAGCTATCTTAACCCTACGAAGTGCATCATAGCCATAAAAAAAAAAAATGAAACGCTTAAGATCAATAACTCAATTTAATTCGGGATATAACAACATCAACTGGAGAGTACTTTGCAAGTTGGAAAATCATAATTCAAGGTGCTTTACTAAAGATTTCGCAGTGGGCAGCTTTTGTTGATTGATTATTCATCTCCAGAAAGAAGCCCCTTCTCTAGAAAGCTCTTCTCAAAATGTAGAAGCAGAGCCGGAAGCAGCCACACTCTCATACCATGAGGCTTTAGTCAGATTGACACAAAAATATTGTTTAACAAATGAGAGCTTTGTTAAACCTCACTATGTTACCCATCAGAAAGCAGGACGATTATACTCAGGGCTACATATTTGAACCATAGCCCTAAAAAAATCAGTCATTATTCTTTCATATGAAATTCACAAGTTCTTTCATGAGGGTATTTAGGTGGTTCCAGAGCTGTATTTTGCACATATTCAGCACCCTATGACCCTGAAAGGGCACCTAGATTTTTCTGCTTGAACATAGCAAAGCAGTTTCTTAGTTGAGTCTTTGAAGGTTTTTTGTTTTTTTCTAATAAAGGTTCACAGAAAGGTACATTGTTGTTTTTGTTGCTGAAAATGATCATTTATTAAGCTATTACTATTGGTCAAATGCTGAGTTAAGTGCTTAATGCTTTTGTCTGCTCACCTAATCTCCACAATTATTATCTCTTTTATCAGATGAGATATCAGAATAAATAAGGAAAGTTTAAGCAGCCTGTTCAAGACTGGCCATAAGGTCATAAATGGCAGACCCAATTCAAACCCAAGTCTGAGATTTTCCTATAAACCATGAAAATGAATTGGGATGATTTTTTTTTTTTTGTAATGCCAAGAGCATTAAGCAAAGAAGAGAGAAGATATGCCCTTGAATATACCCAAACACCTTATCTGAAAGAACGACAAACTTTCTGGGCTAGAATAATCATGGTGCTAGTTGGCATAAAGTCCCATGATGTTTGTCTTTCCTAGTTCCAAAGTCACTCACTGCCACTAACAGGACACTAGCAAGTGATGAAGTACTTTCCCAGAATAGCATCCTTTTTTCTTATTTTATTATGTTATGTTAGTCACCATACCGTACTTCATTAGTTTTTGATGTAGTGTTCCATGATTCATTGTTTGCATATAACACCCAGTGCTCCATGCAGTACGTGCCCTCTTTAATACCCATCACCAGGCTAACCCACCCCCCCCACTCTAAAACCCTCAGTTTGATTCCCAGAGTCCATAGTCTCTCATGGTTCGTCTCCCCCTCTGAAATCAGAGCCAGACTAGCATCTTGATAAGATTTACCCTGCCTCCCTTTCCAGCGCCGTCTGCAGCCATTCCACATCTCCCTCCTTCTGCTCTCTGGCTGCCTGAGTTGCTTCCTGTTCCGGTCTCGCCAGGTGCTTTCACACTTCAGAGTCCGCATGCACCGTACACTGTACCAGGACCTCTTTTTGTGATTAGTGCCTCCTGGTCCTTCAGGTCTGGGTTCCCCTGCCCCAATATTCCATTCTCTCCCATAGATCTTAGTTTAAGTTCCCTGAAAGCAGAGCTGAGACAAGGGCTTGATGCAGATAGATTATCTGGGAAGTGATTACAGGAAGTAATGGTGAGGGAAAAGGGAGAGTGACAACAGGAGGAGGATGAAGCCAATAATGATTACCTCTGAGGGCGATGAAGCTTCTTCCTGCTGAGGACTCTGAGAAGCTATGTAGAGTTCATTCCAGAATTATCCTTCTGGAGAACAGGAGGCTAGGGCATTAATCCACCAGCTGGGATCCCTTTTGGTTGAGGATTGCCCATGGGGACCTTACTTCCCTACATTCCCAGGCAGAGCCAGCTCTTGGGGTGGAAAGCCCTCAACAGGACTGGGCACTCCCCCCACAGTCAGAGGGGACCAAGAGTCATGGTGTGGGGCACCGAGAGTCTTCACTACGTAAAGTGAACCATTTCCCTCATACACTTGTCACGGTTTGTGATTACTCATTATTTATGTATTCATTTGTCTGCCCCTCACTGAACTATGAGCTCAAGAGTCAGAACAAGGACTCTTGTTCACCAGCATCTTCTAAGACTCTGAGCATTTTACCTGGCATTTAATCAGCACATAAAAAATGTTGCTGAATGAAAAATGTAATTGCTTTTGGCTTTTCTACCAATCCTTCAGATTACATTAATTGTAGAAGAAGCTTCAGCACCTTCTCAAGGGCTTTTTCAAAATGGAAGTCTCTCTAAGCAAGTCCCTCTTGTCTGTGTGAGCAGACATCAGTTCTGAGATCCTCAGTCTCCTTTCTCTTTAACATAGGGGTAACCAACATTGAGGCAGCTTTGTGTCTTTTCTGAGTGACACCCCTTTTCTCCCAGGATTCTCTTAACCAGCAGACGTTTGTGCTCTCCTCAGTTACCAGAAATTGCTTGTTTGTAGGAATCAGAATTGTCATTCTTAGAGGGGGTATTTCAGATCCTTTCACAGCTTACTCTTGACCCATTATATTAAATTAGGAAGTAAAGAAAAAAAAAAAGAACCAAACACTAATCAGAGTTTGCACTATCTTTTAAATTTCAGGCACAATAGTAATGTTTGAGAAACTCTGGCTGTGTTCATAAAATCTCACTAGATACTAGGCTTTTTCAACACTAGAATGATTTGCCATCCTCCTCCTCCTTCTCCTCCTCCTCCTCCCTGCCACCCCATGCTCCTCCTTTTCTTCCTCATCAAACATACTGGCTATTATTTTTAAGCACCTGCAGGTGTACAAGAGAATGTCCTAGAATTTCATTCAGTTAATCCTTACAACAACGTTATAAAGTGGACATCATTCCTTTTTTAACATGAGGAGATTTGGACTTAGAGAGTGAAGTAACTAGCCCAGAGTCACTAGACGAGTTTGTGAAAGGGCCAGGCCTTCACTGTCTTTCATCTTTGAACCCCCATCAACATAGCCCAGTGGCTGGCATGTAACAGGTGCTCATTCAGTAGAAACTGGATGGGCCAGGGTTATAGTGGAACTCAAAATAAAGTGTTTGTTCCCAGTCTCTACCTATAATGGGCTTCTTTGCCTGTGTCTGGAATCTGTGCTGGATCTCATTAACCAGACAGACAACATAGGACCTGCCTCATTGCCACCACAGGTATAGGACATCTGGCATTTGTGGAATAAAAGGGAGGCTAGGAATACAGGAGGAGAGAAGAGACGCACAGAAAGAAATAATAAGAATTGGACGCATGTACCCCTCCGTTCTTCTCTCATGAGTCTCCAGAAAGGTCACCATGCCCTCTGAGCATATGGAGAATACAGATCATTCATCCCCAATGTTACCCAGACCATAATTCCCCAAGACAGGGCCAAGATTGAAGAAAATATATACAGAACAGGAAAAAGGATTGTGGAAAGCAGTAGGAGATAGAGTTAGAAAAAGATAGGCTAGGTTGAGCCATTCCTTTGAGAAAAGGTTAAAAAGTACAATATGGGGCAGTAGAACATTTGCTAATGTGCATTGTTGTTTTTAATTGGATTTTTTGTAAACACGGTTTAATTTCATAGAAGTTTCTGCCTGTTCTTGTGATGTTTTGAATCTTTTCTCCTAGTCAATTTTTTTATGTAATTTGTCTTTCAAAAGATGTAGTTTTATCAAATAACCAGGCTCACAGTAGATTTACTCTTTTTCCTTTAAGAAACTGCCTTTGATCTTGATTGCATGAGTTAGGTGAGGTACTGAAAGAAGTTAAAAAGCTCACACAAATTGGAAATGAGAAAAAATCAGAAGTTGTAATCATTTCCTTCATCTTTGGAAAGACTCCAGAGAGCAACCAGTTTAAACTTAACTGGAGGCTATTATTATGAGCACTCTAGAAGGAGAATGAGTTTTTTACCCAATTCTATCATTTTTCTGACAGGTGCATTTTTTTTTTCAAAGCCTCCTACAAACTGAAGTGGGTATTTTCAATACAATTCTCAGTTCTATTAGAGTAGATAACAAAATAAATACTTGTTGAATGAATGGGCCAATTATTGATAATAAGGGGTGGAGTACAAGGCAATGAAAAGGGATAATTGAAAAATCATTTCATTTGATATTTTATCATCCACTAATTTTTGCAGCAAAGTCGTATGAATCATTTACTATGTATAAGACACTAGCATTGCTGGGGCTAGTGTAACAACTAATGCTTATATGAGTGGCAGGCATGTTCTAAGTAGTTTACATATATTAATTCCATTATTTCTCACAGTGCTGTGTGGTAAGTACTCTTATTTTCCCCATTTTAGAGACAAGGCCACTGAGGCACAGAGAGGTGAGATCGCTTGCATGAGGTCACACAGCAATGGAAATCCATTGCAGGCATTCTGGCTGCAGTGTCTGGCATTTAGCAACCAGTGAGTACTACCTCTAATGAATCCTAACAAATGAGTAATGAAAATGGAAAATATATCATCCCCACTCTTGAGTAAATTACATGTTACTGAAAGAGATGGGACTAAATGCAAAGTTATAGTAGAACGTGGTAAGAAGTGTGAGGATGGTAAGAAGAGGATCTCACAGAAGCAGTAAGGATGGCATCAAGTCCTGTCAAGGTAAAGGGTGAATGATGAACAGGAGTTAGGAGACAAACTGGGGAGAAATGTTGGTATTTCAAGTGTGGAAGAAGCATTTGCAAAGAATAATAAGCTTGGAAGATTCAGGTAAGAAAAATAATTTAGAAAAGCTGCTAGAAAGAGAGGAGGCTGACAGTGCTGAGAGATGGAGTTGGAAAATTAAATGGGTTCCAGATCATGAAGAACCTTGTAAACCAGGCTGAGGAGTTTTAAGTGTTCTCTTTGAGGGATTTTATACAAGGATGTGATTCAATCAGATTTTCATGGAGACTGTAAGATTCAGTTAGAAAATATCCCTCAGTGTGGAGAGTAGGTTGGGAAGAATTCAGGGGGGAGCGATTGAAAGATATTAGGGGATTTTTTACAATAATTATGGGGAAATGGTGAGGACATTAAGTCTTACTTACCAGTTGGGCTGTAGAGAAGTAACCTTTCCATAGTAAGAAGCCTATATTTCCCATGTATTTTTTCAATTACTTTTGATAAGAATTTTCTTACTTTCTAAATAATGAAACTTAATTTCACATCAATTTTTTCCTGTAAATGGGCCAGTGGTAGTATGTGGATGACTATGTGAATATCCAATTGTTATACTTTATGCACCAAACAAAACATTTCCCTTAACTAGGTTGAAGCATTCTTGGAGGTCTTTTATGTAATTAGTCTGAAAAAAAATTGTATTGGGAATTCAAAAGGGAATCTAAAGAGATAAGACATTATAATATTAGAAAGAATGACCACATTCTTTGCTTTTGAGAATTGAATATGGAAAAAAATTATGTTTGGGGGAAGTGGATTATATCAACATCCCTTCAGGTCAGTTTAGCCATCCTTTCCATTTTATTTGCTTTGGGCTCATAATGAGCTTCCAGCACTTTGTACTTAAATCTTGAGGGAAGAAAGCAGACCCTCTTTTGGCTAAATTTAGTGCAGCCTCAGCAAACACTGCGTTTTGTTCTGCATGCTCTCTGCAAAGAGGGAGAACTGATATGACTATTATATTCAAGGCAGAATTTCTTATACTTTTCAAAATAGCAGTTTAAAAATGTGGAAAAGGTTACTGTGGAAGAAAAGAGTTGTGCTCTGAGGGTAAATGCAAGGTGTCTTACGTAGTAATAATCTATTTCTAAATCACAAATGAAATAAGCAATGCCCATGTGCTAAAAGAGATGTTTCCTAAATGCCCAACCTATTACCCAAGCGTAACTGGGGAGAATCTGTCTTTGAAACTCAGATTTCTGTCTATTTTATAGTATTCTTCCTGTAACTTAGCCAATTAAGTCCTTATTGTCATAGCAATTACAATCATTTCTTTTCCATAGTTATTCTGGAGCAGTAATGTCTAATTTGTTCAATAAAGGCCATTCACCTAAAGAAACTGATACTGTGAAACCATTTATGGCCCTAGGCTTTCATATATTTCATAGATAGATGGATAGATCAATAGATAGATAGAGAGATGGGTAGGTAGGTGGGTAGGTAGGTAGGTAGATAGATGATAAGTGTATAAATATATATGCTTTGAATAGGTTGGTAATGAAAAATTAAGAGAAGTTCATGACATGCTTTTTTTAATGTGGAGCTCTTTTTCATCTGTTCCAATTTAATAGTATTTCTAGTGTCGTTAATAGAACTAAAATAAATGACAACTGGCTTTAATTTTTTGATTGGTAATTAAGGCATTTTGTAATATGGAGTTCAGCCTTGCCAATCATCTTGTATCAGTTTAAGAGTTCTAATACAGGCAAATAGATATTAGTTACAACTCCGTGTTGGGAGTACTCCCACTTCAACCACACCTAGGTCACCTCATCACTGGAAACAAAGTAATTTTTCCACTAACTTGTCTTTAATATTGTTAAATACTTTCATAATTTTCTTGGAAAAATTGTATTCAAATAAGTTGGCATTTTTGAGTGATCCCTTTTACTATTTTTCTCCTGATCTTATTGTCATTCATTTTATTATTCTGATATTTTAGATAGTTTTTATTTCCACAAAGCTGGGCATAAACATGGAGCAAGGTCATTTCTTATGAATCCTGAGTTCAGTGGCCAAGCCACTCATTAAGAAATCAGGTCAATGGCAAGATTTCGTTTTTTTGATGGCTGCATAATATTCCATTGTATATATATACCACATCTTCTTTATCCATTTGTCTGTTGATGGACATCTTGGCTTTTTCCATAGTTTGGCTATTGTGGACATTGCTGCTATAAACACCAGGGTGCATGTACCCCTTCAGATCACTACATTTGTATCTTTGGGGTAAATACCCAGTAGTGCAATTGCTGGGGATGGAACTGGAGGGTATTATGCTCAGTGAAATAAGTCAATCAGAGAAAGATATGGATCATATGATCTCACTGATATGAGGAATTCTTAATCTCAGGAAACAAACTGAGGGTTGCTGGAGTGGTGGGGGGTGGGAGGCATGGGGTGGCTGGGTGATAGACATTGGAGAGGGCATGTGCTATGGTGAGCGCTGTGAATTGTGTAAGATTGATGAATCACAGACCTGTACCTCTGAAACAAATAATACATTATATGTTAAAAAAAAAAAAGAAGAAGAAGAAGAAGATAGTAGGAAGGGAAAAATGAAGGGGGGGAATCAGAGGGGGAGACGAACCATGAGAGACTGTGGACTCTGAGAAACAAACTAAGGGTTCTAGAGGGGAGGCGGGTGAGGGGATGGGTTAACCTGGTGATGGGTATTAAAGAGGGCACGTTCTGCATGGAGCACTGGGTGTTATACGCAAACAATCATGGAACACTACATCAAAAAAAAAAAAAGAAATCAGGTCAAAGGAGATGGAAATTCTAATAATTAAGATTTTGATAACAATTAAGCCATCATGGAGAAAATGAGAAGTATTAAGTAAATTTCTTACAAAGGGCATCATCGGGTGGGCCTCGGAGAAAGTAAGTTAAGCTCATGTTCCTGAATCAGACAGGACTGAGTTATCACCATAATTCAATTCACACATTAAATTGGGATATAATCAGAGGGTTTCATAAGATTTTCTCCTTGAAGTCCTAAAAGACATGCTGCTAGAATCTTTATCATTGACTTCATTGTGTAGAAGAGCAGTAGAGTCTGCAGCTAGTCAGACAGGAAGTTCACCCTTTCCCAAACACCCAATTCCAAAGGCCAGCGAACTAGGGGTGGTTGCGCATCAGGAGCTCTCTCCCCTGTGCTTGTGAGCGCAGGTTTCAGCCAGTACTGACCCAGCTCATAAGTAGACACTAGGACTGGCCCAAACAGAGCTGGGTCTGGACTTCAGGGGAGATTTTAGTAGGAGAGCAAGTTGAGCTACCAGTCAGCAAATCCATCCCATCAAAATAATGACAGTGCTGATTTTTTCCTAAGATGTCCAGGGATCCCAGTGGGCAGCCTGCTGGGTACCCGTGTTAGGAACGTGGCACCTGATGAAACCACACTTCAGGATGCCTTCTCTCTGACAGTTTAGCATGGCCTTTTCCCAGAATAATCTGAAATATGCTAAGGGAGGAACTGACCTCCTTTTGGAACACCATAGAGAGCCAGTTCACTTTTTTTTTTTCCCTCTTGGACCAGTTTCAGAGCAGCAAGCATTCAGTGTAAACAGAAGTGTGGAAGGAAATGAAGACTAAACCGAATTCTTCACGATTCAAAACTCACTCACTGATTTTTACTTATTTTCAAACTACTTAGTCAAATTTTCAAGTTTTAGAGACAAGCTCCAACTTGATATCATTCTTTAATTTTAGTACAGCCTAGTTTTAAAGTCTTAATTAGGTTACCATACCCCTATTCTGTGCTACATAAAATCTGTTTCATATATTTAATAATATACTAAACATAGTAACATTACCTTATATTTTTAAAATGTCTAATTCTTTTCAAAGCATCTTTACACACAGTGCTTCAAATGACCCTCACCTCTTACCTCCCAAAAATAAAAGTTAAGCAGAGAGGTCAGGTGTTAATATTTCCATCTTACAGATGAGAATGCAGATGTGTAGATGTTACATGGTGATAACAGCTGTAAATGGCACAGCCAGCCACAGATTTTAATTACATGATCCCTAGTTCAGTACTCTTCTCACTAACTCAAACATTTGTTCCTTTTAACATTTTCATCCTTAATGAATTCTTAATTATGAGTTTTGTGCAGAGGCAGACATATTTGTGGAAGTACTAACATTTTTTTTCTGTTAAAGTTCTAGGATTTTTTTTTTTTAATTTTGTGTCTTAAATCTGTAAACTTCCTGAGACATTTATCTGGAAATTCTGAATACATGTTTAAATCTTCTTCTTACTTTCTATTGAAGTTTTCAGACTTACTCTGCTGGAAGATCCCAGTACTTCTTCTGATAAAATGCCCTTGTTGATTCATGGGTTGCTGAGAGAGGAGATCTTAAATGATCTTACAAAAAAAAAAAAGTTGTACCTATGTGTAGTGATGGATGCTAACTAGACGTATTGTGATCATTTTGTAATATATACAAATATCAAATTATTATGTTGTACACCTGAAGCTAATACACTGTTGTATGTCAATTATATCTCAATTAGGAAAAACAATAAAAGGGGAGGCACTGGAGAGAAGAAATTTTTTTTTTCATCTTGGCATAACATACCATTTGCACCAATAGATGCTAGGACTATCAGTCTTCGCTCAGAAAATTATGCTGGTTCTTTAGCACCTAATGATTATCACCCAGTTTTTGTTTGTTACATTTCTAAGCTGAGCTTCTTTTCTTAATTACTTTGTTTGTCTTGTCAAAGGCTCAATTTCTTCCTCTTTAATATTCTAAGATATATTTTCTTTAAGTATGCAAGCTCTTTCTATATTCAACCATCTACTAGCTTTGTATTTGCATTCCCCTTTTTAATATTTGAGAATACACATTTCTAATAGACTTAACCATCAAGTTCCCATAGGTTTTAAGTATTGTTATCTATTCTGCTTTATTTATTACTTATTGATAAAGGCAGGATTTTTTAATACCTTGGCATGAATTAGAAGAGCATGCCTGTCAAACCAAAATAATGGTTTCTTATTCAATAAAAATATAAAAGTTAGTTTTGTTTTAGGCCAGAATTTTTCACCAATTTAAGTAGTAATACAATCTCTTCTGGAATCCAGTAAAAAGAATACAAATATATCACTTGGATTTTACTATGTTAATGTTATATTTAAAGGATGATTACCTGAAAATATTACATACTCCTATTCAAATATGGGATAAAATTTTATAAAAGTAAAATATTAATCATAATGTTTTTGGATTGGCAGTGACTTTTGATAGCTTTTACCTCTGATCTGTCCAATAAATAAATAAATAACTTCTCTCAGGTATAATTTTAGAATATCTACCATCTATTTAGCATAGCAAAAATTATTTTTAAAAAAATTTCTAGAAGTTTTAATTCTTCTCTTTAAGTTGCATTTAAACAGCTTACATTCTAAATATCATTTTCAACTTTAGAATTAGAATACTCTTAGCATGTTATAATTTATTTTATACATGATGAAACTCTTAAGAAATAAATTCCAAGCCTTAGAATTTTATATACTCTTGGGTTAGAGTTTTATGTGATATGTAATTGCATATTTGTCCTTATGAGCTATAAGTCTATGTAGGAATGCTGTTTCCACTCAATACTGCCTCCTTATTTTTAAACAAATATTAACCAAAGCACAGAAAATAGGAAATAAGTATAATGGTAAAGCAATAAAGCAATGAGAGCTATGTTGGGTTATCCAAGCCATTTTTCTTCTTCCTTTAGCTTAGAAGACCAGAAAGGAGGTTGATGATTCCTCCTTGTACTGAACTTCCTCTAATGGTTAGATTTCTATGATTTAGTTTCTGTTTTTGTCTTTTGAAAAGACAAGGCATTCTTGAGTAGTTTGAACCACATAAACTGACGGTGTCTTATCTACTTTTATTTATTAGCTTTTAATGTATGAGTTTTTCTGTGGTTTGTTATTATATAATTGCTTTTGTCATCTATATATCACCAAATACCTTTCCATTCATAGAACTGGAGAGAGATAGGGGAAGTTACATTTTATGATGCTTTTGTGCTTCTCCAATCTGTGCTGGTAATGGATTGCTTCTCTATTCAAATTGATGAAAAGCCTTGGCTCAAGCAAAGCTTTAATTAGCATTAAGCTTGTTAGTTCATACTTTCCCTGAGGAAGATAGGCTAGTGTTTTCAGCTTATACAGCATAATCTCCTAGGTTCTGCAAACTAAATAAGACTTCTGCTTTTATCAAAAACACTGAGCTAAACTGACTAGATAATATATCACTTTTAGAAAGCTACAAGTTAACTATTCCAATAAAAAATTTCTTATCAATCACTGATACAGGAATCAATATAACTGCAGCAATTTTTTTCCTTTAGATCTCTTTTTCTCTTATTTTCTTATTATTGAACAGAGACTCTAAGAGACTGGTTTTCTAACAGATACAAGGTGGTCTGGAGGGATCTACAACACTGTAGGGTGGCTGAGCCCTTGGGAGGACATCATACAAAGAGGAGACAACAATGAACGTTGCTCTTGATAATAGTCTTAGGAGAGAGGATCAATCATCACTGTTACTGGCCAGGGAGCATGTGCTTCTCTACTTATAGATACATTAAGGAAAGGTCAAAGTCCAGAACAACAACATTTCACTCAGCTCCAGTGCTGCAGATAACGCTTGCATGCTGATAAGCAAGTCAGTCCGTACGTTCAGAGTGCAGGTAGGACATCTCGTGGTTTCCTTCTTCAGACTTTCTCTTTTGTATGCAGCGGAAGTGGAGAGAAGAAGCAACGCTCTTCATATCTGTTTGCAAAAGAAGTAGGGCAAAAGATTCTCTTCCCAGCATATCTCCCATCCATGCCACACACACACACACATCAAATAGAAAATGCAGGGGTTAGAGGTTTGGGGAGCAATGGAGGAGAGGATAAGGGGCTTCTGGACCTCCTTTGGTTTCAGGTTACTTAAATATAACCCTTAGTCTATGCAAAAAGGAGCCCTTAATCAGATCCAGCAAGTTATAAATCTTTTCTTTCCTTGCTGTGCCCACTTCTTACATCTTCTCGGAACCACAAAGAACCCATTTCACCTCTCCACACTCTATTCTACCTTTAATATGATACACTTTATTTTAAAATGGCTGATATATAATCAGCTTTATAATGATACATGTTACAGTGGAAACTACTTGGTCAACAGTCATCCTCTCCACCAGAATGAAAGCATGAATGAGGGAGGCTGGTGAATGAAGGACTATGTGTGTTTTGTTGTCTGTGGTGTTCTCCAGCATATATGACTGACAGATAGTAGAGGTTCCCTATAGTATTTATCAAATTAACAAGTGATTAAATGAGAGTACAGGATTCAAAGTCCAAATTCCTCCTATTTGTTTTGCCAGCATACTGCCTCTAGCATTTAAGCCCTTCAGATCCCTCTTAAATGTCTTCTCTTCGCAGGGACTTTGCCTGACCTCCCTACCTACAGTAGCTGTCCCTCCTCACCTTCCCCGGCCACCCATTATTCAGGCTCTCGGCACTCTCTTTTCTTTTCTTCACATTTATCAACTTGTTAACTTTCCTTCCTCCCTCCCTCCCTCCTCTCTCTCTCTCTTTTGCCTCCCTTCCTTCCTTCCTTCCTTCCTTCTTGAATCTATCTCATTCCCTACTACCATTGAAGCAACATGAGGATGAGGACAGGGGCTTATTCCCTCTTGTTCTCTGGAATGTATGCATCATTTAACAAGATGCAGAAGCTCAATTAGAATAATTCTCATAGTCCTACTTTAGGTTAAAGTACTGGGATATGAATCCAGTATTTCTGGAAACAAAAGACACATCTGACCTTGGAGAGTGTGGGGGTTCTTAGCACCATTAAAAAAACAATAATTATATATATTTATATGTGTGTGTATATATAATATATATATATTGATTTCTGTCCCTAGATGAAAACAGACATGAATGCTATCTCAACAGCATCTCATTTTGCCTTTCCTATTTTCTAGTCCAAATTACAGTAAGTAAAGGTAGCCATCTATCTGCATTCAGGAAGAATGCAGAGACTAGACGCTATTAAAATATGATTAACTTTCTCCTACATGACTCACAAGACAAGCTTTGTTATCTCTCTCTTTAAAGATGTTATTTATTTATTTGAGAAAGGGAGAGAGAGAATCTGAAGCAGACTCCTCACTGAGCGTGGAGCCCAACACAGGGCTTGATCTCATGACCCTGAGATCATGACCTGAGCTGAAACCAAGAGTCAGATGCTTAACCAATGAGCCACCCAGGTGACCCAAGCTTCGTTATCTTATGTAAAAATAATTTAAATCACCTTAGCACTAATGAGAGAGTAAATCATTAGGTATCATATGTATAAGCATGCCTAAGTGGATCCTTTTTTATTTTTTGGAACAACAAATATTACTCCTTTCTCAGAATTAGTATGCCTTAGGTCAGAAATCATTATTTTAGGAGCTCTCAGAGGACTGATATTTATCTACCAACCACAGTACTTACTCTCTTGTATGTCCAATAAATGTTGGCTTAGGTTTTCTCTCTCTTTACTTTTTGACATGACTTGACATATTTGAATGTGGCAAAAAGATTTCTCTTTGGCCAAATTCTCAGCTCTGTGTTTAATTACCTTATGCATGCTAATGCAGCTTTTGAATCAACAACAGTAGCCTAAACCTCTGGAGAAGATTTTGAGACAATGTTTGAAGTCTGTCAAGTCCACCTTTGAGGCTGTCTCCTCTAATTACTAGAAATGTACTGCTGGTTTTAGGTTCAGTAACAATGGGAGATAGAATGTATTACATAGCAGTTTCAGTTCATGGTCAGTAGTCATGGCAACACCAGAGGATAAATCTCAAAATAAGGAATACTCCCCAAGGGCAAGAGTTTGTATCTTGCTGCCAGATGTTTGCTGTTTTATTTTTGGAAATAAATACGCTATTTGGGTTTTGAAAAGCTTTAAAAATCTATTTTAAAGGTACAGTGTTCATAAAAAATTTCAAAGTGAAGAACTCCATCATGTTTTCTAAATATCACCATATGGTAAATTTCATTTACAGCTTTTTTGAATACTTTTTTGAATTTTCCCACTTGGGAATTATATGGAATGTTTTTCTAATGCATTCACGGTCACTAAATATTTATTGAGCACTTAGTATGTGCCAAACACCTTGCTAGATATGAAGAATTCAGAGGTAATTCGCTGGCTATGAATATGGAAGCAAGATGGTTTCATTTATGCAGATTCAGGAAGCATTAATATTTGCTGTGTTTGTGACATGAATCCACAAGAATCAGAAATATGTACCTGAGAGGTATAAAAAAGAGACAGGATTATCATTTTTCTATGATACACATTATCTAAGAACCACATTGTTCTTATATTTTTTTATTTATAAACTGAGATTTAAGTAACAATGTATATCTTTGTATATCTTTGTATTAAGTAACAATGGCATAATAACAGGCGTTATTCTCATACATCGGTACCTTTGTCCTCAGGTAAAAACCACTGTGCCTTGCTTACAGAAAAATATCAAAGGTTATAAAGGCTTAGCGTTGATAAAGTGCTGGTACTTTTCAAAACACAGTAGAGATGGGATGTGCTGCTCTTCTCCCCTAGTCTCTGTCTTGGGAATCTCATTCCCTTTCTGAACATCAAAACAAATCTGTAAAATTGTTGAAAAATCTAAAAACAACTAGTTCGACATCCTCTCAATGTTCACATCTTCGATTTCCTATTTCCTGTGGAATATTTCCATTTGGAGTGTTGCCAGCACCCCAACCTCCACCAACAGTCCATGGAGGCTTTATGCGGGTTTGGAAAGAGATTATCAGGAGAACAATTTGGCCTGATAGTCATGAAGAACAGAGCACTTGGCAGAGCAGTGACACCCAGAGGCCCCACACAGTGGCAGGGCTCTGGGGGTGCCCCTCTCCAGGATCTTGTGAACAACAGACCTATACAAAAGATGAGTAGAGTATGAACAAGTTTGTTGTGAAGTATATGAAGTTTATCCTCTGGGACCTCCAGAATTCACTAGACTTGGGTGGTGGTTTTATGTTCATGAAGAGGTGACGATAGAGGCCATATACTGAAAACAAAATCAGCTGTTAATATTGACTTAAACATCGTGATCAAAGGCTGGTGATACTTGGGAGAATATACTTACAAATGATTTTTGAGATTACTGTCCAATTTTTAAAAATAAAATGGATTTATAGTCTACAGTACGGATCTTTCTCAAACTCATTCCAATCTATTCCATACTTATCATCCCTAATTTCCTACAGAGTTGTATTGGTTCAGTTCAAGATAACAGTTATTATATATGTCTTCAAGGTGCCAAGCACTGTGTAGGGACTAAAGATACAAAGATGAATAAATCAGAATCCTTTCTTTCAAGGAATACCCAGAACAGTAGAAGAAACAAATATAAACAGTAATAATGCAACACAATACATATAATAATTCATAAGTGTACTTAGGACAGATATAAACCAGAAGTAAGAATGGTTCTCTGTGTGTGTGTGTGTGTGTGTGTGTGTGTTTTAGAATAGAGCATTTGATGAGTGAAAGGATTTAAGGAAGCCTTCATAGAGGAGGGGACTTTGAGGATGAATACAATGTGTTCTGTTAGAAGTAAAGAGGGTAGAAAAGAGCATTGCAGACTAGCCTAGCACTTGTCCACCTTTTTGTTTTTCCTTAATATTCCTTCTGTCCATGACCTCCTCCCTCCTAATTAACCATGCAAACCCTTTCCATACTTCAGTGCCAGTTTTAACTGCAACTCCTCCATATATCTTTTCTGGCCACTCCAGCTGAGGTGAGCACTTCTTTAGTTAGTGGCTGAAGGATACATTCAACAATTCATAATCTGCAGTGTTGGGATTTCTCTCTTATCATGATCCTGATGTGCATTTAAATCTTTTATTTACATTATTTCATTAACAAACTGTCAAATTCCTTTAGAGCTGGGATTGGTTCATAAAGCCTTCTCTGTAGTAACTGCAGAGCTTTGATTTAAAAACTGTATGTGAATTGGTTTGGGGACAAGGCCAAGAAAAATGATGTAGATGTACCTCAGATCTAGTGAAGTGTTGGTGTCTTAGTGGAGGTTTATGTTTTAGGATTCAGTTCTATTCCAGACCTTTACAGTTTTCATCAATTATTTTATAAATTAATTCTACATTCAGAATTATTCTTTCCATTGCACCTAGTTTACGCTTTCTTCGAATTAGAGCTTCCTTTTTATTGTGACTATTTATATGCTTTTATTTCCTAGCATACTATAAACATCTTCAGGTCACTGAATAAGTCCAATTTACATTTTATTCCCTACCATATCTTGCCAAGTATCTTCTACTACTAGTCAGGTGAAAATTGTCTGTTGAATTAAGTGATACAATATATGCACTGAACAAAAAGAATTATACCCAGGAATAGCATTACTGAATGCAGAGTTAAAATTTCATGATCATGTGGTAAATTTAATGAAGATTGTAAACATTTTTAATGGTTAGTGACACATTTTTCATTCAGACCTATTTCTCTATGCCACTCACCTAGCCAAGATTTGAAAATTTAACAAGGAAAATTTTTCATGCTTTTTAATATACATTTTCATATAGGTACACATATCCCTAAAGCAATAATGCTTCTATGAAGATGATATTCAATTAATATCATTTGTAAGAACCGTTAAGTCATCCACCATCCTTCACTTTCACTTTGCACTGGATCCACTTAAGAGTTTGTGACACAGATCTTAGAAGTACCTGCCATCTGAGGAGGTTCCAAGGAAGAGGTAAGCTGCAGACACCAAAGGTTCCCACCCCTGAACCCCTCAGGCTAAAAAGTTAGCAAGAATGAGACATTAGACAGATACTGAGAAGGAAGTGGTTACGGGACAGAGGAAAAATGCAATACCAAAGAAAAGGATGTGAGATTGAAGACAAGTTTTACCTGTAGCATAGTTGTATGTGATGAGCTTATCTGAATCTTTTGTTCATTTAAAATGCATTTCAGTAAGTAACCTCATCTTTATCTTTAGTAGAGCTCACACTGACATGTCTTTCATAGTTTATAAAACACCTCCAAGTTAATTAGCTCTTTTGATATTTACTATAGTTCATAAGTGAGAAAGTAGAGCCTTTAAAATATCATTTCCTTGTTCACTATCAGCTAGTTATTGTCAAGGCTAGTCTGGAGACATACTTTCAAATCAATGAGGAATTCCAATTTCCCAAAGAATGACTAAAAATCAATCTCATTATTGTAAATCCTGAATGAGTTTTCTGATTTAACATGTGAGGGTAAAAGCATCCAATTTTAGAAAAGCAAACTCCCACTTTTAAGTGGGACTGTGCAAAAGAATTGCCCCTCGCTTTGAACCTTGGCACTTTCCTTTCTTCTGTCTTAACTTGTTTTTGGTTTTATTAGATCCCCAAATCCCTTTTTTCTGGGAGGGATTAAAAGACTAATAGTATCTTTAATCCAAATACATGAAGTACTAACCTTTAAAGGTCCATCCCATAAAATGCTGATGTCTTTCTGCATGACCTTTTATGCTTGAACTCTAAGTCAACATATAGAGCAAGCCATTCAACTTGTTAATGTTACAAATCTCTTCCTTTCCAAAGGAGCGCCGGCATTCAAGGGAACATCACTGAAAAACCCTTTCCAGTTAGCCATTCAGAGTGGCCTGAGCAGCAACTGAGGGCATTTTACAGCTTTGTAGCTACACTCTGAATGCCATAAACACTTCACAGGCTTGCCATCAAATTTTGTTCATTATATAACATTTATTTTTGCCTTAATTGAGTTTACATACTGCTTCAGTAACATTCCATCAAGTTGACTCCAGTGCATATTGCAAGTAGTGAGACGAACTTGCTGGGAGAGGTAAGAGAGAGTGCAAAATGTCAAGTCAGGGCCAAAATAAACTCTAGAGTATACTGAAACATATAAGGAAGAACAGACCAGGCAGGAAATAATTAGATTCAATATAACACAGTGCTGAAGGGTCAACGCAGGAATTGGTGACATAATTGTACATACTTTTATAGGCACTTTAAGGCCCTGTAACTCTGTAATAGTGATTTCATTGCCTTCATTGCTGACTTGTTCAGTGTTATTATGAGTGCTATATCCCTTCTTAAGCACCATTGAAAGGCTAATATTCACATGTGTAGTATATACCCCCCCCCAAAAAAAAAAAGGATAAACACCTGTTTTAAGATTGTGGGAAAACTGCTAGAGAAGTGGGAGACTGGAATCTTCCTAACTTTAGAATTGTGACAGCATATAGTATTTCATTTATAAGGCCAAAACTACTCGAGTAAGGGATGAGCTTTGAAATATCTCTACAATAACAATATGTTATTGCTCCAATCCATTGATACATTGCCATTTTATTGACATGACATGAATTCTATGGCTTTTGTGATATGTGAATTTAAATTGTGGCAAAAGAAATACTAATTATGTCCCAATATCCAATTTCTCTTCTTTCCTTCCAATAGCAGACTTCTTTGGGAGTTTGAACTGGTAACATGGTTGTCTACACTAGAAATGGCATTTCCCCATCTCCCTGGCAGCTTGGTGTGGCCATATGAAAAAGTTAAGCCAAAAAATGTGAGTGGTGATGAATGCAACTTCTCCTTTCCTGACTTTCCCCTCACTGGGGAATTTCAACAACTGAAAAAAACTTGAAAACCATATGTTGAAGTTGGAAGACCTGCTGCACTGGCCCTGGACTGCTCACTTCAGAACTGTCTATGAAAGAGAAATAGGGGCACCCAGGTGACTCAGTCGGTTAAGCATCTGCCTTTGGCTCAGGTCATGATCCCAGGGTCCTGGGATCAAGGCCTATATCAGGCTCCTTGCTCAGCGGTGAGCCTGCTTCTCCTTCTCCCTCTGCTGCTCCCCCTGTTTGTGCTTTCTCTCTGTCAAATAAATAAATAAAATCTTAAAAAAGAGAGAGAGAAATAAACGCATATTCTATTTAAGCTGCTGAATAACTGTTAAAGCAGCTTCATGTGTTCCTTAACTAATACAGAGGTGCAGCCTGTGATCATGAGGCTGAATGCATTTCATCAGTCTAGAAAAGTATCAAAGGTACTCATCAACTTTGTGTTCTAACCAACACACCCTCACAGAATCAGACTTACAAGGCTAGAAGAAACCCAGTGGAATGCCATAATTCACAAAACAGAATTAGGTTTAAGAGAATTAACTTTTCTGAGGATAAATATCTTCTGCTAAAATAATGGATTCTTTGTTTTGAATATCTCTGCAAAGCAAAAGTGAAACATTTGTAAGACAAAATATTTCAAGTTAGTAATTATACCAGGTGCCATTGTCTTTTAAGTGAATTTATAAGAAATGACTTATTAACTAATAATTAAATTTAGAGTGTGCTACTCCCAACTAGATATTGAAATCTGGATCAGGGCCTGCCATTTAAACAGCTACTCACTATAGATTTGCTTACTTGGAAATACATAGATTGATATGTTTTTCATCCTATTCTTCTCCTTACAATTAGAACTTTTATACTAATGTATTCAGTTATATAGACCCCCAAAAGCATGTTTGTGCATAATACTTGAGATGCAAATATTAAAAGAAGACTAAACCCTACATACACCAAAAGTCTTATAAATTCATCCTTAATGATTATGGATTCTTGTCCATGTTTTCTTTTCCCTTAGTGGTATTAGTGAAAGGGATCCTTGATTCCCTTTCTTTGACTGGAATATCAATAGTCCATGGCTCTTAGAGTTTATATTCCTTTTCATTTTCCAAGAGAAAAAATAGGCTCTGAATGAGAATCTCACTTCCACCATTTATTTACCTAGTGTCTTTCGGGAAGTTATTTACTAAGCCTTGGGTTACTTATCAATAAAATTGAGGATTTTTAAAATTTGAGTACAGGTGATGCACAATGTTACACTAATTTCAAGTGTATAACATAGTGATTCAACAAGTTTATACATTATGTTATATTTAAAAGTGTAGTTACCATCTGTCAAAATTAAGGAGTTTTTAATGTTTACCTCACTGACTGGTCCCTGGTCTTGCTCCATTACTCTATTCTCCAGAAAGAGTTCCTTCTAATCATTAAATCAGATGGTCTCTTCTCTGCTCAGATGCCTTCACTGACTTCTCATCTCATTCAGAATAAGAGCCATTCCTAACAATAGCCTCAAAGGTCCTGGAAGATCTGTAGACTTCTGTCTTACCCCATTTTCTGTCCCACTTTCTCCTTTGCCAGCCCAATCCCACCACACTGGCTACTCTGCTTGTCTTTGAACAGGCCAAGAAAATGCTTTCTTCAAAACCTTTGCACCTGCTAATTCTCCACCAGGAATGCTCCTTCCCTGGAAGATGCCCCTTCAAGATCTTCAGGTTTCTGCTCCAGTGTCAGTGTTTTGAATATTTTCCATCATTGCCTCATATAAAACAGCAATCCCCTCTCCACCTCCACGAGTACTATCCCTTTTACCCAGCTTTATTCTTCTCTATAGCTCCAATAAGGGCAGGGATTTGTTTTGTTTACTGCCATATCCCCAGCATTTAGAACAGTATCTACAGCATAGTAAGCATATCATAAACATTTGTTGAATGAATGTGTTGTTGGGAGATTAAATGAAAGCATATAAATTACTTAGGGGCATGGAACAATATAAGGGCTCAATAAATGGTAGCTCTTATTTTTTTATCTCTATCATAATGACAGCTGCTTGCTTTCCTGGATTCCTCCTTGCTTAGCTATTAGGATAATTCTACAGAGATTTTTAAATAATTTCTTTACAGCTCAACTTTTCTCATATTTGTAAACTGGTTTAAAAAATGCACAATAGATTTACAAGACAATGTAGTATGACTTCATGATTATCTTTTACTGAACAGAAAAGAGTAATTTTTTAAATTTCAAAG
This sequence comes from Leptonychotes weddellii, assembly GCF_054177405.1. Lineage (NCBI taxonomy): Eukaryota > Metazoa > Chordata > Mammalia > Carnivora > Phocidae > Leptonychotes > Leptonychotes weddellii. The sequence continues at coordinate 130,107,932 of NC_138372.1, forward strand.
TGCAATCCTGCCCATAAGATCCAGTATTTACAATATTTTTTGATTGAAGACGAAGTGTTTTAACATCCCTATCCTAGTAAACAGAGATATTATTCAAGGTCTTAGTTACTGAAACCTACTATTAAAAATTAGAGCATTATATTTTCAGAAATACCTAAATTAGTTATTTTAAATCCATGCAAGTAAATGCCAATTAATTTTGTGGGGGGTTTTTTGTTGTTTTGTTTTTGGTTTTCTTTTTTATTTTTTTTTAAAGATTTTATTTATTTATTTGACAGAGAGAGACACAGCGAGAGAGGGAACACAAGCAGAGGGAGTGGGAGAGGGAGAAGCAGGCCTCCTGCAGAGCAGGGAACCTGATGCGGAACTCGATCCCAGGACCCTGGGGTCATGACCTGAGCCGAAGGCAGACGCTTAACAACTGAGCCACCCAGGCGCCCCTTGTTTTTGTTTTTTAGTAGATCATAATCTACTTTGAAGTTGGAGAAAGGTATTCCGATTTAAGGAAATGGAGAAAGATTATAGGGGGAAGGAAAAGAGGAAATATTCAATGAAACTATTCATTGAATAAATGAATCTAATTCAGTAATTTCCAGCTGAAGGAACTTTCCCCACCCCCATGAGGATATCTGGCACTGTCTGGAGATATTTTTGGTAGTCATAGCTGGGGGCAGGGCAGTGCTTCTGGCATTGAATAGGTAGAGGCCAAAGATGAAGGATGTGGGATGCAACTAAACATCCTACCACGCACAGGACAGCCCTTCTACAAAGAATTGTCCTCCCCCAAATGTCAACAGTGCTGAGACTGAGAAACCCTAATAATCCAACCTTTTGCAGTCCCGTTAGCCGACCTGATATTCAGTCTGTTTGCAAAATTACAGCACAGCAGCAGTGTCTGTGCTGATTAGCCTGAGCCCTATCAGCTGGTTAATATTTTGAAGATGACTGCCGATCATGAATTGACTCAAGGTTACCCAACGATCTAATGGGAGAAATGAAACAGGGATCTATGTCTTCAGATTCTAATCATTCCTTCTCTTACTGCAATGCTACTTCATGCAACTTGTCGAGCTCAGTGGTATTATTATGTGCTTTTTTGCAAGAAGGTAATAGCTTGGCATTGGCCTCATATGCGGAGGGGAAAAAAAACCTTGAGAAAGAAGCTTGTTTTGTTTTTATTGACTTGTTCTCTGGTCTTCTGCTCTACCACTGTGTGCTGCACACAAACAGAATGAAACAAATGAGTATTCTTCACTTCTCTGAACTTTGGCAACGTCAGAAAAAGGTCTGGTCCTTGACCATCTTGGCTCCTCTCTGCAAACATGACTTTCTGTGCTCTGCTTGTGTTAAATAGATTTCCGTACTGCAGTGTGTGTTCTTTTCTTGATTGTGACAAGCTGTGGAAATGGGATTTTATGTCTTTTATGGTTTCATTTACTAGGTAACTCCTAAGTATGGAATTATATTTCACACATATTAAGGGGTGAATGAAAACCCTCTTGCTGATTAGACCCTCAAGTCTGTTAATAATGCCTTGGTTCCATCAGCAGCTGTTCATCATGTTTGAGTGAGAGTACCATTCTTTCTAATTCTTAAGAATCAAATCTTTCTCTAAAATAAATTGAAAATAAATTTCTAGTACTCAACTCATTCTCATCTCCCTGTTCAAAGCACATTTCAATTTGTTGTGATTAGTATCCTTGCCCCAAAGGATCTTGCTGGTAATGGAAAAATATTAAAGGGTTTCAAAGAAAGAGCTGCAGAATGAGATTTGGGATATAGGTTATCAGGGGGAGAAAATATAGTAAAGCATTTGGTTCAGGGCCACATTTCCTAGATGAATTCATCAGTTTAATTTATTAAATACAAGTTTTGTTTTGTTGTTGTTGTTTTTTTTTCCAGTGGTTTTTATTTTTTTTTCCCAGTAGGGTTTTAACCAACAGTTTAGAACTGAGGACTAAACCCATCTCTCAGTAATACTCAAGACTACCAAGTGCCCTTTCTAATTGTATTCATTCTTTCTTTTCAGTTTCTACTGCCACTGCTTAGTTGAGGTTTCTCTTACTACTGCATTGCAATAGCTTTATAACCTTCCACCTCCCAGCCTGCAAGACTTTCAGCTGTAAACTCCAGCCTAAGAGCTAAAATTCTCTGCCATATTGGTAACAGTGACCTCATGGAAGGCACAATCTTGTTGTTAACTGTTGTCCATCTCCCCATATCTGATATTTAGTAAGCCCTGCCATCAGTGTGCACATGTATTTCCAGAGTCTTATCTCTTCATAGCCCACTGTAGGAGAAGCTGTGTTTCACAGACAGTTAAAAATACCCCAGGAAAGTCCAGTGTTCTCCAGGCAAGGGACTACTTGTCCTTCCAGTCAGCCAGCTGTCCTGATGCTAAAAATCATTGCTTTATTCAGTGGGGACCTCCCCAGTTGGAACACATCATAGTTTATTGTTTCTGGTTTTGTGTTTTTGTGCCTTGACAAAATTTCCTAGGAATCATAGTATGTAGACAATTAGGTCTTTCATTTCTTGCTCATATTCTAATGCTGATTGGGTACAAATCTTATATATATTTCATTCTCATTCTTTTTTTTCCTACTTGATTTGCAAAATGTTGTTTAGAATTTGTGTTCATAGGGATATCAGCCTGTCTGTTTGTTTATTTGTTTTTGTAATGTCTTTGTCTCATTTTGGAATCAGAGTAATGCTGACCTCACAGAATGAGTTGGGATGCTTCCCATATTCTGGAAGAGGTTTATAGAATTGATATTATTCTTGTTTTCTTAAATGTTTGGTGAAATTTACCAGTGTGGCCTTTAGGGCCTGGAAGTTTCTTTGTGGGAAGGTGATCTGTAAAGTCAGCTATTAGCATTTTGTGTCTTATTTTCCTGATCACTCTGGCTAGAATTTTAAATTGTATTTATCTTGAAGAATTAGCTTTTGATTTCTGTCTATTATTTTTGTTTTTTCTTTCATTGATTCCTGCTCTAATATTCATTCTTTCCTCCTGCTTACTTTGGATTTAATTTGGTTTTTTTTTAATAGACTTTAATTTTTAGAGCATTTTTAGGTTACAGAAAAATAATTGAGCAGAAGGTATGTACATTTCCCCCTAGCTTCTTAAGGTGGAAGTACAAAGACATTAATTTAAGGATCTTCTACTTTTCCAAAACAGGCTTCAGAATACAGCTTTAGATTGCATCATGCAGATGGTGCAAAAGTTAGATGAGAAAATTCTTCCCAGAAATTATTTGCATAATACTGTTACTTATTTCTAAGCCATTTGGTTGATTATATATGTTTACTGTCATGATTTTTTTTATCATTACAAAGAATCAACAGAAATAGTAAAATAGGTTTTATGACAAAGCCTGGCAGGGACAGAATTTCCTTCCCACTCATCTTCTCTCAGCTGCATTCAAATTAAACATTCCTATATTTACAGATAGATTGCTTTGATGGGACTAGTGTGATCAGTAGATTTTCTTTTAAACTATTTTTATTGATAGAGGATATAAAACTAAGAGAAAACTGAGCCTAAGATGAAAATTAAGGAAGCTGTACATCCCGCCATCCTATTGAAGATTTCTCCATTTTTTTAAAAAATGAGAATTTGTAGAGAAAATGGCCTTTCTTTTCTACTTCAAGAGAGCACATTTCCCCCCAAAGACCTAGAAGTGGCCAGGCATGAGTCTGCGCTTGCAATGGTGTGCCTAAATAGAAGGAAAGGGACATAAAGAGAAAATAAAATAGTTCATGACTCATGTTTCCTTTGACTGAAGAAAATTTAATGCACTCTATGAGGTAGTATATAGATGGAATCAAATGACTTGGGGAAAAATTGTGTGTGTGTGTGTGTGTGTGTGATGTGGTGTGTTTGCATACCCACTACCTGACACTTAACAATCAGCAAATATTTTAGTGGCAACTAGCAGAGTTCTTTTTCCTTTAGTATCAGCACACCACATCTAATAACCTGCCTTGTGGTCTGTTGGCTAGCTCCCAGCCCTCTTCTATGGAGCCAGCAAGAGTTTTCTTGGAGCAAATCTCTCCTTGCTTATTTCAGAATGTTCCCCTCCCTTTTTGAAGCGTAGGCCTCCAATTAGAAAAGAAAAAAAATGTAAGCCTTGCTAAATGTATCATTGTAAATACAATAGAGTCTTTAGTAAAGCTCTGTGTTCTGAATTTTGATAAAACAAATCGTGTAATGCAGTGTAAGCAATGATTTTTAATAGGTTTGGAAAAAATAGTATAAACAATGACATGAACACTTAAATGTATGTTGTTGTTTTTTTTGTGGGGGTCATTACTTTTTCCACACTAGAATGTTCCAAAATATTTCAAGAAATAATCACATTGAATTTTCAGTCAACAGTTTGTCTTAGCAATTAACCTTTTCACTTATTCACAACCACTTGTCAAGTATTTTTATCAATAATATTTATTTCAGTATTATTTGCATTATCTTTTCATCCTATCCTTAGCTGGACAGCTTTTTAAATCTCCCTACAAGCAAGCTCTGTTTTCCTTCAGTAATTAAGCAGACATTTACTATGTTATTTTCTGACTGACTGCCCTGAAATAGCAAATATCTGTTATCTGATCTTGGAAGAGACTCATCTCTTCTCCCTTAACATCAGCATTGTCTGCAAGCATAGCAAAATCAGCCTTGTTTTTTCATTGTTCTATTTAATGGAAATGTCTATTTTATAGAATAAAAGTGACCATGGCAACATGCAGTTGCAAAAGCAATGCCCAGGAGGTGGCGGCAATTTTCAGCATTTCAGTCCATTTCCTCTCATTAAAATATACCTTATATCTGCCCTTTTTACTGTTTAACTAGCTCAGCGATTCAGTATTTTCTTAATGTACCTCTTACCACCCGCCACTTCCCATTTTTCCCTTCCCCTTTCCTTTCTTTGTTACTCTGGACCGAGAAACCCCTTAGGGTCCCTGTGCAGGGTTCATGCCTGTCTCGTCAGCCTGTGAGCAGCTCCCGCTCCAAGTGCTCATCTAAGAACTTGCCAGAGCTTTGAGCTATTTGTAGTCTCTCTTTTACTTCAATGTGCCAGCCCTGTGACAAATGGTTTTGGGTTTTAGTATATTGAGTGACCATCATTCTTTTCACAGGGAAAATTTAAGCAATGCTACATTTATTTCTTGACTACTGACTGCTGTTTTTCCTCAGAATAGCTAATAATTTCTAAATAAATTTTATTGATTATGTCTTTATCTTTTGTCACACAACCCACTCTTAATATTTTTAGCATTATAAATATATATCAAATGGCTAATATTTTTCTGATATATATATGTGTGTGTGTGTGTGTGTTTGTATAGGTAAATAATGTGAAAATAGAAAACATATATATTGGTCTCTACTCTGAGTTCCTGGCATAGAGCTCCTAAAACCCTTATAACTTCCTAAGTGATGAGAACACTAGGAGCATCTTCTGTTCTAATATTTGGTATTTAATATTCGTTCTTGACAAAGAGCTCCTAAAACCCTCATAAGTTTCTAGGAGCACTAGGAGCATCTTTTGTTCTAATGAGGTGAATCTAGATGGGCTCCTGGATGGGGGCTGCTCAACAGAAAGACCAAGCCATGATTAGAAGCTTGGAATTTTCAGCCTCACCTCTTATCCTTTAGAGAAAGGGAAGGGGTTGGAAATGGAATTTATAAGTGATCATGCCTATGTGAGGAAGCCTACATAAAATGCCAATAGTCTGGGATTTGGAGAGCTTGTAGGCTGTATCCATCCACGTACTGGGAGGATGACACACCCCAATTACACAGGGACAGAAACTCCTGCACTTGGGACCCTCCCAGAGTTCACCCTGTGTATTTCTCCATCTAGTTGTTCATGTCCTTTAATGAACTGGTAAATGTAAGTAAGTATTTTCCTGAGTTCTGTGAGCTACTCTAGCATTTTAATCGAACCCAAGGAGGTGGTCCTAGGAACGTCAGATTGGTAGCCAAGTCTGACAGAAGCTGTGGGTTAGTAACCTACTACTTTAATTGGCATCTGAAGTGAGGGGCATTCTCATGGGACTAAGCCCTTAACCTGTGGGATCCTAAACTACCTCCAACTTGATAGTCTTAGAATTGAATTAAACTGTAGGATACCCAGCTGGTGTCACAGAATTGCTTGTAGTGAAAATTCAAACATCTGGGTCAGAAGCACTGTCAATGTGGTAGTTATATGACAGTAATGGAGAAACAGGGGAGGAAGGACGGAGGTTTTCTGACAGAGATTTTTTCTAAGGACATGCTAGTAATCACCTTTCTAACAAAAGGTTTTGAGAGTTAATTAAACCTTGGTGGCTTCACAAAGGAAGAGTTTCTCTTTGTTCTTTATCTACCAAGAGCTCAAAAGTTCATGTGTTAAATATTTGAGTCTTTTAAGAGAGAGGTAAATACCAATTATTTACGAGCATGATTCTCCTGACCTATTACAGTTATTCTGAAACCATGTTTTTCAAATATTTTGGGGGGTTGCAGAGCCATCCTTTTTTCTAAAGGCAAGTATATTACACACACACACACACACACACACACACACATACTCCTAATACAGCAAAATGGAGCAGGAATGCTCCTGTTGAAGGGAAAGAGGTTCACAGACTTTCTGCTGGCTTCCACTTACCCAAACCATTCCAGAAAGTGGCCTCTGAGATACCATCAGGGATCCCAGAATTCTACAGAATAGAGTTTGAAAATCACCATTTTAGAATACTCCTTAAGAGTCCTAGAGTAGGGGCGCCTGGGTGGCTCAGTTGGTTGAGCAACTGCCTTTGGCTCAGGTCATGATCCTGGAGTCCCGGGATCGAGTCCCGCATCGGGCTCCCTGCTCGGCAGAGAGTCTGCTTCTCCCTCTGATCCTCCCCCTCTCATGCTCTCTGTCTCCCATTCTCTCTCTCAGATAAATAAATAAAAAATATTTAAAAAAAAAAAAAAAAGAGTCCTAGAGTAGGGGGCGCCTGGGTGGCTCAGTCGGTTGAGCGACTGCCTTCGGTTCAGGTCATGATCCCAGGGTCCTGGGATCGAGTCCCACATCGGGCTCCCTGCTCTGCGGGGAGCCTGCTTCTCCCTCTCCCACTCCCCCTGCTTGTGTTCCCTCTCTCGCTGTGTCTCTCTCTGTCAAATAAATAAATAAAATCTTTTTAAAAAAAAAAAAAAGAGTCCTAGAGTAGGGACCCCTGGGTGGCTCAGTCAGTTAAGAGTCTGCCTTCAGCTCAGGTCATAATCCCAGGGTCCTGTATCAAGTCCCAAATTGGAGCCCCCTTCTCCCTCTGCCTGCCCCTCTCTCGCTCTTGCTCTCTCTCTCTGACAAATAAATAAATAAAATCTTTAAAAAAAAGAGTCCTAGAGTAAATTTAAATTGCATAAATACCAGACAAAAATAGAGAAAAAGTCTTATTAAACAACTCAAATGGCTTTAAGATCTAGTCATGTCAAGATAAACTCTATTTCCTAGCAGACAAGTATTATGCTAGTCCTCACATCTTTGTAACTCCTGGGGCAGCATCCTCTGTAAGGAGTAGGCAGTCCCAAATGTCATTTCATGATTGAGACCCAGAGTATGAGTGAGCTGCTCAGCATAAAATAGAACTTTCATTTCCTTCAGGTCCAAAGCTCTCCACGTTGGCTGCAGGTCAGCATTACCTGGCAAGCTTTTAAAAAATACACAAACATAGGCCACACTTATGTATAGTTTAATCAGACTCTGAGAATTAGGCCTGGGTAGCCCTGTTTCTAGAATCCATCCTCGGGTGATGTTTATGAGATTCCAGAGTACGGCACAAAGAACCCCTGATTTCCCTTTTTCTGTTTTCAAAAGAATATATAGTTGACCCTCCCAGGAGTTAGAGGCACAGAGTCCTGTGCAGTTGAAAATGCCCCAAAAACTTTACTAATAGCCTACTGCTGACTGAAAGCCTTACTGATAACATAACAGTCAATTAACATATATTTTGTATAAGTATTGTATACTGTATTCTTACAATAAAGTAAGCTAGAGAGAAGAAACTGTTATGAAAATCACAAAGAAGAGAAAGTGTATTTACAGTCCTATACTTTATTTATTTAAAAAAATCTGTGAATGAGGGGGCCTGCATAATTCAACCCATGTTGTTCAAGGGTAACTATATCTCTAGTTGAACTTCTAACTTTTCAACTCCCCAAAGTTGAATTGTTTTCCTCTGGCCATTTGCGTGAGGAGATAGACCCACAGCCTGTTGGGCATTATGCCACACCTAAAATGAATTAACTCCTCTAAAGTAAAAACATGGATGTCAAAAATAAAAGTTATTTGCCAAAGCCATGCACATTATACTTCTTTAAGCTGTAGGGATTGTTGTCTCAAAAAGGCAGCCTCCGTGTTAAAATAGAGAAAAAAAAATTATATTCTAGTAGTTAAATATGTTTTGTAATAGACTTGGTTTAAGGGGGAAAATTTAATTATAAAATTCTATAATTGTTTGTTTATTGTGTAGGCTTTTAAAATTTTCCTCTGTGTAAAATCTTAGCACTTTGTTTTCCTTGTTCTGTCCTAACCATTTCTCCCTTCCTTCTTTCCTTCCTTCCTTCCAACCAATATGATTGTGTTTTTCCTCTACTTTCAGATTAAGACTTTCCTTATCTGGCTTATATTGCTCTCTCTCTCTTTTTTTTTTTTTTTGGTATTTTACATATAAATATAAATGAAGTGCCTTTCTAAAACACACTTGTTTAAAACTTTTCATTAGGGTTCCATTGCCTTTGGGAAAAGTCCAAACTCATTACCATGAGACTCAAAGCTGGACTTGGTCTGGTCTTGCTCATCCCGCTCCTTCCATTCCAGCCTCCCTGAACCACTTCCAGTTTCTCCAGCTCTGAGCCATTTCGTTCTATGTGCCTTTGCTCATTTGCACCAACTCAAACTTCTTATGGTTTCCTGAACATGCCAGAATATTTAAAACCCTAAGCCTCTGTATATGCTGTTCTTCTCTGTGTTAAAAGCACTTCCCCAAATCTTTGCCTAGGCAATTCTTGGTCATCTTTCAAGACAGCTCAGGCTGCATCTCTTCTCTATCCTTTCTAAGTCTGCTATCCTCCAACTTCAGCGGGAACTGTAAATTACTTCCTGTCACTTTGCTTCAATTATGTATTTGTGAAGTTATTGCTTTACTGTCTCTTTACCTTGGTATATTTCAAGCTCCCTGAAGGCAAAATTTCTGTCTCTTTTATTCATAATGATAGCTCTGGCACAAGGACCATGCCAAGCTCAAAGAAAACTCATTCATCTATTGACTTACCAAAATTTTTGAGTGTCTAATTGTGCCAAGCACTTTTCTAAGCCCTTATGATATAAAAGTGAACAATATAGACAAAAGCTCTGCCTTTATGAAGCTCACATGCTAGGAGATTAAAAATAAAAATCACACATATATCAGATGGTGACAAATTATGCATAATAAATATTTATTGAACATATGACCACCCTTTCCTGGGTACATTATAACCTGTAGTTATTTCTAATCAGACCCTAGTTCCCTAAGGGTAGATTTAATGTTATTAGTTCCCCTCTATCTAACACAGAGCTTGATATATATAAAAAAGAACCTACCTATTTTCCTGCAAAAGCAGTAAAGAACTGTTCTGACAGTAACATTTTATAAAAAGAATCTCTTACCATCTTTGGAAATGCAATTGACAGGGACCTAAAAGTATAGCTATTCTTGTCATGTCTTCATTTAGAACGATGGTGTTCTTTCTTCTAAATAGCATTTGACAATTTACAATGAACTCTTATATTCTTTTTATTTTACTTTATTTTGTTGGATTCAATATGGATGATGCCTTTCTAAAATGTCCTTATCATTCCCTCCCTCTAAGTTTTTCCCCTCATGTTCCTTATTAAATCCTTGGAGGTTAAAAATCTGACAACTGCATATGGACTGGATGATCTTGCCCTTAAGACAGTTGTGATGACAGAGAACCACTGGATTCCTGTCCTGTGTTGGGACAAACAGACTCTCTGTCCCATGAATTTAGACCTGGCTCTGAGAGGCAGCATATTGTAGTCTGTATATGATGGAACTCTAAGTAACTGGGAGCTGTGGGACAAGAGGAGAGAATTGAGAAGTTTGAGGTCATTGAAGAGATGTACATGGGAAAGAGCACAGAGAAATTAAAGGAAAAGAAGCAAATAGATCTGGGAAGTAAGAGAGGACAGGTCAAGTAGGGGAAATAGTGGTAAAGGCTGGGTTTGGAGGTGCTGGGAAGAGATGAAATCTTGGTGTCAAAATGCTGCAGGCTGTGCTGAGTGCCTTTATCATGGGCTACCATTTGGGTAAATATAAGGATAAAGAAAATGTTAATTGTTTTTGTTTCTTTTCATGGCTTCACTAATCAGTTTTTTCTCCCCATCTAAAAAAAAGAGACATTTTATTTTATTCTTTTGTTCTAGGTAGTCTCAGCAAATTGAATAGAGTTTTGAACTAGCTTTGTCAGTGTGAATAGTTATTAAATATTAACATGTTGAGGCAATTTCCTTGTCATTCTGGGAACAATATAGGCCAGGTCTATCTGTCAAGGTTAATTGCAGTTAAATAATGTGTTTATAATTTCCTGGAAGAGGTGCTTATAAACTTGCATAACCGATCTAGAAATAGCATTGTAATTCCTAATTGTATTAATAATTTGTATTATTTACATGGTGACTTCTACATGAGGCTATTAAAACACATTAACTCTACCAACTCATTTGCAATCTGAATATGGAAAGTTATTGGACAGGAAGAATTATAGTAAGAATAACCCAACATAAAATGTAATAATGTCAGAGGTTCGTATTTATCAAGTCCTTGGGCCATATACATGTAGTATTAGTTGGTCTTTATATCAACCTTCTTTAGCAGGAAATCTACTCCAAATTCATAGGTGGATATGATTTATTGACATCTTTTAAAATTCCCATTGACTAGAATTCTGGAATTACAAGGGATCTTAGAAATTAATCTGGCTCCTAATTTTATAGATGAGAAAATTAAAGCCCAGATAATTTAAATGATATGTCTAGGACACATATTTTTGTTTATTCATTTGTTTAATTTTTTTTTAGATTTTTACCTCTTCCACAAAGCATTTGTATAGCTAACATACAACGAGAGCAAAAATCAATTTCCTGAATCTTAGAGTTCTTTGTATATTAAGACTTATGTCCCTACCCTATCTACCCTCATCATCCAGAAGAAGACCATCTGCAATATATAAAAGCATTATCCTTCATACCCACCCAGAGGTTTATTTCAAACCCAATCCCTACATTTCTGACCTTAGTTCTATGTTTTCCCACATTTTCTGTTATTCTTACTCTTACTTCTTATTCTAAACACTACACATATGCCTCAGTCTCTCTAATCTTAGGGTTAGAGGAGTTACAAACTCCACCCTTTTTCTTTTTTATTTATTTATTTTTTTAAAGATTTCATTTATTTATTTGAGAGAGAGAGAATGAGAGACAGAGAGCATGAGAGGGAGGAGGGTCAGAGGGAGAAGCAGACTCCCTGCCGAGCAGGGAGACCGATGCGGGACTCGATCCTGGGACTCCAGGATCATGACCTGAGCCAAAGGCAGTCGCATAACCAACTGAGCCACCCAGGCACCCCCTCCACCCTTTTTCTAAAGCCATCATCTAGCTACTGTTGGATCTCTTACCTTCCTTCTCAATTAACTTTCTGGAAAAAATCCCCCATCTGCTCCAACCTACTACAGTCCAGTTTCTCACTACTCCACTGGTGCTCCCCTTTTTAAGGACAACAAGCAACCTTCAATATCCAAGTCAAATGATTCTTACAGTCCTTACTTAAATGGAAAGATAAGTCTTGCATTTCCAGGGCTGAGCATAGTGCTTGGCATAAAAATGCACTCAATAAATCTGTCACAATCAAATAATGAATGCAAAATATTAGAATTTCAACATTACAAGAGATGAATACGATGAACACACATGCATTTCAAAGTGTTCACTCTAGTTCACTCTAACAAAGGAGTGAATTCTTAGGAAGGGTTTATGAAAGAAGCAAGAGGGACCTGTGGTGATTTATTTGGTGTACTCTTTGGCTGTCTCACACATCTCCTCATAAGCTATGAGGTTAGGGCCTTTTTTTCTCTTTCTTTTTTTAGATGCTGCAAAGCTGAACATAGTTGTGGGTGGCATCTGAAGTATTTTTTGGTATACTTAGGAAGGCAATGAAAGGAGGCCTGGCCATCCTTACTGTGCAGAAGGAGCCTGTTCCCAGGTGTGAATGAAATCCTTAATCATAGTGAAAATAGTGGACTTCTTTGCCCAAAGTTTGATTTTTTGGAATTAGAAAAAGTTTTTGGTATACTTAGGAAGGCAATGAAAGGAGGCCTGGCCATCCTTACTGTGCAGAAGGAGCCTGTTCCCAGGTGTGAATGAAATCCTTAATCATAGTGAAAATAGTGGACTTCTTTGCCCAAAGTTTGATTTTTTGGAATTAGAAAAAGTTGTCCTAAGTAAGTCAGGTCACAAGTCTGCTATTTTGTGCTGCAACGGTTGAGCTTTATTTACCCAACAGGAGGAAGAAAAGCCACTGTCCTCACTTAAATGTGAAGGTATAGGCAAAACAGTTAAACAGAGACATATAGGAAAGAGCTTCTCAAAATTTTTGGACCTTAAAAACAGCAACAGAGGGGAATAAATATGTATCCCTCAAACTTAGAAACATAGTCCTAAAAGTTTCCATTGAATTTATGAATTGTCTTTAGAGCTTCATGCTTTATCTTAAGAATTTATGGGGTTTGGGCATTCTGACTCATGATCTATGCAATTTAGTTTTAGTATAAAATATGCTTTAGAAAAATGCACTACTCCTGTGGATCTGTAAGCCCTCTGGTAAATGTACCTACCATGAGAATAAGTTTACCCTGGATTAATTGCATTAAGGTAACTTTGCTATGACAGAATACTCTTTCATTTTAACTTCATCCCACTGAATGATCCCCTGGAGGCCTGAAAGTGTTCTACAGCCAAAACACTGATGTATTGCAGCTAACTTTATAGATTTATTGAACCACAGGAGGTGTTACCTACTTTACCATAATACATAAAATGAGATTCTCTAAAATTGCATATCCTATTAAACTTTAAACCCATTCCGTACAACTATATTACATTTTACTCCGTCTTTTCTGTTCTGTGGTAAGACTAAGCAGTTTCTTCTAAAGTATATAGAGATTATTTATCTAGATAAAAGTAGAATTAGCTTGTTTTTAAATCCAAAACAAAGAGGAAATAGGATATAGTTATTTAGTAATTAATGCCATATCATTTTCCTTGGAACACATTTCCTTCTGTGAAGATTTTCCTGACTCACAGGAAGTATAAGGCAAAGGAGACCATCTTGTGGAGGATCGTACCCCCTTTAAACTTCATGGTTGACCTAACTCCTCTGCAGTATATTAACACATAGATTTTTTTCATGAGTGTTCAAAGCAGTGTTATTCACAATAGCCAAAACTCTAAAACAATCCCAATGTCAATCAACTGGTGAAAGGATAAACAAAAACAATACATCCATATGATAGAGTACTTTTCAGCGGGGAAAAGGAATAGAATCCTGATACATGCTACAACATGAAGCAACCTCAAAAACATTGTGCTAGGTGGCAGAAACCAGACAGAAAAGACTATATATTTTATAATTCCATCCGTATGGACTATCCAGAAGAAGGAAATCTATAAACACAAAGAATAGATTACTGGTGGCCATGGACTGGGGCTGAGAAAGGGAAGTAACTCCAAATGGGCACAAGGAATTGTGGTGATGGTGGTACTACTGAGAAATCTTACTAACAATTGTTGAATTGGACCCTTAAAAATGAGTGGATTTTGTGGTAGATAAATTATACCACAATAAAGTTATTTTTAAAATTCTGTTTCAAGAACCAACTCAAATAATACCTTCACTAGGAAGACTAGGAAGTCTAATCTCTCCTCCCAAACATCTTTTGTGCCCCAACTGTACCTTTTATCTATCAGCCATGGAATTGTCAGAGTTGCGTGTGTTATTATGTATATGTTATGATCCTAGATTATAAGAGCAGAGACTACTTTTTCATAAGACCAGGGCCTAGCATAGCGTCAGAAACACAATAGGTATTTTTGTAGTGTTTGATGCATTTTAGCTAAAAAACTAATCCCAATGTCTAATTATAGGCCACAATGAATTTAGAATAACTTAAAGAGAATTTTTCCCTTTTAACAAAACATTTATGATATTAATATTCAGCTTTTGGAAGGAACCATGGTATAAGGGAATCTGAACTCCTTTTCTAGCATGCTTTTGTTCTTTATTATAGATTTTCCTTGGTGATGACAGATATATGTGTCAAATATATTTCCCAGAGTTGATGATCATGAAGCTTATCTTTCATTTCTAAAGATGTGACTTACTTTTTTACCCAATGTATATGTGTGTGTGTGTGTGTTTTCTTATCCCTTCTTCCCCTTCTTTCTTCTTCCCTCAGCATTCCCTCAACGTCTTCCCTCTGGATTAGAAGAGAATATTTAATATGACTGTGTAAAAAAAGTATCTTTTTATACAATAACTCATTGAAGATACCCTATTCATTACATTGAAATCAATATTGGCAGGAGAAAACTGGTCTTATAGATGCTCCACTTTGAGAGAAAGAGAAGACCTAGGGCTTTTTCCTTCAATATACAATCACTAGATCTCTGCACTGGCCTTCAGGGGAGAGAACATAGTCACCGCTCAGAGATGCAAGGATCTGGGTGCTCCTCCTGATGTAGCCAATACCCTGAGGACAAGTCAGGAGGTAGAAAAAAACCTTTGAGGGAATAGTGAGGGGAGAGAAATGAGAAGGGGATTCAGAGAAAAGAAGCAGGAAATCCTAAAGAACCACCAAGGTGAACCATACAAGGATTATGTTGTATGTACATATAATTTTGAGTAGAAAATACCCAATCTGAGACCAAAGGGAGCAGATCCTCTCTTATCTTTTACTTCTTAAAAGAGAAAACAGAAGCTACTGGACTAGTACCAACCCAATGCTTCCCTACCCCAGGATATACAAGGACTGCCCTCACTGCTAGTAGTTTAGGCAGTGATTGAAGATGCAGTAGGAGGGGACCAACAGGCAATAGTATTTTCAGGCAGCAGTAGTTTTTAAAGAAAATACTGTTTGTTAAGAAAAAATAAATACTCCAAACTGGCCTCTGTCATATTTAAAACTACCCTATCTGTGTATGTCTGTTAGCAATGGTTTCTTTTGGAGAGTAGAAATGAATTAGGACAGGGATATGGAAGACATTTCTGTATATGTAAATATTTCACAAGGAAACATTACATTTTTTTGTCAAAGTAAACATGTTATAAAACATTTTTAGAAAAGGTTGATGTTTTCTAAAGGGAACCTAGAAATGAACACTTGTAGTATTTAGTCATATCCTTTTTATTAAAATGAAATACTACGTTATTTCAAAGTCAAACCATGTGGGAATAATGCCACAAACAAATGTGTATTAAGTACTTATCATTTGTTCATTCATGTAATGAGACAGTACTGAAGGATATGGTTTTGTCATTAAGTTGCTCCTTGTCTAGTTCAGGAGACAGACAAGCAAAGCAGCAATAAAAGTATCTTATGGAAATTATTATGTGGACACAGTGGAGGGATATCTAACTCAACCTGAAAGTATCAAAGAAGACTTCTGGAAAGAAATGACTTCGTCTGAGTCTCCAGGAATAAATAGCAAATCAGTGATGTTGGTAAGGGAGGATAGTCAGACAAGAAAGAACCTGAAGACAAAGGATATTGTGTTTTAGAACCAAAAGGTTTTGTGGGTACAAGGTACTAAGGAGTAGAGACCTTCTGCTCCTGAGCCCTTCCTCCTTCCACCTTCCTCTTCCCTCTCCTTCTCTTCTCCCTTAAAGTTAGGAGAAGGGCACCTGGGTGGCTCTGTCGGCAAAGCTTCAACTCTTGATTTTGACTCAGGTCTCAGGGTCGTGAGATCAAGCCCCATGTTGTGCTCTGCGCTGAGCATGGAGCCTGCTTAAGATTCTCTCTCTCCCTCTCCCTCTGCTCCTCCCCCACCCCCTGCTCACATGTGGGTCCTCTCTCTCACTCTCTCTCTCTCAAAAGTAAATTAATTAATTAATTAAAGTTAGGAGAGAGTTGAGTATTTTATATATTTAATAAGCCAGTAAAGAGATAAAGGTAAAAATACCAAAGAGAGGGAAGGAATACATTATGAAGAGATGTCTACCTTTTTGAGAGGCAGAAAAGCTCAAAGCAGGGCAGGCAGGGGGAGCACAGTTAGCCTTGGATAGGGAAATGGCAGCCATTCCACTGAGATCAGAAAGCAGAGAAGGAAGGACGTAGATGAAAATATATTTAATGAGTTGGTTTGGGATCAGGAAACAGAAGTTCCTACCTGATGTTATTATTCTTTTATTTCCTGAGAATGTGGAATTTACTGAGTAAACGAGGTGATATTGGTGATTTATGTAGCTTTATTTAAAGGTATGTAAGATAAAGGTCCTGTCTCATAGAATCTAACAGAAGAGAGAAAATGCATATTGCAATAACTGTTATAAAAGAGAGTTGTAGGTTTAATAAAATAATTAAAACTAAACTGTTAGGGAATTCAGGGGATATTGTTTCAGGCAAGGATATTATTGCTTATTGGTATATTATTGCCAGATAATAAAAGTAATTGCACAATGATAATAAGCTGGAGTCTGAGCTAAAAATCAGATGAACAGATAAATGGGTCAATCCAAATTAATCATCATAGTGAAAATTAAAAATAGACTGCCAGCATTATCTCCAACACAAAGAGTTGCTTCTCAATTATTTATGATAATGGTTTTAATTGCATACTATAATCTGTCCTCTCTCACTCTCTCTCTTTCATCATCTCTCACTCCCTCCTTCTCTCCTTTCTCTCATCTCTGGAAATTTCTTAAAATCTACCGGGACTTCCTGGGCTGATCTTACTCTGATGAGAAGCTCCTGAAGTCTCACTAGATGAAGCTTAACAAGAAAGTTTAAGAGAACTGGGGGAAAAAAAAAAAAAAAAAGGAAGAGGAACAATAACAAAAAGCAATGAGGAGAGGAGAAAGAAGATCTTGTGTGTTTAGATTGAGTTAAGAAGGATGAAGAGACAGAATAAACCCATCTCTGGCCTCCCAGGAGACTAGAGAAAGTGATACATTGGACTTGTGAAACATGAGGACCAGGAACTAATCCTTTTATTAATTAAAAAGAGAAAACATTACAATACTCAGGTTGTATTTTCTTCTCTAGATGATAATGGAGAAATTGGAAGAGGCTTAGAGAAGAATAAGTCACCAAATGTTTATTAAGCCCTGAAATATTCCAGGTACTGTGATACACCCACTGGGCATCAGCTATAAGTCATGTGCAATTGAGAGGATACAAGTGGAGTCTCTCTTTCAGCGGCGTGGTCTCCTGCAAGCACCCTGAACAGAAGGTAGGGAACTTGCACGTGGGGAGTGACCAAAGAGCCTTAATGCTCCCCTCAGCCACTCTAAATTTAGACAGACTTCTTGACTATAACTCTGACTTCTCCTTTCTTCCAGTATTTACTTTAGAAGACGTGAATTCTTTCTCTGTCCCTTTGAGATGTAAATCATTTAAAAGTCTCTTGCCAAGAATGTCTTTCTCAAAAAGGCATCCCTTTGAAATGTAATTATCAAGGAAGATAGCACCCCTGTCTCCCAGTCTTTGGGAGGGTAGGGGTTTCACTTCCCTGGAAACCTAGCTCCAAGTTGTAAAACCACCTTTTGTCAGGAAGAAAAAAAGTTGGTCCCTATAGTGAGGAAGACAGGCATTAATCAAATTCATAGCAATTAATGCATAATTACAATAAGAAAAGTCCTACAATGGAGTGGATCACAGATTATCTGAATGCACATATTGAAGGAACCTAATCTAGATGGTTGGGGGTAGAGCACTGCGGGGAGTTTTAATAAAAAATTTGAGCTGAGACCTCCACAAGTTAAGTAGGTAAAGGGTGGGGTGGGAGGGGAGCCATGAATAAATGTTCCTGGAAGAGGAAAGAGCAAGGGCAAAAATCCTGCAGTCGAAGAAGCATGGTGATTTACAGGAACTCAAAGAAACTCAAGCTCAAACTGCATGGATGGAGCCCAGAGAGGAGGGGGAAATCTGGTGCTGCTGCATGAAGCTTAAGAAGAGAAACCCAGGCCACGTACTAAAGAGAGTAGGTAGACACCAAGTCAACCCATACATAGGTACTGAGTCTACCTCAAGGTTTTAAGCCTGAGCAGGGGGAGGGGACATAATCAGACTTCCATAAACTGGCGCCAGATTTAAAAAAAAAAAAGTTGGAGCCAGATATAATTCCAGGAATCAGGAGATGCTTGCAATAATCCAGGTGATAGTTGATGATGGCTTAGGCTAGAGAGGAGCACAGTTGATAGATCTAGGACGATGGTAAGAGGTTGCAGGAGATGGGGCCTTGTAGGTGACCAGCTGTTTCAGGTTGAGCACAGAAGGCTGAGTGGGTTGTCCACTGAGCACTCTGGGGAAGACGCTAATTATAAACAAGGCTTTATGTTGAATTTTGCCCGGAGTTCAATTTGACTGCTCCCATTTTTTATTATTTAATGTGTTATTTAATGTAGATTCAAATCTCAATACTCTTAATAGAGAAAAATCCTTGAAAAACTTAATAAAATCAATAAGAAAAGCACTGAGTCCCTAACAGTAGAGAGTATGAGCAAGGAATTCTTAAAAGAGCAGATACAAATAGTGAATGAACATTGGAATATATGTTCTACTTAATTAGTAATGAAATAAATGCAAATTAATGTAACAAAGAAATAACATATTTTACTTATAATTAAAACAAAATGAAAACCTTGCTGGTGAAGCTAAAATGAGACAGATCTCAGGATCTGCTGGTGGGTAGAGAAAATTAATACAACATTGTTGGGGGAAAACTGGCAAAAAAAAGTATCAACTGCCTTAAAATATTTGTGGTCTTGGGCCTAATAATTCCAGTTTTTGGAAAATACTCAGTGGAAATGACCAGAAGTTTAG
>NC_138372.1:130127157-130138799 GCF_054177405.1 Leptonychotes weddellii
TCTAGAACCCTCAGTTTGTTTCTCAGAGTCCAAAGTCTCTCATGGTTCATCAATCTTAATTTTATCACAATGCATAGATAAAAGACCAGAAGACTCTGTGGGAAGCTTTAACACTGGTTAACTCAGGGGCTTCACAAGTAACTTGTTTTCCATTTACTTTTTCTCTATTTTCCAAAGATGTAATGAAGAACATATTTTATGTTTTAATTTAAACAAATGCATTAAGGGGTGCCTGGGTGGCTCAGGCAGTTAAGCATCTGCTTTCAGCTCAGGTCATGATCCCAGGGTCCTGGGATCAAGCCCCATGTTGGGCTCCCTGCTGAGCAGGAAGCCTGCTTCTCCCTCTCTCCCTGCTCAGGCTCTCTCTTTCTCTCTCTCGCTCAAATAATAAATAAAATCTTTTTAAAAATAAATAAACAAATACATTAAATAAATCTAATATGATGTGCAGTTTGCATTAGCTCTCCAAAAACTTAGTTTGGGAGCACTAGTATTTCACTTTGCCAATCATTAAAATTAGAACAATCTATATCCATTTAGAACATTTCCAAAATGAGGCTACTAACTGTTCTTGCAGAGAATAAAGACTGTAGTCAGACATGAGGGGGAAGTTACTGAGTCTCATATCATAAAACACAGTTCATAATTAGCATCTTTGTTTTCTCCCCTCTGATTTTTATCTCATGCATACCATTCTTTGAGCTATAATTGTATCCTACCAGATTTTTCTAATCTTTACAATATCTAGTAGTATAAAGTGGAAATGAGAGCAACAGAGGACTCTCCATCCCTATACCTCAGAAGAGAATGGAAACGTTCTCTTTTGTTTAGGTATCACCTGACTTCACGCAAAGTCTGGGACCAAATGTATTCTTGAATTCTATTCAAACTCAATTATCTTATGATTGTACTATAGAATACTGCTCAAAAATAATTTGAATATATTGTGATCTCTGCATGACTGTTATTTTTTTGTTTGTTGTAATAACATAGGTCTCAAAATTCACCAGGCATTAGCATCAGCTCGGTGGAAGGCTTGTCAAATTAGAGTGCTGGACCCCCACCCCCATAGCTCCTGATTCAGTAGATCAAGGGTCCAACCATGATTTTCCATTTTTAGCAAGTTCCCAGGTAATCCTGATATTACTGCTTTGAAGACCACATTTGATAGCCACTGTTCTACATTGATCATTTTGATTTCCTATTGTAAGCTTACTTAAAGCAGTAAATGCTCTGTTTTCATTAGCAATATTTACTCTAGTTATTTATTTTGTGGTGCAAAAGGAGGGGAGTACTTCTCATTCCTTCCAGTAGACATTTTTGACATTGATAGCACAAGCACCCATCCAAACAGAAAAAGGACCATAGGTCAAGTACATGAAATACAACATTATTGCCTCTCATTCCCGTTACCATGGCTGCAATATGTGCAGAGAATAGTGGTACATTTCACATGAGCTTTGGGATTATGTGCTCCTTCCTCAATGACACATATTAATGAATGAACATGGAGTTTTGAAATAAATCTTAGAGGACAGTATCAGGGGATTATCTGTAAAGTGTGTAAAATTTCCCATCAAAGAAAAGATTACACCGAGTATTATATTCTGACAACTTTCTGCCACATTCCAGGCCTTTCTAGCACAATCAGAATCCTTTACTCTCAGCCTAGTTTTAGATGACTTTCTTAAAATAGTACAAGGTCTTGACCTATGAGCCATCAGGATTAGAAATGAAAACATAATTTTGGATTAAGCCTCTAACATTTAATTAAGCTATGTTATCTTTTATTTAATTTACACAGATACGAATTTCATTGTACTTGGTTAGTGTTGCATATTAAATTCCCACCATGTTCATTTAAATCAAGTTAGGTAATATACGTGAAGGAGCTCAGAGAAAGAGTTCAATAGAAATGTAAAAGTGTAATGGTCCTTATGATCTTCTCCACTATGTGAATGAGAAAACTGAATAGAGAGAGTATAACACTATAATTTCTCAGAGTTGGGGCACCTGAGTGGCTCAGTCAGTTAAACCTTTCAGTGCAGGTCATGATCTCAGGGTCCTGGGATCCAGCCCCATGTCAGCCTCTGCACTCAGCATGGAGTCTGCTTGGATTCTCTCTCTCCATCCCCACCTGCTTCTGTCCCTCCCCCCACTCACACATGGTTCTCTATCTCTCTCTCTCTTTCAAAATGATGAAATCTTAAAAAAATAATTTCCCAGGGTTCACAGGTATGATCAAGAACATGATAAAAAAAATTCACCATTTCTTGGATGGCAAGATGCAGTGGGAAAGCTTGGACTTTGAAGTCATATCAACCTTTGTTAAAATACATATGAGGCTTTGGGCAAACTACTTTTTTTCTATGAGCCTGATTCAGTGTACTTCCCATGCAGATGATGTTGATGATAGCTACTACTGAGATTAGTAGGATTAATAAAATGAAAATGTACATAGCAGGTTGCACAACTTTGTGAACATACTAGAAACCACTAAACTTTATATTTTTAAAAGGGTAAAATTTAGGGCATATCAATTATATTTCAATAAAAAATGAAGCACATAACAAAGTGCCTGGCACAGAGTGTCACCCAACAAAACTTTTTTCCTTCTGCTGTAATTGGTAACTGTGGCCATGGTAACTGTGGTATACAAACCGCTGGATGGCATAAATTGCAACTGGGATCTGATTTTTTAGAAAACTGGTGGGAGCTTTACATTATTGCTATGGTCTGAATGTTGGTGTCCCCTCAAAATTCATATATTGAAATCCTAGGACGCATTTAAGTCATGAGGGTGAAACCCAAAATGGGATTCATGCCATTTAACAAAGGCTCCAGAAAGCTCCCTAGCCCCTTGCCACCATGTGAGGAAACAAAAAGTCTGCGACCCAGGAGAGGCCCTCACCCAACCATGCTGGCAACCTGATCTTGGACTTCCAGCCTCCAGAACTGTAAGCAATACATTTTTGCTGCTTATAAGCTATCCAGACTGTGGGATTTTGTTAGTGAGGCTCAAATGGACTAAAACGGCCATGTTTAACAAGAGCGTGCACTTGTTGGGGGCATCTGGTTACAAATGTAAGATGGAATACAGTTATCTCCATTTCTTCCTCTAATAACACTAATATGGTAGGAACAGAATACAAATGGTATAAATCCACAAAGCCAACGAGAACAGAAGAGGAAATGACAACAAACAAATGTTGATAATATTTTGAAAGGTGGAAAGCTGAAGTTTTCTGCAGGAAAGGGTACCTGGAATTTGAGGTGCCAGGTAATTTTGGACAAATTTAGGATGAGGGGTGGAACTCAAAATAGGACAGATTGAAAGTTTATATATCAAAAAATTAGAACTCAATATTCTATTGTTTTGTACACTCAAACAACAAACCCCCTGCCCCACCCCGTGGGAGAGAGGAGGTTTATTCTCTAGGAAATTAAACTAGAGAGACTCCAGAATTGGTGATACAAGTCAGATCAGAGTAAAAGGGTGAAAGGCCAGCAGGAAAACACAGTTAAGGAGAAATATACTGAAGCTAGAGTGAGACTCGAAATTCCCTCCCTCCTTGGTCCTCAGGAAGCTGGAATCTAGGTTTATACCTCCTCCTCCCTCTGACCACCAGGTAGAATATTGGAGAATTCCTCTTGTGACACTAGCATGTCTCCAACCCATGGCATGCATCTATAAACTTCCACACAATTATCCTGGTTAAAAGCCTGCTCCCATCCACTAAGTATGTGTTAACCTTTTCAGGGCCTCACTCTGAATTATGAAAGGATGGGCATGGATTCCCAGATAGTTGGCAAATTTCTCTAAGCTGGAAGACAATAACCAGACAAAACCAATCCCAATTAGTGAGGACAGGTGAATTTATGCTACAAAACAAACAACCTCAAAATTCCAATGGTATAAAATAACACTCCTGCCACATGCTCACAATGGGTTGCCGGGCAAGATTTGCACATTATATTTACTCAGTGACCTAAACCTCTAGAGCAGCCACTCTCTCATACCTGGCCAATCACCATGCCAGAGCCTGAGCGGGGGAGACTCTAGAGGGCCTGGAATGAGCAGTTAAATTATCTGACCTGACACACATCCCTTCAGCTCACTACTGACTTGAACTAGTTATATGAGCCCATTCAACAATAAATGCTCTAAAAGCACAATATTACCACATGCTTGTAAAGTAGAGATGTGCAATTATTAATGAATAATGCCAGGGGCAAGCAAAAAGGAAAAATAGAGATAAGCCACGGAACAGAAGCAAAATTTTAGGAAAAGCTGTCAATAATATACTTAAATATGTTTAAATGTATTGTATTCATGATACAAAAAGTAAATGTCATTTAAGAAAAAAGAGTAGTCTAACAACAAAAAAATGCTCTTGGAAATTAAATATATATATTTTGTATATTTATATAAATATACATATATAGTCACATATCCAGAAAATTTGAAAACTCTAGTAGAGTGTTGGGGAAAAAAACTTAAATATCTTAGAAAATGTATTACAAAGAGGGACGCCTGAGTGGCTCAATCGGTTAAGTACCTGCCTTCAGCTCAAGTCATGATTCCAGTGTCCTGCGATGAAGTCTGGCATTGGGCTCCCTGCTCAGCAGGAGCCTGCTTCTCTCTCTGCTGCTCCCCCTGCTTGTGCTCGTTCTCTCTCCTCTCTTTCTAACAAATAAATAAATAAAATCTTAAAAAAAAAAGAAAAGAAAATGTATTACAAAGAGATGGAAAAGAGGAGAGTAGGCTTAAAAAATGAAGCACTTTCATTTCAACATTTGATGAATAGGAATTTCTGAAAGAGATATCCAAGAGCAAAGAAAGCGAGAAGTTATCAAATAAGGAATTCAACAGAATTTCCTATGGCATAAGTTTTCAGACTGGAAAAGCCCACCAAGTGCCAGAAAAATAAAGACCCATACCAAGGCAGCTTTGTGTACACAGGATCATCTTTACCTTCTAAGTTCATCCCTAGTGTAAAACCTGGAAACTATTTCCCATGCTCCCTTACCTCAGGATTTCTATTAATATTACCAATGAGAAGCACTCACAAGAACTTTGGAAGGCAGGAGAGAAGGAAAAGCCATAATTCACAGGCACCAGCTGAGAAGAAGCAACTGGACGTTGGCAGATGTGGAGTTTCTCCCACGGTTTGGGATTCTTCTCGAGAACCACCCACTTTGGTGTTATAAGAAGCTGAGATCAATAGCTGCTGCCCTCTTGTGTGACCTGTACTTCCTCATCTTCACTCCCTAGTTGTGTAAAGTTATAGCTCACTGTATTAAGCATATTCCTACTTAAAACATCTAGAAAATATAGAATATTTGATTCTAACTCCTGAAGGAAACTATAGTACATTATCATAGCATTTCCAAACAGCAAGGATAAAGAAAAATCCTAAAAGCTTGTAGGGCTGGAATGAGAGAACAGCATTCCAAACATTAGTATCAGAATGGCCTCAGATGCACAACCTTGGATATTATAAGTAGCCTTCAAAATGCTCAGGCAAAAATCATTTACAACCTACAATGTATAATTCTTAGACAATATTCTTAGATAAAATGATTTATAACCTAGAGATACAAATAATCAAATATGAACATAAAACAAAGACTAACCAAAAGTGAATGGTGCCAAAAACTTACTGTTGAGGACACAACTGGAGATCTTGTTTCACCAAGATTATGAGGATACCAAGAGGGAGAAAGACTAGGAACTAGGGGTTAAGTTAAAGAAAGAGGAGAAAGAAAATTCCTAGGTGATAGTGAACTGTTAGGAATCCCAATAGGACAAGAGAACAAGAAATCTACATTGGAGGGAAGATGCTCCATGGAGATGCCTCCGAAAGAAAGTTATCTGATGTGTTTAATAATATTGAAAGGAGCGTTGTCATTCTACAAGAGAGTTTGGGAAAGGAATAATGGTACTGTAATAGATAGCATTATTTACTCAACAATATTTGCTGGTTTTCCCTGACACTTTTCTCTTTGAGAGGAGTATATTTCCTGCATTACTGATGTCAGAGATGGCCATGTGACCTACTCTGGCCAATGAAATGAGAGCAAAAGTAGAACGGCCACTTCATTGTGGAAGTTTTAAGAGCCATCATGTGGTTATTCCATTCCCTTTTCTATCTCCTAACAGGTTCTAGATAAGGACTGCTTCTTCATCCCAGAACATAGAAAAAGGGAACCTGGAGGAGACTGATAGCCATCTGAAGTTGGAAAGAATAGAGTAAGAAATAAACCTTTGTTGTCATAAGCATCTAGGATTTGGGGGTGATTTTTTACCTCAGCATAATTTATCATAAGTTGATTAAGTGGTTTCTATGCAGAAACCAAATAATCCAGCAAACAAAAGCAGCATTAATGCCAGGGCAGACAAACATTTGCATAAGAAATGAAATGAACAGTAGTATAT
Organism: Leptonychotes weddellii; assembly: GCF_054177405.1. Classification (NCBI taxonomy): domain Eukaryota; kingdom Metazoa; phylum Chordata; class Mammalia; order Carnivora; family Phocidae; genus Leptonychotes; species Leptonychotes weddellii. The sequence goes on from NC_138372.1 coordinate 130,133,597, forward strand.
TATATGGCTCAAATATGAACAATTCATTCATTCACGCAACAAATCTATTATTAGAATCCATCATGTGCTAGGCATTGTTTTAGGCCCTGGAAATAGAATAATGGATGAAATAGACAATATTGTTGTCTTCATAGAAATTACAACCATGTATGCATACAGACAATGAACAAACATCAAGTAAATATATCATAGTTTACTGAAAAATTGAGTAAGGTAAGGAGGAAGAGGAGCACATGGGGTGTATTTTACATAGAACATAACATTTGCACTGAGACTAGAAGGAACTGAGAGATTGAGCCATGTGAAATCTGAAGTAAGAGTCTTCAAGGAAAGGAATAAGTATAAGGACTCAAAGCAGAGCACATTTGGCATTTTTGGAGAAATGGCGTGCAGGCCAGTGGGGTTAGAAGAGAATGGTGAGAATGACAGAAAATGATGAGATTAGAGAGGTGGATGGGGCCAGATCTTTACCTGGGATCTGAAAGATCATTTCAAGGGCTTTGGATTTTACTTTAAATGGGTGGCAAGCCATTGGTTGTTGAGCAGAGGACTGCCAGGATCTGATTTAAGAGTTTTAAAGCTCACTCTGACAGCTCTGTTGAAAACTCTCTGTACGTGGACAAGGGCAGAAGCAGGGAGACTATTTAATAGGCTATTGCAATAGTTTAGCAAGAGGTACGTGTGTCTTGGGCCAGGGCTATAGCCATGTAAATGATGACAAGTAGATAGATTTTTTAATGTATATGGAATGGACAGTGTTATTGTGACTATAGAAAAACATAATTTATAAAATAATGTGCACACTGAATGTTGAATTAAACCAAAATAGCAACATAAATATATTGAAGTGATGAGGAGAAATACATCTGTGTGTATGTGTGTGTGTGTGTGTGTATGTGTGTGTATAGAAGAACTGGCCCAACAACAGACATGTAGATCAATAGAACAGAATATAAAGTCCAGAAATGAACCCAGAACTATATGGTCAACTAATCTTCAACAAAGCAGGGAAGAATATCCAATGGAAAAAAGAGAGTCTCTTCAACAAGTGGTGTTGGGAAAATTGGACAGCAACATGCAAAAGAATGAAAGTGGACCACTTTCTTACACCAAATGCAAAAATAGACTCAAAATGGATGAAAGGCCTAAATGTGAGACAGGAATCCATCAAAATCCTAGAGGAGAACACCTCTGACATCAGCCATATGTCTCTGACTAGATATGTCTCCTAAGGCAAGAGAAACAAAAGCAAAAATGAACTATTGGGACTTTATCAAGATAAGAAGCTTCTGCACTGAAGGAAACAATCAACAAAACTAAAAGGCAACCTTTGGAATGGGAGAAGACATTTGCAAATGACATTTGATAAAGGATTGGTATCCAAAATCCATAAAGAATTTATCAAACTCAACATCCAAAACCAAATAATCCAGTTAAGCAATGGGCAGAAGACATAAATAGACATTTTTCCAAAAAAAGACATATAAATAGCTAACAGACACTTGAAAAGATGCTCAACATCACTCATCATCAGGGAAATGCAAATTAAAACTGCAATGAGATACCACCTCACACATGCCAGAATGGCAAAAATTAACAACACAGGAAACAACAGATATTGGTAAGGATGCCGAGAAAGGGGAACCCTCTTACACACTTGTATTCCTTGGTGGGAATGCAAACTGGTGCAGCCACTCTGGAAAACAGTATGGAGGCTCCTTAAAAAATAAAAAATAGAACTACCCTACGATCCAGCAATTGCACTAGGTATTTGCCCAAAGGATACAAAAATTCTGATTCAAAGGGATACATGCACCCTGATGTTTATAGCAGCATTATCAATGATAGCCAAATTATGGAGAGAGCCCAAATGTCCATCAACTAATGAGTGGATAAAGAAGATGTGGGGGGTGTGTGTGTGTGTGTGTGTGTGTGTGTGTGTGTGTATATATACATATATATAAAATGGAATATTACTCAGCCATCAAATAGAATGAAATCTCGCCATTTGCAACAACATGGATGGAGCTAGAGTGTATTAAGCTAAGTGAAATAAATCAGTCGGAGAAAGACAAATACCATATGATTTTACTCATGTGGAATATAAGAAACAAAACAGATGAACATGGGGGGGAGAGAGAGGCAAACCATAAAACAGACTCTTAATTATAGAGAGCGAACTGAGAGATGCTAGAGGAGAGGTTGGAGGAGGACGGACTAAATCAGTGATGGGCATTAAGGAGGGCACTTGCTGTGATGAGCACTGGGGTCATATGTAAGTGATGAATTACTAAATTCTGCACCTGAAACTAATATCACACTGTATGTTAACCAACTGGAATTTAAATAAAAACTACAAAAAATTAAATAAAATAAATTAAAATAAAGAACTAAATCCTCATCTTTCAAAGCTAGAAGTCAGTAAATACTATCAAAAACTGAAAAATAAAATAACAAAGTGTAAACATATTATTTAGAAACATGGAGATAAAAATCCAGAGAAAATTGAAAAGGTTGAAAAGGTTAGAAGGGTTTGCCTTTGGGAAATGGGAGCAGGTGAGTGAGAAGATGGAGACAGAAGACAGCTGTTTTCATGATGAGCCTTACAGTATTATTTGATAGTAAATCTATGTATGTATATGACTTTGACAAAAATAGAAATGAATATTTTTTAAAAAAGTGCTCAAATACTTTAAGAAAATACTTAACACCTACAATGTAAAGAACAGTATACGAGAACAGGGATGGAAAGGAGAGTCATACATAATGGAAGCTTTGTTCTCAAGATATTTACACTTTATTATTTAGAATCTGGCTTAGCCACTATTACAGAGACCCCAAAATAAGGTAGAAGTTCATTTTTCCCCATGTAACATTCTTGAAACAAACTGTTCAAGGCTGGTATGGAAGACCAAAGGTTCAGGAACAAGGAATCTTCCAACCTGTGCAATGAATACTCAGATCAATACCCAAGTCATCCTGACTTATTGAAAATGTGTCTTTAAATTCAGTTATTTGGTCTCTGTAAGACTCCTTATGGGAAAGGAGAAGTAGCAACAGGGTGGGATGAGTGTGGACTTCAGAACCAGACAATCCTGGGCTTGGATCCCAGCTCCATCAGTTATTAGCAGAGACAACTCATTAATTAGACCCTTTACACTTCCATTTCCCCATCTATAAGATGGATAAAATACTATCTATTTTATGTGTTAGGATTAAATGAAATATTATGTAAGCCTAAACAATGGCTCTCATGACATAATTTTTCAATAAATTGTGGCTATAATATTAGCTAAAGTGAGGATCTTAAAAGAAATAGTTAAAATATAAATCAGATCTTGTCACACATTCCCTTTCACATTTAGAATCTGGCCCAAATTCCTTATCACACCCTACAAGACCACACATGATCTGATTCTTGGCCTCCACTCTTCACTCCATCCAAGCAAACTCACACCTTAGGGCCTAGGCCCTTGGTGGTCCCTTTGCCTGGAATTCTCTTCCCCTAACTATACACATGACTTGCTCCCTCATTTTATTCAGAATTATGCTAAAATATCACCTCCTCAGAAAGGTACTTACTAGCCACCCCGCTAAAATAATAACCACGATTCTGTTGTCTCATAACTCTAGTTTCTATTTTATGTATGGCATTCACCAATCCATCATATTCTACATTATCCATCTCTCCCAAGAGAATGTTAGCCCCCTGAGGGCAAGGACTTTGTAATGCTCCACAGCTGTATCCCCAGCATCTGAAAATATGCCTGGCACACTCTAGGCTCTCCATCGATGTATGTTGCAAATGCAATGCTCAGCAACATTAGAACACATATGCCCTCTACCCATTCATAATCTGGATGATCATGGACAAATTGATTTCAGTAGCAAGGAGAAGCAGCAAAGGCAGAGACTGAAGGATGAAGGGAGACATAATCCACCAAGGGAAAAACCTTTGGAATGTGACTGAGGGTTATATCTGTGTATGCCGAAAGGCAAGCTGTCTGAGGAGCCCTTGACTGAGGCCCATCAGCTGAGACAATAACTCCTTCATCTTGTTTGTTTTGTGCACCCTGTTTCTTGACTTTTTATTGATCTCTATAGTACCACACTGAGCTTTGAGTTCATGCTCCCATCACTTAAAAGTGATGAAATAGTCCTCTGAGCCAAGATGTTCTAGTCCAGCTGTCTATACAGATCAATAAATTAGGTATTGACCAAGATGTTTTTCATTTTGTACAAAATATTTCGTACTTAATAAAGACTGGTGAAATGGAAGGGAGATGTAGAAAGTTAGAAAATAGCCTTTTAGAATGGATACACTTTCAGTGTTTAGATACCTGATTAAATGTGTTTAATGGAAACAAAGAGGTTTCTTTCTCTTAACAAGTATTGTTAACCTTGGACCACGAATAGAGATTTACAACACTGTGACTCTGGACTTCAAATTAGCCAAAAGAACAAAAAGGTAAAATGCAAAGTAGAAATTCAGAGCCAAAATTAAATGAATCATTCCCACCAATTTCTAATGTGTTCCTTTCCCTGTTAGTAAAAATAATTTAAAAAGTAAGAATTGAAGAACTCAAATACATGGAGGCTAAAGAGCATTCTACTAAAGAATGAAGGGGTCAACCAGGAAATTAAAGAAGAATTAAAAAAATTCATGGAAACCAATGAAAATGAAAACACAACTATTCAAAATCTTTGGGATGCAGCAAAGGCAGTCCTAAGAGGAAAGTATATAGCAATACAAGCCTTTCTCAAGAAATAAGAAAGGTCTCAAGTACACAACCTAACCCTACACCTAAAGGAGCTGGAAGAAAGAACAGCAAATAAAGCCTAAACCCAGCAGGGGAAGAGAAATAATAAAGATCAGAGCAGAAATCAATGAAATAGAAACCAAAAGAACATTAGAACAGATCAACGAAACTAGGAGCTTGTTCTCTGAAAGAATTAATAAGATCGATAAACCCCTGGCCAGACTTATCAAAAAGAGAAGAGAAATGACCCAAATCAACAAAATCATGAATGAAAGAGGAGAGATCACAACCAACACCAAAGAAATACAAACAATTATAAGAACATATTATGAGCAACTCTATGCCAGCAAATTAGATAACCTGGAAGAAATGGATGCATTCCTAGAGATGTATCAACTACCAAAACTGAACTAGGAAGAAATAGAAAACCTGAACAGACCTAT